>NC_090649.1:277817735-278442735 GCF_040937935.1 Hyperolius riggenbachi
ATATTCTGTTGGTTGTGAACTGAATGGTGTGCTTTATCAGAATGGGCAAGCGTTTCAGCCAAGCCCCTTCTACACATGTCTTTGCATAAGTGACACAATTGGATGCACTCCATTACTTGATTCCAAACAAGATGGAAGCCAATGCACAGAATCCACCGATATCAGTAAAAAGAAGGCTGATCTATCAAACTGTGCTCTAGAAAAGGATAATGCTAGGTTAGAGAACAAACTCATACCAGGTAGGATGCAATTTATCAGTGACACTTTCCTTGTTCTTTGTAATGAAATGCTCCCACTGATAGTACATTCTGGTTTATTTTACAATGCTTATTTTATAGCCAGTGGCATTCTCTGAACTTGAAGCATGACAAGTATGCATATAAAGCAAGCCAGGGATCAAGCAACGTTGTGGTGTTACAGCATATTGACTAAAATTGTGCAGACTGCGGTTCAAATATTTATCAGCCTTCTGTAGTAGGATTTCTAACTAAAATTTAATTATTCATGGAAGTTAAAGTTGCAGTGAAAGTTCAATTTGTTTAATTAAAAATGCATTAAAAGGAGCACTATTATGAAAAGGGTTGTGTACAGCAGAAACGTTTTCACCTGGCACTAAAAAAATGCATTAATCAGATTAACTTACCCTTTCCCTGCCCTGGCGAAGGTGACAGACTGCACTAACTCGCTGTAGGGGAGCATCAGCAGCTTGCACAAAGATGCTTCAGCCACATCTCCCCCAGCATCACATAGTTCTTCCCTGTAGCACATGCTGAAAGTGCGCTCCAAACTTGGCGGGAGCTCCTGTCCCACTGACAGATGACATCACTGCAGATCGCGATCAGAGCCTGTAGAGGGGAACTTTGTGTCTCCTCTACAGCCAGTCATGGTGGCAGCTGCTGAGTCACAGAAACTTATGCATTCACCCTATGCAGAGGCCTGACAGGAGCTCACGCAGTGTTTCTGAGAAGCTTCAAGAAGCAGGAAATTTGGGCGCCCCTTAGTGGGGGAAATTTGAGTGCCCCATAGGCACCCATTCAAAATATCAGGAAGTGCATGAAAAATTGGCACTTGTGGCACCCGATAAATAGTGGACACCGGGGCCACTATGAAAAATGGCCCATTTGCGGACTTGGGCCGGGGGTTAGTAAGGTTGGGTGACCGTGGGGAGGGTTTAAAGAGGAACTTCAGGCTAACCAAACATACTGCCATTAAGTTACATTAGTTATGTTAATTAAAATAGATAGGAAATATAATCTCTCACTCACCTTGTTTTCAAAAAACAGGCAAAGGTTTGTGATTTCATAAGAGCAGCCATCTTTTTGGTTGAAAGGAGGTGACAGGGAGCATGAGACACACTTCCAACTGTGCTGTGTCCTGATTAGTGTTGGGCGAACATCTAGATGTTCGGGTTCGGGCCGAACAGGCCGAACATGGCCGCGATGTTCGGGTGTTCGACCCGAACTCCGAACATAATGGAAGTCAATGGGGACCCGATCTTTTGTGCTTTGTAAAGCCTCCTTACATGCTACATACCCCAAATTTACAGGGTATGTGCACCTTGGGAGTGGGTACAAGAGGAAAATTTTTTTTAGCAAAAAGAGCTTATAGTTTTTGAGAAAATCGATTTTAAAGTTTCAAAGGGAAAACTGTCTTTTAAATGCGGGACATGTCTGTTTTCTTTGCACAGGTAACATGCTTTTTGTCGGCATGCAGTCATAAATGTAATACATATAAGAGGTTCCAGGAAAAGGGACCGGTAACGCTAACCCAGCAGCAGCACACGTGATGGAACAGGAGGAGGGTGGCGCAGGAGGAGAAGGCCACGCTTTGAGACACAACAACCCAGGCCTTGCATGAGGACAAGAAGCGTGCGGATAGCAATTTGCATTTTGTCGCCATGCAGTCATAAATGTAATACAGATGAGAGGTTCAATAAACAGGGACCGGAAACGCTAACCCATCACAGATGTTCATTGTTCATGTTACTTGGTTGGGGTCCGGGAGTGTTGCGTAGTCGTTTCCAATCCAGGATTTATTCATTTTAATTTGAGTCAGACGGTCTGCATTTTCTGTGGAGAGGCGGATACGCCGCCGATCTGTGACGATGCCTCCGGCAGCACTGAAACAGCGTTCCGACATAACGCTGGCTGCCGGGCAAGCCAGCACCTCTATTGCGTACATTGCCAGTTTGTGCCAGGTGTCTAGCTTCGATACCCAATAGTTGAAGGGTGCAGATGGATTGTTCAACACAGCTACGCCATCTGACATGTAGTCCTTGACCATCTTCTCCAGGCGATCGGTGTTGGAGGTGGATCTGCACGCTTGCTGTTCTGTGTGCTGCTGCATGGGTGTCAGAAAATTTTCCCACTCCAAGGACACTGCCGATACCATTCCCTTTTGGGCACTAGCTGCGGCTTGTGTTGTTTGCTGCCCTCCTGGTCGTCCTGGGTTTGCGGAAGTCAGTCTGTCGGCGTACAACTGGCTAGAGGAGGGGGAGGATGTCAATCTCCTCTCTAAAGTCTCCACAAGGGCCTGCTGGTATTCTTCCATTTTGACCTGTCTGGCTCTTTCTTCAAGCAGTTTTGGAACATTGTGTTTGTACCGTGGATCCAGAAGGGTATAAACCCAGTAATTGGTGTTGTCCAGAATGCGCACAATGCGTGGGTCGCGTTCAATGCAGTCCTAGGCCGAAGATGTCATAGCCTAGGGTCACAAAACCTGTTTATTTGGGCAATTTCAATGGTGGCGAGTCTGACGTACATAAATCGCAGCAATGGCCGTTAGCAACGTCTGAATCTCACGAAATGTCTCATGCAGGTAGAAGACATATTGTTAGACTTGGATTCCAAAGATGGGGTCCCTACATCTCTGCAAACCAGAGTTACAGGGGTCCAAAATTGGTAAAATCCCCCATAGGATTGCATTGCCTCCCTATTTCACTTTCCAAAATCTCACATCTTTTCAAAGGGCAATGGCTCAGCAGTACCAAATTTTCTAGCATTGTAGGGACCCTTAGGGGGAACATGACTGGTGAGTTTCGGGCCCTTAGGCCGAAGAGGTCATAGCCTAGGGTCACAAAAACCTGTTTATTTAGGCTATTTCAATGGTAGTGATGGTGACGTACATAAATCGCAGCAATGGCCGTTAGCAAAGTCTGAATCTCACGAAATGTCTCATGCAGGTAGAAGACATATTGTTAGACTTGGATTCCAAAGATGGGGTCCCTACATCTCTGCAAACCAGAGTTACAGGGGTCCAAAATTGGTAAAATCCCCCATAGGATTGCATTGCCTCCCTATTTCACTTTCCAAAATCTCACATCTTTTCACAGGGCAATTACTCACCAGTGGCAAATTTTCTAGCATTGTAGGGACCCTTAGGGGGAACATTACTGGTGAGTTTCGGGCCCCTAGGCCAAAGAGGTCATAGCCTAGGGTCACAAAAACCTGTTTATTTGGGCTATTTCAATGGTAGTGATGGTGACGTACATAAATCGCAGCAATGGCCGTTAGCAAAGTCTGAATCTCACGAAATGTCTCATGCAGGTAGAAGACATATTGTTAGACTTGGATTCCAAAGATGGGGTCCCTACATCTCTGCAAACCAGAGTTACAGGGGTCCAAAATTGGTAAAATCCCCCATAGGATTGCATTGCCTCCCTATTTCACTTTCCAAAATCTCACATCTTTTCAAAGGGCAATTACTCAGCAGTGGCAAATTTTCTAGCATTGTAGGGACCCTTAGGGGGATTATGACTGGTGAGTTTTGCCACTGCTGAGCCATTGCCCTTTGAAATGGTGTGAGATTTTGGAACGGTAAATAGGAGGCCCAATGAAATCCTATGGGGGATTTTACCAATTTTGGACCCCTGTAACTCTGGTTTGCAGAGATGTAGGGACCCCATCTTTGGAATCCAAGTCTAACAATATGTCTTTTACCTGCATGAGACATTTCGTGAGATTCAGACTTTGCTAACGGCCATTGCTGCGATTTATGTACGTCACCATCACTACCATTGAAATAGCCTAAATAAACAGGTTTTTGTGACCCTAGGCTATGACCTCTTCGGCCTAAGGGCCCGAAACTCACCAGTCATGTTCCCCCTAAGGGTCCCTACAATGCTAAAAAAATTGGTACTGCTGAGCCATTGCCCTTTGAAAAGATGTGAGATTTTGGAAAGTGAAATAGGGAGCTAATGAAATCCTATGGGGGATTTTACCAATTTTGGACCCCTGTAACTCTGGTTTGCAGAGATGTAGGGACCCCATCTTTGGAATCCAAGTCTAACAATATGTCTTCTACCTGCATGAGACATTTCGTGAGATTCAGACTTTGCTAACGGCCATTGCTGCGATTTATGTACGTCACCATCACTACCATTGAAATAGCCCCAATAAACAGGTTTTTGTGACCCTAGGCTATGACCTCTTTGGCCTAGGGGCCCGAAACTCACCAGTCATGTTCCCCCTAAGGGTCCCTACAATGCTAGAAAATTTGCCACTGCTGAGTAATTGCCCTTTGAAAAGATGTGAGATTTTGGAACTGTAAATAGGAGGCCCAATGAAAGCCTATGGGGGATTTTACCAAATTTGGAGCCCTGTAACTCTGGTTTGCAGAGATGTAGGGAACCCATCTTTGGAGCCCAAGTCTAACAATATGTCTTCTACCTGCATGAGACATTTCGTGAGATTCAGACGTTGCTAACGGCCATTGCTGCGATTTATGTACGTCAGACTCGCCACCATTGAAATTGCCCAATAAACAGGTTTTGTGACCCTAGGCTATGACCTCTTCGGCCTAGGACTGCATTGAACGCGACCCACGCATTGTGCGCATTCTGGACAACACCATTTACTGGGTTTATACCCTTCTGGATCCACGGTACAAACACAATGTTCCAAAACTGCTTGAAGAAAGAGCCAGACAGGTCAAAATGGAAGAATACCAGCAGGCCCTTGTGGAGACTTTAGAGAGGAGATTGACATCCTCCCCCTCCTCTAGCCAGTTGTACGCCGACAGACTGACTTCCGCAAACCCAGGACGACCAGGAGGGCAGCAAACAACACAAGCCGCAGCTAGTGCCCAAAAGGGAATGGTATCGGCAGTGTCCTTGGAGTGGGAAAATTTTCTGACACCCATGCAGCAGCACACAGAACAGCAAGCGTGCAGATCCACCTCCAACACCGATCGCCTGGAGAAGATGGTCAAGGACTACATGTCAGATGGCGTAGCTGTGTTGAACAATCCATCTGCACCCTTCAACTATTGGGTATCGAAGCTAGACACCTGGCACAAACTGGCAATGTACGCAATAGAGGTGCTGGCTTGCCCGGCAGCCAGCGTTATGTCGGAACGCTGTTTCAGTGCTGCCGGAGGCATCGTCACAGATCGGCGGCGTATCCGCCTCTCCACAGAAAATGCAGACCGTCTGACTCAAATTAAAATGAATAAATCCTGGATTGGAAACGACTACGCAACACTCCCGGACCCCAACCAAGTAACATGAACAATGAACATCTGTGATGGGTTAGCGTTTCCGGTCCCTGTTTATTGAACCTCTCATCTGTATTACATTTATGACTGCATGGCGACAAAATGCAAATTGCTATCCGCACGCTTCTTGTCCTCATGCAAGGCCTGGGTTGTTGTGTCTCAAAGCGTGGCCTTCTCCTCCTGCGCCACCCTCCTCTTGTTCCATCACGTGTGCTGCTGCTGGGTTAGCGTTACCGGTCCCTTTTCGTGGAACCTCTTATATGTATTACATTTATGACTGCATGCCGACAAAAAGCATGTTACCTGTGCAAAGAAAACAGACATTTCCCGCATTTAAAAGACAGTTTTCCCTTTGAAACTTTAAAATCGATTTTCTCAAAAACTATAAGCTCTTTTTGCTAATTTTTTTTTTCCTCTTGTACCCACTCCCAAGGTGCACATACCCTGTAAATTTGGGGTATGTAGCATGTAAGGAGGCTTTACAAAGCACGAAAGTTCGGGTCCCCATTGACTTCCATTATGTTCGGAGTTCGGCCATGTTCGGCCCGAACCCGAACATCTAGATGTTCGCCCAACACTACACGTGACCCGTTCGGCCAATCACAGCGCTAGCCGAACGTTCGGGTAACGTTCGGCCATGCGCTCTTAGTTCGGCCATATGGCCGAACAGTTTGGCCGAACACCATTAGGTGTTCGGCCGAACCCGAACATCACCCGAACATCACCCGAACATCACCCGAACAGGGTGATGTTCTGCAGAACCCGAACAGTGGCGAACACTGTTCGCCCAACACTAGTCCTGATCACCCCTCCCAGTTGCTAGGCAATGTGAATAAACCATAGGAAATCCCATCATACTTTGCACAGCATCAGGGGAAAAAAGCCCTGGCAGTTTTCTTTGATGGGGCGGAGCTTAGATAAAAATGAGACTTCTGTAAGAAAAACAAAGTTCTGATGCTGTGAAACTGTTAAAGAAACACCAAGCCTTTTCAGTTCTGCTGAGTAGATTTTTAGTCTGGAGGTTCACTTAAGGCTAGGCTTGAGGGGAGGGGGTTGAGACTAGGTGTCCGGGGGTGGGGGGTATCGTATAAAGTTAGGCATGTGGGGGTGAGATTTAGGGTTAGGCATCAGCAGGGGGTGGTTAAGGTAAGGTATTGGCAGAGAGAGGGTTCAGTCTGAAAATAGGGTTAGATTTAGTTGTAGTAAAATATTGGCATTATTTACAGCAGCTCTGTGGTCAAATTGCTGAGGTTCCCCTACAGCGTTAGTGCAGTCAGTCACTGATGCCAGAGCAGGACATGTCTGTGATGGCGAGGGTTCACTACTGTTTCACTTCACTTGCAAGTTTTGATTTTATACTGCAAAAAGTGTCTTTGCAATAAAATTGTGCTTTTAAAAATGAATCACCCAGAGAAGCATCCAGATCTGTAGGATGGAATTAATTCATTATCAGTCTGCATTAGGCCTGGACCCACTAGAAAGTGCAAAGCGCTATCGCAATTGCTAGCGATTTGTAATAGCGTTTTGCAAGCAATTTCCCTGCTCCTATACAGTTCATTAGAATGGAAACGCTCCCAAAACGCTTCATGTCCTGCGATTACGATTTCCTTTATTGCAATCGCTCTAGTGGAATCTGTCCCATCCATTTACATTGGCAGAGCGTTTAGGGAAATCCCTAAACGCTCAAAAAACGTTCTAGTGGGTTCCAGGCCTTACGGATTTAGGCACCATGTACAAAGTGCATTTTTATAGAAAGAATAGCGACGGACAGAAAGGAAGGAAAGAAATTTGAACTGTTTAATGTTAAGCATGGCAAGTGCTTCTCTTCACTAACCCTTTTGCTACTACCAGTATAATGCTCACACAATTGTTTCTGTCACTAAATGTGTAGATTTGGTGCTTTCCATTTATTCAAGGGCTTGGACAACAATCTTGTGTCACGTGCCCATCATACAGGAGATCATCTTCCGTAATCTGTATGCTATTTTATAGTAAAGGGAAATAGACAACTTTGTTATTTCTAAAATACTTTCAGGGTCGGTTCTACTTAGAATGGGTCACCCAGGACAAAAATTAACCTGGGGCAATCCTGACAGAAATCCCCCTAGTCACACTCCCCACCCTAAAGCAGCATTAATGACCCCTTTATTTCCCTGTCACCAACGCCCCCCCCCCCCCCCAATATTATTGTGGCCCCCTGCAGAGTCTTCAGCAGAGTAATGACTCATTTGTTCCAGCCGGCAAACTCCTCCATTTTTCCGCGGCTGTGTGTACTCCTATCTTTATTCTTGCAGGGGTGCCTCTCCTCCGTGTCCCTGTGCAGTTTATCACGTTATGGGGGAGCACACCAGCCAGGACAGGTGATTCGCTATACTTGCGACTTTGCAGCGGCCCCAGGGACCACAGTCCCATAGGGGGAAGACCTGGGGGTGGGGGGGGAGCAGCCAGCTTGGGGTCCTGGGTTGCCTGTATGCTAGCGCCAGCACTGAATATTCCAAATATATTTTTATAATTAAGAGACCAAACATGTCAGGGAAGAGACAAAAATATCTGTTGAAATGTATGCCCCTTCCATGATAGAGACATGAGTATGGAAACAAAGCACCAAGAAAAAGGGTGAATAAATGAATCTAAATGAGAGTAGCAGTAGCAGAACACATGCAGTTGCAAATCCTTAACCTGGAAGAGTTATATATGCCAATGAACCTGCATATTTTGAAACAACTGCATAGTCCATATTTTACAGGTAAGCCTTAGCTTATATAATGCTGCATGTCAGAAAACAGGTGGGCAGGATGCCGAGCTTTGCGAGTGTGAAAGAAGTAAACATATACACAGCCAACTGCTCTTATTGCACAGAGCAGTCTTAGAAATCCGTTTTTTTCCCCCCAAAAACAAAAATAAATTGGAGTAAAAGAAGCTCTATATTTAATCATTAGAAATAGTAGTGTATTGTGGGTAGGGGTCAGACTAGACAAGTTCAAATATGTTATCTTTCAGTGCAGATTCGTAGTAGATTGCATTCAATATAATTCAATGGGCTCGTTCACATCGAATGTCAATTGTTGCATTGGAAAAAGAAGTACTAGCCTATTACACCTTTTCGGCCACTGTGCTAGGTTTCTTTATTTTTTTTGCATATGGACGTGCTAACATCTTAAAAAACAGGTTTTAAAATACATGCGCTTTCTTAACATATGCAAGTTGAGTCCTTCCTTGAAATAACAGAGTGAATGTGTTCATTTATTTCTGGTGTGTAATGCTGGGAATACACGGCTCGATTCTGAGCCATTAGGATGGTTTGATAGATAATTTCCGACATGTCCGATCACCGTTCAATCATTTTGCCACTCGATTCATCATTGAAGTGAATTGAAAAAAAGATAAGAAAAACAAGCGGAAGATAAGAGAATCTAGTGGGCAAAACAATCGGGCGCAGAATCGAGCACCAGAATCGACCCATGTATTCCCAGCATTAGAACAGCTCTAACACAAAATCAGAAGAGAATATTTGTAATAAGTAATGGCTCTCTCTCTCTTTGGTTTAATGAATGTTATTTCATGCATCTTTCTCAATAAATATTATACAAACTATTAAACTGATAACTTTTAGCACTCCGCATTGTCTAATGCTTTGGCATTTGTCAGCATTGCTTTGTGTAATAGCAAAAAGATAACAATTTATTCTATATTAACAGCATTCCATGCTTTTATGTATTACAGATGCTTTCTGGGCTTCTAACCTGCTTCCTGCTCTGACAGCTTAACCAATGTCCACCTTTCAGGTACAAAATTGGTTAGATTCATTTAGATAATAGTTCTCGGCTGGGCAAGGTCAGTGTCTTCATCATGCTTTACAGAGAGAGTAGACACAGTGCTTGTCACATCTAATGAAGTGTAACTGTACACCCACATTGCAGCCTCTTAATACGCATTTCTTTGCACTGCTATAATAAAAAACCTCTTCCTGGCGCTTCACTTTAACCTTCCTGCTTTATGTTCCAATCTTCATTATCCCTAAATGTAAGGCTAATTTCACACTGGGGCGTTGTGCTGTACATCCTGCGCTGTACATCCTGTAAAAAAAACTATTGCAATGCAACAGAGGGGAAAAGTCACACTGTGTGATAAAGGTGCGGTGTGACACACACACAGTGAAGCTTTACAGTATATAAAAAGTATGCTTCGCTGCAACTGAACATGCACACTTTTTCCAGTACTACACAGCACATCACTCTGCATTTCTAACACACCAATGTGAATGTGCCATTAAAATATGTCGTTGTGTTTGCAATGCGATTATATTGTCTGACGCAATACAACGGCCCAGTATGAAATTACCCTAATTTTCTCCTTGATCAATAACCCCCACCTGAAGCCAATCCCCAGCTCCCCCGTTAAAGCAAAACTGTAAAAAAAAAAAAGAAAGAGAAGTAAATACCGCAGCAGAAGGAAGCCTCTGGATGTGCAGGTGTTGTACTTGCACATGTGCTGTGCTTGTATATGTATGGGAACAGGAAACGTATTACTGCGCAGGAATGGTGGCGTCCAGAATGGTCCAGGAAGCCTCAGGATTACCCAGAGGCTTCCCTCTACTGTCTGTTTTTGTTTTCATTACAGGTTTACTTTAAAATTAACCCCTGGTCCAATATGTGTTAAGTTATACCCAATTAACCACAGTTTGTGGTCATATTTATTATCTGTAACCTGCTAGAAGTCTTTTTGGCTTTTCTTAATCAGACACTTTTAAGGTCATTTCACACTGCACGTCATTCATACATGTCAATGCTCTGCCTATGGGGTCATTTACATCTACGGTGTAGCAGACAGCATTATTTTAACTCGGTGCATGCAGGCTTTCCATTAAAGTTTATGTCCAGTCTCCATTGAAGTTCACACACATTATAACGTGTGCAAAATGCAATGCGTACAGTGTGAATCCAGCCTAAATGAATACAGTTTGACTGTATTGTACATATTGACTGACTGTAGTTTGCTTCCTTGTCCGTGTATTAACTGCAGTCTGGCTCCTGTCTAGTTGCTAAAAGGCTTCTTGTGTTGCTTGCAGTCTTTGCTTTCAACATTCAAATGTATTATTTGATCATTATGGAAGCATCTATACCAGGGGTAGGGAACCTTTTTGGCCGAGAGAGCCATAAACACGACATATTTTAAAATGAAATTCTGTGAGAGCCATACAATATGTTTAAAACTAAATACAAGGTAATGTGTACATTTTATGCAAAACAAACACTTTTTAAAGTACAATAAGTGTCTGCATTCTTTAATAACGTTGTTATGCAGTTGCTAATGGTTAGCAACTGCATAACATTATTAAAAAGAATTCAGATACTTATTGTTTACCATTAGCACCTGATAAATAAAGTACTTCTTACCCTGAATTAATGGGACTTCTGGAGCTGCATGGTTTTGCTGATGGCTTTGTAGTCTGGTTGATACGTGGTGAGGCAGAGCTTCATGCAGGCGTTGAGACTTCCATCTGTTAAACGTGATCGTAGGTTAGACTTAATGTGCTTTAGATGTGAGAAAGACTGCTCACATGCATATGTAGAGCCAAACATCGTCAGTACAGCAATACTCACACGCTGCAGTGTGTGGTATGTGATGGGAAGAGCGTTCCAAGTTTTAAGAATCAGGTGGTCTGCGTGTTCAAGTTTTCTCATTTCTGCCCACTTGTGTTTGCTCGCCAACTCTGCTTGCTGGCATGCAAGTCTTTCCAAATCTTCGTTCAATGTCTTGAACTTATTCACCCACACGTCTGAGGCCTTCAAGTCAGCAGCTTGTAGCTCAAAATCTCTGACAGAGACGCCGGGGATGTAACTAAGGTCAGTGCTGTCCACTGCACACTCAAGTGGATGGGTGATAAACTTAAAAAGACGAGTGCGCTCACGAAATTCTCCAAAGCGCGCTTTGAATGACTGCAGGAGATTAGATGTGAAGCCTGCTAGCTGCTTGGCGTTTTCCCCACAAGTGCAATCTCATTGGCAGACAATTTCCCCACAAATGCAATCTCATTGGCAGACAATTTCCCCACAAATGCAATCTCATTGGCAGACAATTTCCCCACAAGTGCAATCTCATTGGCAGACTATTTCCCCACAAGTGCAATCTCATTGGCAGACGTTTTCCCCACAAGTGCAATCTCATTGGCAGACGTTTTCCCCACAAGTGCAATCTCATTGGCAGACAATTTCCCCACAAGTGCAATCTCATTGGCAGACAATTTCCCCACAAATGCAATCTCATTGGCAGACAATTTCCCCACAAATGCAATCTCATTGGCAGACGATTTCCCCACAAGTGCAATCTCATTGGCAGACGATTTCCCCACAAATGCAATCTCATTGGCAGACGATTTCCCCACAAGTGCAATCTCATTGGCAGACGATTTCCTCACAAGTGCAATCTCATTGGCAGACGATTTCCCCACAAATGCAATCTCATTGGCAGACGATTTCCCCACAAGTGCAATCTCATTGGCAGACGATTTCCTCACAAGTGCAATCTCATTGGCAGACAATTTCCCCACAAATGCAATCTCATTGGCAGACGATTTCCCCACAAGTGCAATCTCATTGGCAGACGATTTCCCCACAAGTGCAATCTCATTGGCAGACGATTTCCCCACAAATGCAATCTCATTGGCAGACAATTTCCCCACAAGTGCAATCTCATTGGCAGATGATTTCCCCACAAGTGCAATCTCATTGACAGACAATTTCCCCACAAATGCAATCTCATTGGCAAACTATTTCCCCACAAATGCAATTTCATTGGCAGATGCAATCTCATTGGCAGACGATTTCCCCACAAATGCAATCTCATTGGCAGACAATTTCCCCACAAGTGCAATCTCATTGGCAGACGATTTCCCCACAAGTACAATCTCATTAGCAGACAATTTCCCCACAAGTGCAATCTCATTGGCAGACGATTTCCCCACAAATGCAATCTCATTGGCAGACGCTTTCCCCACAAATGCAATCTCAATTGGCAGACTATTTCCCCACAAATGCAATCTCATTGGCAGACAATTTCCCTACAAATGCAATCTCATTGGCAGACGATTTCCCCACAAATGCCTATCCTATCTCATTGGCAGACGATTTCCCCACAAATGAATTTACCAGACTGGAGTGACCTCCTGGACCTGTCCTGGAGTGACTGCGGCGGCTCCTGCGGCGGCGGCGACGGCTGCTGCTGGCTTGTGCGCTCCGGAGCAGTACCTATGGGTGCGGCTGCCTCCGGGTCGCACGTCGTGGGGTCGGCTCCTCCCCCCGCCAAGCTGCCTCAGTTCCCGCCGGCTGCGCCGATGTGTCACACGTAACGTGTGACATCACACAGGCAGCGCCAGCATCAGCGCAATTACAAACACCCGGCATGGAGGAGGGGGGCGGGGCGGCGGCGCAGATTACCGGCATGGAGGAGGGGGGCGGGGCGGCGGCGCAGATTACAGCGGGGCAGATTACTAAACACAGGCTCTCTGGCCGCTCTGTCACCCGTCTTTTAGCGAGCCAGAGAGCCATACGCAGGCATGAAAAGAGCCATATATGGCTCGCGAGCCATAGGTTCCCGACCCCTGATCTATACTGTACATCATAAGTTTCAGCTCACTGCCTTGGAACCAGCTTGCAGTATGAACCAGGGTGTAACGATTGGTGTCAGCAACACAGATTTCTCTGATTATTGGTGATATGCAGTATCACCAATAATACAGATGTTATACCTGATTATGTGGTGATCTGCAGAATCACCAATAATACTAGTAGAACTAGACACAGGACACCCAATGTAGTATAGTGTTTGGTGCAACAATACTCGGAGGAGTTATCTCCCGAGAAGGGGGAGATACAGACACTACTGCAGCCAAGGATTCCCTGACGGGCAGGGAATCAGACTGTACTGCAGCCAGTGGACACCTGAGGGGAAGGGACCACTGTTTGGAAGATATGGTGAAGATTGGTCTGCAGTTATAGATTCCTTGATGAACAAGGAATCAGACTGTACTGCAGCCAAGGATTCCCTGAGAGGCAGGGAATCAGACTGTACTGCAGCCAGTGGACCTAGAGAGTTATGGATCCACTGACTGTGCTGCCTGATGGCCTCCAGAGGGGCTGATGACCATAGAACTGAGATGGCAGCAAGTAACCACCTGAAGAGCAGGTGTCACAGGTGTACAGTGAGGCTGCTCACCCAAGAGCTAGGTGACAGCCAGGAAGGTCGGGCAAGCCAGGTCAGCAACACACGGACAGATAAAGTACAGAAGCGGAAGACTGATTCGGTATCCAGGTACAGGCTAATGTCAGCAACAGATAATCAGATGGGCAGAGGTACCGAATCAGAGGACAGGAGAATGGTCAGGAAAGCCAAAGGTCATAACAGGTAACGACAGTGTGTCACAGTCCTAGACTTAGGTGTGAGGTCCTTGGTCTCAACACCCTGGAACTAGTCTAACACATAAACAGTAACAGAGCAGTGATCTCCTAGTCTTGGGTGTGAGGTCCTTGGTCACAACACCCTGGAACTAGTCTAACACATAAACAGTAACAGAGCAATATTACTTTAAGTTATCAATGGAATCTGACTCAGTGTGAATTCCCAGCTCCGGCTGGTTCTAACACACTGTGGGATCTGACTCTGGTCTGAGCGCTAACACGTAACTGTTCGCAACAGCAGACAGCTTGCAAGTGACAGGCAAGCCCTATATATACTAACAGCGCTCCACAGCGCAGCCCCAGTCACCCAGCCAATCCAGAGCATAGTTGGAGTCAGCTGATCGGCCTGATCAGCTGACTCCCCTTCTAGCAGAATAAAGGTCCTGCCGCCTGGCGCGCGCGCGTAGCTCTCCATCTGTGTGAACTAGACAGACCAGACAAGGCAACATCACGCTGCTGCGCAGCAGCAGCCACTGGCTGTAACGCGGAGACAGCCGCCATGCCGCTTGCCTCTGCGGCGGCATCTCCGCTATTCATTACACAGGGACTGTTTCATCACCGAGAATTTTTTTTTTTGTGGCAGATTCTTTTTAACTTATACTTGCTAGGTCTTTGAACATGATAAAAATGAGAATACTTCCAACACATGGATGCTTTGTCATGGCACCTGTAATATTTCTCTGATTCTCTTTTTTGTGCAACTCAGAATACTTGTCATGCAAGAGGATCTTGACATCTCCAATTTAGAGTTAAGCCCAACCATCAGCTTTTTAACAGTCTTAAAGTGAACCTGAACTGAGTAAAATTATTTAAAATAAACACATAATACACCTGCAAATAAATATTACATACCTACCTCGCCATCAGTTCCTCTCAGTAGCTCACCATTTTTTTTAACAGCTAAGGAGAAAAAGTTAATTGGGTAAGGGCCATTGGGGTTGATTCACTAAAGAACATTAATCTTAAAGTGTGCAGATAGCGCACGTTAAGATTACCAGCATTTACGCAATTTACGTATCAACTTATGCAAATTACGTAACATGCTATATACATGCACAACTTACATTGCATGCTACGCAAGCATCGTAAGTTGTACACGTAAATAGCGCGTTACATAATTTGCGTAAGTCGCTACATAAATTGTGTACGTGCCAGTAACCTTAACGTGCACTATCTGCACGTTAAGATTGATGTTCTTTCGTGAAACAACCCCATTAAGTGAAATGTCTCTTTCTGTCTTTGCTTTACCTGGAGTTCCCATGACAGCTGGCAAAGATCTTGATTTGTCCTCAAGAAGAAATCTCCCTTCTGGAAATAAAGCAGGAGTAGAGTATTGTACTTTGTTAACTATCAGTTGAGGCAAAATGTTCATAAGCAGCATTATATAACTTATTAACAATGTTTAAATATACTGACATGTTAACATATACCGGTAATATCTTCTAGTGTACAAGATTCTACCACTTGTTTGGAAAAAGAAATGCCTTGTTCAGGCAACACAGTGGAGTCCATGTTCCAAGACCTGTGGCATGGGGATGTCTATCAGAGTTACCAATGAAAACAACAAATGTGAAATGAGAAAGGATAGAAGACTATGCTATCTTCGACCATGCAATAGCACTCTGCTCAGCACAGTAAAGGTGTGTTTCTTTTTTTCATTTTACTTACTATAATTATCTTGTTAATTATTTTTATTTGGTCAGTAAAGTAACGCTATGAAAATTTAATGAGATATTAGTCAGATCAAACAAACTGGAGCCAGTAACAAGTATCAGCTAGACAGAGATCAGAGAATGAAGGTGCATACGCATGCACAAGTGTCACCCATCAGGATCGAGGGAAACAAACACTGCACGACTCGTATACCAGAGTATCATGCCCTGCTGTTACGGAGGAGGGCCGGCAATGTGGCCCACAATGGAGTGGCTCCCAAGAGGCAGGGGAACAATAATTTGGGGATTGGATCATCAAATAAGGTCAAGTTACACTTGTACATACACTAGGTTCTCAGCCAGGTTCCATCTAGCATACAGTTGTGTTCAAAATTATTCAACCCCCACTGAAATTGAGTGTTTTGGCCAGTTTGACATTGATTTTGATCATTTCAGTCATCTTGTTTACAATTAAATCAAAGAGGCACTTGTAAGCAGACAAATATAACAACATTTATAATGAAATAACCACAAATGTCTTTTCTGTGCTCACATCATTATCAGTTTTATTCAACCCCCAAGTGACATTCATTCTTAACCTCCTTAGCGGTAACCCCGTGCTGGACACGGGGTAAGCCGCCGGAGGGTGCCGCTCAGGCCCTGCTGGGCCGATTTACATAATTTTTTTTTTTTGCTGGACGCAGCTAGCACTTTGCTAGCCGTGCCAGCACACTGATCGCCGCCGGCCCGCGCCCGATCGCCGCTATCTGTTGGGGCGCGCGGCACCCCCCAGACCCCGTGCGCTGCCTGGCCAATCAGTGCCAGGCAGCGCCGAGGGGTGGATCGGGACTCCCAATGACGTCCCGACGTCGCTGACGTCATCCCGCCCCGTCGCCATGGCGACGGGGGAAGCCCTCCAGGAAATCCCGTTCTTTGAACCGGATTTCCTGATTGGAGATCGCCGAAGGCGATCGAAGCGGGCGGGGGGATGCCGCTGAGCAGCGGCTATCATGTAGCGAGCCCAGGGCTTTAAAAAAATAAATAAAAAAAAACTGCTGCGCTGCCCCCTGGCGGAATTTTTCATACCGCCAGGGGGGTTAAGGGGCCCATACACCTAACGATTTTCCTGCCGATATACAGCAGATTCGATCCCTGTGATAGAATCTGCTGTAAAATCGTTGCGCAAACGCTGACAGAACGATCAATTTCCGTCCGAAATCAATTGTTCCTGTCGATCCGTCCGTGCGGAAGATTTTGCTCGATCGTAGTCGATCAGATCAGATTCGATCAGAGAGGGATCTATCTGTTGGTCAATCTGATGGCAAATCGACCAGTGTATGGCTACCTTTAGTACTTAGTACAACATCCTTTTCCAGTTATAACAGCTTTTAAACGTGAAGCATAGCTTTACACAAGTGTCTTGCAGCGATCTACGGGTATCTTAGCCCATTCTTCATGGGCAAAAGCCTCCAGTTCAGTCACATTCTTAGGCTTGCACGCTGCAACTGCTTTCTTTAAGTCCCACCAGAGATTCTCAATCAGATTTAAGTCTGGTGACTGCGATGGCCACTCCAAAATGTTCCAGCCTTTAATCTGCAACCATGCTCTAGTGGACTTGGAGGTATGCTTGGGATCATTGTCCTGTTGAAAGGTCCAACGTCTCCCAAGCCTCAGGTTTGTGACGGACTGCATCACATTTTCATCCAATATCTCCTGGTACTGAAGAGAATTCATGGTACTTTGCACACGCTGAAGCTTCCCTGTACCTGCAGAAGCAAAACAGCCCCAAAGCATGATTAACCCCCCGCCATGCTTCACAGTAGGCAAGGTGTTCTTTTCTTCATAGGCCTTGTTCTTCCTCCTCCAAACACAGCGTTGATCCATGGGCCCAAACAATTCTAATTTTGTTTCATCAGTCCACAGAACACTATCCCAAAACTTTTGTGGTAGTGTTCTGTGGACTGATGCCCCATGGGTGGATGACAGGTTACCATTGCTGATCATTTAAAAATTCTATTGGTTTGGCTTTCTTGCCAACTGCATATATTCAGTATATTCTGACTAACCTGAAACAAAATTAATAAAAGAAGACGACATGAGATCTTTTTAAATCAGAAAAGTCAATTATAAAGTGATGGTCTAAAAGTCACCCAGTCAATGACAGGACCTAGATTGATCACTTGGACACATTGGTGTCTCTCATGTCATGAGATCTGTGTGACTCACAGAATGCTGAATGCGGATTTGTAATTTCCAGCGCCCAAGGTCCGCTGTCACCAACCCCAACCCTCCCCACAACCACCACCACTCTGTCCAACAACCTGACTAGCGATCACTGACTTGAATGGGCTATGCTCTGTTTCGCTGCTCTGCCCCATTAATCAAAGAAGCAATACATGCTCCGTCCACTCATGCTCTCTGTAATTTTGCTCTCCTGCCTGGATGCGCACACCGCCTACACACCCTGGTATAGATGTAGTTTCAGCTGAGGTGTCCTTCAACAGTGAAAATTTAGCACTTGCGGAGTAATTTAAGACAAGGCAAGGAAGGACATGTCTTAAAATGCAGGATGTTAAAGCACACAGCTATATTTGCATTAAACATCAGGAGATATATAGATTGTTGTGCAAATATAAATAATGACTTCCTGCTTTCACTAGTGGCTAACAGTACAATGCTCTACTGTTACTTTAATGAGTCAGTAGAGACTGCTGCTTTCATTCCCTAGGGAAAAAAGCGAGCCCTAAATTTAAGAGGCCTTAGATCTGAAACAGCTCTGACCAGTAATTTACTGTCTGACAGCTGGTAAGGGGGAGAGGGAACTTAACAGAGCTGTCCTTGAATATGTGCATGAAAACTCACCAAACTCAGTTCTGCTTTGTACTGTAAACCTCTGGCACTTCTCACAGCAGCTTGTACGTTCATCATACAGGGACAGGATCATAAGGTGACAGCAGATGCTGTCATCACACACCAGGAAGTGAGAGAGATGCAGGGATCTCTGGAATTGGGGGTGAAATATAGGGATGGAGGAGGCGCCTTCATGATGATGGAGGTTGCTTAAAAAAAATGTTTGACAGTAGAAGGGGTAGTTCATATGAAAACTGTATAGCTATAACTTTAAAGTGTCCAATAAACAAACTTAGTTATCTTTTTAAAGCTACCATATATTCCAGCATATAAGACGACAGTTAAAATATAGAGTTTGGGATATACTTGCCGTATAAGACTACCACTCTTCCACACACCAAATAAAAATAAAAATTAAATACTGGCGCTATGTATGAACATATGCTGGTGCTGTATGGTGTGTGTTACCCAGTATATAACAGTATACAGGTGATTGACTGGTTGGATTGGTCAACTCTCACTCTCACTAAGTGGATTGTCAGCTTTCCTTGTCTATCTGTTTATCAGAGCGGTATGGAAGAATAGATAAAACACGCCTCTTTCACCCCTCTGGCCCACCCTTGTATCCTATTTACCTCCTTCTCTGCCTCTCAGATCTTGCACATGTGCGCCTGCGCCGTTTCACTACAGTCCTCAGCAGCGAGATCTGAGAGGCGGTAGCAGGATAGGGTGTATCACTCGGTATCAATGACACCCGGCGAATAAGACGACTCCTGACTTTTCTTATACGCCAGAATATACAGTATATATTTTTATGTGATCTACCCCTCCTGCCTTCAAACATTTTTTAAGCATACATCATTGGCATTGGGGTGTATCCTCCATCCATATATAACTTTCAATTGCTGTCTCCTATTTCCTGACCCTTGGACCACCACAATTCATATTATACCCTTGGAGAACCAAGGACCTCCCCGGTAAAGTCTCACTAACATAAACATCTTTCCTTGACTTTGGGTTTAATGACCACATATTAAAAAAAGTATTGCATAAGATTCTTGTGCTGTGTTTCAGAAATGCTAACAGTCTAAACAATGTCAATTTTACAGATCCCTAAAGGGAAAACCTGTCAGCCTACATTTCAAGAACGCCAGCCAGTTAAATTTACATTATCAGAGTGTTCTACAAAGCGAAGCTATAGACCTATGTATTGTGGAGTATGCACCGATCGGAGATGTTGCACCCCCAACAAGTCTAAAATGATAACAGTTCAGTTCCTCTGTCCAAATGAGGGCTCGTTCACTTGGAAAATGATGTGGATCACATCTTGTGTTTGTCAGAAGACTTGCATAGATCCAGGAGATATATTTGCTCATCTTAAAATCTTGTGATTGTCTCTAAAGTGGTTTGATTGGAAAAGTCAAATTTCACACTGAATGTTTATCATATAAACCATCAGGGAACACAAAGTGAACCTTGTAAGGGCAAGAGCCAGGGCCAGAATAAAAATGAGTTTCAGCTAATTTATTTCCAGGACAAATATCAAACAGAAATTGCCTTAGAAATAATTATTGGAATAGGCATTACAGTGGCAATGCTTTAAGATGGGTTTACAACAATTAGGAAACCCTATGCTATTGGTATGTGTATTTATTTTTTCCTTCCTCATTTCATGCACATTCTGTCTGAGAATGTAAAAATGAATATGGCAAAAGAGAAAAAAAGGTTGCTTGATGAAATGTGAGGATTTCAAGAGCTATGCTTTGGGAGTTGACATCCATCAACCCTGCTAATAGAGCAAAAGTTAGTATAGTGCTCAGTGCACAGGATTTATTTTTTGAGTGAGAGTTCATGTCATCTAATTTTACTTGTAAATCTTTTCTCTTATTTGACCTACTCCAGGAATTATGAAGCATATATTGAGCCCTAAGCTACCTCCTCAATGGAAGAGTTATTTTTAGTGTTGATTAGTTGCGCAGTGAAGAAAATGTCACGGTTACAGAAAGGATCAGTGTGTGTTATAACCGTTATAATGCCCCTAGGCTCCTTACATCGTGTCCATTGCTTTTAGTTATAAATGACAGGACAACCGATGTGCAAGGTAAAGTCCACATTTCCCTATGGCCTTTTTCACACAGTATACTTAAAAAATGAACCTCTTTCACAATGTACTGCTATGGAACAATTGATCCGTTAAAACGCATCTGTTTTTAAGCGTACATAGGGCACGTTTCTACTAGCTGCGATGAGATGATCGCATCCGAACTGAAACCAATGCAAGTCAATGGAGCAATTTCCATTGAATGCGAATTTCCATTTGCGATGGGACCTGGGAAATTATGGATGGCAATTCCCCTTTGCGCTAATAGGAAGCCGCATCCAGACTTCCGGAAGAACCTGCGGCTGGATGCGATTACCGCATCATCCTGCTAGTGGAAATGGTGCCTCAAAGAGGCCCAAGGTTGGGACTCAATCCCTAGGGCAACTGCTCATACAAACATGTCACTTGGCTACAGCTGAGTGACATGCACAGTTGCTATGGAGAGGGGAGAATGGTTGACAGTGGGACACTGTTACTATCACTTAAAATCTGGCACGCTTAATCTTTATGGGACATGCTAGCCCCTCCCCAACACAGTCCTGAATGGCTGCCTCAGAAGAGATCAGTCTACCATATATAAAAGACTAGGGCAGTTGAGACCATCAATGTGGTGTCAGGGATTAGTCTGATATCTGACACAGAGATAATGCAGCTCTGTACGGAAGCACACCATTTGAAATGGTCAATTTATTATACATAACTTTTGTTCAAGATGTGTGAGGAAGAGAAAGCTTGGTACTAGATGCAGGCAGGGAGGAGTTGGATTGGTGGTGATCAGCGGGACAGGTGCTACTTGTAGTCTTCATAGTAAAAGATGGCCCTTACCACACCTTTATTTCAATCCAGACGGGCATCACATACAGCGGGTTCAGTTAGGGTTAGGTTACTGGCCTGACAGCCATTTCGCATGGTAATGTGTCATCAGAGGCACTAACACCTATTAGTGCATCTTATGATGCGTTAGCACGCGAAACGGCTGTCAGGCCAGTAACCTAACCCCACAATAGACAAATATATGAGTTCTGCATGTTACAACCAGGACTAAAGGATATTATGTTCAAAGTAAATCAGTTCTCCAATGCCAGTGTCAGACAATGAAAGGAGGAAGAGTAGCATCCAGTGCAGCTCTCTCAGCGGTGGGATTTGACAAGTGTCTGTATCACAAAAAGGAGAGAGAAGAGAGTGCCTCTATGGTGCAATACCTTTAGTTCAGTTTACAAATTGCAAAAGAAATGCACGTACAAGATCACATAAATTTGCAAGCATATCTCACTTGCTCAATGTTCCACTCCTCGGACACCGACATATGCGGGGAACATCAACAAGGGTCCGTGGTAGGTCTGGAGCCCAGGCAAGCTCCATGTGCCGGGTTATAATGACTTAACCTAACCCCCACTGAACCCGCTGTATGTGATGCCTGTCTGGATTGAAATAAAGGTGTGGAAAGGGCACAGCACCTCCATCTTTTTCTTCTTTTACTACAAACTTTTGTTCAAGATTTCCTGAAAAAGGAGAACAATTGATTTGTAAGTTTTTAACTGGTCAATCATGATCATTTCTCACTTCTGATTATGTGTAGATTGAGATAAAATCAATCAGAGACCACCTCCTCAAAATGACCACACCTCTCTCTAGGATTCTGAATAATAATGGTTGTACACAGGATACTGTTCCTGAAAAACCCTGCACAGTCATGAAGGAAAAAAAAAAACACTTGTCAGACTTGCATGCAGTTTCTTCCTCAGTGTGAAGAAACATGAGCTGACATGGTGATTGGGGAAGACATGAGTCCATACCATGTGATGCATTTGGTGAACTGTGTCCAATGTTTCTTTATCTCGTTCTTAAAGGGACACTTAAGTCAAACAAAAAAAATGAGTTTTACTCACCTAGGGCTTCCAATAGCCCCCTGCAGCTGTCCGGTGCCCTCGCCGTCTCCCTCTGATCCTCCTGGCCCCGCCGGCAGCCACTTCCTGTTTCGGTGACAGGAGCTGACAGGCTGGGGACGCGAGTGATTCTTCGCGTTCCTGGCCACAATAGCACCATCTATGCTGCTATAGCATATATCATATACAATATAGCAGCATAGAGGGTGCTAATGTGTCTGGGAACGTGAAGAATCACTCGCGTCCCCAGCCTGTCAGCTCCTGTCACCGAAACAGGAAGTGGCTGCCGGCGGGGCCAGGAGGATTGGAGGGAGACGGCGAGGGCACCGGACAGCTGCAGGGGGCTATTGGAAGCCCTAGGTGAGTAAAACTCATTTTTTTTTGTTTGACTTAAGTGTCCCTTTAAAGAGAATCTGTATTGTTAAAATCACACAAAAGTAAACATACCAGTGCGTTAGGGGACATCTCCTATTACCCTCTGTCACAATTTTGCCGCTCCTCGCCGCATTAAAAGTGGTTAAAAACAGTTTTAAAAAGTTTGTTTATAAACAAACAAAATGGCCACCAAAACAGGAAGTAGGTTGATGTACAGTATGTCCACACATAGAAAATACATCCATACACAAGCAGGCTGTATACAGCCTTCCTTTTGAATCTCAAGAGATCATTTGTGTGTTTTTTCCCCCTGCAGCTATCTTCCACTGAAGTGTCAGGCTGTTTCTTCCTGCAGAGTGCAGACAGCTCTGCCTGTATGTAATTCCTCAGTATGTGAAAGCCCAGCCAGCTCAGAGGAGGATTTATCCAGCTTGTAAAAGATAAGAGAGAAGCTGCTCTAATCTAAATAATACACAGGCAGTGTGCAGAGAGGGGCCTGGAGGGGGGAGATGCATCACAGAACCACAACACTGAAGAACTTGGCAGCCTTCCAGACACAGGCCTGACAAGTCTGACAAGAGAGAGATAAGTTGATTTATTACAGAGATGGTGATAGCAGAAAGTGCTGCAGTAAGCCAGAACACATTAGAATAGCTTTTGGAACTTGTAGGATGATAAAAAAACAGGATGCAATTTTTGTTACGGAGTCTCTTTAAAATCTTTCAAAGCACTTTTCATCAAGAGAAACCCAGAATACAATGTTAATTATCTGTAATA
Source organism: Hyperolius riggenbachi (assembly GCF_040937935.1). Classification (NCBI taxonomy): domain Eukaryota; kingdom Metazoa; phylum Chordata; class Amphibia; order Anura; family Hyperoliidae; genus Hyperolius; species Hyperolius riggenbachi. The sequence continues at coordinate 277,841,326 of NC_090649.1, forward strand.
TCTTGCATCCTTTGAAAAAAAATTATTTTTAAGAATGTAAATTGGTTTCTTCATTATTTATCATAAGCATAATTGCAGCTTTTGCATTGCAAAATTGGCCACAGCCATTTGTGCAGTATACTGGCAACTCTCCATTGTAAGCTCATAAGGTTCTCTCCCTTTTGTTTCTTGTGACTTGCTGTACATATTGTTACTCACAATGTATTATCCAACATGACATTTATGTTTGTCAACCAACTGTATTATAAAAAAAATGTCCAGAAGCGCAAGTGTCACTAAGTCTCCTCTTATTGCTAAATGAGCCACCAGTCCCGAGTCTAAAATGGAAATTGCCAATGGTAACCAGGTAAGAGAAATTCAGCCTGCCCTCTTCCCTTGATCTGCATCAATTCTGAAGACCCACCATCAGCACTCTTCAGTAGGAGACTCACCACATGTCATGACCCCAAGGCATAAAGGGTCAAATAATGCTTTAGTGGTATTTACTGGCTGACTTCAGTCACCAGACCATCACTGCAGTATGCTGGGAAAAAAAAGACTTAAGGATCATCCATGTAAATCACATCAAAATGTAAAACTCCTCATAGTGTAAAACCATCCTATGATATCCATTATTGAAACCAAATTCAACTTGTGCCTATAGACAGACCTTGGAATAAATTACTTGATTTTTATGCGCTCCTTCACTGTTCAGAAATCCAGCTTGCAGCATCAGCTCCTGTGTGCGATATGTCCCTCTCAGCGAGATTCTATTTGCCGTCTGCTCTACCTCGCTTTCCTCTCCAGTGATGAGTCTGTGCCTTGTTAGTCCCGCCCTACATGTGGCATCTATTGACTCATCAATGTATGATGAGTGAGTAGACAAAACATTCAGGGCTCTAGTGACTGGGAGAAGCCAGTGAGTGTCCCAAAGGCATTTTTTTTAAAGAAAAGTTTTATTTTTGAGGGTTACAACATGTGGTGAGACTCCACTGAAGAGTGTTGGTGGTGGATAGTCAATATGAATGCAGATCTTTAAGGAAGAGGGCAGGCTGAATCATTATTTACTGGCTGGCAATTGATGTTTAAGGCTGGTTTGGTGGCACATTTAGTCATAAGAAGGGATGTAGCGATGCATGTGCTTCTGGGCTTTATTTAACTTGCATAGTTTATGAGAATTCACCCAAATATATGTAAATTGTATTTTATGGGTCGACACAGGACACATTGTATATTGAAACTCTGTAGTATGTAACAATGGACTCTATTCACAAAGTTTTATTTGCAATACACGGATTTTAAATTAACCATCTAAAAATGAGAAGTTAACCCCCTTGACGTTGTGTTATAAAAACTAAAATGTCCTTGTAATCCTGGATGAGCTTAAGTAGCTAACACTGACCATCATGGTAGTACAGTAAACAGACGCTCTTAGGCTTGGGCTACGTGAGCGAGATTAAAGTGAACCAAAGACGAAGTACCCTCAAGGATTTTACCCAGTGGCGTAGCTATGGAGCTCAGGGCCCCGGTGTGAGTTTTACATTGCCCCACCCCCCAAGCACTCTATACGTAACAATTGATACAGCGCAACAAAACCTGCCAAGGTCATCTACAGTATTAGAGGTGCAAGAAGGGGATGGGGAACAGTGTGTTAATGATTACTACCATTCAAAGCATCTATAGAAGTCATTATTACCACCACAGGACAAATAAACAGCTTATACTCTGGTTTAGGAAGGGCCCCATGGGGCCCCTCTGGCCCAAGGGCTCCAATGCGATCGCTACCTCTAAAACCCCTATTGCTATGCCCCTGATTTTACCATATATATCAGTGGGAACATTAGAGAAAACACCTACCCCGTTCTTTGTTTCATTCTTCACTGCTCAGCCTGCTTCTTATCAGCCCTGATAAAATACCCAACTGAGCATTCAGTCTGGCTTTGCTCAGGAATCATTATAGCCGAGTCTGTCTTCTCTGATGTCTTTTCAAGCCCAAGTCTGCCCCCTTCTGGCTCTGCTATAATTATTCAGCTATAATGATTCCTGAGCAAAGCCAGACTGAATGCTCAGTCAGAGATTTTATCAGGGCTGATTAGAAGCAGGCTGAGCAGTGAAGAATGAAACAGAGAGCAGGGTAGGTGTTTTCTCTAATGTTCCCACTGATATATATGGTAAAATACATGAGGGTGCTTCGTCTCTGGTTCACTTTAAAGAGGAGCTCAACTCAAAAAAATAGTTACCCCCTCCATCCATTTATTAGGGGGTCGAGTCGGTACTGTGTGAATTGTGGAATCTTATAATGACGGGAGCCCTAGCAGCTTCAGGTGACACTTGTTGCCAAGTAGAACCCATGTAAACCACTGCTGTGTGAACAGTGTGCAAGCATGGGAATTGAAAATCCAGTGTTAACAAATATTGCTCACAATATGGTGGTATTCACCAGAAAACTGTTTGCTGCCAATAAGCAAAAACATGGATCAAGGAGGGATTCAAAATAGTTAGGGAAGCAGCATGAACTGGTGAGTATGTCACATTCTGTATGCCCGTTATCTGACAGCTATTGTAAAAATTGTAAAAGTTAAATTAAATCCGTACACATACATATAAAATGTATATTTCTCACAGATAAATTGCACTATGAATTACTTTTTTCCTCCCCATGTTGCTGTGCCTTGCTGTAAGTACCAAAGGTCTGACCCCTGAGACTGGTCCATCTTCTCAAGGGGAACCTCAGTGTTTCCTTTATTCTTTAAACCCCCTGGCGGTATGATCATTTCCAGATTTCAGGGGCTTTTTAAAACGTTTCAGGCCCTAAAATCAGGAAAAAAAAAAAAATCATACCGCCAAAATGCCTGCAGCAGCCCTTGCTCTCACTCACCTGCCTGGGGTCCAGCGCTGAAATTTTACCTCCGTCCTCCTGGTGGCGCTCTAACTCAGTGGTGAGACTGATGACGGCAATCTCACCAGAGTGATTCAGAGTCTCGGAGGAAAGGAAGGAGAACGGCTACCGACATCTGGATCCCCCAGGAGGTGAGTAAAAAACGCCCGCTGCGAGCTATACTCGGCATAGAGCTCCCAGCGGCTAGCCCGAGCGTAGCTTGGGATTACCGCCAGGTAGGTTAAAAAGGTAGGGGTGGATTGGGGGCTGCTGTACATATGCTAGACTCTTGGCAGAGGTGGCTCCAAACAGCCACCTTAGCTGAGAAATATTTATTGTGTACAAGGCTCAACAATCCTACATAAGGAGGTTGACCAGTCCAAAACCTTTTAGAACTCTATTGTCTTCTTTAAGTGACAAGTAACAGGAAAAAGGTAATTTATAGTATATTTTACTCTGGAACAAATGTACATCTGATTACATGTTTATGCCTAGAAAGAGTAAAATATCTTGATCACAAGTGATTGGTTTTCTATTTTTACTCACCTGGGGCTTCTTCCAGCCCCGAGCAGCCATTCTAGTCCTTCGCCGTAGCCCCAGTCCTCTTTGGTGTCGCAATTATGGCGACACGCCGGCATCCACGTCATCTGGCGCATAGTGCGCCTGTGCAGCTTGCGCCTGATGACGTGGACATGCGGGAACAAGTGCCTGCTCAGGCGCAGGGTCCCTATCATTGTGGACGTCCAGTGGGGGTCACCGAAGAGGACCTCAGCTGCCCCAAGGGACTGAGACAACTGCAAGGGGCTGGAAGAAGCCCCAGGTGAGTAAAAAAAATAGATGATATATTTTGCATCGGAAGTCCTTTAAGCCTTGCACTATACACTCCCTCCCTACACATGCCCTGTTTTACCTGACTAAAGATCCAGTTGGATAGGTGAACCCAGCTATAAATAGACATGTAAACAACAGGGGAAACAGAAGTTGTAGAAGAAAACTGTAATGTATAAAACGTACAAGCTAAGGCATTAAGCGGTGATAACAGTTGATCAGAAATAGTACCTGTAAATATTTATTGTGTTAGTATATTGTACATTATACTTTACTTAACATTTTAAAATAACTCTTTTCTTATAAACACTATATCATAAATCATGTATTACAATAATTGCAGGCATTGATGATGTATAACAGCAACCTGTATAAGAATATTGAATATGTATTGGGCACCAAATAGAATACTCCAGGGTGCCTCACTTCAGAGTGTCTTCAAGTGAAAAAAGATATAGCATTCTGGATAATATATAAATAACAGATTCTCTATAGCAGATTACAGCATTTTTATTTTAAATATCAAGGTGTCACACATTATTTATAAAATACAATATGTAAGAAAATAAATATATATTTTTACACCGAGATGAAAATATGTTTCACTGTTATACACACCCTACATATAAAATATATAAATTATCATTAATGTATTGTGTTTCGGTCATTTAAAAATCAAAGAAATAAATCTGGTTTACAAAGCGACATAAACCGTTTTGCAGTAATGCTTCAAAACAGAGACCCTCGCAATGAAGGGAAAAAAACACACCTGAATATGGAACAGCAAGGCTGGGTTCACAGTGGGGCGCTATTGTGCAACTTTATGGGGGCATATTAATGCAGAAAGTCACATTGCAATAGTAAGTCTATGGAACGTTCAGATCGTATGCTGTGCATTGGGATCCAAGGAACTACAGTATCCCAATGCACTGAATTGCATTACTAGATAATGCGTACGCTAACAGAGGCATTGAAGCATACTTTTTAATTGATTGTATGCTTCACTGAATGCCATCTAAAAGGTAGCATAATAAGAGGTGCGGCTTTTTCGTTCTGCTGTGTTGCGTTCCTGTTTTAGAGAATGCAACACAACATCCCACTGTGAGCCTAACCAAAGGGTAAGTGATTGTATGGAATACTTGTGCCCAAGCAGATGGAGGGTTTGCTTGCCCTCCCAGAGCAATTGTAAAGATGTTTTTATGGCATTAATCAGCTAAAGAGTTGGGTTGCCCTAAACAAAAATACATTAAAGGCACCCCTGTAACATTCTAATAGAGATGGCTGCAAATTTCACTTTTTTTGCAGGTTTTTGTAGCCTTTTTTCTAGGAAAATGAAATCAAATATTTTTCAGTACCATTTTGTATTTACACAATACATTTATAAATTTATTTTCAGTGTTTTATAAATACAGTAATAAGGAATCTGCTATGTGCGGGGAAGATAAGCAAGTTTATGATGTCACTTATAGTCACTGTGTAAATAGGTCCCTTGGTTACATCTATTAATTGCACCAATTGAAGTATAAAAGACACCAATTCAAACATGAAAAATGTGTAGTGATCTTTTACTAACTGCTCATTTTTGGCATATGCACTAAACACTGAAATGAATCAGGAAAAAACACCCTTTCAGTGTTAAGCAGAATGCAGCTATACAATTGCCCCCCTCCCCCATTTAATGCATACTATTGTATTCCACTTGACAAGTTTTGCTTTGTATAAAAAGGTTGGATACAAAGCAATGGATATTCAGGCCTGCAGCATAAAAATACCAGAAATGTTTTTTTCTGTGCATCCCACACACCTATAGAGCTTTTAGCCAGCAACACTAAAATGCTTTTCAGAGGTCTTTCAGCACAGCCTGTGTGGAAAAAAAAGCTAACCAGCTGTTTTGTAACTATTCTGTGTCGGCATCTGGGGGAGAGGGAAGCAGAGCTGAACTGTAACCTGACTGTAAACTGTTTACACTATGTGGCAGAGAGAGACACAGACAAGAACAAAGTGCTTCAGCTGATGATTATTTACACACATTTGAAGCTATATTTCTGCTTTCTATCATTCTGAACAGATTCCAGGCACAGAATTACAGCCAGTGAAGATTGTTTATGTATGCTGGATGTGCTGGACACAGTCCTCCATAGTAATGCCGACAGGGAGAACTGTTCTCTGTAAATGTCATTTTTTTCATATAAAACATGAAAAGATGAAAAAAAGCCTTTGTATTGCTATTTGCTAGTAATTACTGAAAATATACCTGCCATTTAGAATCTTAGTTAACTTTCATAGTTATTATATACAATTTCCGCGCAAAGAGCTGAAAAGTCCCGAGAGCTGCCCAGAAGTTAAAAGTCCTTCAGATTGACTTCATAATAATATTTGTCCAAAACTTCAGCGCTACAAGGTCTCTTAATTCAGGAATCCGCCACCAACACCCCTCACAGTGCAGGCTTACCAGCTTCCTGTAAGACCCAGATTATAAGGTCTAAGCGTATATGTGGTCAGCAACCCCACCGATCTGTGATTTCCACGTTCTGTGATCCCAAAATATTCCTCCTCTGAAGATGTTCTCCGCATATGAGGGTATAATATCAAAGAGTAGAAAAATCTAAGTGCTCTCCGTTTTCATTTAAGACAAGCACTTTATTTCATAAAATTGTAAACAGATACTCACATAAGGGCCCTTATTACAGGGACCCTCAGTAGACAAAGCGTTTAAAACAAATAGTTTTGCAGGGTGCCAGTCTCCCCTCTGCCATCCGTTCCGCCCGACCTAGGTTTCGCTCACGCGTCCTCAGGGGCTTCTTAACGGATTGGCAACCCGGGTGGGTGTTAAATACCCTCTCACCTACATCTTAGACGCCGCCAGCGCATTAAGCCGCGCGTTCGCATCAGCGTGACGTAACTTCCGCCACGTCACTTCCGAAATTCCGCCGCGTGGAACGCACGGAAGGTAAAGTATATCGCTATTTCCCCTCAGTCATTCGGGGATAAGCTTGAAACGCAAGGAAGGTGTACATTGAATCTCCTTCCCCATCTAAAGCAAGACCATTTCAGGCCCGCTCCAGAAGGCTCCTTATATTAGGATGTGCAGAGGTTAAAGTGGCACCCCGTTTCAACAAGTTTTCACAGTATAACATATTCACATTAATCTATGCAGTTACCACTTACAGTAATAAAAATACACTGGAATAGATAACAATAAAATAAAAATAAAATAAAATAAAATAAAATAAAATCAATGATATAAAATGAAATAAAATGAAAACAATAAAAACAATAAAACACCTCAGATCTAAGCATATTAAGGGAAACTCCACCTCATTCCAGTATGTCGAAATCCCATATTAAACACTATATATATATATACAGTCCATGTTCACAGTCGATTAAAATGATTAAAATGATAGCACAGACCCCTCTCTATGGTAATCAACCACTACTATTAAACTCAATAATCTACATAATTCCATTATTCATCTGTTATAAAGCAATTTAAATCTAGCTCAATATTTAAACCCTTAGGGTCCATACAGTCTAACAAATAAATCCATTTGGTTTCTGCCTTAGAAATCTCTCTTATCCTATGTGTACCCCTCCAGTTACCCAAATTCCTCTCTATCCCACAGAACCTCAAACCTGAGGGATCCTGTTGATGACAAATTCTAAAGTGTTCAGATACCGAGTGTTCTTTAAAACCACTTTTTATATTGTTTATGTGTTCCCCAATTCTCTCTTTGAGGGGTCTCTTGGTTCTTCCTACATAATACTTTCCACAGGGACAGGTAAGCAGATAAACCAAATATTTTGTCTCACAAGTTATAAACTGTTTTATCTCATATTCCTCACTGGAGAAAGTTTGTTGTACTCTAGGGGTGAGAATGCACGTCCTACAAGGTAGGCATTTTCTGCATTTGTAGAAACCCACCTCCCCAAAGGAGCTCACTCCCTTATATCTAGGTTCCTCTATAGCACTTGAAGTTAGGATATCTTTCAAATTTGGGGCCTTTCTGTAGATCATTTCTGGGCGTCCTGGTAATATTCCACTCAACACTGGGTCCTCTTTCAAGAGGGCCCAGTGTTTATTAAATATCTTTCCCAATTTCTTATATTGCTGACTAAATCCTGTTATAAATGGACATATTAGTTCTTTCTTTTCTTTAGTGTTTTCTCCCAGAATGGTCTCTCTCTCTATTAGTGCTACCTCACTGCGGAGGATTTCTAATCTATTTCTATCATAACCTTTCTTTTCAAATTTTTTTCTCAATATATCAGTTTCTGCATAAAAATCAGTAATTTCACCACAATTCCTCCTAAGACGCATAAATTGCCCTTTCGGGATACCTCGCAACCAGTTGGGATGATGACAACTAGTCACGGGAATAAAACTATTCCTATCTGTAGGTTTTGTATACGTACTAGTTTTGATTATCTCATTCGAGTTGCTTATAACTAGATCCAGAAAGTGAACTTCCTCTCTATTGTATTCACAAGTAAATATCAAATTTGGGGTTGTGGCATTTAAGGTCTCAATAAAATTCTTTAAGGAAAATTCATCCCCTCTCCACATAAACATGATATCATCTATGAATCTTTTCCAAATAATCAAATTCTGATCTATATGTCTATATATGTGTTCTTCCTCCCACAGAGCCATATACAAGTTTGCCATACTGGGTGCAAATTTTGCCCCCATGGCCACTCCCACTTTTTGTAGATAGAAGTTACCCCCAAACCAGAAGTAATTATGATCTAATGCAAATCTAGTACAGTTAATTACAAACTGGATCTGTTTCTCTTCTAATTCTCCTTTTTTATGCATAAAATATTCAATTGCTTTAAGACCCGCAGAATGTGGTATCACTGTATATAAAGATGTTATATCAGCAGTCACTAGAAAAGGGGGTTCATCAAAATTTAAATCTTTGATAATATTAATAACATGTTTTGAGTCCCTCAAATAAGAGTCTGTGGTAGTTACTAATGGCTGTAAGAATTTATCTATGTATTCACCTAATCTATAGGTGACTGAACCTATCCCACTGACAATGGGTCTCCCTGGGGGGTTAGTAGTGCTCTTATGCACCTTTGGCAAATAATAAATTACTGGAGTCCTAATAGTCGAGGGTTTAAGATATTTAATCTCTTTCTCATTCAAAATCCCCTCTCTATTACCCCAGTCCATCAAAATTTCTAGTTCTTTCTTATATTTTGCCCCCGGATCTCCCCTTAATCTCTCATACGTATTCTCATCCTCAAGTAGGCGCAGCATTTCTCGATTGTAATCTTTCTTATCTAAAATCACTATCCCACCCCCCTTATCTGCTGCTTTTATTACCACTTCATTACTTTCCTTAAACTCTTTGATGCCTTTCTTTATCCACATATCATTATATGACCTTGGAATAGTCAGTTCTCTCAAGTCTTTAATCACCATCTTTTTGAATGCTTCAATTTGATGGTTACTATTCTGTGGGGGCTTAAAAATAGATTTATTCTTTAAACCACTGTGAACAAAACTTCTTTCCAAACTACTGTCCACTGTATTATCAGTGGGACCCGTTTTGGTCGCAAAAAATTTCTTTATACTTAATTTTCGTATGAACTTATGTATATCAATGAAAGTTCCGAATTTGTCCAATTTCTTAGGTGGAGCAAATTTCAAACCTTGATCTAGCAAGGATATCTGATTCGGATTAAGCGTTATGGAGCTCAGATTATATATTCCTTCCCCTTCTATTCTTTCCATTTTTTTGAGGCGTTGTTGATATCTTCTTCCTCCTCTGTTTCCTCGTCTAGTTCTGGTTTTCTCTTTCTCTCTCTTGTCCCTACACGGGGATCTATAAAAGGGTGTGCAACACAAGGAGTATTTGGGCATTCTGACTCTGATTCTGTCCAGTCCTTACTCAGAACCTCGAATCTATTGTGGATAGGTATCTGATTGGGGTTATGTACAACCCTCGGTCTCCACCCCCTCTGTGGTCTTTTCTTTATTTCCTTTCCTTTTCCATACTTTTTCTCCTCATACCTCCCTCCATATGCCTCATATTTCTGTCTGGGTCTATAGTCACTGGGGGGATTTAAATGTTGGTTTCTAACCGGTATCCTATTATATGGAGATTGGGCAGGATAATATCTCATTGGTTTTTCTATATAATGATATCTAGGATTATTTCTCCATTGGGGTTGGTTCACCCATTTTTTATTTTCTTTCCTTTCCCATCTCGGTTTCTGTTCAGGTATTTTATTAATTTTAGGTCTAACCACTATTGGGGTTTGTGTTCCCCCTTCAGCCCCCTCCTCTCTCAGTTGGGTATCTTTTACTTTATCTATGGGGGTTATCTTCTTCTGCCATTTAAATACTTCTCCTGCTTTATAGTCATTGAAATCTCTAATAAATTTCTTTTGTTTTTTGTTTTTTAAATCCTCATCCGTTTTTTTCAGATATCCTTGTAAATCTTTGGATAATTGCTTATATTCAAATAAGCATTTATAAGGTTCCAACTTAATCTTAATATTTTCTATTTCTTTATCCAAATTCTGCAATTTCACTTTTTTCCCTTTTACTAGTAGTCCCAATAACTCTTTCCCACATTTATTAAAAAATATGTACCAGTCCTCATCTGAAACATCAGTTCTCTCACTTTCATTGGGACTAAAATCCCATCTGCATCTACGTGGGACATAGCCTGCCTCACGATATCTTTCAAGGGAGGCTATGTCCCACCATACCGCCAGTTTCTTTTCACAGACATGACTTAGTGTTTTAAACTGGCTTTCCAAATTCTCTTCAAACACCTCACTATGAGTTTCTCCAAATGCCTCACCAATCTCAATATTACGTCTAGACATATAATCAAATACATCCAACATGGTTTCTGAGGTTAATCTGTTAATAACAACAGTATCAATTAAAAATAGAAAATAGAAAACACTTTGCTGCAGAAATTTCTGAAAACAGTAACACAAAAAATTATATACAATTTCCGCGCAAAGAGCTGAAAAGTCCCGAGAGCTGCCCAGAAGTTAAAAGTCCTTCAGATTGACTTCATAATAATATTTGTCCAAAACTTCAGCGCTACAAGGTCTCTTAATTCAGGAATCCGCCACCAACACCCCTCACAGTGCAGGCTTACCAGCTTCCTGTAAGACCCAGATTATAAGGTCTAAGCGTATATGTGGTCAGCAACCCCACCGATCTGTGATTTCCACGTTCTGTGATCCCAAAATATTCCTCCTCTGAAGATGTTCTCCGCATATGAGGGTATAATATCAAAGAGTAGAAAAATCTAAGTGCTCTCCGTTTTCATTTAAGACAAGCACTTTATTTCATAAAATTGTAAACAGATACTCACATAAGGGCCCTTATTACAGGGACCCTCAGTAGACAAAGCGTTTAAAACAAATAGTTTTGCAGGGTGCCAGTCTCCCCTCTGCCATCCGTTCCGCCCGACCTAGGTTTCGCTCACGCGTCCTCAGGGGCTTCTTAACGGATTGGCAACCCGGGTGGGTGTTAAATACCCTCTCACCTACATCTTAGACGCCGCCAGCGCATTAAGCCGCGCGTTCGCATCAGCGTGACGTAACTTCCGCCACGTCACTTCCGAAATTCCGCCGCGTGGAACGCACGGAAGGTAAAGTATATCGCTATTTCCCCTCAGTCATTCGGGGATAAGCTTGAAACGCAAGGAAGGTGTACATTTTAATCATTTTAATCGACTGTGAACATGGACTGTATATATATAGTGTTTAATATGGGATTTCGACATACTGGAATGAGGTGGAGTTTCCCTTAATATGCTTAGATCTGAGGTGTTTTATTGTTTTTATTGTTTTCATTTTATTTCATTTTATATCATTGATTTTATTTTATTTTATTTTATTTTTATTTTATTGTTATCTATTCCAGTGTATTTTTATTACTGTAAGTGGTAACTGCATAGATTAATGTGAATATGTTATACTGTGAAAACTTGTTGAAACGGGGTGCCACTTTAACCTCTGCACATCCTAATATAAGGAGCCTTCTGGAGCGGGCCTGAAATGGTCTTGCTTTAGATGGGGAAGGAGATTCAATGTACACCTTCCTTGCGTTTCAAGCTTATCCCCGAATGACTGAGGGGAAATAGCGATATACTTTACCTTCCGTGCGTTCCACGCGGCGGAATTTCGGAAGTGACGTGGCGGAAGTTACGTCACGCTGATGCGAACGCGCGGCTTAATGCGCTGGCGGCGTCTAAGATGTAGGTGAGAGGGTATTTAACACCCACCCGGGTTGCCAATCCGTTAAGAAGCCCCTGAGGACGCGTGAGCGAAACCTAGGTCGGGCGGAACGGATGGCAGAGGGGAGACTGGCACCCTGCAAAACTATTTGTTTTAAACGCTTTGTCTACTGAGGGTCCCTGTAATAAGGGCCCTTATGTGAGTATCTGTTTACAATTTTATGAAATAAAGTGCTTGTCTTAAATGAAAACGGAGAGCACTTAGATTTTTCTACTCTTTGATATTATACCCTCATATGCGGAGAACATCTTCAGAGGAGGAATATTTTGGGATCACAGAACGTGGAAATCACAGATCGGTGGGGTTGCTGACCACATATACGCTTAGACCTTATAATCTGGGTCTTACAGGAAGCTGGTAAGCCTGCACTGTGAGGGGTGTTGGTGGCGGATTCCTGAATTAAGAGACCTTGTAGCGCTGAAGTTTTGGACAAATAACTTTCATAGTTGTCCTTTAACCACTTAAGGACCACGGGCTTAAAGAGACTCTGAAGTCATTTTTTTACCTGCTTTTGTTATATAATCCTCCTCAGCATGATTGCCCTAGTACAATCGCTGCATCCCCGCGGCAGATGAATGATTTATTACAGCGGAATAGCCCTGCAAAGCTCCACGGCTCTACTTCCTTGAAGAGGCAGAGCTTTACGCTGTAGCTCTTCCTCATCCACAGTCAATCTCTGTTCATCGCCGCCTCTTCCCACCCCTCTCAGTCCTCTTTCACTGAGAGGGGCGGGGAGGAGGCGGAGATCCATGGAGATTGATTGCGGAGAGGCAGAGCTACAGCTCAAAGCACTGCCTTTCCAGGACAGCAGAATCTGAGACCTGCAAAGTCGTGGAACTTTGCAGGTAGATTCATCTGTAATAAATCATTCATCTGCCGCGGCGATTTTACTTGGGCAGTCATGTTGAAGAGGATTATATAACAAAAGCAGGTAAGGAATGAGACTTCAGAGTCTCTTTAAACCCTCCTAGTAAACAGGCTATATTTTACTAAATAGGGCACTGCAGTTTTAAGGGCTTGCTGCAGGGCCGTACAACTCTGCCCACCAACAGAGCTTTCTGTTGGTGCGCTGTGATTGCTCCCCCAATGTTTATTTTTAAATATTTGTTTATTTGATTAATACATTTTTTTTCTTTTTTAAGCCTCCCTCCCCCGCCAGCCAATGACAGCGGATCGCTCCTGTCCCCCAATGGGGACAGCCGTGTCACACAAGCATCATTAGATGGCGGTTTCGCCGTGTAACAGTCTCCTAGTGGCGATCGCCGCTGGGAGACTGATGACGCAGCGGTGATCCATCATTCAGGCGGAGATGCGCGCGATCTCCTGCAAAACCCCACCCCAGGACTTCACGCCAATTGCCGTGGAGTGGTCCTGGGGCCATCGCTGTGTTCACACCAATAGGCGTGGCGCGGTTGGCAAAGGGTTAATTTCATATACAGTATTTCCTGCTAAAATAAGAGGTAAGAATTCTTTATGGGCTGTAAAAATCTGAAAAACTTTGCAGGACAACTTTTACCTTAGGAAAATAATGAGTGCGGAAACTTCTCAGAGCAGATTCATAGTAAGGTGAAACAGTGCACCATAGATTGTGATATTGTACGGATAGTTCCCTTTGATACCCTGTTGAAATCAAATACAGATTGAAGCTTCACACTGCTATGTTGAGCCGAGGAGGGTCAGGCATTCTCATTCCTTTTGTCGCATCCAGCTGATTGTATTCTTCTATTAATGAGGATAATGATGTCAGTGCTTCTGAAAAACAGCCTTGCTCCATGCCATCCACTTGTAAGTAATGGTGAAGGTGAGCCTGCAAATCACAGAGATGTCTTAATAACATTGATCCAAGTAACTTGGTAGCAAAAGACTCACATTTATCTTCTGCACATGATTTAAGGTGGTCATACATTAGCTGATGGTAACCAGATCGACTATTTTATAGATCCTTCTCTGATCAGATTAGATTACCTGTCCAGATATTGCAGACAGATTTCAGTATAAAACCTATTGGAAATCGGTTTAGTGCCGCCGCACCTGCCTGCCGGGTCCGGTATCAGTTGAAAAGGGTGCCTGAGCCGTCTGTGTGAAAAGAGTGCTACTATAGACTTCAATATTATTAGCCGCGAATCACGGCTATATAAATGCGGCTACAAGGAGGACATTTGAAGATTGGTTATACCAGCAGGTGCCTAGATTCAGTTATATCAGTTCAAAATAACATATGTTTGGCATGAAATGCGTCAAAGATTAGGTACCCCCATGGGGGATTAAGGTTAAGCACCATCAGGGGGAGTTAGGGCTAGGCACCACCAAGTGAGGTTGTTACGTTTCAAATGACTGCGCTGGGCCCCCCTAGTAATGTGCCACCCCTGAGCAGAAGTAGCTCACATATCCCTCAATATCTGCATGTTCTCAAGCCACATCGATATGAACCCTGGTAAAGTAACCAAGCAGAGCCACCAACTCAGGCATGGTCTTCATACAGGCTTGGCGACAGAACATCGCCTAAAGTGGGTGCTCTCTTGATAATGAAACTACATTTCCCTTCCAGTATGAGAGCTAACTCAGGATCATGTGGCAGCAAAAGATCACAGAGGCGTGCACCTTCAGTCCTTGGATTTATGTCAAACAATGTGACAGTGTAACCACATGGCTTATTCCTCGTATTCCACGATAGCAAAACAGCATATAAGTAGTGCAAATATAATCTTACATATCCTCAAGATGGTGGGTCATCCCAGTGGAGGTGGGTGGTGGGCATAAGGGTGGCTAAGCGACGGCTGTTTCGCGTCTCCTGACGCTTGGTCACGCTGCGTGCCACTGACAATGGAGGCTGTGCGCTTCCGGAGTTAAGACGGGGCGAGTTCGTCTTCCCTAAAAATAAGGATTGGCTGAGTGCTAGGTTGCCCGTGGGGAATTTTCGATGTGGGCATTGTAAATGGTGCAGAAAAATGATACCTCAAAGGAGTTTTAGGGTGGGCAAGGAATTTATACAAATAAGGGGATTTTTTACCTGCCAAACGGATTTTGTAGTGTATGCGTTGGTATGCCCCTGCGACCGGTTTTATATAGGACAGACCACCAGACCAATGAAAAGCAGAGTTAGTACCTGCTAACGATGTTTTCAACAATCCTTCAGGGCAAGGTGAGACGTCGCCCCTCCCAGACGCAGGAACAGACAGCACTTCCCCTATAAAAGAATCAAATGGCTAGTCCACCCTCAGTGCGTTTAGACAAGTACCCGACAGGTGAACAATCCACTAACCCACAATCAGTGCCACTATCTGACAAGACAACAAACACCAGGGTGGGCCCGTTGCCCTGAAGGATTGTTGAAAACATTGTTAGCGGGTACTAACTCTGCTTTTTCCCCACAATCCTTCAGGGCAAGGTGAGATGATAAACAAGTAATATAACCTTAGGGTGGGACCACCGCTTGAAGAATTTTCCTTCCAAACGCTTGGTAATGAGCAGACAATGCATCAATCCGGTAGTGACGAATGAACGTAGAAAACGTTGACCATGTTGCCGCCTTGCAAATTTGTTCAGGAGATGCACCTGCTCTATTTGCCCATGAAGCTGCCATGGCCCTAGTCAAATGTGCCTTAAAGGAAGCTGGCGGATCAACATTCATAACTTTATAAGCCTCAATTATCGCTAACTTAATCCAATTAGCTATAGTCGACTTAGAAGCTGCCTGGCCCGAATTTTTACCTGAATGTAAAATAAACAATGCATCTGACTTCCTAATATCAGCCGTTCTAGCCAGATACTCTAATACACATCTTCTAACATCTAAAGAATAGAAATTCTGTTCTTTTTCATTTTTTGGATTCACACAAAAGGTCGGTAAGACAATGTCCTGGGACCTGTGGAATTTTGACATCACTTTGGGACAAAATTTCGGATCTGTCTGAAGCACTAATCTGTCCTGAAAGTCTTAAAAGTAAGGGCTTTTAATTGATAACGACAATCTCACTGACTCTCCTAGCCGTTGTAATTGCTATAAGGAAAACTACCTTATATGTAAGCATTTTAAGAACACTATCCTTTAGTGGTTCAAACGGAGCCTTGACCAGGCCCTGCAGAACTATAGACAGATCCCAAGGAGATACGTATGGTCTGAAAATCGGAATCTTTCTTGAAACTGCTTTCATAAACCTTACAATTAAAGGAGAGGTAGAAATAGGCACACCAGAAAAAGCGGAAAGCGCTGCCATCTGTACTCAGAGTACCGACTGACACATTCTTCTCCCAACCTTCCTGGAGAAAATCCAGAATTGCTGGAATAGACATGCTATCAAACTTAAAGGGAAGGTTCAGGGTGCGCCTGCGCAGTACAGCCCGGAGGACGTCCGATGACGTCAGCGCGCCCCCGTGAGGCGCATTTTGAAACGCAGAAGAGCCCGACCTGGCAGCCGGCCTGGCCAGGTCGGCCACCGGAGGGGACCGGGAGCCTGCGGAACGGCGCCGAGGGCATGTCCTGGCTGCCCACGGCTGGAGGAAGCCCCAGGTAAGTGGATGGGCATTTTTATTTTTTTAACCACTTGAGGACCTAGGGCTTTCTACCCCTTAAGGACCGGCCACTTTTTTTCCATTCAGACCACTGCAGCTTTCACGGTTTATTGCTCGCTCATACAACCTACCACCTAAATGAATTTTGGCTCCTTTTCTTGTCACTAATAAAGCTTTCTTTTGATGCTATTTGATTGCTCCTGCGATTTTTACTTTTTATTATATTCATCAAAAAAGACATGAATTTTGGCAAAAAAATGATTTTTTTAACTTTCTGTGCTGACATTTTTCAAATAAAGTAAAATTTCTGTATACATGCAGCGCGAAAAATGTGGACAAACATGTTTTTGATAAAAAAAAAAACCAATCAGTGTATATTTATTGGTTTGGGTAAAAGTTATAGCGTTTACAAACTATGGTGCAAAAAGTGAATTTTCCCATTTTCAAGCATCTCTGACTTTTCTGACCCCCTGTCATGTTTCATGAGGGGCTAGAATTCCAGGATAGTATAAATACCCCCCAAATGACCCCATTTTGGAAAGAAGACATCCCAAAGTATTCACTGAGAGGCATAGTGAGTTCATAGAAGCTATTATTTTTTGTCACAAGTAAGCGGAAAATGACACTTTGTGAGAAAAAAAAAAAAGTTTCCATTTCTTCTAACTTGCGACAAAAAAAAATGAAATCTGCCACGGACTCACCATGCCCCTCTCTGAATACCTTGAAGGGTCTACTTTCCAAAATGGGTCATTTGTGGGGTGTGTTTACTGTCCTGACATTTTGGGGGGTGCTAAATTGTAAGCACCCCTGTAAAGCCTAAAGGTGCTCATTGGACTTTGGACCCCTTAGCGCAGTTAGGCTGCAAAAAAGTGCCACACATGTGGTATTGCCGTACTCAGGAGAAGTAGTATAATGTGTTGTGGGGTGTATTTTTACACATACCCATGCTGGGTGGGAGAAATATCTCTGTAAATGACAATTTGTTAATTTTTTTTACACACAATTGTCCATTTACAGAGATCTTTCTCCCACTCAGCATGGGTATGTGTAAAAATACACCACAAAACACATTATACTACTTCTCCTGAGTACGGCGATACCACATGTGTGGCACTTTTTTGCACCCTAACTGCGCTAAAGGGTCCAAAGTCCAATGAGTACCTTTAGGATTTCACAGGTCATTTTGAGAAATTTCGTTTCAAGACTACTCCTCACGGTTTAGGGCCCCTAAAATGCCAGGGCAGTATAGGAACCCCACAAATGACCCTATTTTAGAAAGAAGACACCCCAAGGTATTCCGTTAGGAGTATGGTGAGTTCATAGAAGATTTTATTTTTTGTCAAAAGTTAGCGGAAAATGACACTTTGTGAAAAAACACAATTAAAATCAATTTCCGCTAACTTGTGACAAAAAATAAAATCTTCTATGAACTCGCCATACTACTAACGGAATACCTTGGGGTGTCTTCTTTCTAAAATGGGGTCATTTGTGGGGTTCCTATACTGCCCTGGCATTTTAGGGGCCCTAAACCGTGAGGAGTAGTCTTGAAACGAAATTTCTCAAAATGACCTGTAAAATCCTAAAGGTACTCATTGGACTTTGGGCCCTTTAGCGCAGTTAGGGTGCAAAAAAGTGCCACACATGTGGTATCGCCATACTCGGGAGAAGTAGTACAATGTGTTTTGGGGTGTATTTTTACACATACCCATGCTGGGTGGGAGAAATACCTCTGTAAATGGACAATTGTGTGTAAAAAAATCAAAAGATTGTCATTTACAGAGGTATTTCTCCCACCCAGCATGGGTATGTGTAAAAATACACCCCAAAACACATTATACTACTTCTCCCGAGTACGGCGATACCACATGTGTGGCACTTTTTTGCACCCTAACTGCACTAAGGGGCCCAAAGTCCAATGAGTACCTTTAGGATTTCACAGGTCATTTTTGTGTCAAGACTACTCCTCGCGGTTTAGGGCCCCTAAAATGCCAGGGCAGTATAGGAACCCCACTAATGACCCCATTTTAGAAAGAAGACACCCCAAGGTATTCCGTTAGGAGTATGGTGAGTTCATAGAAGTTTTTATTTTTTTGTCACAAGTTAGCGGAAATTGATTTTAATAGTTTTTTTTCGCAAAGTGTCTTTTTCCGCTAACTTGTGACAAAAAATAAAATCTTCTATGAACTCACCATACTCCGTACGGAATACCTTGGGGTGTCTTCTTTCTAGAATGGGGTCATTTGTGGGGTTCCTATACTGCCCTGGCATTTTAGGGGCCCTAAACCGTGAGGAGTAGTCTTGAAACCAAATGTCGCAAAATGACCTGTGAAATCCTAAAGGTACTCATTGGACTTTGGGCCCCTTAGCGTACTTAGGGTGTAAAAAAGTGCCACACATGTGGTACCGCCGTACTCAGGAGAAGTAGTATAATGCGTTTTGGGGTGTATTTTTACACATACCCATGCTAAGTGGGAGAAATATCTCTGTAAATGACAATTGTTTGATTTTTTTACACACAATTGTCCATTTACATAGAAATTTCTCCCACCCAGCATGGGTATGTGTAAAAATACACCCCAAAACACATTATACTACTTTTCCTGAGTACGGCGGTACCACATGTGTGACACTTTTTTGCAGCCTAGGTGCGCTAAGGGGCCCAACGTCCTATTCACAGGTCATTTTGAGGCATTTGTTTTCTAGACTACTCCTCGCGGTTTAGGGCCCCTAAAATGCCAGGGCAGTATAGGAACCCCACAAGTGACCCCATTTTAGAAAGAAGACACCCCAAGGTATTCTGTTAGGAGTATGGTGAGTTCATAGAAGATTTTATTTTTTGTCAAAAGTTAGCGGAAAGTGACACTTTGTGGAAAAAAAACAATAAAAATCAATTTCCGCTAACTTTTGACAAAAAATAAAATCTTCTATGAACTCGTCATACACCTAACAGAATACCTTGGGGTGTCTTTTTTTCTAAAATGGGGTCACTTGTGGGGTTCCTATACCGCCCTGGCATTTTACGGGCCCAAAACCGTGAGTAGTCTGGAAACCAAATGTCTCAAAATGACTGTTCAGGGGTATAAGCATCTGCAAATTTTGATGACAGGTGGTCTATGAGGGGGCGAATTTTGTGGAACCGGTCATAAGCAGGGTGGCCTTTTAGATGACAGGTTGTATTGGGCCTGATCTGATGGATAGGAGTGCTAGGGGGGTGACAGGAGGTGATTGATGGGTGTCTCAGGGGGTGGTTAGAGGGGAAAATAGATGCAATCAATGCACTGGGGAGGTGATCGGAAGGGGGTCTGAGGGGGATCTGAGGGTTTGGCCGAGTGATCAGGAGCCCACACGGGGCAAATTAGGGCCTGATCTGATGGGTAGGTGTGCTAGGGGGTGACAGGAGGTGATTGATGGGTGTCTCAAGGTGTGATTAGAGGGGGGAATAGATGCAAGCAATGCACTGGCGAGGTGATCAGGGCTGGGGTCTGAGGGCATTCTGAGGGTGTGGGCGGGTGATTAAGTGCCCTAGGGGCAGATAGGGGTCTAATCTGATAGGTAGCAGTGACAGGGGGTGATTGATGGGTAATTAGTGGGTGTTTAGGGTAGAGAACAGATGTAAACACTGCACTTGGGAGGTGATCGGACGTCGGATCTGCGAGCGATCTATTGGTGTGGGTGGGTGATCAGATTGCCCGCAAGGGGCAGGTTAGGGGCTGATTGATGGGTGGCAGTGACAGCGGGTGATTGATGGGTGGCAGTGACAGGGAGTGATTGATGGGTGGCAGTGACAGGGGGTGATTGATGGGTGATTGATAGGTGATTGACAGGTAATCAGTGGGTTATTACAGGGGAGAACAGATGTAAATATTGCACTGGCGAATTGATAAGGGGGGGTCTGAGGGTAATCTGAGCGAGTAGGCGGGTGATTGGGTGCCCGCAAGGGGCAGATTAGGGTCTGATCTGATGGGTAACAGTGACAGGTGGTGATAGGGGGTGATTTATGGGTGATTGATGGGTAATTAGTGGGTGTTTAGAGGAGAGTAAACGCTGCGCTTGGGTGGTGATCTGATGTCGCATCTGCGGGCGATCTATTGGTGTGGGTGGGTAATCAGATTGCCCGCAAGGGGCAGGTTAGGGGCTGATTGTTGGGTGGCAGTGACAGGGGGTGACAGGGGGTGATTGATGGGTGATAGGTGATTGGCAGGTGATTGACAGGTGATCAGTGGGTTAATACAGGGAAGGATAGATGTAAATAATGCCCTGGCGAATTGATAAGGGGGGGTCTGAGGGTAATCTGAGCGTGTAGGCGGGTGATTGGGTGCCCGCAAGGGGCAGATTAGGGTCTGATCTGATAGGTAACAGTGATAGGGGGTGATTGATGGGTAATTAGTGGGTGTTTAGAGAAGAGAACAGATGTAAACAATACATTTGGGAGGTAATCTGACGGCGGGTTTGCGGGCGATCTAATGGTGTGGGTGGGTGATCAGATTGCCCGCAAGGGGCAGGTTAGGGGCTGATTGATGGGTGGCAGTGACAGGGGGTGACAGGGGGTGATTGATGGGTGATAGGTGATTGGCAGGTGATTGACAGGTGATCAGTGGGTTATTACAGGGAAGAACAGATGTAATGAATGCACTGGTGAATTGATAAGGGGGGGTCTGAGGGCAATCTGAGCGTGTGGGCGGGTGATTGGGTGCCCGCAAGGGGCAGATTAGGGTCTGATCTGATAGGTAAAAGTGACAGGTGGTGATAGGGGGTGATTGATGGGTGATTGATGGGTAATTAGTGTGTGTTTAGAGGAGAGAATAGATGTAAACAATGGATTTGGGAGGTGATCTGATGTCGGATCTGCGGGCGATCTATTGGTGTGGGGGGGTGATCAGATTGCCCGCAAGGGGCAGGTTAGGGGCTGATTGATGGGTGGCAGTGACAGGGGGTGATTGATGGGTGATTGACGGGTGATTGACGGGTGATCAGGGGGGATAGATGCATACAGTACATTGGGGGGTGGTGGTCTGGGGGGGGTCTGGGGAGAATCTGGGGGGTTGGGGGGTGATCAGGAGGGAGCAGGGGGCAGGGGGGGGGTATTAAAAAAAAATAGCGTTGACAGATAGTGACAGGGAGTGATTGATGGGTGATTAGGGGGGTGATTGGGTGCAAACAGGGGTCTGGGGGGTGGGCAGGGGGGGGGGTCTGATGGGTGCTGTGGGCGATCTGGGGCGGGGGGGGGAGAAAATCAGTGTGCTTGGTGCAGACTAGGGTGGCTGCAGCCTGCCCTGGTGGTCCCTCGGACACTGGGACCACCAGGGCAGGAGGCAGCCTGTATAATACACTTTGTAAACATTACAAAGTGTATTATACACTTTGTATGCGGCGATCGTCGGGTTAACATCCCGCCGGCGCTTCCGTATGGCCGGCGGGATGTTGCGGCGAGTGAGCGGCGACAGGCGGAGGCGGAGGATCGCGTCACGGATGACGCGATCGCTCCGCCCATGCCCAAACAAGGACCGCCGCATTTTGTCAATACGGCGGTCCTTGCGGCGTCTGCTTCCCGGCCGCAATTTGTCTATACGGCGGTCGGGAAGTAGTTAAGAGCCACCCTGAACCTTCCCTTTAAGACTTCTTCAGCCAGACATGAAAAACGTTCCAGTACTTTAAATAAATTTTCCTTGTCACCTCTTTACGACTTCCAATTAACGCTGAGGCCGCTTTATCTGACACTCCCATGCTCCTCAACCAAGTTAATTCAGGATCCACTCAGCCAGATTCAGTCGATCCGGATGTGGATGCCAAAGATCCCCCTGAACCAACAAATCTGGCCAGAGGGGCAGTAACCATGGTTGTTCCACCGTGAATCTTTTCATCATCGCAAACAAAGATCTTCTTGGCCACATAGGCGCTATCAGAATCATTCACCCTCGATTTTGTCTCCATCTTCCAAGAACCGCCGGGATCATGTTCAGAGGAGGAAAGACATAAATCAAAGGAAAGTCCCATTGGTAATTGAACGCATTTATCCCTATCGCCCTGTCCATTGGATTCAATGAGTAAAAGTTTTTCATCTGCGCATTCTCTTGAGATGTTAGAAGATCCACTGACGGAATACCCCATTTTTCCGTGATCAGCAGAAATACTTGTTTGTTTAATGACCACTCTGGGGCTAGAATTTTGTTTCTGCTCAGCTTGTCCGCATCCATATTCAATGTGCCCCTGAGATGAACCGCTCTCAAGGACAACACATTCTCTTCTGCCCAGAATAAAATCTCTGCCGCAACTTCCTGCAATAACGAGGACCTCGTGCCGCCCTGCTTGTTTATAAATGCAACCATCGTAACATTGTCTGACTGAACTAAGACATGTGTCTTGAATATTATTGTCTTTGCCTGAGTGAGTGCTAAACTCACTGCTTTCAATTCTCTCCAATTCGAAGAGTTTTGAGACTCCTGCCTAGACCATTTGCCCTGGAACGCTGCATGGTCCACATGAGCCCCCCATCCCCACGAACTTGCGTCCGTGGTTAAAATTTTCCTTGTTGGATACTTCCATAGTTTGCCCTTTAGTAGATTGGAGTCCTCTAACTACCACTGAAGTGATGTTTTCACCAATATTGGAATGGACACCTTGAAGTCCAGGCTTCTCGGCTGCCCATCCCAATTTTCCAATAGAAAATTCTGAAGCGTTCTGAGGTGCGACAGTGCCCATGGCACCGCTACTATTGTTGATGACATTAATCCCAACACTTGCGATATCATTCTTAATGAAGGTTGCCACTCTTTTTGAAGTGTCAGAATAGCATTTTTTTTATTTTTCCCTTTTTTCCACGGGAAGATAAAATTTTTGATCCAGCGAATCTATTGAAATGCCCAAAAACACCATTCTTTGCTTTGGTAATAGGCACGATTTTTCCTGATTTATGATCCATCCTAATGACTGCAGATGATCTGACACTACATGCAGATGATCCTTCAATTCTGCCACTGAATTGCTCATAATTAAAGGGACTCCGAGCAGTGCAGAAACTATGGAAAGATGCATATCATTTTAAAGCTCTCTTTCTCCTCTTTCCAATGATATGTAAATCGCCGCCCTACGCCTTTTAGTTTTCGCTATTTTTCGCGATTGAAATTGCCGCGGCCGCAATTTCAATCGCGAAAATAAAGAAAACTAAAAGGCGTAGGGCAACGATTTAGGTGTCGCCAGAAAGAGGAGAAAGAGAGCTTTAAAATGATACGCATCTTTCCATAGTTAGATTGTATTACACAGGCCGACTTTTTCTGCTGAATGGAGCTGCTGACACTGGGGAAAGTGTCGTCCTGTGTAATACAAGTAACTATGGAAAAATCGATATCATTTTAAAGCTCTCTTTCTCCTCTTTCTGGCGACACCTAAATCGTCGCTCTACGCCTTTTAGTTTTCTTTATTTTCGCGATTGAAATCACGGCCGCGGCAATTTCAATCGCGAAAATAGCGAAAACTAAAAGGCGTAGAGCGGCGGTTTATATATCATTGGAAAGAGGAGAAAGAGAGCTTTAAAATGATATGCATCTTTCCATAGTTTCTGCACTGCTCGGAGTCCCTTTAAAAGGTCATCCAGATATGGAATCACCATGACCGACATTTCCCTTAAAGGAATCAAAGCTTCCCCCAGAATTTTTGTGAACATTCTTGGTGCGGAAGTGATCCCAAACGGGAGGCATAGGAATTGAAACTGCATTAGTATTCCGTTTACCTGAAGAGCAAACCTTAGAAATTTTTGAGATCACTTGTGGATTGGCACATGCCAATAAGCATCCCTGAGGTCTAACGAGACCATGAATGCCTCCGGAAATAAAAGTTCCTTTATGGTAAATATTGATTCCATTCGGAACTTCTTTTTCCTGATAAACGGGTTCAATTTCTTCGTTTAGGATCAGACGATATTTTCCTGATTGCTTTTTTACCAGAAATTCTTCGGAACTCTGCAGATTACATTCTGGCTTAACATGTTTTCTAAAATGTTCAGAATCTCTGGAACTAGACCTGGGTCTCTTGGTGGTCTTGAAATCACAAATCTTGACGGAGGGGGCATGGCAAACTCGATTTGTTAACCGAATTTGATTGTCTGCCGAATGAACGGACTTTTTACCACCCTTGACCAAGTGTGGTAAAAATATTTTAGCCTTCCCCCGACCGCCTGACACAAGTCATTGTGTCTTTGACTGACCCTCCGATGGCTTAGATCTAAATCCTCCTCTTTTGGATTTGTCACTAAACCACCTTTTGTTTCCTTTTTGGTCTTTATATGAATCCTTCTGGTTTGCCACTGGCTTACAAAAATATTTTCTATTAGACAATTTCTGTTTCTTAGGAAATGTTTTCTTTTTATTAGAAAATCTCTCCAACGCCAGATCTAAATCCGGACCGAACAATAGATCGCCTGAGAAGGGCACTCCACATAATCTATTTTTGGATGCTAAATTACCATCCCAGGTCTTAAGCCATAATGCCCTCCGGGAAACGTTTACCAGCGCAGTAGATCTGGCTGTAAACCTTATAGTCTCCGCAGAAGCATCCGCCAAATAATTCGATGCTTTATTCAAAATTGTAATGGACTCCATCAGTTGTTCCACTGATGCCCCTGCTAAAATATTTGCCTTGAGTTGGTTAATCCACAATTCTAATGTTCTGGCTACATAGGTTAAAGCTATTGCTGGTCTAAACGTAGCCGCATTCGCTTCCCATGTCCTTTTAAGGTAAGCATCAATCTTTTTGTCTATGGGGTCTTTAAGATCCCCTAGATCCTCAAAAGCCAAATCACCCTGTTTAGATACCTGCGAAAAGGGAGTATCCAACTTCGGACACTTGTCCCATAAAGCCGAATCCTCACCCGCAAAAGGAAATCTGCGTTTCAAAGCTTTAGAAATAAACAGTCTTTTCTGGATCCTTCCATTCCTTCAGAATGGTCTGCTTGATAGCATTATGCACCGGAAAAGTGAGACCTTTCTTTTCCTCCATCCCTTTATATAATTGGTCATGCAGGGATAAAGAAACAGCTGCCTCATTGTTTAATTCAAGAGTTTCATTAATCGCCGCAATCAGGGCCTCGGAATCTTCCACCCGAAACTTGAATCGGGAAGAAGTATCCATTTCTACCTCTTTAGAATCTGACTCTCATTCACATCCAACTGCTCCTGACTCTCACCCTCAGTCACTGGATTCACTGATACAGTACTCTGAGATGTAGAAGCAGCAGCCACAGATAAAGAGGATTTAAAAGAAGCTAAAGAGGAGTTGATCTCTTCTCTAAAAGCTTGCAAAGTCTTTTGTACAGAAGGACCAGATTGCTCTCCCAAAACCTTTTCTGTACATTGTTGACATAAAGTGTTGGCATAGGGCAATGGCAATTTCACATTGCATACAGGGCATCTCTTAAAGTAGGAGGAGGCCTCCCTGCTTCAGTTGTTTTTGCCTGCAATAACACACACAGCAGTATAAGATACAGATAACTCAACAATATGCACAAACAAAACCCCAGAAAGAGACTCTCTGCCTCACCTTCTAGGGGGGCTGGATTACTCGCAGTCTTTTCTGAAGCAGACATCATAACCAACGATATCCTGCCCAAGGACTGCAGTCTGTCTACTGCAGAGCAACCAACAAACGCCACCATCATAGCAAGGAAATGAGCAGCGCTACTCAAAAACAGACTAGTGCCTACCTGCAAAAGAGTACAAGCCCCACTTGTGGGGTCGAATACACACCGAGCATACACATGACCTGTCTACCACTAGAGGAGGATGTTGGTTTCCATTAACAGCTTGCATGCAACCTATTAAGTACTCGTCCCTCCCACTGCGAAGAAGTCAATCCTCCATGGGAGGGGCCCAACACCAACTAAATCCCAACCTATGTATATGCATAGCCTGGGTGCGGCTAATCAAATAAAATCGAAAATTGCGCAAAAGGTGGATCAGCGCAACACCAGGCCGCCTCCGAATGGCCTTCATCAGAGATGCGCTGAGCCCCCCCAGGGACTACAAACGCACCTTGAACCCAAACAGAAGCTCTGCATATACACCAAAAGCATGGCTATTAAGTGGGAGCAGCTGACCAAAAACGAATTACATTAGTACATAGCAAGGAAATGAGCAGCGCTACTCAAAAACAGACTACTGCCTACCTGCAAAAGAGTGCAAGCCCCACTTGTGGGGTCGAATACACACCGAGCATACACATGACCTGTCTACCACTAGAGGAGGATGTTGGTTTCCATTAACAGCTTGCATGCAACCTATTAAGTACTCGTCCCTCCCACTGCGAAGAAGTCAATCCTCCATGGGAGGGGCCCAACACCAACTAAATCCCAACCTATGTATATGCATAGCCTGGGTGCGGCTAATCAAATAAAATCGAAAATTGAAAATTGCGCAAAAGGTGGCTCAGCGCAACACCAGGCCGCCTCCGAATGGCCTCCATCAGAGATGCGCTGAGCCCCCCCCAGGGACTACAAACGCACCTTGAACCCAAACAGAAGCTCTGCATATACACCAAAAGCATGGCTATTAAGTGGGAGCAGCTGACCAAAAACGAATTACATTAGTACATAGCAAGGAAATGAGCAGCGCTACTCAAAAACAGACCAGTGCCTACCTGCAAAAGAGTGCAAGCCCCACTTGTGGGGTCGAATACACACCGAGCATACACATGACCTGTCTACCACTAGAGGAGGATGTTGGTTTCCATTAACAGCTTGCATGCAACCTATTAAGTACTCGTCCCTCCCACTGCGAAGAAGTCAATCCTCCATATGAGGGGCCCAACACCAACTAAATCCCAACCTATGTATATGCATAGCCTGGGTGCGGCTAATCAAATAAAATCGAAAATTGAAAATTGCGCAAAAGGTGGATCAGCGCAACACCAGGCCGCCTCCGAATGGCCTCCATCAGAGATGCGCTGAGCCCCCCCAGGGACTACAAACGCACCTTGAACCCAAACAGAAGCTCTGCATATACACCAAAAGCCACCATCAGCCTGCACATGCTCTTCCCTTAAACCCTCCGCCCGCGGACGTCACACAAGACGGGACCAGAGCCGGAACCGGAAGTGACAGAAGGACCGGCCCCCATAGGCTTAAAACGCGGCCTCCGACATACCCGCCGGAACCTACGCATCAACCAGCCTCATGCGGATATTCTTCTGCATGCAAATCACGCATGACTTACCAGCATCCGGTCCTCTCCCGCTCCGACTCCACCACCACACCACATTCGGCCGAGAAAGGTAGGCAACCTCACAGACACAGCCCAGTGTGAGGTGAAGGCTAGACGACCTCAGTACCGTCGTCTCAGCCACCCTAGGAACAGACACCTGCAGCCCAGCACACAGGCTCAATCCCAAGGGGAGATGCCGACCTGCCTGGACGCAGGAACAAACAGCACTGGGGGTGGACTAACCATTTGATTCTTTTATAGGGGAAGTGCTGTCTGTTCCTGCGTCTGGGAGGGGCGACGTCCCACCTTGCCCTGAAGGATTGTGGGGAAAAAATAAGATTTGGTGAACACATGAGTTCTATTAAGTCGGGAAGGGGTTGTACTCGACTTATTGAGCATATGAGAAATGAACACCCACTTGAGAGATTTAATCTGCGATTTCTAGCCCTGGAAAAACAAGAGATCCCCTTGAGAGGGGGCGACAGGGAGCGATTGTTGTTGAGGAGGGAGACAAGATTAATCTTGAAGACTGATGCAACGGGCCCTTTAGGCCTTAACCACTTTCCGACCGCGTCACGCCGATGGGCGTGGCCGCGGCGGCAGCCCCAGGACCGCCTAACGCCGATTGGCGTAAAGTCCTGGGGCTGTAATTTGCATGAGATCGTGCGCACATCTCATACTCGGAGGGCGCAGCTCCTCCCCCTCTTCAGTCTCCGAGCGGCTATTGCAGCTCGGGAGACTGTTAGACGGCGATCACGCCGTCTATTTACACTGTGCAGCGCTGCGATCAGCACGTGCGACACGGCTGTCCCCCTGGGGGACAAGAGAGCGATCGGCTCTCATAGGCAGAAGCCTATGACAGCCGATCGCCATAATTGGCTGGCTGCGGGGAGGGAGGGAGGGAGGGAGAGGGTTTAAAGAAAGAGGGATTTTTTTTAAAACAAAAACAAACAATATTTATTATGAAAAAAACAAACATGGGGGGAGCGGTCAGACCCCACCAGCAGAGAGCTCTGTTGGTGGGGAGAAAAGGGGGGGGGGGAATCACTTGTGTGCAGTGTTGTGCACTTGGCCTTAAAGCTGCAGTGGCCAATTTTACTGAAAATGGCCTGGTCACTAGGGGGGTTTAGCCCTGCAGTCCTCAAGAGGTTAATGAAAAAATAGAACTATCTTGTATGTTAGATCCTTGAAACAATAAGTTAACAAATTTTTCATATGTACTGCATTATGTTTTGAGGTGTACTTTTGCTTGCATGCTTAATAGGGATAGGGGAGTTTCGTGTCCCCTTTCGTAAATGGACGAGATATATATTAGCAATATTTATGCACATCTTTAGTAACAGTGGCCCTGCTTGTGTCTAATTAACTGAGAAATTGCAGTGTAAGAACTGCTTAGTGTTTCTCACATTGACCTTATGCCCCTGAGCTAGATGCCCACGTGACCTATAATAATAGCTTTACCTCTTCAGAATTTTAATGTGAGCCCCCCATTTGTGTGTTTTTAAAGTTTTTTTTATATTGCGTAGCACTTTAATTCACAGTTGTAATAGATGCGGAGACGCGTATTTTTATGAGGGTCCTATGAGCATGCATGCATGTATGCTAAGCGGACTGTATAAATTCGCTCACTAGTACAAGTGCCCTAAGGCTGGTTAGCACTGTACGCTAGCTTTGCAAGCGCTGCTTTGTAACCATAGCAATTTAGTTACCTCCTTTTTTAATGGTTGGTCCAGTGGTGGAGGCGGAACTTAAATCTCCGCCTCCCGGCCCTCTGAGTAGCGTCCCCGTATCCTACGCAACCAACCTCAGCAAGGAGGAAGTGACGCGACCGGAAGGGGCAGAGCCTGGTGCCCCGTCTTAACTCCGGAAGCGCACAGCCTCCATTGTCAGTGGCACGCAGCTTGACCAAGCGTCAGGAGACGCGAAACGGCCGTCGCTTAGCCACCCTTATGCCCACCACCCACCTCCACTGGGATGACCCACCATCTAGAGCAGTGTTTCTCAACACGCGGTTCGCGTACCCCAGGGGGTACGCGAGACCATAGCTGGGGGTACGCAGCCAGGAGGGGATGCAGCGCAAAACGGGGGAGCATGCCCACACATAGCAGCGGGGAGGGGGGTCCACTCCCCCCCACCCTCACCTTGGACTCCC
Source organism: Hyperolius riggenbachi (assembly GCF_040937935.1). NCBI lineage: Eukaryota > Metazoa > Chordata > Amphibia > Anura > Hyperoliidae > Hyperolius > Hyperolius riggenbachi. Next base: position 277,871,144 of record NC_090649.1, read on the forward strand.
CCGTCAGCGCTTCCCCCTCCGACACGCATTAATAGCAGCGGCGGCATGGTAAAAGGAACGCGGACTTACTTCCGCGTTCCACGCCAGAGGTCCTTCTCTCTCAGAGATGACACTACTTCCTGTTTATCAGGAAGTAGTGTCAGACTCAGAGAAGATCGGACCTCCGGCATGGAACGCAGAAGTAAGTGTGCGTTCCTTTTACCATGCCGCCACCACTGTCTGCTATTAATGCGTGTCGGAGGGGGAAGCACTGACGGGGGAGTCCAAGGTGAGGGAGGGGGGGAGTGGACCCCCCTCCCCGCCGCTATGTGTGGGCATGCTCCCCCGTTTTGCGCTGCATCCCCTCCTGGCTATACTTTGGGCACACATGCCTAACTAAACTGTAGGCACCCATGCCTAGCTATCCTGGGGGCATCCATGCCAGGCTGTACTAAGGGCACCCATGACTGGCTATACTGGGGGTACTTATACCTAACTATACTGGGGGCACCTATACCTGGCTATACTGGGGGCATCCATGCCAGGCTGTACTAAGGGCACCCATGCCTGGCTATACTAGGAGGCACCCATGCCTGGCTATACTGGACGACACCCAATCCTGGCTGTACTGGGGGCACCCATGCCTGGCTATACTAGGGGCACCCATGCCTAGCTATGAGGACACCTATACCTATATATATACTGTGGGCACCAACCCATGCCTGGCTATACTGGGGGCACCTATACCTAGCTAAACTGAGGGCACCTATACTGGGGGCGGGCACCTATACCTGGGGGCACCTATACCTGCGGTGCGGTATATATGCGGTATAAGTGTGCGTGCGCGCGTGTGTGTGTGTATATATATATATATATGTGTGTGTGTGTGTGTGTGTGTGTGTGTGTGTGTGTGTGTGTGTGTATATACATATATATATATATATATATATATATATATATATATATACATACACGTGGGGGGGTACTTGGCTGGAACTGAATTGCGGTAGGGGGTACTTGGGCCGAAAAAGTTGAGAAACACTGATCTAGAGGATATGTAAGATTATATTTGCACTACTTATATGCCGTTTTGCTATCGTGGAATACGAGGAATAAGCCATGTGGTTACACTGTCACATTGTTTGAAATAAATCCAAGGACTGAAGGTGCACGCCTCTGTGATCTTTTGCTGCCATTTGATTGAACTTTCTTCCTGTTTGTTTATGCAGAGCACACGTCAAGTGACATTTGGCTATGTAGTGCAAATAGTGGGTCTTCCAGTATAAGCCTGTGTAGTAACCATCGAGGGTAGATCGCATGCCAGTGGGATGCGCCACACTTTTTCTTTCTACTTTGTTTGAACACAAGCTAACTCAGGATCCCCATATAATACTGGTAGGTGTCTCCTAACTATATCCACTATGCTGTTAAACTCTATCCTGTATGGGGTGGAAAAAGGAAACCACCTGTCTCCTCCAATTGGACCTGCAGGATTCCTTCAAAATGTCTTCCCCGCTCTTGGCTAATGCTCTTTTTGTTCACTCTCTCTATAGTCCAATCAGGACTATAAAAAGGAAAAGTGTGAATTTCAAAAACATAGAAACTAGGAAAAGGCAAATACTGTGAGATACTTACCTTCTTTTTGTACAGCCTATTAAACCTGTCTCTGAGGTCCATAAATGTAGGCTTCACACATGTGTTGTTAGCTAGAGCAAGCAGAGAATGGGAGTGTCCAAAAGGAGGGACAGAGCACAATCCGGTCTTCCACCCTTCTTGGTTCCAGGAGACAAACTGCAGTGAAGGTTTCAGCCTGGGAAAAAAAAAACCAAAAATTTACAAATGACATTTAAAACGGTAATGAGGTTCCGTAACACAGATGGCAGCTGACAGTAAGGCAGTGAACAGATATCAATGTTCCCATAATAAAAACTAAAAGATGGTAGTTGTAATGGTTCTTGTACTGAGTGGGTTTCTATGGCGTGTGACAGACAGGTGAAGTCTTAGACAGGACTTAGGCTCCCTGCACACTGCATGCGATTCCGATTTTGAATCGGTTTTTACATCCGATTCAGATTTTTTTTATCATTACTGCATGCTGCATTTTTCTCCATTTTTCTGTTGATTGCATTCAGGGAAAAACTGAATTGCAAATTGGAAACGGAATCGCAAAACGGATTTGCAGTGTGCAGGGAGCTTTAACCAGTTGCCGACTACTCCACGCCATGTGGTGTGAGGAGTACGGCAGCCCTAGGACCGCTCCACACTGATTGGCGTGAACGGCTGTCAGGTACACTGCTCCACCTTCAGGTAGACTGTGATGGCGTAACCACTGTCTAATTACTTTGTACAGCGCTGCGATCTGCAGCAGTGCTGTACTGGGGACAGCCGTGTGACACGGCTGTCCCCTCCAGAGTGTCAGTGGTAATCCGCTGTCATAGGCTGAAGCCTATGACAGCCGATCACAATGATTGGCTAGCAGGGGGAGGGAGGGTTTAGGGAAAAGAGAGAGAGAAAAAAACAAACACCTAAAAAAAAAAAACACAAAAAAAAACCCCCCCTAAAAACAAAAAAAACAAAACCAACCACATTTATTTAAAAATAATTAATACAAATAATTTGTGGAAAAAAATAAATAAACATTGTGCGGGGGATCAGACCCCACCAACAGGAAGCTCTGTTGGTGGAGGGAAAAGGTAGAGGTGGAATCACTCATATGCTGTGTTGTGCGGCCCTGCAGCTTGGCATTAAAGCTGCAGTGGCCATTTTAACAAAAAATGTCCTGTCACTAGGGGGGGGGGGGGGGTTTAACACTGCGGTCCTCAAGTGGTTAAACTGTATTCCAAAACACAGGCATATTACTAAAGGAGATTCTAGTTTTGGGGACAAACATCTCAAATGGAATCTAGTAAAATAAATAAATATACAGTATATGAATTCCCTTTCTAAAATTTGCAGAATGTAAATAGCCCAAGAAAAAAAAAACAATTCTATCACTAGATACATATAAAACCTTTGATAATTTAGTGTTCAATGGTCATAACTCATAAAACGTTTTGAAGAAATAAGGTTAAAATAGGAAAAAAATGTAGATCTTATATAAAAGCCTTGCAGCCAAAGTATAGAATAAATGCTATATAAATAAAGAGAGGAAAAAGACAAGGCTGCCTACTCTCATCCCTATCACTTGCTGTGGCAACAGAACCACTTGCTGCTTTAGCTATAGCCTAGAATGCGATGCAAGGACTGAGTATAGAATCCCTAGCATATACAACATGTACTTTACACTTTAATACATAAAGTGCACTCAGCAGTGTCACTACCAGACATCCTAAAACTAATAATGAAATATAGGGAATATCCTTGCCCTGAGTTAAAATGGTAGAAAATTAAAAAATTCCTGGGATTGACAATGGAACTGAAAATAAAACTGATATAAATACAGGACAGATATGGGAAACAATGGCTTAGTACATACCTTTCAATATTCCTGCGGAGGTCTGAGATGTGAACATTCCCTCTCACCATCAAAGCACAAGCAAGGTAAAGATTATGTTTAGGGTCTGCTTGAATTAACTGGTGGTCTTTATTGAAGGCATCCGAGAACATCTGGTCTAACCTGAGCATAAATAAATAAATCATGTATAAAGACAATGAAAATGATATACGACATGGATATAGAAACCTTTTTGTAATACGATGGGATTATAATTGAGTTCAGTCTGCATCTGGATATACTGTCTAGACATGTTAAATGACGCGCCTTTGCAGTCATGGCAACAGTTCACTGTATGTTGGATTATGCCATTCAGAGGTTTCAATTTTGCATCCCCATTGCCTTATGTAGGAAGTGTTTCATTCATGCAGGTAGGACTAGTCAAATCTACAGGGATTTCCTCATGCCAATCCTAAAGTGAATCATTTTTCCTTGAAAGTTGGGTTACAGAAACCACCAAAAATGAGTTTCGCAAGCTGAATCTGCTCACTCTTTGTTTTGTTAGTTGTAGCATGTATATGATCTAAATTCAATGATTACATTTTTCATTCATGAAACAATTGCTGTACAGCTCTACGTCTGTGCTGCCAGGACCGGTGTGGGTGATAGCGTTAATAACTCACTGGCTCACCTGTACCGGTTGAATTCAACAAAACTGCTATGGCATTTGTTCTAAAGTGTTCCAAAGCTTTGTAGCCACCCCCACCTGCGTTGCCATGGCTTGCCCCTAGCCTGGCAGCTGTAGCCTCATTGGTGGCTGCTGAGATGGGGGCTCGCTGTTGAAACGCAGTTGGTGGTGGTCACAGAGCCTCAGAACATTTTCCGCAGCCGAGGTAGAGTTTCTGACATATAATGATTTATGGGTGTGTGGGTGAGTAAGTAACCCTACCACCTGACACAGAGCCTTACATTACAGACTGTCACACACTCATTTTTCACTCCTGGTGCTTTTTAAGTTTAAAAGAAATGGAAAAAAAACTCTGGCTGCCCTGCCCAAAGCCTTTTGGATGTCTTATCTCTAGTGCAGATTGGTACTTTATAGGAAGGCTAAGCCCGCAAGGCTCTACCCCCTGAGCAAAATTGGCAACATGGTTCTTAACATTGAGGAGCACCTGTTCCAATCATTGCAATTCTCTGGGGGTCATATCCTTGATTAAGAACCCACCCATTGCCGGTCCACACTGTCAAATAGCTGCCACAACATTAATGGAGCCACAGCACCTTTGTACTTCTTGTTGAAACACACAAACACACCATGATGGCTCAAATAAATGGAACAATGGAAAGCACGGGCAGATATTTTAAACATGCCGATGACAGAACTCAGTGATGTGGTAGCTGTGCTACAGCGTAGGAGATTTTTGGTGGGTGGGGGTTCTTTAATCAAGACTTCATGGCAACTGTTTTTTTTCCTGTCATTTTTCTTAAAATAATTTCTTCCGTCTCTTTTCTTCTTCTTCTTTTTCTTTTTTTTTTTTTTTTTTTTTTACTTATAGCCCTTGTAGTCATTTCCTTAGGTGGGGAGGGCCCTTATTAAATAGGGCATTCAGATTTTACAAAATATCTCCACATACAACTACTCCAATTTCCTTTTGGAAGCAATGGAGGTGAGGAAGATTCCACGATCCTTAACATTGAATAGGAGTTCAAATTGTCACAAGCACGCACTGCTATTAAAACCTTATTTGACAGGTAGTGATGGTTCGCCACCTCCTATACAGAAAATCCTACCACAGAGGCAGCGCTACACAAAACACTCCGGGATGAAATTCACATATAAAATGTCTATCAATCACAGGAGCTCTCTTCTATAACCAGACTTCCTGATCTGATACAATCTTGTCACTTGAGCATAAACAGGACAGCTGCCACTACACCCTTAGTGTGAGACAAACCGTCCTGTTACACCTCCAAAACAGTCAATTCACACGTTGGGAACGTTATCAGGGTCGTCCCCACCTCCCTGTCTCCTCCTAGATGTGCAGTAAGTGAACAGACTGTTCCTCCAAAGTAAAAACAATCCCAGACATTCACAGAATACCTCAAATATCTTTGGCAAAATGCCCCCCCCCCCCCCCCCCCGGGCTAAGAATTTCTCAAATGGTGGCATAGGGGGAAAGCTCTACCCATTTGGGCACATAGTCTGCAAGGTCTAATGAGTTTTATACAAATCACATTAGCCCCGATTCAGTTCACCTTCAGTTCACCGTAACGGTAGGCGATATTTTCACACCTGATCAATAAAATACCTTTTAAAGAGAACCCGAGGTGGGATTTAATTATGTTAGTGGGGCACAGAGGCTGGTTGTGCACACCAACACCAGCCTCTGTTGCCCCATGGTGTGCCTCCAGGCCCCCCCTGCACGCCGCTATCCCCTCCGCAGTGCTAGCGACACACAGCGTGTCGCCAGCACAATGTTTACCTCTGCCTGTCTGTTAGCGCCACTCCCCGCCTCCTCCGTATCGGCGCTACCCGCCCACGTCACTTCCCTCCAATCAGCGGGAGGGAAGTGACGCGGGCGGGTAGCGCCGATACAGAGGAGGCGGGGGAGCGGCGCTAACAGACAGGCAGAGTTAAAAAATGTGCTGGCGACACGCTGCGTGTCGCTAGCACTGCGGGGGGTATGGCGGCGCGCAGGGGGGTCCTGGAGGCACACCATGGGGCAACAGAGGCTGGTGTTAGTGTGCACAACCAGCCTCTGTGCCCCACTAACATAATTAAATCCCACCTCGGGTTCTCTTTAAGTCACCACCAAGCAAGAAAATATTCAGAATAATTTTGACAGTACTTTTCCCCCTACTTGTACTTTTTCAAAACGCAAAGTGCTGAAAAATGCAGGATAAAATGCAAATTGAATAATAGCTACTGTTTTAATGATGTATCAAAGGCAATGATGTTGAAAATGTATATATTTCTTACATTTTCATAATTAAAGATATCTGAAAGCATTACTGCATTTTAGATGTATGGTAATCTTCATAAACTTTTCTGTAGATAGTAAACAGCTCTGCAGGGTTCACAATTTCAACATCATCGATGTCCTTGTCATCCATAACACTAGCATCAGGCCTCTCACCTTCTTGTGGGTACACTCACATCAGCAAGTGTATAGAGAGGAGTTAGGCTTGAAGTCAAGTAGTGCAGATGAGGAAAGGGGACCAAGTTCATGGTGATCTCATTCAGATCCATATTAAGTGGTCCTTCAAATCTTGCGGAGCTGAGGGAGAAATTATATTATTTACAACAGAATGCTTGGGCACAAATTCATATCTTTCGCTGTTTGCCATTGTGGTCCCCTACCACATTTGTAACATAGAAGAAATATAAACATAGTAAAGAGTATACAGAGAAAGAGTATGAAGAGTATCTTAACTTTCTCAAATCCCCTCTATATAGTGGAGTATTTCAGAATCTGTAATACAGATGCCCTGTTATTACGCTATGTCAGCTGTTAGTGAGATGGGAGTGATTACTTCCAACTATGCATACACATACCCAGCATCTCGGTGGATTTGTAGGATCCCTCCCTCCTTGAGGAATGAATATTTGGGCTGCAAAGGGGTGACTTTTTTATTTTTTTTATTTTACATGCTGCTTTGTGTAAAGTGTATTTTTAAAACTCCTTTAAAGGATACATGACACCAATCTGAAAAAGAAAGGCTCTACTCACCTGGGACTTCTTGCAGCCCCTAGAAGTGTCTCTGTCCAGCGCCCCGAGGGATCTTACAGAGAGGACAGCGGCAGCCTGGAACAGAGCAGAACTTCAGGCGCCTGAACAGAGACACTTCTAGGGGCAGTAAGAAGTCCCAGGTGAGTAGAGCCTTTCTTTTTCAGATTGGCCTCATGTATCCTTTAGCCATTTCAGCTTGGGGGGATTTTTCACCTTATGCATCAGAGCAATTTTCACCTCCCATTCATTCGCTAATAACTTTATCACTACTTATCACAACTTATTGATCTATATCTTGTTTTTTTCCACCACTAATTAGACTTTCTTTGGGTGGTACATTTTGCTAAGAATTATTTTTTTATAAATGCATTTTAAAGAGAATCTGTATTGTTAAAATCGCACAAAAGTAAACATACCAGTGCGTTAGGGGACATCTCCTATTACCCTCTGTCACAATTTCGCCGCTCCTCGCCGCATTAAAAGTGGTTAAAAACTGTTTTAAAAAGTTTGTTTATAAACAAACAAAATGGCCACCAAAACAGGAAGTAGGTTGATGTACAGTATGTCCACACATAGAACATACATCCATACACAAGCAGGCTGTATACACCCTTCCTTTTGAATCTCAAGAGATCATTTGTGTGTTTCTTTCCCCCTGCAGTTCTCATGCACTGAAGTTTCAGGCTGCTCGTTTCTTCCTGCAAACAGCTTTGCCTGTAATTCCTCAGTATGTGAAAGCCCAGCCAGCTCAGAGGACGATTTATCCAGCTTGTAAAAGATAAGAGAGAAGAGAGAAGCTGCCCTGTTCTAAATAATACACAGGCAGTGTGCATAGAAGGGCCTGGAAGGGGGAATTCATAGCAGAACCACAACACTGAAGAACTTGGCAGCCTTCCAGACACAGGCTGACAAGTCTGACAGGGGAAAGATACATTGATTTATTACAAGAGACTGTGATAGTAGAAAGTGCTGCAGTAAGCCAGAACACATTAGAATAGCTTTTGGAACTTGTAGGATGATAAAAAACAGGATGCAATTTTTGTTACGGAGTCTCTTTAAAAGGATTAATAAGAAACAAATGGAAAAAATGCATTATTTCTCAGTTTCCTTTATAGCTTTAAAATAACCCATGCTACCATAATTAAAACCTATGTATTTTATTTGCCCGTTTGCCTCGGTTTTGACACCAATTAAACTTTGTCCCTATCACAATGTATGGCGCCAATATTTTATTTGGAAATAAAGGTGCATTTTTTCCGTTTTGCGTCCATTACTATTTACAAGCTTATAATTTAAAAAATGTTCGTAGTATACCCCCTTCAGATGCATATTTAAAAAGTTCAGACCCTTAGGTATAACTATTTGTCTTTTTTTTTCTTTTTAATTGTAATTTTTTTTTCCATTAAAAATTTTATTTGGGTAATATTTTGGTGTGGGAAATAAACAGTTAATTTTTAATGTTATTATATGTGTAAATTGTAATGTAAAAAATATGTAGATGTAGTTTTGCCATTTGGCCACAAGATGGCCACTTGAGGTTTTTTTTTCTCCTTGTGCTTCTCGCTAAGCGTTTTTACGTGCAGAAAGACTGAAGCCTCTAGTAAGAGCGCTTCGGTTTTTCTACTGGGGACACGGATCAGTGATCGGGTACCATGGTCCTGTTCACTGATCCCAGGGCTACCAGGGGACAGCGCGGGAGCGCACCGAAGCATGGCACCGCAGCAGAGCAGCCGCCCGGACGTGAGCTTCACGTCTGGGCGGAGAAATGGTTAAGCTCCAGTAGCTGCAGACTGAAGCTGAAAGATAATATTTAATTGCATTCAGCTCAAAAATGGTCTGGGTTCAGTAACCCTTTAAGGTCCCTTCATTGGCCAGACAGAATTATTATTGATTTATAAAGTGCCAACATATTCCGTGGCACTGAATTAAAAGGGTGTTGTTAAATTATCACAGCTATTGCATTTTTGTAAACCTTTTCAAAAACCACAATACTAAATAGCACATATAATTTCTGAGAATATTACTTTGTTCAGTGCAGCATGACAATATTTTTATATTAGCTGTGGTTCTATGATGCTGCAGAGAATTTGAGAGGATTTAGTGGGAAATATCTAAAGCTATGCATATTTGCAGCCAACATGCTAATTATGATTAAAGGCCGGGCACAGCTGTTTTATATGAATCATAATAATAATAATAAAAAAGAAAATGGTGTTTTTTGCAAAATAAAATAGAGATATACTTGCAGCATGGATCTACAGCTTCTCAGTTGCTTCTCCACAATCTCCAGTTCCTTGCATTCCTGTGTGCAACCCAGTGGGCAAATGTTTACAACTATGCTAAATTGAGTTGACTTCTAAAACTCATTACTCTACAGGTAATCCTGAAAGATTGGGATGTATCAAATCTTTTCACTGATCTCCAAGTCAGAGAAAAAGAAAATGGTAACAGAGCGTTTTTTTTTTTTTTAAGCTGGAAATCCATTTGCACCTACCCGCCCCACTCCCCATGATACTGCCATCCTATATAATAAAACGTATGTGTGTGTGTCCTTGCTTCCAGACTTGACAGCTTGCTGTCTGTGAACCTCATTGCATTGTGGGTAATAAGACCTTTGTTCAACTGACAAGCAAGCAACATCGCCCTGTGTGCATATACTTCAGACAGCAGTGGGGCACGGGCGAGCGGGGCGTATCTGTGCACTTGTTCCTTGGGGGGGGGTGGGCACATCGGTTGTGGCCTAGCATCGGTTTTTAATGGGTGGGCCTATTTACTAGTGGAAAAGAAATGGATCAATAACTGCCTTTTACAAGTTGAAAAGCATCTGGCATCTTCCCCAACCAGTTTACCTGAGAATAGGGGTGGGCCACAAGTTCCAGATTAATGGAATTTCTCACTTGCTCTGCCTTATGGGAAATGACGTGGCGTAGACTGCCACTGTACCAGACTTCACCAGGAATTGCATAGTGGACACTTTACTAGAGCAGAGAGCAGTGTTGTGGTGTATATGTAAACAGGTATTTAGCATTTGTCCCTTCAACTCTTATTCAGTCTTATTCCTGTAATTTACACCTAGTCATACAAAACTCTATAGGGCTCTTTGGATATTACCTGGTGAGATTTAAAAGCAAATTTGCTACAATATTGTTCATGGCATCAAATGGTTTCTCCGCCTCTTTCACACCACCTTTACTAGAGGTTACGAGACTATTTGCTTTTATGCTTCCAAGTTTTCCGGAGTTTGCCATCTGGTGGATTTTGTTCACGATGTCTACCAATGACTTAATGTTGAAAAAAAAAGAAAGAAAATCATGTTATGAAAAATCTTCTGCAACATTTGAAAATGTAAAAAGACCACATTCTGCAAACAACAGTTTGTACGGTTCAGGAAAGTCTAAACAATTAACACCACAGAGTGTAGCTCATCCAGCAATAAGTAAAATGCATCAAATGTTTAGTGTGTCTAAAACAGCATTAATAGCACTGTTAACTACTATAGGGTGGGTTAATGGTGGGTGTGGTTTTCTTTAGGGGGTATGCTATTGACATTATTCATGCTCTTTTTGACACAATCAACTTTTGATGAATGTTACTTATTGCTGGATGAGCACAACTCTGTGTGGTTACATACCCAATTTTCTTCTTGCAGAAGCGCCCATATTTTAATCAAGTCCGCCAATTAACCTTTATGGGGATGTGGGGTGTAATATTTATACTTAAAGAGGAACTCCAGCCTAAACAAACATATTGTCATTAAGTTACATTAGTTATGTTAATTCAAATAGATAGTAATATAATCTCTTACCCACCCTGTTTTAAAAGAACAGGCAAATGTTTGATTTCATAAGGGCAGCCATCTTTTTGGTTGAAAGGAGGTGACCGGGAGCATGAGACACAGTTCCAACTGTCCTGTATCCTGATCACCCCTTCCAGTTGCTAGGCAACGTGAACAACAACATAGGAAATCCCATCATGCTCTGCACAGAATCAGGGGGAAAAAGCCCGGGCTTTTCTTCCTTGATGGGTGGAGCTTAGATAAAAATGCAGCTAAAAATGATGCTTTGGTAAGAAAAACAAAGTTCTGATGCTGTAAAACTGTTAAAGAAACACCAAGCCTTTTCAGTGCTGCTGAGTAGATTTTTAGTCCGGAGGTTCACTTTAAAGAGCACCTGACGTGACATGTGACAAAATGAGATAAACATATACACATTTGGTACTAGCCCTACTAAGAAATTTTCTGTTTTCCAACACAGCTTGAGTTAAAAAAGTTGACTTGTTATTAATGCAAAAGTGCTTCTGGAACAGCTTGTCAATTCAGTCCGGTTTCCTAAAAGGTTAATAGAAACCAAAAGGCTGCTATCTGTCATGGAGAAGGCAGAAAAATGAATTTTAAAGTACTTTAAAGAAAAAAGTACTTTAAGAAGAAAATAATACATTAATTGAATCCATAGTGATTTATATTTTTATTTTTAAAAATAGTTAAAAACCTATATATAAAATATATATAAATCTGTAAATTACAAAAATAATCATAAGCAATATAGCAATGCTAAGAAATGCCAAAAGACCCACTCTCAGGCAGACCAGTCCTAATCCACATAGAACATAAATGGATTGGTTTCTGAACATACAGAATAGGCTGTACACTTCCTTGGCAGCACTGTAAATTTGGCCATAGCCACAAACTCCATTAAGGAAGGCAAGAAGTAAGGAAGACAAAACACAGCAATAAGAAATATAGAAAAATAGAGGCAGAAAATGTAAGGAAGGAATATATAGCAATTTATGTGTAGAGCTTAAATGACAACTCAGCAAAAAATTGTAAATATACATAGCCGTGTTTCCCCGAAAATAAGACACTGTCTTATATTAATTTTTGCTCCAAAAAATGTGCTAGGGCTTATTTTCAGGGGATGTCTTATTTTGGCAGAAACACACTAAGGAAGAACACATGGCTATTGGGAAAACTTATTTGTGCACAATATGTGAGTTTTATACAACATCTGAATCTCACTTCACATTTGCTGATAAAAGACAAATGATAGAGTACAATGGCAAAGTCACTGTACTGTTTGCTGAGGTTCAGAATTCTACTCCCAGACGCACACTCTTATCTAACTCAGATCTATAGTAAGGAGATGACAGGCACATGCTTGAGATTCCTGCCACTGCTGTATTGTCTGAGGAACAAGCTGAGCAGAAGAGAGAGAGAGGACAGCTAGCATATGCAGCTAAAGAAAGAGTCACATCTTTCTCCATACTAATGCTGCTGAGTGGTGCTGGCAGAAGTTCCCTCTCCATACAGTTTCCTTCTTCCTTCCACACAGCAGCTCTTTCTCACACCCTCCCACTGTTCCAGAACAAATAACAGAGATGACAGTAGCAGGGGAGGACTGGCCAGGGGGGAAAGGGGGAGATTTCCCCCCAGGCTGCCTCTCATTTTATGATTTAGGGCTGGTACAGCGCCTGCTGCATTCAGGTTTTTGTATAAGGCAATGTGAAACATTAGGCTGGCTGAGAGAAATAAAGGTGCAATTACGGAGCAATTAGAGTACGGGTAAGCTGGTAAATGTACACAGCAAGATGCAGAGCAGAGGCTTGCCTGCAGGGTCCATAGAAAAAAAAAACTGTCTGCTTTCACACCATCAGGGTGCGTTTCCACTAACGCGAATTCGCATGCGTTCCCCGCATGCAAATTCGCATAACCAATAAAAGTGAATGAGCCTGTGTCCACTTGTCAGGAAAACGGAGCGTTTTCTTGTGCAGGAAAAATCTGCTCAGCAGAGCCATCCGAATTCGGACACCGCACACACGCATGCGATTTGCATACAATGTATTTAATAGGGAATTCACATGGTGTTTTTTCATGCGAATTTTCATGTGAATTCGCATACGATTTCGCATGGAATCAATGAAAAAGCACACAAGCACTGACATGGTTAACCACTTCCCGACCGCCATATATACAATTGGCGGCCGGGAAGTGCACCCCGCAAGGACCGCCGTATAGACAAATGGCGGCGGTCCTTGTAGGGGCATGGGCGGAGCGATCGCGTCATCCGTGACGCGATCCTCCGCCTCCGCCTGGCGCCGCTCACTCACCGCAACATCCCGCCGGCCATACGGAAGCGCCGGCGGGATGTTAACCCGACGATCGCCGCATACAAAGTGTATAATACACTTTGTAATGTTTACAAAGTGTATTATACAGGCTGCCTCCTGCCCTGGTGGTCCCAGTGTCCGAGGGACCACCAGGGCAGGCTGCAGCCACCCTAGTCTGCACCAAGCACACTGATTTCCCCCCCCCCTGCCCCAGATCGCCCACAGCACCCATCAGACCCCCCCTGCCCACCCTCCAGACCCCTGTTTGCACCCAATCACCCCCCTAATCACCCATCAATCACTCCCTGTCACTATCTGTCAACGCTATTTTTTTTTTATCCCCCCCCCTGCCCCCTCCTGATCACCCCCCCCACCCCTCAGATTCTCCCCAGACCCCCCCCAGACCCCCCCCCCATGTACTGTATGCATCTATCCCCCCTGATCACCTGTCAATCACCTGTCAATCACCCGTCAATCACCCCCTGTCACTGCCACCCATCAATCAGCCCCTAATCTGCCCCTTGCGGGCAATCTGATCACCCCCCCCACACCAATAGATCGCCCGCAGATCCGACATCAGATCACCTCCCAAATCCATTGTTTACATCTATTCTCTCCTCTAAACACCCACTAATTACCCATCAATCACCCATCAATCACCCCCTATCACCACCTGTCACTTTTACCTATCAGATCAGACCCTAATCTGCCCCTTGCGGGCACCCAATCACCCGCCCACACGCTCAGATTGCCCTCTGACCCCCCCTTATCAATTCACCAGTGCATTAATTACATCTGTTCTTCCCTGTAATAACCCACTGATCACCTGTCAATCCCCTGTCAATCACCTATCACCCATCAATCACCCCCTGTCACCCCCTGTCACTGCCACCCATCAATCAGCCCCTAACCTGCCCCTTGCGGGCAATCTGATCACCCACCCACACCATTAGATCGCCCGCAAACCCGCCGTCAGATTACCTCCCAAATGTATTGTTTACATCTGTTATCTTCTCTAAACACCCACTAATTACCCATCAATCACCCCCTATCACCACCTGTCACTGTTACCTATCAGATCAGACCCTAATCTGCCCCTTGCGGGCACCCAATCACCCGCCCACACGCTCAGATTGCCCTCAGACCCCCCCTTATCAATTCGCCAGTGCATTAATTACATCTGTCCTTCCCTGTAATAACCCACTGATCACCTGTCAATCACCTGCCAATCACCTATCACCCATCAATCACCCCCTGTCACTGCCACCCAACAATCAGCCCCTAATTTGCCCCTTGCGGGCAATCTGATCACCCACCCACACCAATAGATCGCCCGCAGATCCGACATCAGATCACCACCCAAGCGCAGCGTTTACATCTATTCTCTCCTCTAAACACCCACTAATTACCCATCAATCACCCATCAATCACCCCCTATCACCACCTGTCACTGTGACCCAGCAGATCAGACCCTAATCTGCCCCTTTGCGGGCACCTAATCACCCGCCTACACGCTCAGATTGCCCTCAGACCCCCCTTATCAATTCGCCAGGGTATTATTTACATCTGTCCTTCCCTGTAATAACCCACTGATCACCTGTCAATCACCTGTCAATCACCCATCAATCACCCCCTGTCACTGCCACCCATCAATCACCCCCTGTCACTGCCACCCATCAATCACCCGCTGTCACTGCCACCCATCAATCAGCCCCTAACCTGCCCCTTGCGGGCAATCTGATCACCCACCCACACCAATAGATCGCCCGCAGATCCGACGTCCGATCACCTCCCAAGTGCAGTGTTTACATCTGTTCTCTACCCTAAACACCCACTAATTACCCATCAATCACCCCCTGTCACTGCTACCTATCAGATTAGACCCCTATCTGCCCCTAGGGCACTCAATCACCCGCCCACACCCTCAGAATGCCCTCAGACCCCAGCCCTGATCACCTCGCCAGTGCATTGCTTGCATCTATTCCCCCCTCTAATCACACCTTGAGACACCCATCAATCACCTCCTGTCACCCCCTAGCACACCTACCCATCAGATCAGGCCCTAATTTGCCCCGTGTGGGCTCCTGATCACTCGGCCAAACCCTCAGATCCCCCTCAGACCCCCTTCCGATCACCTCCCTAGTGCATTGATTGCATCTATTTTCCCCTCTAACCACCCCCTGAGACACCCATCAATCACCTCCTGTCACCCCCCTAGCACTCCTATCCATCAGATCAGGCCCAATACAACCTGTCATCTAAAAGGCCACCCTGCTTATGACCGGTTCCACAAAATTCGCCCCCTCATAGACCACCTGTCATCAAAATTTGCAGATGCTTATACCCCTGAACAGTCATTTTGAGACATTTGGTTTCCAGACTACTCACGGTTTTGGGCCCGTAAAATGCCAGGGCGGTATAGGAACCCCACAAGTGACCCCATTTTAGAAAAAAAGTCACCCCAAGGTATTCTGTTAGGTGTATGACAAGTTCATAGAAGATTTTATTTTTTGTCAAAAGTTAGCGGAAATTGATTTTTATTGTTTTTTTTTCACAAAGTGTCATTTTTCACTAACTTGTGACAAAAAATAAAATCTTCTATGAACTCGCCATACACCTAACGGAATACCTTGGGGTGTCTTCTTTCTAAAATGGGGTCACTTGTGGGGTTCCTATACTGCCCTGGCATTTTAGGGGCCCTAAACCGCGAGGAGTAGTCTAGAAAACAAATGCCTCAAAATGACCTGTGAATAGGACGTTGGGCCCCTTAGCGCACCTAGGCTGCAAAAAAGTGTCACACATGTGGTATCGCCGTATTCAGGAAAAGTAGTATAATGTGTTTTGGGGTGTATTTTTACACATACCCATGCTGGGTGGGAGAAATTTCTATGTAAATGGACAATTGTGTGTAAAAAAAATCAAACAATTGTCATTTACAGAGATATTTCTCCCACTTAGCATGGGTATGTGTAAAAATACACCCCAAAACGCATTATACTACTTCTCCTGAGTACGGCGGTACCACATGTGTGGCACTTTTTTACACCCTAAGTACGCTAAGGGGCCCAAAGTCCAATGAGTACCTTTAGGATTTCACAGGTCATTTTGCGACATTTGGTTTCAAGACTACTCCTCACGGTTTAGGGCCCCTAAAATGCCAGGGCAGTATAGGAACCCCACAAATGACCCCATTCTAGAAAGAAGACACCCAAAGGTATTCCGTACGGAGTATGGTGAGTTCTTCGAAGATTTTATTTTTTCTCACAAGTTAGCGGAAAATGACACTTTGTGAAAAAAAAACAATTAAAATCAATTTCCGCTAACTTGTGACAAAAAAATAAAATCTTCTATGAACTCACCATACTCCTAACGGAATACCTTGGGGTGTCTTCTTTCTAAAATGGGGTCATTAGTGGGGTTCCTATACTGCCCTGGCATTTTAGGGGCCCTAAACCGTGAGGAGTAGTCTTGAAACAAAAATGACCTGTGAAATCCTAAAGGTACTCATTGGACTTTGGGCCCCTTAGTGCAGTTAGGGTGCAAAAAAGTGCCACACATGTGGTATCGCCGTACTCGGGAGAAGTAGTATAATGTGTTTTGGGGTGTATTACCTCTGTAAATGACAATCTTTTGATTTTTTTACACACAATTGTCCATTTACAGAGGTATTTCTCCCACCCAGCATGGGTATGTGTAAAAATACACCCCAAAACACATTGTACTACTTCTCCCGAGTACGGCGATACCACATGTGTGGCACTTTTTTGCACCCTAACTGCGCTAAAGGGTCCAAAGTCCAATGAGTACCTTTAGGATTTCACAGGTCATTTTGAGAAATTTCGTTTCAAGACTACTCCTCACGGTTTAGGGCCCCTAAAATGCCAGGGCAGTATAGGAACCCCACAAATGACCCCATTTTAGAAAGAAGACACCCCAAGGTATTCCGTTAGTAGTATAGCGAGTTCATAGAAGATTTTTTTTTTTTTTGTCACAAGTTAGCGGAAATTGATTTTAATTGTGTTTTTTCACAAAGTGTCATTTTCTGCTAACTTGTGACAAAAAATAAAATCTTCTATGAACTCACCATACTCCTAACGGAATACCTTGGGGTGTCTTCTTTCTAAAATGGGGTCATTTGTGGGGTTCCTATACTGCCCTGGCCTTTTAGGGGCCCTAAACCGTGAGGAGTAGTCTTGAAACGAAATTTCTCAAAATGACCTGTGAAATCCTAAAGGTACTCATTGGACTTTGGACCCTTTAGCGCAGTTAGGGTGCAAAAAAGTGCCACACATGTGGTATCGCCGTACTCAGGAGAAGTAGTATAATGTGTTTTGGGGTGTATTTTTACACATACCCATGCTGAGTGGGAGAAAGATCTCTGTAAATGGACAATTGTGTGTAAAAAAAATGAAAAAATTGTCATTTACAGAGATATTTCTCCCACCCAGCATGGGTATGTGTAAAAATACACCCCAAAACACATTATACTACTTCTCCTGAGTATGGCAATACCACATGTGTGGCACTTTTTTGCAGCCTAACTGCGCTAAGGGGTCCAAAGTCCAATGAGCACCTTTAGGCTTTACAGGGGTGCTTACAATTTAGCACCCCCCAAAATGTCAGGACAGTAAACACACCCCACAAATGACCCATTTTGGAAAGTAGACCCTTCAAGGTATTCAGAGAGGGGCATGGTGAGTCCGTGGCAGATTTCATTTTTTTTTGTCGCAAGTTAGAAGAAATGGAAACTTTTTTTTTTTTTTTTTGTCACAAAGTGTCATTTTCCGCTTACTTGTGACAAAAAATAATATCTTCTATGAACTCATTATGCCTTTCAGTGAATACTTTGGGATGTCTTCTTTCCAAAATGGGGTCATTTGGGGGGTATTTATACTATCCTGGAATTCTAGCCCCTCATGAAACATGACAGGGGGTCAGAAAAGTCATAGATGCTTGAAAATGGGAAAATTCACTTTTTGCACCATAGTTTGTAAACGCTATAAATTTTACCCAAACCAATAAATATACACTGAATGGTTTTTTTTTAATCCAAAACATGTTTGTCCACATTTTTCGCGCTGCATGTATACAGAAATTTTACTTTATTTGAAAAATGTCAGCACAGAAAGTTAAAAAAATCATTTTTTTGCCAAAATTCATGTCTTTTTTGATGAATATAATAAAAAGTAAAAATCGCAGGAGCAATCAAATAGCACCAAAAGAAAGCTTTATTAGTGACAAGAAAAGGAGCCAAAATTCATTTAGGTGGTAGGTTGTATGAGCGAGCAATAAACCGTGAAAGCTGCAGTGGTCTGAATGGAAAAAAAGTGGCCGGTCCTTAAGGGGTAGAAAGCCCTAGGTCCTCAAGTGGTTAAATTCGCACACAGCGTCATCCATGCGAAATCGTATGCGAATTTGCGGTAAAATTCGCATACAAAGGCATGCGATTTCGCTCCTGCATGCGAATTCGTCCGCGGAGAATCCGCGGCGATTTCCCATCGCACTAGTGGAAACGCACCCTTATAGTTCCCAACTGTCCCTCTTCTAAAGGGACAGTGCCTCTATGGACATAAGTGTGCATGTGTGTGGGTGTGGGGGGGGCGGGAATCTTGGGGAATTAATATGGCCATACATCTGTTGTCTTGGCGATCAACCAACTGTTTTGATAATTACTATCGGATTAGGTGAAAATCGGTGCCGCTACAAGCATGCCCAATTGACGATTTGACTGATTTTGGTCGGAATTTGGTTGAATCTGAGATGCTGGGAAATCTCAGGCCGATGTGGTTGATTTGGTGCGCAGCGGTAACGACGTGCGATAATCACGAACAACTGACACAATGGAAACCCCTTGCTGTCATCCCTCCAAATGTATTATGTGACCCCTAGTGCCTGTGCAGTTATACTTTACCTGTCACCCTGCCCTGAAAGTGTCCTTACTGTATTTCCACATGGGCGCCCCACATGACTACTGGCATGCAGCACGTGGGGTGCATGTCTGATGTCATTTGAGCTGGGGCTGCCATGGAAACGGGCCTCTAGTTTGTGTTTCCCCCCAGGCTGAAAGGTTCCAGTCCTCCTCTGGACAGTAGCCAGCACATTTCGCTCACCGGGGGGGGGGGGGGGGGGGGGGAGCTTGCAGAGGGGAGGGGAGAGAGTGACAGCAACACTGGTGGATGGGAAGGGACAAAGACAGCCGAGGCTGACATTGTCCAGGGATGAGTCCATCCACACACTGCTTCCCTGGCTGCTTCTTCCTATTGCTCAGCTGTGTCCCCTCCTCTCTGCCACTAGGGCTTATTTTCAGGGTGGGGCTTACATTTCCAGCCTGCTTGAAATCTGAGCTAGGTTTTACTTTCGGGGGAGGTTTTACTTTCAGGGAAACACGGTATACACACCGTATATTACATTTTTCGCATACGGTAGTAAAACGCACTATAAATTACTTTTTTCCTGTCACTTACAGTAGTGAAAATCTGACAGATCTGCCAGGCTTTGGTCTAGTCCACAACATATACAAACATTCTGTTTTCCACTTACATAAATAATGTATATCATGGATGAAATCGCACCCCTCACCAATGTCCGCCCACACCGTGTCAGTCGCCAACCCTGGCTGACCAAAGCTACTAAACAGCTAAAGGGGTGCTCTAGGGTAGCTAGAAAAACTAATACTAATGAGGATTTCATTACTTACAAAAAAGAGTTGAACAAGTTTAAAACCGCTCTCTCTTCTGCAAAACAATCATACTTCTCCTCCCTCATATCCTCCCACTTGCACAAGCCAAAGCGCCTGTTCAGTACTTTCAACTCCCTTCTCCGTCCACCCCCTCCTCCTCCTTCTTCATGCTTATCAGCTGAAGAATTTGCAACATACTTTACAGATAAAATTGCAAAAATCCGTAGTGTGTTTTCCATGCAGACATCAAACTCCATCTCCACTCCTCTTGTTTACTGCTCTCTTTCCAGTTTCTCTCCACTCTCCGAACATTTGCTCCCTTCCCTTATCTCCAAATCCCATCTAACCACCTGTTCTTTGGATCCTATCCCATCACATCTCATTCCACAGCTATCCACATCCCTCATCCCTGCCCTAACATCGCTGTTTAACCTATCCCTCTCCACCGGAATTTTTCCATCCTCACTCAAGAGGGCTGTTGTAACACCACTACTTAAAAAAAACCATCTCTAGACCCCACCGAACTTGCTAACTACCGCCCAGTGTCACTTCTTCCATTTGCATCTAAATTACTTGAACGCCACAATCATGCTGAACTAAGTCAGTATTTATCTGCAAATTCCTTGCTTGATCAGTTCCAATCTGGCTTCCGGCCAAACCACTCCACAGAAACAGCCCTCACCAAAGTAGCTAATGATCTCCTCACAGCTAAATCCAAAGGCTATTATTCCATACTCATCCTTCTAGATCTGTCATCAGCATTCGACACTGTCGACCACACTCTACTCCTACAGATCCTTTCATCTATAGGAATAAAGGACCCCTCTCTCTCCTGGATATCTTCCCACCTCTCTGGAAGGTCTTTCACTGTTTCTTATTCAGATCAGGCCTCCTCTTCACATCCTCTGTCTGTAAGGGTACCTCAAGGCTCTGTCCTCGGTCCCCTCCTCTTCTCCATCTACATGCACGGTCTTGGTAACTTAATCAGCTCATTTGGTTTCCAATACCACCTATATGCAGACGATA
Source organism: Hyperolius riggenbachi (assembly GCF_040937935.1). Classification (NCBI taxonomy): domain Eukaryota; kingdom Metazoa; phylum Chordata; class Amphibia; order Anura; family Hyperoliidae; genus Hyperolius; species Hyperolius riggenbachi. The sequence continues at coordinate 277,892,094 of NC_090649.1, forward strand.
CACAACTGTACCTCTCGGCCCCAGACCTTAACTCCCTCCTCACACGGGTTCCCGACTGCCTGTCCGCTATTTCCTCTTTCATGTCCTCTCGCTTCTTAAAACTTAATATGAATAAAACTGAACTAATAGTCTTTCCACCATCCCTGTCCACCCCTTTGCCTGATATTACAATAAATGTTAACAACACGTCTATAACACCAGTTCCCAAAGCACGGTGCTTGGAGGTAATATTTGATTCTTCTCTCTCATTTACTCCTCACATTAACTCCCTAACCAGCTCCTGCCATTTCCAACTGAAAAACATAGCACGTATCCGACCTTTTCTCTCCCATGACACAACCAAAATGTTAGTACATGCTCTTATTATATCTCGATTGAACTGTTGCAATATATTGTTTGGTGGACCTCCAACTAACCGACTAACACCGCTCAATTCTGTACTGAACTCTGCTGCTCGACTCATTCATCTCTCCTCTCGCTTTTCCTCTGCTGACCCTCTCTGTCAAGCTCTTCACTGGCTACCAATTAATGAGAGGATTCAGTTCAAACTCTTAACCCTAACCTACAAAGCTCTCCATAATCTCTCTCCCCTGTACATCTCCTCACTAGTCTCCAGATACCAACCCAACCGCAATCTCAGATCTGCACACGAGCTTCTTCTATCCTCTTCTACAATTACCTCCTCACATTCACGTGTACAAGACTTCTCACGTGCCTCACCCCTGCTCTGGAATGCCCTTCCACAACACATCTGCCACTCTCCCACCTTTGAAATCTTTAAACGCTCCCTCAAAACCCACCTTTTCCGACAAGCATATTCTCTAGCTTAGGCCATGCACCCACTAAATAACCTAATTACGCACTGCCTGTACATATACTGTATACATTCCCCACCTCTTGTTTCCACCCCATTCCTTTAGAGTGTAAGCTCGCAAGGGCAAGGCTCTCACCCTTTTGTGTCATGGAATGTTATTAATTTAATTGCTTGCACACTGTTGACATTTATACATTTTAGTCATCATGCTAAATCAAATTGTAATCAGCAGTGCTGTATCTTGTATCAGTGTTCATATTTGATGTATATCATTGTCTGTATCATTATTTATCCCTTGTTTGTTTTCTTACATTGTACAGCGCCACGGAATATGTTGGCGCTTTATAAATAAATAATAATAATACTTCAACATAACTTGTATCCATACCAAGGGCACAAAAACTTACACACAGCACTAACATACAGCTTCTTACTTGGTTTTCTATGGGAAGCACACAATCTGCATGTTCAGTGAGTTCTCGCATGGCTAGAACACTATTGTAAGGAGATGTGATAACATCATCTTCAGCAGATGGATAGACGGAGGTGACAAACCGGTACACTTCAGGGTATTCATCCTCAAGCACATTCAGCACAGATGTACCTAAACCAGATCCTGTTCCTGAGAGGAAAGATCAACAGAATCTCAATCAGCATGTTACTTATTATAGTTGAATTCATGATTCAAGCACTTTATTGTCATTGTGTAACACAACAAAATTATTGTCCTTACCCCCTCCCATTGAATGAATCACAAAGAAACATTGAAGACAATCGCATTGCTCTGCTGTCCTTCTCAAATTCTCCACAATTTGTTCGCGGTACTGAGAACCATACAGCTTGTGACCAACTGCCCTGCATATATAAACATATAGGTATGCAAATAATTAGGGTGGTATTTGGAAACTGGTGTAAGGGGGAGAGAAATTATCAAGAAATTTGTAGGGTAGAGTTAGAAGTAGACTCTATGGTTAACTGTCAGACAGTGATAGCCAATCCCCCTAATAATATCCCCTCATTTACGCCTTATCCTACCCTGTAATAATAACCTCTTCCTAATGCCTAATCTTTCCCTTAAAGTTATCCCCTTCCTAACACCTAATCCTAACCTTCCCCTTACCATCAACCCCATCCTACTGCCTAACCTTGCTCTGTAATGTTAATCCTTTCCTGGCACTCAAGTCTGTGCTGAAAGGAAAAACATTTTTTACACTGCGTTCCACTGCATTTACACTGCGTTCCAAATTATTATGCAAGTTCTATTTAAGTGTCAAAGTTTAAATATTAAATAGACAGGTGCATACCAACACCCAGTGTTCTCCCCAGGCTAAATTATGTGGGCAGGCCGCCTGGGTATTTTGAAACCCCGTCCGGCTGTTGGTATGCACCTGTCTAGCTACTAGCAAATGCCAGTGTTGTAACGTAAACTGCAGGCAGGGGCGCTTCCCAGCCTGCTATCAATCAGCAAAAGCCATCATTGTACAGTGCAGGAGCGCTCCTCTGCCTGCGTGACCTCACCTTCCTAGTGGAACTGTGATTGGCTGGGCGAGTTGTAAGGGGCGGGACAATGTAAAAAGCAGCACGATCAAACATGGCAGCCAGCTGTATACACATGCAGGCAGGCTACTGCTGTGTAACTTGAGGCTCCCCAGCAAATCCTGGCAGTGCGTTTCCTCTGACCTGGGCTGGCTGCATGAATGTCAGCAGCCAGTCCCATCCTTTCCAGGCAGCTCCGAGGCTGACTCACACGTGATCAGGCAGTGCACAGCACTGAGTTCTGCTGCCCCTCCCCCTCTGTTTCACGGCTGCTTGTCTTCAACACAAGCTCTTCTGATGTGGGTGGGGAGAAGTTGAGAACTCTGCGGATAAAAGTAAAATGATTGCCATTCCACTGGTATGAGATCTCTGCTAATTTCCTCTAACCAGCAGGAGCACATTTTATCTGATATCTGTAAGGGTGCAGGGAGCTTTCAAGCTAGGGGACCTGTCAAAACAATGACTGTAGTGACCTGCAATTTAGATTAGCTGACTTGCTGGGGATGGAGGCTGCTGACTGCTTTCTGTCTCAAGCCCCATATTATTATTATATAATTATATATTGCTGACATCTTCTGCAGCACTGCACAGAGTATATTATGTCACTTAACTGTCCCTCAGAGGAGCTCACAATCTAATTCCTACTGTAGTCATACATGGAGTGCATGTATCGTAGTCTAGGACTAATTTTAGGGGGAAGCCATTTAACTTATCTGTATGTTTTTGGGATGTGGGAGGAAACCCACACAGACATGATGAGAACATACAAACTCCGTGCAGATAGTGCCCTGGCTGGGATTTCAACCGGGGACCCAGCGCTGCAAACAATCACCCCAGTATGAAATGCAACTATTACCACCCATATGCAGTATTCTCCTCGGGCTCTTTAAGACCGATGCTTCGCCTGGCTAATTTTGATGAGCACCTGGCTCGCCTCCTCATTCTCCTATATTGTAAGCAGAGTTGCACCAGCCTTGAATTACCCCCTTGCAGCTCGCACCCCATCCAGCTACTTTTTCTTGCCACCTGGCTGGAAAAAAATTCTGGGGAGAAAACTGGACACCTCTGATAACTATTTTGCCAGGTGACCCAGATTAAAAGAAAAACTACTAAAACATTAAGCAGACCATTTTCAAGCAATATGAGAAAGAAAAATGATCTCTCTTCTGCCAAAAAGTGTGAAATAGTTGAATGCCTTGTACAAGGTATGACAAGCTTTATATTTATTTTACTAGAGGTTATTAGGCATATGGAAGTAATAAACAATACAGGCACATTATTCCAGATTAAAAATAAAAATGAAGCTTCAGAATGATAATTCCACAAAGATGATATAAGAAACGTTCATAATGTCCATCTGTAATAGAACAATTATAACACAATTCTCAAAGAAAAAAAAAAAAAGAAAGTCAGACATCCTGGACTATAAAGATTGCGTATCATTTCTTTTGGAACTCCAATCATCCCAAAGTAGGTGACATTTCTCCATAGTATCAGACAATGGCCTCAATTCACTAAGATCATGCTGGAGATACTAAGGCAAGAGAAAACTTACCAGCACATATCGATCGGTATTTCCAGTGTTAATTCACTAAAGAAGCTTGCCTTATTAAGGTGTAGAGATAAGTTTTCACAGTGAAAGAGTTATCTTATCATTTCTGTCTTCAAGTTACCTCCTATGTAGTTATTTCCACATGCAGTATATAGGGCCTGTCTTTAATTTTAGAATTCTGTAGTTATTTTAGGGATTGAAGAGTTAACTTTAGAGATCTCTCCTTAACTTAAAGATAATCTGTACTCTAATATTCTTACAATAAAAAGCATACCATTCTATTCATTATTTTCTCCTGTGCCCCTCTGTGCTGTTTCTGCCACTCTCTGCTGCAATCCTGGCTTGTAATTAACAGCTTTAGGCAGTGTTTACAAACTAACCAGCTTCTAATAGGCTCAGCTAAGCATAGTGTATGAGTCATTCAGAGTATGCAGGGGGCCTGCAGAGGGTGTGTATCGCTTCTACCAATCACAAGCAGCCCTGCACATTCCACACAATCAAGCTTTAGCCCGACAAACAGGACAGAGGAAAGATACATTGATTTATTACAGAGACAGTGCAGTTAGGAAAGACTGCAGTAAGCCAGAGCAGATTAGAACAGGCATAGGAACTTATAGGATAGAAGAACTAAGGCTGAAAAATTTGTTACAGAGTCTCTTTAAAGAGAATCTGTATTGGTAAAAATCGCACAAAAGTAAACATACCAGTGCGTTAGGGGACATCTCCTATTACCCTCTGTCACAATTTTGCCGCTCCTCGCCGCATTAAAAGTGGTTAAAAACTGTTTTAAAAAGTTTGTTTATAAACAAACAAAATGGCCACCGAAACAGGAAGTAGATTGATGTACAGTATGTCCACACATAGAAAATACATTCATACACAAGCAGGCTGTATACACCCTTCCTTTTGAATCTCAAGAGATCATTTGTGTGTTTCTTTCCCCCTGCAGCTATCTTCCACTGAAGTGTCAGGCTGTTTCTTCCTGCAGAGTGCAGACAGCTCTGCCTGTATGTAATTCCTCAGTATGTGAAAGCCCAGCCAGCTCAGAGGAGGATTTATCCAGCTTGTAAAAGATAATAGAGCAGAGAGAAGCTGCACTAATCTTAATAACACACAGCAGTGTGCAGAGAGGGTCCTGGAGGGGGAGATGCATCACAGAACCACAACACTGAAGAACTTGGCAGCCTTCCAGACACAGGCTGACAAGTCTGACAAGAGAGAGATAAGTTGATTTATTACAGAGATGGTGATAGTAGAACGTGCTGCAGTAAGCCAGAACACATTAGAATAGCTTTTGGAACTTGTAGGATGATAAAAAACAGGATGCAATTTTTGTTACGGAGTCTCTTTAAAGACAGAAGAGTTAACTTTAGGTTTGCCTGGGGTAACATTTTTCCTGAACACTACATGCCTTATCACCATGGTGATAACTCTAGAAACGTTATTAGAGACAGGAGATAAGCTTAGTGAATTGAGGCCATTGTATGGAAAATAAAGTCAGATAACATAATATAAAAGAAAAGCTTTATATTTCATGAAAACTTAAAGAGACACTGAAGCGAAAAAAAGATTATGATATTATGATTTGTATGTGTAGTACAGCTAAGAAATAAAACATTAAGATCAGATACATCAGTCTAATTGTTTCCAGTACAGGAAGAGTTAAGAAACTCCAGTTGTTATCTCTATGCAAAAAAGCAATTAAGCTCTATGACTTTCAAAGTCGTGGAGAGGGCTGTTTTCTGACTTTTATTATCTCAACTGTTAGTGAACTATTTTCTTTTTCTCTGCCAGAGGAGAGGTCATTAGTTCACAGACTGCTCTGAAAGAATCATTTTGAATGCTGAGTGTTGTGTAATCTGCACATATTATAGAATGATGCAATGTTAGAAAAAACACTATATACCTGAAAATAAAAATATGAGAATATTTTCTTTGCTGCTTATCTTCTAGTAATTATTTATAGTACACAACCAATTCATTATATCATATTTTTTTTTTCGCTTCAGTGTCTCTTTAACCACTTCGGGACCACAGTCTTTTCGCCCCTTAAGGACCAGAGCCTTTTTCTCCATTCAGACCACTGCAGCTTTCACGGTTTATTGCTCGGTCATAAAACCTACCACCTAAATGAATTTTACCTCCTTTTCTTGTCACTAATACAGCTTTCTTTTGATGCTATTTGATTGCTGCTGCGAGTTTTACTTTTTATTATATTCATCAAAAAAGACATGAATTTTGTCAAAAAAATGACTTTTTTAACTTTCTGTGCTGACATTTTTCAAATAAAGTAAAATTTCCTATACATTTGAGCGCGAAAGTTATTCTGCTACATGTCTTTGATAAAAAAAAAAACATTCAGTGTATATTTATTGGATTGGGTAAAAGTTATAGCGTTTACAAACTATGGTGCCAAAAGTGAATTTTCCCATTTTCAAGCATCTCTGACTTTTCTGCGCACCTGTCATGTTTCATGAGGGGCTAAAATTCCAGGATAGTACAAATACCCCCCAAATGACCCCATTTTGGAAAGAAGACATCCCAAAGTATTCAGTGAGAGGCATGGTGAGTTCATAGAAGATTTTATTTTTTGTCACAAGTTAGCGGAAAATGACAGTTTGTGACAAAAAAAAAAAAAAGTTTCCATTTCTTCTAACTTGCGACAAAAAAAAAATGAAATCTGCCACGGACTCACTATGCTCCTCTCTGAATACCTTGAAGTGTCTACTTTCCAGAATGGGGTCATTTGTGGGGTGTGTTTACTGTCCTGGCATTTGGGGGGTGCCTAATTGTAAGCACCCCTGTAAAGCCTAAAGATGCTCATTGGACTTTGGGCCCCTTAGCGCAGTTAGGCCGCAAAAAAGTGCCACACATGTGGTATTGCCGTACTCAGGAAAAGTAGTATAATGTGTTTTGGGGTGTATTTTTACACATACACATGCTGGGTGGGAGAAATATCTCCGTAAATGACAATTTTTTTATTTTTTTTACACACAATTGTCTATTTATAGAGATATTTCTCCCACTCAGCATGGGTATGTGGAAAAATACACCCCAAAACACATTATACTACTTCTCCTGAGTACGGCGATACCACATGTGTGGCACTTTTTTGCACCCTAACTGCGCTAAGGGGCCCAAAGTCCAATGAGTACCTTTAGGATTTCACAGGTCATTTTGAGAAATTTCGTTTCAAGACTACTCCTCACGGTTTAGGGCCCCTAAAATGCCAGGACAGTATAGGAACCCCACAAATTACCCCATTTTAGAAAGAAGACACCCCAAGGTATTCCGTTAGATGTATGGTGAGTTCATAGAAGATTTTTTTTTTTTGTCACAAGTTAGCGGAAATTGATTGTAATTGTTTTTTTTCACAAAGTGTCATTTTCCGCTAACTTGTGACAAAAAATAAAATCTTCTATGAACTCGCCATTCTCCTAACGGAATACCTTGGGGTGTCTTCTTTCTAAAATGGAGTCATTTGTGGGGTTCCTATACTGCCCTGGCATTTTAGGGGCCCTAAACCGTGAGGAGTAGTCTTGAAACCAAATGTGGCAAAATGACCTGTGAAATCCTAAAGGTACTCATTGGACTTTGGGCCCCTTAGCGCACTTAGGGTGCAAAAAAGTGCCACACATGTGGTACCGCCGTACTCAGGAGAAGTAGTATAATGTGTTTTGGGGTGTATTTTTACACATACCCATGCTGGGTGGGAGAAATATCTCTGTAAATGACAATTATTTGATTTTTTTTACACACAATTGTCCATTTACAGAGAGATTTCTCCCACCCAGCATGGGTATGTATAAAAATACACCCCAAAACACATTATACTACTTCTTCTGAGTACGGCGATACCACATGTGTGACACTTTTTTGCAACCTAGGTGCGCTAAGGGGCCTAACGTCCTATTCACAGGTCATTTTGAGGCATTTGGATTCTAGACTACTCCTCACGGTTTAGGGCCCCTAAAATGCCAGGGCAGTATAGGAACCCCACAAGTGACCCCATTTTAGAAAGAAGACACCCCAAGGTATTCTGTTAGGAGTATGGTGAGTTCATAGAAGATTTTTTTTTTGTCACAAGTTAGCGGAAAATGACACTTTGTGAAAAAAAAAACAATACATATCAATTTCCGCTAACTTGTGACAAAAAATAAAATCTTCTATGAACTCATCATACACCTAAAAGAATACCTTGGGGTGTCTTCTTTCTAAAATGGGGTCACTTGTGGGGTTCCTATACTGCCCTGGCATTTTAGGGGCCCTAAACCGTGAGGAGTAGTCTTGAACCCAAATGTCTCAAAATGACCTGTGAAATCCTAAAGGTACTCATTGGACTTTGGGCCCCTTAGCACAGTTAGGCTGCAAAAAAGTGTCACACATGTGGTATCGCCGTACTCAGAAGAAGTAGTATAATGTGTTTTGTGGTGTATTTTTACATATAACCATGCTGGGTGGGAGAAATATCTCTGTAAATGACACATTTTTGATTTTTTTTACACACAATTGTCCATTTACAGAGAGATTTCTCCCACCCAGCATGGGTATGTGTAAAAATACACCACAAAACACATTATACTACTTCTCCTGAGTATGGCGATACCACATGTGTGACACTTTTTTGCAGCCTAGGTGCGCTAAGGGGCCCAACGTCCTATTCACAGGTCATTTTGAGGCATTTGTTTTCTAGACTACTCCTCACGGTTTAGGGCCCCTAAAATGCCAGGGCAGTATAGGAACCCCACAAGTGACCCCATTTTAGAAAGAAGACACCCCAAGGTATTCCGTTAGGGGTATGGTGAGTTCATAGAAGATTTTATTTTTTCTCACAAGTTAGTGAAAAATGACACTTTGTGAAAAAAACAATAACAATCCAATTTCCGCTAACTTTTGACAAAAAATAAAATATTCTATGAACTCATCATACACCTAACAGAATACCTTGGGGTGTCTTCTTTCTAAAATGGGGTCACTTGTGGGGTTCCTATACTGCCCTGGCATTTTACGGGCCCAAAACTGTGAGTAGTCTGGAAACCAAATTTCTCAAAATGACTGTTCAGGGGTATAAGCATCTGCAAATTTTGATGACAGGTGGTCTATGAGGGGGCAAATTTTGTGGAATCGGTCATAAGCAGGGTGGCCTCTTAGATGACAGGATGTATTGGGCCTGATCTGATGGATAGGAGTGCTAGGGGGGTGACAGGAGGTGATTGATGGGTGTCTCAGGGGGCGGTTAGAGGGGAAAATAGATGCAATCAATGCACTGGGGAGGTGATCGGAAGGGGGTCTGAGGGGGATCTGAGGGTTTGGCCGAGTGATCAGGAGCCCACACGGGGCAAATTAGGGCCTGATCTGATGGGTAGGTGTGCTAGGGGGTGACAGGAGGTGATTGATGGGTGTCTCAAGGTGTGATTAGAGGGGGGAAATAGATGCAAGCAATGCACTGGCGAGGTGATCAGGGCTGGGGTCTGAGGGCGTTCTGAGGTGTGGGCGGGTGATTGGGTGCCCGCAAGGGGCAGATTAGGGTCTAATCTGATGGGTAACAGTGACAGGTGGTGATAGGGGGTGATTGATGGGTAATTAGTGGGTGTTTAGAGGAGAGAATAGATGTAAACAATGGATTTGGGAGGTGATCTGATGTCGGATCTGCGGGCGATCTATTGGTGTGGGTGGGTGATCAGATTGCCCGCAAGGGGCAGGTTAGGGGCTGATTGATGGGTGGCAGTGACAGGGGGTGATTGATGGGTGGCAGTGACAGGGGGTGATTGATGGGTGATTGACAGGTAATCAGTGGGTTATTACAGGGGAGAACAGATGTAAATATTGCACGGGCGAATTGATAAGGGGGGGGTCTGAGGGCAATCTGAGCGTGTGGGCAGGTGATTGGGTGCCCGCAAGGGGCAGATTAGGGTCTAATCTGATGGGTAACAGTGACAGGTGGTGATAGGGGGTGATTGATGGGTAATTAGTGGGTGTTTAGAGGAGAGAATAGATGTAAACAATGGATTTGGGAGGTGATCTGATGTCGGATCTGCGGGCGATCTATTGGTGTGGGTGGGTGATCAGATTGCCCGCAAGGGGCAGGTTAGGGGCTGATTGATGGGTGGCAGTGACAGGGGGTGATTGATGGGTGGCAGTGACAGGGGGTGATTGATGGGTGATTGACAGGTAATCAGTGGGTTATTACAGGGGAGAACAGATGTAAATATTGCACGGGCGAATTGATAAGGGGGGGGTCTGAGGGCAATCTGAGCGTGTGGGCAGGTGATTGGGTGCCCGCAAGGGGCAGATTAGGGTCTAATCTGATGGGTAACAGTGACAGGTGGTGATAGGGGGTGATTGATGGGTAATTAGTGGGTGTTTAGAGGAGAGAATAGATGTAAACAATGGATTTGGGAGGTGATCTGATGTCGGATCTGCGGGCGATCTATTGGTGTGGGGGGGTGATCAGATTGCCCGCAAGGGGCAGATCAGGGGCTGATTGATGGGTGGCAGTGACAGGGGGTGATTGACGGGTGATTGACAGGTGATTGACAGGTGATTGACAGGTGATTGACAGGTGATCAGGGGGGATAGATGCATACAGTACACGGGGGGGGGGGGGGTCTGGGGGGGGTCTGGGGAGAATCTGAGGGGTGGGGGGGTGATCAGGAGGGAGTAGGGGGCAGATTAGGGACTTAAAAAAAAAATAGCGTTGACAGATAGTGACAGGGAGTGATTGATGGGTGATTAGGAGGGTGACTGGGTGCAAACAGTGGTCTGGGGGGTGGGCAGGGGGGGGTCTGAGGGGTGCTGTGGGCGATCAGGGGGCAGGGGGGGGGGGAAATCAGTGTGTTTGGTGCAGACTAGGGTGGCTGCAGCCTGCCCTGGTGGTCCCTCGGACACTGGGACCACCAGGGCAGGAGGCAGCCAGTATAATAGGCTTTGTATACATTACAAAGCCTATTATACACTGTTGCAGCGGCGATCCGGATGCCAGTAACCCGCCGGCGCTTCCGAACGGCCGGCGGGTTACGGCGAACGGGGGGCGGAGCCAGTCCCCGGCGGCTGATCGCGTCACGAATGACGCGATCGCCGCATAGCCACTCCCGCAGCCGCCCCCGCCGATGGGCGTATTGCGGTCGTTTGGGCCCAGACTTTGCCGCCGCCCATCGGCTGGGGGCGGTCGTTATGTGGTTAAGCATGATCATCGTACTGGTAAAAGGTTTATGGCTGACTTAGAGCACACATGGGTTTGTGATAATAAAAACAAACAGAGGAAGGGTTCTGCCAGACACATATATCAGATTAAGAAAACAGCTGCTAAAATGCCATTACAAGGCAGAAAACCCATATGTGAAGCTGCTGGTTCCTCCAGAGTCCCATGAACATCCAAGTGCACGATTCTCTAGAAGATTTCAGTGCATAAACCTTCTATTCAACCACTACTAACCTAAGCTCACAAGCAGAAACAGCTGCAGTGGGCCCAGAACTACAAGAAGACTAATTTTCAAACAGTCTTCTCTACTGATAAGTGCCGTGCAACTATTCATGGTCCAAATGGATGGAGTGGTGGATGGTTGGTTGGTTAACAGCCACCACATCCCAACAAGGCTTCAATGTCAGCAAGGAGGTGGCAGAGAAATGTTTTGGGATGGAATCATGGGAAGAGAGCTGTTCGGCCCCTTAAGGGTCCCTGAAAGTGTGAAAATTACCTCTGAAAGTATGTGGAGTTTCTGACTGACCACTTTCTTTCATGGTACAAAAAGAAGAACCAGATTTTTGTGATAAAATCATCTTCATGCATGACAATTCACCAACTCATTTTGCAAGGATTACCTTTCGGTCATTGGCTGCTATTGGCTTAAAAGGAGAGAAATTCATGGTGTGGCCTCATCCTCCCCTGACCTCAATCCTATTGGGAACCTTTGCAGCAGCCTCAAGCAAAAGATCTATAAGGGCGAGTGGCAGTTTACACCCACACAGCAACTGTGGGAGGCTATTCTGATATCCTGCAAAGAAATTCAAGCAGAAACTCTCCAAAAACTCACAAGTTCCATGAACGCATTGTAAAGCTACTATCAAATAGTCCTACGTTCATATGTAACTTGACCTGTTAAGATGTTTTTTAATTGAAATAGCTTTTGATTTCAATAAAATATGTTCTCCTAATGCTGCAAGTTCTTAAAATTACCATTTTTAGTTCTTTACAACCCATATTTTGTTTAGAAACACAATGGTGTGTAATAAATTGGATCAGTGCATTTTACATTTTTTAAAAACAAACCATTATCATTAAGAGGTTTATTCAATAACATTCAAATTATACTCTAATGGTTGATTACTCAAAAATGATGCTGAGTGCTACATGCATTAACTATTTAGGAAAATCAGAGAAAATAATAATTTGCATAATAATTTTGAACGTGATGTAGTAAAACTGTATCATTGTCTCAACAGGAAATTAACTCCAGGAGACTAATAGCTAAATAATTTTAACATGATTTTTGCAAAAACTGAAAAAGTTCCATGCTCAAAACACTTCTCCTTTCTAATGTGTATAACTTCCTTGCCAATTACACTGCAGCTTCAGCAACAAGGACCTTAAAGGAATACTGTAGGGGGGTCGGGAGAAAATGAGCTGAACTTACCCGGGGCTTCTAATGGTCCCCCGCAGACTTCCTGTGTTGGCGCAGCCACTCCCCAATGCTCCGGCCCCGCCTCCAGTTCACTTCTGGAATTTCTGACTTTAAAGTCAGAAAACCACTGCGCCTGCGTTGCCGTGTCCTCGCTCCCGCTGATGTCACCAGGAGTGTACTGCACAGACACAGACCATACTGGGCCTGCGCTGTGCGCTCTTGATGACATCAGCGGGATCGAGGGCACGGCAACGCAGGTGCAGTGGTTTTCTGACTTTAAAGTCAGAAATTCCAGAAGTGAACCGGAGGCGGGGCCAGAGCATCGGTGAGCGGCTGCGCGGGCACAGAATGTCTGCGGGTGACCATTAGAAGCCCCGGGTAAGTTCAGCTCATTTTCCCCCGACCCCCCTACAGTATCCCTTTAAAGCGGAATATAACCCTGCATTTCAACTTTGCTCTAAAACATTATTTACAGCATATTAAATGCAACCAGCATTTTTTTTTTTACTAGACCAGCATTCGAAGGGTTACACACAGAGTTTTAAAGTTCCGTGGAGAGATATGCAGACCCATCCAAAGTTCAGACAGATACATTTAACTAAACAGAATGTAACAAGTGGTGAATGTTACACACTCTTTGGCTGTCCTCCAGCTCCTGCACAGTCAGAGAGAGTGAGTCACATGCCACACTTAGATACATTTTGTTTACATAAATGTATCTATCTGAACTTCGGATGCGTCTGCATTTCTCTCCAGGAACTTTAAAGCTCTGTGTGTAACCCTTCCAATGCTGGTCTAGTAAAAAAAAAATGCTGGTTGCATATAATATACTGTAAATAATGTTTTAGAGCAAAGTTGAAATGCAGGGTTATATTCCGCTTTAAGCAAAACCATGGCTGGTGCTACAGATCACTAGAATGCTTTGGAAGCAGTTGCATTAAATAACTGGGCTTATGCAGTCTCACGGGGGAATATTTTTTGTGGAGAGCTCCTCAAATTGTACTATTTAACAAGGCTTATAACTCCTAAGATAATCATATTACTGTATAAGTATGTCTGAATGTGTATTGAAAATATAGTTTTTGTGGGTGTTTCAATAGAGCTCAGGCCAGCTGTACAGAAATGATATAAACAATGACCCTTGCTTGCTTGAAATTTCAGGAATAGGAATAAACATCAAACACTCAAACACATCACAGGGGTATCTTAAGTGAGTAATGGAATCTAGAGGGACAAACTGCTACTAGTAGAGTTCCATTACTCTATAGACATACAGAATTGAAGTCTTACCAATTATTTCCTGAGCCCGACACATCAGTTATAAGCTGCTTGCTATCAAACAGGTCTCTAAGAGGTCCTTGTAATATTTCATTAACCACACCTTCTTCCATATCAATCAAAACTGCCTGAAGAAAAGAATACAAACACATTTATTTTTACATTTGTAGGTATTCATGAACGTATTTTAATTTTTACTGAAGGTGCAAGGATGAGGAGACATTTTAAGGAATGTGAAGAATGTAATGAATATTCTCTCATTTCATGTATCTTTGAGATCTAAGAATGTAGCCATTCTAGATTTCTTATTTTATTTTACTTTTGGATAGTGTGGAAAGGGGTTAGATCTCACTTTGTACTTTTGTTGCTGTCTGAATCCTTACTTGGGAGCACTTCACAATACATTGAAAATGAAATGGAATTATAATTTTATACCATACATTTGCAAAATGATTTGAGTGGTAAATCAATCTAGGTTACAGCACTTTTCAAAAAAATAGTAAAAATTATGCTTTGAAACCAGAAATGTATTTAGCAAAAATTAATATAGATTTAGCAAAAAATGTATATAGATAGTAAGGTACTGTCAATTGGTACTTAAAGAGACACTGAAGCGAAAAAAAATTATATAATAAATTGGTTGTGTAGTAGAGCTAAGAAATAAAGCATTAGGAGCAGAGACATAAGTCTAATATTGTCTCCAGTACAGGAAGAGTTAAGAAACTCCAGTTATCTATGCAAATAGCCATTGAGCTCTGCGACTTTTAAAGTCGCAGAGAGCTCTGACTTCTGATTAGGTTACCTCAGCTGTATTGTGTATTTATTTTGCAGAAAACAGTTCAGGACAGGTCAAAAGTTCACTGCCTGTTCTGCAAAAACTTTTAGAAAGCTGAATAGTGTGTAAATTGCTAGTATTAGAGAATGATGCAATGTTATAAAAAAAAGCTGTATAACTGAAAATAAAAATATGAGAATATTTTTTTGCTACCAGTGTTCTAGTAATTACCCCTACTACACAACCAATTCATGATATCATAATTTTTTTTCGCTTCAGTGTCTCTTTAAGTACTCAAAACATATGACTAAAAGAGATAACAATCTAAGGCCCCTTTCACATTTACCACATCAATCTGCGTTGCAGTCCGCTTCCCTGCTGCTCAGCCGTCACAATGGCCATTAATCTTGATGAGGCTATTCACATTACCTGCAGTGTAGAGCACAGAAGTAGCTAAATCAACACTAAGCTGCCGCAAACTCAGCAGGGTTTTGCCGCATGATTCATTCCTATCACACGGATAATGCAGCAATACGCATAATGCAGCAATGCAAGTCTATGATGAGTAGGTAATTGTGCACAAGTGACTGCCACCCGGGGCACGCATGCACAGGGCGATGGTAAACCAGTGTTGTACTTTCTGTCCAGCAGGGAGTAAGTCACTGAGCGCGGGGCAGTTAGGCTAGGGGGCGCTACGCATATTACCCTGTTGGAATACTCTGACACAGGGTAATATGAAAGGGGACATGGTGCAGTGTGATCATCCTGCCCAGGACAATCGCACTGCACCAAGTGTAAAAGTAGGCTAAAGCTGGCCATACGCTTATAGATTTTTTTCCAAATGTTCCAAACAGATTGATTCCTTTTACAAAGGAACTGATTCAAAAGGAATCTTTTCCTACAACACACAGCACATATATATTTTTTATAGATTCCAGCAGGGATTCTATAGAAAATCGATCAAATTGCATCATTGTATTGTTTGATTCAATGCAACACCACGGCCTATCAGTCATCTGCCGCTCCTGCCCTCGATTGACCTAGATTTTCCATCCTGTCCAACCTATACCTTTGATTAATTTTTGGTCAAAATCGATGTAATGGAACATTTAAAAGAATCAATTACCATCTTAGTCAATCAAGGTGATCAAATCTGCAGGGAATCGATTGGGAAAAAACAAAGTGTGAATGGACACCTTAAGAATCCATATACATTGTTTGAGAATAGCTGGAGCATACTACAATTTACTTTAAATGTGACATACTAGTTTAAATTTCTACTGTTACTTAAAACAAACCTGGACTGTCGGAGAATTCTTAGAATACCTAAATTTGAACTGTTTAAAACAATGATTAGGACCAGTTCTATAATTTCATTGCTGCCTCAGGCAAAGAATGAAAAGACAGCAGCAAACCATCAGGTAGGAGATGGTCACTGGTTGAAACAGGCTCTCCACAGAGAAGCATGTCGCTTGAGCTAGCCCCTCCCCCTCCTCATAGTCAGGTCATACCACCTATATCTACTTAAAATAAACCAGAGCTGACCGTAATTAAAAGTTTTATACATACCTGGGGCTTACTCCAGCCCCATGAGCACAGATCGCTCCCACGCCGACGTCCTCAGTCTTCTCTGTCTTCTGTACCAGGTCCCGTTACTTCCTCCAGACTGGGGAAGTTATGGAACCCGGTACCGAAGACTGAGAAGACTGAGGACGGCGGTGTGGGAGCGATCCGTGTGCATGGGGCTGGAGGAAGTCCCAGGTAAGTATAAAACTTTTAATTACTTTCAGCTCTGGTACACTTTAACACAAAATAAAATAGCGTACAATAAATGGTTTAACATACTGTACCATATCCACTCAGTTTAGTTTTAAACAGCAGCAAGAGAAAATGTATAATACAACTCAATAACAATAATAATGTTGGCAATCACAGAAATACCAGGCTGCAATTTGTATCATTTGTCTTACACGTGCTTTGAGAGAGCAAATCTTCCTTCTCTGAACATCTGCACCACCAGCGTCAGCTCTGGAAAACAAAAGAAGCATTTTGCTATACATATTCATATAAGCAGCCTCTCATTCACAGCAAAATTAACTAGCATTTTTGGGGTATTTTTACAATCTAAATACCTCTGACTTTTTGTACACTTCATAGAAATCTTAAAAGGAACCAGAGAGGAACGAGGGGTGAAAAAAGGCAAAGATTTTATACATACCTGGGGCTTCTTCCAGCCCCATAAGACTGAATCGCTCCCACGCCGCCGTCCTCAGCTTCCTGGATCCGCCGGTACCGGGCCCGTCACTTCCGGCGGACGCGGCCAATTGTCCGCATCACAGGGGCTCCCTCCATACATGTACGCATGCGGCTGCGCAGTAAGCAGCCACATGCGTATCTGTATGGGGAGAGCACCCTGTGATGCGGAGAATTGGCCGCGTCCGCGGCAATGACGGGACCCGGTGGCGGAGGATCCAGGCAGCGGAGGACGGCGGCGTGGGAGCAATCCGTGCGTATGGGGCTGGAGGAAGCCCCAGGTATGTATAGTTCATCCTCTCTGGTTCCCTTTAAAGCAGAGTCAAAATTCATGCGGTTAAAATCAACAAAAAAAGTAGAGCTGCCTTCTACATAGCCTTACTATTGTGTACAACTTCAGTTGTAACACACTAAAAATCTCTCTCATACACATTTACTAATATAGAGGTAGAGGTTCTCTTTGTTTCTCACAGTCTTCATGGGCATGGAATGTACAGCTGGGGATCTTATGACAAACCTTAAAGGGGAACTGAAGTGAGAAGAATATGGAGGCTGCCGTATTTATTCCCTTTTAAGTAATACCAGTTGCCTGGCTATCCTGCTGCAGATGAGGTGTTTCTGACATTTATTGTCAGATCTGACAAGATTAGCTGCATGCTTGTTTCTGGTGTGATTCAGACACTACAGCAGCTAAATAGATCAGCAGGGCTGCCAGGCAATGTGTATTATTTTAAATGAAATAAATATGGCAGCCTCCATATTCTTCTCACTTCAGTTCCCCTTTAAATAACAAGGATATTGTCCATACAAATTTCTATGAAATAATTAACTACTAACAAGCTTGCCTACTTAGCTATTCATAAATATTCATGTATTGATTTATACATTTTTGTGTACTAAATCGGTGGTCGAGGTAGGCGGAAAAATTATAATCTGTAATTCATTCCAAAGTGTATATCTGTGTGGTCCAAGTTAACCCTTACAGATATTGCTATAATTGTATCTCCTGTATGGTAAATATAGTGAAACTATTCTTCAGAGAGACCGATTGGTGATATTTCCCTACAAGTAGATGTGCAACTAATCTATAAACCTGCTGAAGGAGATGTGCAACTAATCCTGGTATGAATTAAAGCAAACCTGAACAGAAAATAAACTTCTGAGATAATGAATTGTATTTGTTTTACTAAGGGTGAACAGAGTCTCATATTTTTTGTCTATTTTTGATGATTGAATTCTAAGCAGCAGCCATGCCAGTCTGATGTAAAATCTGCTTCATTCAGTTGCAAAACAAGGGTAGGAACCTTTGAACTTTTAAGCACTAAAATGCTATAAGTAGTCCTTTCACAGCCAGGTTAAAGGATTTTGTCTTACATTTACTTTTCAGGAAATTTGCAGAATAACAAGCCCATTTGCAAAGATAACAACTAGTTTTTTTTTAACACTTGCTGTGCATTAAAACAGAAAGGGACAATTTCTTAATAGGGCTATTACTACATGTAGCTATGTTTATCTCACCATATTAATTCAGGTACACTTTAGGAGCATGGCGTTTATTAAAAAAATGTGAACTATTTTTCCAGGGGCAGCACGTTTATTGAAAAATGTAAAACTATGTCCAGCACACCTAATGTTAATCATCAACACTATACCACCAGCAAACTGGTTTCTACCAGTATAGTCATTGGAGAAGGTAGAATGATATTATAGTAGTAACATAAAGGCAGCAGTACTGGATAGTAGGGCAATGCTTGAGGGTGAAGGGGGTGACTGCAATAAGTGAACTGGCGTGCCAATGGTCATCTAGCTAAACCACTGTTAGGTACCCAGGGTAGATGGGGAGGAGGAACTATATTCTATATTCTCAGCAGAGGAAGCACTGCAAACCCAGATTTATCTCACAGGAGTGAGGCATAATGTGGCAACATTCAGACACTTTTCCAGAAATGAAATAGCAGCACTAAGACCATATTTGGTCAATATGCTGGGTACTGGAAAACAGCTGCAAAGCACTGTTACACAGCAAAATAAAGTCTTTAAAATTCACCTGGTATCAACATTTCTAAAAAAGCTGCTAAGGGCTTCATCGTAAATTCCTTTCTGAAAGACAAAGGGAAAAATTGATTTGCATTAGTATGTGAATGTAAAATGGCAGCAGACATCTTTTTCTTGCAAAATTACCAGGGTTTTGTTTTTTTAACTCTAAATATGGTGTAGAATGGTTAGATCCTCTGTCAGAGTTTTAAGGCATTTTTTGTCTCTCTGCTATAGAAATGAATGAATAATCAATTCAGGCAACCCCTTACCAGCTAAACAAAGAGTTTTTGTTTGTTTTTTTATTATTGATAGGCACAGACTAACCAGCAAGCTCATGGTGACCCAGAACTCATTGGGGTGTGTAAGGGACTACAATGGTCCTAAAAGCCCCTTTTAGCTTTTAGCTTTTAGGACCATTGTAGTCCCTTACACACCCCAATGAGTTCTGGGTCACCATGAGCTTGCTGGTTAGTCTGTGCCTCTTGGATTTACAAGCCCTACTCCATAGAGCCAAATTAATCCATGCCATGCACTGATGAGGATCAAACAATCCGAAACAGTCTGTATGCATGTTGGATTATTTTGGCTCTGTACATATTAACAAGCTGACACATCATTGCATTCCAGCGGTTCTGGAGGTGTGTTTAGCTTCTAAGGGTACAATGGTTAATTTGCATATATTCAGCAGTGGTGCCTGGGAGACATCTCGAGCTCACTCCAACCTGAATTATCGCAAATTCTTTCTGTTTTAGGGAAGCAAACTTTTGTTTTTATTATTGATGCAAGCTTTTTGGGGTGGTCACCTATCCCTGAGAGCAGAACACCAGGTGTATTCACAGCGGAAACAGAGGTAACTATTACTCCCTTCTAACCCTAATCAACAGGCGGCTTTGCATATGGGAGCTAGCAGTGTTGCCACCAGTGACAGCCACTAATACAGTGAAGATAAGGCCTCATCACTATTACCAAGGGGAAAAAACAATGTAAAAAAGTGATGAAATAAAGTTTACAGTCCATCAAAGTAATAAGCTGCCTAGGTCACTGGATCATGCTGGACAGGTGTGACTAGAATAGAATATCTGGAGCTATTTTAGCACCTGGTGGGCAAAGAGTGCACACACACTAGTGTTGCCTACAAGCACAAGTCTGTTTAAAGGGACACCGAGCAGTGCAGAAACTATGGAAAGATGCATATCATTTTAAAGTGCTCTTTCTCCTCTTTCCAATGATATATAAACCGCCGCCCTATGCCTTTTAGTTTTCGCTATTTTCGCGATTGAAATTGCCGCAGCCGCGATTTCAATCGCGAAAATAGAGAAAACTAAAAGGCGTAGGGCCGCGGTTTAGGGGACGCCAGAAAGACAAACTTACTTGCGGTAAGGTCTTTTCCAGGAGTCGGAAGGACAGCAACCCTGAGACTTGTCTCCCTCCATTTCCAACTGGACAGGATACTAGTTAAAAGAATTAACATAATTGATTAGGCAGGCAGGCACACTACATAAGGCAGCATTCCCTTACCCTCATCAGTAATAAAAAAGACCACACAGAATGATGCTTCAAATAATTTTTATTAACAATACATCAGGGTGGGTAGTAAGGGTGCTGTCCTTCCGACTCCTGGAAAAGACCTTACCGCAAGTAAGTTTGTCTTTCCAGGACGTCTCAGGACAGCAACCCTGAGATGATAAACAAGACATAATTAGGGAGGGATTACAGCCTGCAAAACTCTTCTACCAAAACATAAGTCAGAGTTAGAGGTTAAATCAAGTCTATAATGCTTAACAAAGGTATTGTGGCTTGACCAGGTTGCCGCTTCACAGATTTATTAATAGTAGCCCCTGCTCTCTCTGCCCAGGAAGTAGAAACCGCTCTGGTTGAATGACCTTTCGCTAGTCCTGATAACTGCTTGCCCTGGTGCAAGTAAGATAAAGCAATAGCTTGTCTGATCCATCTTGCAATCGGTTTCTTTAGAAGGCGGCTTTCCGGCAAAGAGAACCAACAAAGCATTGGACTTCCTCCAATTCTTGGATCTCTGAAGATATTCATTCAATTAGACACCTTCTTAACACCTAGACAGTGCAACCTTTCTTCCTTTTGATTTGATGAATTACTGCAAAAAGATGGTAAAAAGATCTCTTGAGATCTATGGAATTTAGATACAATCTTAGGTTAGATAAACGTTTGTACATTTGATCAATAGGAAGAAGTCTTCTTGTTCCTTGGTAATGCCCATAGCCCTATGCATAGCTTCAAATAACTCATTCATAAATTCTGTGGAAAAGCAAATTTCTGAGACTTAACGCCTTTACCCTCAGATGCGTCTACTTCGCCCTGTGGTAACTCTTCCAATAATAGATATCCACTCTCCCTTTAGACGTCAAATTTATCTGAATCAACCTCGACTCTCTACCTCTTGAGGAGGTCTGTTAGGAGGATTTAGAAGGACCAGCAATAGGTGCATCAGAAGTAGAGGGGGTAAATGTCGGTGTAACATCTGAATTAGAAAGTATGAAAGCAGATTCTTCAATTTCTTTAATAGCAAAGGACATCTCTGATCTCAACCATCCCATCAAATCTCTAAGCTATGTAGGGGATTCATCTTTCACTACCTTTTCGGTGCATAATTGACACAGGTGTTCTGCAGAATCAGGCATACGGTCAATGCACATTTCCTAGATTTAGACACCGCTTCAGAAGACGCTGCATGCTTATCAGGTTTGACAGCTTAGTCTTATCCAACTTGCCATTCTTGGAATCCGTTTTAACAGCTTCCTAACAGTTTCTACTTTAAAGAGAAACCATGACCAAGAATTGAACTTCATCCCAATCAGTAGCTGATACCCACTTTTACATAAGAAATCTTTTCCTTTTCACAAATGGATCCTCATCAGGGGGCTCTGTATGTCTAATATTGTGGTGAAGCCCCTCCCACAGGAGACTGTGAAGACTATTTTCCTGGCAGTTTCCTGTCTGTGAACCTCGTTGCATTGTGGGAAATAGCGGTTTACAGCTGTTTCCAACTGCCAGAACAAGCAGCATGTACTTCCAGCTACATCACCTGCCAACCGTAAAAACGTCACCATCTGATAAATGTCAGAATGTAAATAAAAGAGAGGGCAGCTTTTAAAATGGGCAAACACTGACTAAATTTATACATAATTATTGTAAAAATGAAGAATTTTCACTGGGAGTTACTCTTTAAGTGGAAGACAACACCCACCGCTGTGATAGCTCTAGGCTAGGATCACAGTGGATAAGCTTATAATGCAAGCATAGTAATGCAACATTATGAGTGTGAACTGCACTGGAGACCAGACATGGCCTTTTTACAAATCTGCATGCCGCTTTTTAGAATAATGCAATCAGGTACAACCCAGCACTGTGCACAGACCCATAGATTTATATGGGCAGTGAATTTCCATGCTGAATAAATCTGCCACACGACTGAGCACTGCCCTTTGTGCAGATTCAACAATTACTTATAATACTGGAAAAATCTACTGTCCACATTGCTTAAGATTCCAGAATCTTGAAACCCTCTGCTTTACATTCACCTTTGCCAGAATATAGAGAGGGGATAAAACATACAGGGGAAATTACACTCTAAATACTAAGAGTGTATCAACCTGAAAAATTGTCAATCTCTACAGCCAGTAGAGGTTTAAGTGCAGGCTTGACAAATCAAACAAAATTCAAAACAAATGCAATGCAGATCTGAAACCAATGCAGATCTGAAACCAATGCAATGCAGATCTGAAACAAATGCAATACAGATCAGAACAAATGCAATGCAGATCAGAACAATGCAATGCAGATCTGAAACAAATGCAATGCAGATCTGAAACAAATGCAATGCAGATCTGAAACAAATGCAATGCAGATCTGAAACAAATGCAATGCAGATCTGAAACAAATGCAATGCAGATCTGAACCAAATGCAATGCAGATCTGAACCAAATGCAATGCAGATCTGAACCAAATGCAATGCAGATCTGAACCAAATGCAATGCAGATCTGAACCAAATGCAATACAGAACTGAACCAAATGCAATACAGAACTGAACCAAATGCAATACAGAACTGAACCAAATGCAATACAGATCTGAACCAAAGTAATGCAGATCTGAAACAAGTGCAATGCAGATCTGAAACAAATGCAATGCAGATCTGAAACAAATGCAATACAGATCTGAAACAAATGCAATACAGATCTGAAACAAATGCAATACAGATCTGAAACAAAGTAATGCAGATCTGAAACAAATGCTATGCAGATCTGAAACAAATGCTATGCAGATCTGAAACAAATGCAATACAGATCAGAACAAATGCAATACAGATCTGAACCAAAGTAATGCAGATCTGAAACAAATGCAATACAGAACTGAACAAATGCAATGCAGATCAGAACAAATGCAATGCAGATCTGAAACAAAAGTAATGCAGATCTGAAACAAATGCTATGCAGATCTGAAACAAATGCTATGCAGATCTGAAACAAAAGTAATACAGATCTGAACCAAAAGTAATGCAGCTCTGAAACAAAAGCAATACAGATCAGAACAAATGCAATGCAGATCTGAAACAAAAGCAATACAGATCAGAACAAATGCAACGCAGATCTGAAACAAAAGTAATGCAGATCAGAACAATGCAATGCAGATCTGAAAGAAATGCAATACAGATCTGAACCAAAGTAATGCAGATCTGAAACAAAGTAATGCAGATCTGAACCAATTGCAATGCAGATCTGAACCAAATGCAATGCAGATCTGAACCAAATGCAATGCAGATCTGAACCAAATGCAATGCAGATCTGAACCAAATGCAATGCAGATCTGAACCAAATGCAATGCAGATCTGAACCAAATGCAATGCAGATCTGAACCAAATGCAATGCAGATCTGAACCAAATGCAATGCAGATCTGAACCAAATGCAATGCAGATCTGAACCAAATGCAATGCAGATCTGAACCAAATGCAATGCAGATCTGAACAAGTTTGAAACAAGGAACTCCTTGAAACTACCCCGAGATTCACTTCCTGAAAATTTCCATAGATTGTCAATCACCATTGCTGCAGTTCAGGCTTGACAAATCATCTTATTATAACCCTGGGGAAGCCTATTGCTGCAATGGCAACAATTCACCTTCGCCTCCTGCTTTGCACCCACTGCTAGATTGCATGGACACAGAGGACAAGAGAAAGTATAAACTTATACCAGGGAAACATCACTCTCAAATCAACCATGTGAGTGCACATCCCTGCATTGATTGTCAGTCTCTACAGCTAGCATAGGTTTACTGCAGGCCTGACCAAATCAAATGGGAAGCAAATGACTCCTTGCAACTATCATTACCCTGAAAGTTTCCATTAGCTTACTAGATTATAGAGGAAACAGAGAGGGTAAAACACACAGGGGAAAATCACACTCTAATGTGAACTATATGAGTGAATATCCCTGCTGCTGGAACAAGCTTGGAAGCTCTTGTCTGTGATCCCATCTTTCCAGCATAGGGGAGAACGTCAAGAACAGTACCATTTCTTATGCTGTCTAGTTCTCCTGTAATGGACTCCCCCACCAGCAGTCTCCCGACCATGGCTTGTGGCCCAGGGATTTCATGCATGAGCAGTGCTGCCAAGAGGACATCCATCTGGCAAAATAAACTCAGCAGCTATTCCTCTTGGGTGTTTCCAGGATGGAAACCCAAGTTAAAATTGAGGAACCAGGGGAGGGTGCTTGATAACCCTCAAATAATAGCCGGTATAAAGACATAACCAAAGACACATACCAGAGAGGGAGTGGAGCTTGACTCCTCAGAACTATGGGAGCAAGAGCCTGCGGACGCTTCCATGGTCAGCATACACAAGACTGACCAGGATGCACAACCCTTGAATAGGTCACCTGAAGGTTTCCGCTCAAACATAATGAAAAGGTTTGCTTTACCTTAGAAATCCACCGCCTTACCGAGCAGACTAGCTCAATCAGCGGCTAAATGCGGCGAGATGTCCGCTTGGATGCACGCCGAGCCATGGAAAGCATTCTACTTCCTCCTTGGTCACGTAATGTGGAAGTCACATGTCCTCCTGTGCGCGTCCTTCAGCGGAAGCCGCTCCTGCGTGTAACACAGATTGGGGAAGAAGCCGATGCAGACATCAAGCACCCGCGCTGGCTCGCCTGACCAGCGCTGACATAGGGGACACTTGTATGCCGCGGCTCCTGAAATCTATCATGGTTGGCCAGCTCTCCCCACACAACCAGCATCCTGATGGACAGGAAAACAACTGATGAGGGTAAGGGAATGCTGCCTTATGTAGTGTGCCTGCCTGCCTAATCAATTATGTTAATTCTTTTAACTAGTATCCTGTCCAGTTGGAAATGGAGGGAGACAAGTCTCAGGGTTGCTGTCCTGAGACGTCCTGGAAAACTAAAAGGCGTAGGGCCGCGGTTTAGGGGACGCCAGAAAGAGAGCTTTAAAATGATTTCCATCTTTCCATAGGTACATTGTATTACACGGGGCGACTTTTTCTGCTGAATGGATCTGCTGACTTTGAGAAAAAGTCGCCCTGTGCAATACAATGTAACTATGGAAAGTTGGATATAATTTTAAAGCTCTCTTTCTCCTCTTTCTGGCGACCCCTAAACCGCGGCCCTACGCCTTTTAGTTTTCTCTATTTTCGCGATCGAAATCGCGGCCGCTGCAATTTCAATCTCGAAAATAGCAAAAACTAAAAGGCGTAGGGCGGCGGTTTATATATCATTGGAAAGAGGAGAAAGAGAGCTTTAAAATGATATGCATCTTTCCATAGTTTCTGCACTGCTCGGTGTCCCTTTAAGCATTCACTATGCAATCTTGGAGGACCTAAATAGTATTCAGTCAGGTTGATTGAAAAACATGGTCATTAGTAATACTAGTTATGCACTGTGGTGATATACTGGGGTCCTTATGATGTAAGGAATACAGGAACATATTTCTTTCATTTTTCTGACTGTATCATATGGGATTGTCTGTTAGCCAGTCTGACTTTGAAGGCTGGCAACTAGCTTCCTGGAATTCCGTATAAAATGTAAATTACCTCTATCATTGTCTGCTTCTAATTAGGAAACCCTTAATTAGACAGTTGCTGTGAAGCCTATACAGGTGGTCAGACCATGTTGTCTGAATACTGTCTCAGAGGTGTATTGTGTTTTTGGAGCAATTGTCACCTGGACTGGCTGCAGTATGCTTTGAAGCAGATCACACCAGCCTGAGCCAGGACTTTACATATGACATCCGGCTGCAATGTGAAAGCCTTAATCAATTGTCACCTTTAACCTGGGGAAATTGGATGTTAAGGAAGTCTTTTGTTGTGTGTGTGCTATAATACACTTTTCACATGTGGATGTTAGATCTCTGGGAATCAAATTATGTCTGAGGATGTAATTAAAACTAGTTCCCCCCGTCCAAACAGGCTTGCAGCCTCAAGGCAGATATTCCAGCATAAAAAGCAGGGGGCAGATACCTAAAGTCAGTCTACTCCTGACGGTAGCTGAAGCCGGACTCCCGGTCTAAGCTAAGTTGGCTCCTGATCCAATCAGAACGGTGTCCGTCCACAGAACCCAAGTCCAAGATTTGTCTATCTTGATCCCTGTTATTTTGGTAAGCAAATGCCTTGAGTGTATCTTGTAACTTTTACTTTGTAACCTTTTTACTTTGTTTTTTGTACATCTTTTGTATATATTACTTTCTGCATTGTTCTTTTTTCCTGGAATATTAAATTGTTATTTAATAAGCTTGACTTCTGCTGTACTAAACTAACACTCACAGCCTAGAAGAGACTGCAGTGTAACTGTGTATAAGTCCATGCCTAATTGTATGCTTGAGTAACACTACCATATGAAATTGTAATTGCATTGTGTGTATGGGGCACTTCTGCGCTCGACAGTGGCTCGGGAGTGGCTAACAGTATCGTTCGGAACGACGGTTAGTGGTTTTGCTGCACGACAGTGTAACTTGCATTACAAGTCAGTGCCTGATTGTGCTGTGTTACTGTACAACTGTACTGTGTGTGTGGGTGCGTGGCGTTCCCGTATTCGGCCTAAAGCGCAAAGCTGACCCGAATACGAAAACGCGGATTGCGCGCTGAGGACTCGACAGCAGAGTGGAAGTGTCTAGCGGCAGCTAGTGGTGGCAGGGAGAAGTGTTCTGAGGGGTCCCAGCCTTGTTTTAGCTTGACTAAGGCTGCTTCCCCTCAATCTGGTCAAACCCGCAGTCGGGAACCGTATACGCAGGCGTGCCGCGGGCTGGTTCCTGACATGCACCACTTACTATGGCCGTCAATTGGTCACCGATTGGTCTGACTGAAAACTGATTGAGAACTACTGATTGATAATACTGTAATAAACTGTCCACACAATACCAATTAGATTTCAAGGTTGTGGCTGTCGAACCTCACACTGTTTTCTTGATGAAGAGTTTCAAACATATGAAAGAGTTTCAAACATATGATCAGCCTTTTGACCAAAAAGCTTCTCAAAATCAATTAAAATTAAATAGATCTGGCATACAGAGGGCTGCAGATGCCCAGCCAACTCATGTAATCTGACTGAATTGACCAGAAAATCCATACTTGTATTGCCAGTGTGAGATTGAATAACAATTGTGCATTTAAATTGCTACATATGTGACCAGCATTTTGGTTCAGCACAAAGGAGTACTCAGTGAAACACTTTGCTTGTATTGACCTGAGCCCCGGCTGCAAATCTGTGTGCACTATTACCCCAGCATCCATTCTCCCAAATGTCTTCTCTAAACATTTCTGGAGAACTCTGCAGGGGAGATAGAGAGAAGCTGAAGTTACCTTGTTGACAGATGCATGTTCTCTCAGTGCGAGGTCCCAGAACCGACAGCCAATCTGATTTCCACATTGTCCAACTACAGAAAAATCAAGCAAAACCAAGGTTTTCATACAAAATGTCAGCCATAGGAGATAACATGGTATGTACTGCCTACATATGACTAACAACACTTGAAACTATTTTCAAATAGACTCGTCAACTCTAAAAATTACACTTTTCAAGATTTTAAAATGGAACTGAATGAAAGAAGAAAACTCACTGAGCTAAAAGCCACCCTCTGCCTGAGTAACATAAAAGACATTCTATCCATTTTTTATCAGAAGCTACTGACTCCAAGTCGCTACCTGCCACACTAGAGGAGGGCAATATGTCACAGGCTAGTGATTCCTTTAAAGGACCACTCCTGCAAAAAAAAAAAGAAAAAAAGAAAAAAAGAAAGCAGTTAAAATCTCACAGAACAGACAGGTTTTGGAATACTCCATCTCCTCCACGCAGATTCTGGATGCAGAAAATTGACTCCAATAAATGCCTATGGGAAATCTGCATCAGAAAAATTGTGTTTGGTGGAAACAGGCCCATATGCATTCATTGGAGTCAGTTTTTCCGGCATCCAGAATCCGCGTGCAGTGGAAACAGCAGGGCCTAAGGGCTACATAGCCGCATCGCACAGCAGGTGACCTGAAACACATGCACAGCAATGGAAGAGTTTCCACTGCGTGCATGTTGTGCGGAGCGGTGCGATCCGAGAGTGCTGCAGATTCTCGCACGGTCGCATCCCATCACCTCCAATACACGTCCGCATCGTTTTTTTGGTCGATTTTCCAATTCAATTCTTATCTATTTCCATTCACTTCTATGAGAAATCGATCCGAAAAACGATCGAAAATAAGATTGGACATGTCAGAAATTATCTATCGAACCATCTATCTAAAACAAAATTGTATGGTGTGTACCTAGCATTAACCACTTGAGGACCACAGTGGTAAACCCCCCTAAAGACCAGGCTGTGTTTTGCATAATTGGCCACTGCAGCTTTAAGGCCAAGCTGCATGACCGCACAACACAGCAAATGAGTGATTCCCCCCCCCCCCCCTTTTCTCCCCACCAACAGAGCTCTCTGTTGGTGGGGTCTGATCGCCCCCCCAGTGTTTATTTTTTTATTATTATTATTATTTTTTACTATTTTTTTTTTAATATATTTAAAACCCTCCCTCCCCCCAGCCAGCCAATCATAGCGATCAGCTCTCATAGTCTTCACCCTATGAGAGCCGATCGCTCTCTTGTCCCCCAGGGGGACAGCCGTGTCACACGGCTGTCCCCAGTACAGCGCTGCTGCCGATTGCAGCGCTGTACATGTAAATAGAAAGCGATCACGCCAACAGTCTCCCGAGCGGCAATAGCCGCTCGGAGACTGAAGAGGGGGCGGAGCTCCCCCCGAGCAAGAGATGCGCGCTCAGCCTGTGCAAAATGCAGCCCCAGGACTTGACGCCAATTGGCGTTAGGCGGTCCTGGGGCTGCCGCCGCAACCACGCCCGGTGGCGTGGAGCGGTCTTTAAGTAGTTAAAGGTGGCCACACACCATACAATTAAAAGATCCAATTTTGCAAATTCGATAAATACTATCAGTTGTCCCAATGAATCGAAAGCTTTTTTTTTTTTTTGATTGAAGTCCCCATTTAAAAATAAATAAATAAAATGTATGTAACTATTCAGTTAATTTTTTTTATTTTTCTAACCACCCAACTTTTCAGAGTTTACGATCTTTTATCCTGAAACTGCGTCAGTCTCAAAACTATGTGTGTTTGGTACCTCAAAGATTCTGATCGAAACTTCCGATAAATTGGAAAATTGGATCAGATTGCTCGAAACGAATCAAAATAAAAAATAAAAAAAATGTTATGCTGTGTGGCCACCTTTAGAATTCTCCATGAAGAGATGGACTAGTCCAAAATCTGTCAGTTGTGTCAGATTTTAACTGCTTACTTTCTTTGTTGGAGTGGTCCTTTAGCTTCTACAGAGACAAACAATTCTGGTGTCTCACGGATGTTCACAGTGGTGTTTGTTACATGGTGGATTAGGACTGGGATGAAGTTCCTGTAAGACGAATTCTTGAAGTCTCATTCAGACCAAGCGGCATAAAGTAGTAAAACAATCACTATTTACTATTCGTTTGCTGGATTGGGTTACTGTCAAACATTAAACAGGCACCTATTACAGATTCCACTCATTAACGTAATAGGAGATGTGGGCAGTCACAGACAGCACTAAAAGCAAGAAGTTTTGATTCAGGATGATACCATTTATTGGCTAACTTAACGGAGGATACCATTTATTGGCTAGTTAGCCAATAAATGTTATCATCCTGATTCAAAACTTCTTGCTTTTACTGATGGCTAACATGGTATAATACTCTACTGCTACTAGCCAGCACTAAAAAATCTATTCTTCCCCAAAGTAGCATGTGTTTTTACTTTTGTCTGTGTCCCTATACAGCGGTGCTAATCCTTTTTTTTGCCACAGTAACATAGGAAGAGAGATGAATTTTTGATAACAGGAACAAGGTCCATACATGTAGTTAACTAGGCATAACTGTTCCCAAAGAAATATAACCATACAACTCCCCCATCAAAGGATCCAGGCCCTGATTTACCTCAGAGAAGCCTATAGGCACAGATGTCCTGGCACCTTAGACTTTGCCCTCTAGGAATCTACAAACCCCAGCTGAAACACACCGCCAGTGTGCTGGCTGTCCCAGCTGTCATTTCTCCCTTACTTCCCTTGCCCATCCTAGGTAGCTACCGCTGCCCCTCAGTATTAGGTAGCCAGATGTACCCTCAACATTAAAGGGACACTTAAGCCCGAAAAAAAAAATCAGTTTTACTTTCCTGGGGCTTCTACCAGCCTCCTGCAGCCGTCCCGTGCCATCGCAGTCACTCATGGAGCCTCCGGTCTCCCACCACCAGCTAGTTTCGGTTTCGCTCACAGGCCTGGTTTAAGTGTCCTTTTAAGTAGCTAGAGTTGCCCCCAAGTATCAGGTAGCTAGAGGTACCCCTGACTGAAGGGAGATCTCATAAGTTGAATCCCGAGAGCAGGTTGAGTAATCTCTTATTTATTATCTCATCAGGACTCTGCATAGGGAAAGAAGGAGGGAGGGAAAGAAAAAGGAAGGAGGGAAGAAAAGGAAGGAAGGAAGAAAAGGAAGGAAAGAAGGAGAAAGGAAAGCAATCGGGGAGGGGGCTGCCTTTCCATCATCAGGCACCTGTAGGCACGTGCCTACAGTGCCTTATGGTAAATCCAGCCCTGAGTGAATCGCATATGCTAAACTTTATGGGATGGAAAAGAGACACCACCAAGAACAAAACTATTCACTATTCTAAACAAGCCACAACCCCACTTAGGAATCTATTTAGGCTTTGTTTATATTATCCAAAGCAGATGTCCGTAGGTTAATGCTGCTTTCACAGTGGGACGTTACAGGGGCACGTTAGAGCAGCCTGTAACGCACCCACTGCACAGTAATGAAAAATCAATGGACTGTTCACAGTGCCCACGTTGCGTTACATTGTAACGCAAGACGTCAAGACAACGTACTGCATGCAGTACTTTAGACGCGGCTGCTAAGCCGCGTTAGACTGCTTGCACATGCTCAGTAATGTTGGGGAGGAGGGGAGAGCGGCCAGGCACATGGCTAATTAATATTCACTGCACTGTGACGTGTGCAGTGTTTACTTCCTGGAGCGGCCGCTCTGTGCGGCGATTGGCTGGCGGGACCACGTGATGCCGCATGCGTCTAAGAGTACGCATCACGGACGCCAGAGTGAGCTGCACAACGCGGCTCACTCTGATGTCCACATCGAAGAGCACCAAGCGTTGCGTTAGGGGCACGTTATGCGACCATAACGTCCCCTAAAACGCAATGTCTTGGTGTGAAAGTAGCCTTAGGGGCTGAGCCCACTGGCGCAGTTGTGTCCGCTTTTCAGTTACACATCGATGTTACAGATGTTGAAAAGCGGACACAACTGAGCTAACCACACAATGCAAGCTGTCTGACAGTGAATGGGTCAACGCTGTATTTTGGACAAAAATGCATGCAGCCAGGGCCGGCCCGCCCATGAGGCGGGGTGAGGCGGGTTCCTCAGGCGGCAAGTAGTGGAGGGGCGGCACCAGGCATAAAGTGGAAGTGACTGCGCCTGGTGTTTGCCGCCTTTCTGGAGAGACTGGACTGGAGTGTGCTACTGCCGCCTGGCCCGCCTGATCGCCTCAAGTTGCCTGCGCTGCAGACTCTGCAGTGAGGTCTCCCTGGCTGCACACCGAATCGTGAGTGACCCGGTGCACAGTGACGCCAGCCCTGCCACGTGACGTGCCGCTCACCCACCATGCCGCACTCCGAGTCCGAGCTCTGCCGCCCACTAGGTTTCTGTGAGGCTGCACCTGCTTGATGGTGGGAGGCAGGCAGAATCCGGGACCGGAAGTGACTGGAGTCACGCTGCCTGCCGCCCGCTGCCCGCCATGGTAGTCACGGACAAGATGAAGGAGGTGGAGGGGGCACTGGGCTAGGCATCCCTTTTTTCTGTTTTCAGTAACGATCCCCTACAGCCTCGGGAAGAAGCTCTGCCAGCCACCCGCGGGAAGCTCCGCCCACCACTCTCGGTAAGCTCCGCCCCCACCCACAATACTTTTGACTAAATCCTAGTCTCTTGTTCCCTAGCACCTGCACTGACCTCCCAGAACAGACATTGACCTGACCTCCCTATTCCCACACTGACCTCCCAGCACTCACACTGACCTCTCCCTATTCCCACACTGACCTCCCAGCACTCACACTGACCTCTCCCTATTCCCACACTGACCTCCCAGCACTCACACTGACCTCTCCCTATTCCCACACTGACCTCCCAGCATTTACACTGACCTCTCCCTATTCCCACACTGACCTCCCAGCACCCATACTGACCTTTCCCAGCACCCACACTGACCACTCCCAGCCCCCATCCTCGCCTCCCAGAACCTACACTGACCTCTGCCTGCACCCACACTTACCTCTCCCTATTCCCACACTGACCTCCCAGCACCCATACTGACCTCTCCCTGCACCCACACTGATTTTCCCAGCACCCACACTGACCTCCCAGCTCCCATAATGACTTCTCCCAGCACCTACACATTGACCTCCCAGCACCCACACTCACAATTGAATCCTTCCATAGTCATAGTCTAATGTCCTTCCATATTATTATGATGTATATATATATAGCACTGACATCTTCTGCAGCACTTTACAGAGTACAGGGGACTTTATAGGGGAGGGAGATGGGCCACACTACCACTAGGCAATGCTGTTATGGGGACCACTAGGGTAGGGTATGTGAGCTCCAAATCATGGGGCTTGTGGGCCCCAGGTTTAAATTTTTTTGATGGGCCCCTAGTGTCCCTGGCTGTAATGGAGGGGGGAGTCAGCTGCGGGGAGGGCAGCCCGACCTCTCCCTCCCTTCCTCTCCGCGGGCCGCCCTCCGTGCCCCCCCCCCCCCCTCCGAGTGTGACTGCAGGGAAGCAACTCACCTCCCTGGTTCCCGGTCTCCTCTTCTCCTCATAGCCGCTGATACACACGCTGCTTCCTGTTTAGCCGGAAGCAGTGTGTGTATCAGCGGCTATGAGGAGAAGACAGAAGAGGAGACCGGCGGCGATTGGAACCAGGGAGGTGAGTTGCGGTCTGTACACAGCATTTCCCTGCAGTCACACTCGGAGGGGGGAGCACGGAGGGCGGCCCACGTAGAGGAAGGGAGGGAGAGGTTGGTCTGCCCTCCCCGTGACTGACTCCCCCCTCCATACTGGGGGGCAGCTACCTATCTAACTTATACTGAGGGGCAATTACCTAATCTAACCACAGTAGGGGGCACCTACCTAATCTGACCACACTGGGAGGCACCTGCCTAATCTAACCACACTGGGGGGCACCTACCTAACCTATACTGGGGGGAACCTACCTAATCTAACCAATACTGGGGGCCCCTACCTATCTAACCTGTATTGGGGGCACCTACCTACCTAGCCTATTCTGGTGGCAACTATACTGGCTACCTATATTGGAGGCACCTACCTAGCTAACCTGTATTGGGGGCACCTACCTATCTAACCTATGCTGGGGGCAACTATTCTGACTCCCTATATTAGAGGCACCCACCTAGCTAACCTATACCGGGGCACCTGCCTATCTAACCTATACTGGGGGCAACTATACCGGCTACCTATACTGGAGGCACCTACCTGGCTAACCTATACTGGGGGCAACTATACTGGGGCACCTATGCCTGGCTACCTATACTGGGGGAACCTATAGCTGGCTACCTATACTGAGGGCAACTAGACCTGGCTAACCTATACTGCGGGCATGTATACCTGGCTCCGCAGGGAATTTTAACACCCTCGCCCTGGGTGCATTTTAGCCTAGAAACTGCCCTGGTCACGGTCACTGAGTGCCGCCGTGACCGTTACAATGATGAGCCCGCCGTTGCCCTCCGCCCTTGCCCGCCAGCGCGAGATGGAGGAGCAAGCTCGCCGCCTGCAGCTGCCCTCTGCCCACCAGCGAAAGATGGATGCTGGATCGTGCCTGACGCCTGCCCTCCGCCATCGTCGCCGCCGGACCCCACCATCCCCGGTGAGTCACTTTGCTGCCCCAGGCTCTGCTCTTCACGGTCGGGTCAAACTCCTTTCATTTTCTATTGTCACGTCATGATTTAAAAAAAAAAAAAAAAAAAAAAAAAAAAAAAGTGTGGTATTGTTATATGCAGAGGTCCTGCATATACAGGGGGGATATGATATTATCCTGTGACTGTTGCTGTTATTTATTTTTCTCTATGTCTTATTGACTGTCTGTGTGCTATAAGAGGGTTGGGTCTGGGACATGCAGGAGGGCGGCAGCCACTTTGTGAGTTCACAACAGCACCATACAACCTAGGCCTAGCTATATTGCCAGTGCAGTGACTGACTGAAGCCCTAGTGGTTTGGGCCTAAGGAGGTAGAAAGCATGGGCTGTGCTCCAAGAATTCACATCTCTCTCATGCTGAATACACACGGTGCGTTCCTGCACTCGATTTCCCCGCTCGATTCCCGGCGATTTGTTTATTTGTTTATTTCCAACATGTCCGATTTGCATCTCGATGGATCGTTAGGACGATTCGCATGTAAAGTATGCCAAATCGGCCTGACGATCCATCAAAATGCAAATCGGACATGTTGGAAATAAACGAAACGAGCGGGAAATCGAGTGTGGGAACGCACCGTGTGTATTCAGCATCAGAGGGATGAACTCTGACAGTCACAGCAGGGAGGTGATTCAGAGTCTGAGATTTCCAACTGCCACACCAGACCAACACACAGTCTCAGCAAACCAAGACAGTCCCTGGATTATTCATTAAATTCTCTAAATTCATTAAATCCTCTAACACATCCACTTTTAAGGTGAGGGCTAAAGCCTGGTACACACTTTCAATTATGATTGGCCAATCACTGACCAATTTTACCACCTGCATGTAGTATGAGGAGCAACAGATATTGAAGACTATGAGCAGATTATGTAGGTATCCCTTATTATACTACATGGAGGCAGGTAGTAAAATTGGTCAATGATTGGCCAATCGTAATTGAAAGTGTGTATCAGGCTTAATTCCGCTAAGATAGACAGGAGGGAGAACAAGCAGAGCATGGAGGCAGTCAGGCAGAGACACACACCAGCAGATCCAGTGTGACGGTATCCGCTGCTGAAGCTGTCTTCTTTAATCTTGTTTTAAGGAAGGGGGGGTGTTCGGCCGGGGGGGGCGCCTTCACGATCTTTGCCTCAGGCAGCAGAACGTCCAGGACCGGCCCTGCATGCAGCAATGCGTTATCACAACCCACTGCTACGTAGCACATAAGAACATCACACAGCACAGTCTATGCACGTCTGATGTTCTTGCGTATCTCACATTATACGCGTTACCAAAATGTACACAGAAATGCACATAGCATGAATGAGGCTGAATAATTCTTTAGTAAAATGCAGCTTTCCAAATGCAGCTGATGACCACCATCAGCAAAACAGGATAATGGGAATAAGAAGCTTTTAAAACATAAGCAACTGAATTTAGGTGTTGAACATAGTGTGTACAACTTTATGCACTAAACTGTATCTAGAGAGAAATGGAAAAAAAGAAAAAAAGAAAAGGAGAGGCAGAGATGCGAGTGTAAAAGGCTAACGATCTTGTGCATGAGCATTATTCCATCATCACAAATAATAAATAGAAAGGAGTCTTAACAGAATTCTTTTTATAATATATTATTCTTTTTTAAACAGAATTACAGAAACTTCACAGCAGACTTCACTGCGGAAAGCCCGATCACATTATTCCACTCCTCACCTTGCACTACTATGGATTGTGTCATGTTTCTTCCGTGCCGCCAGCGAAGATTACCGGGCAGTTATTTACATCTGGAACCTTAGCTCACTGTCTCTGTACACTGCCGGTGTAATGTCTGATTGTGCTGCCCGGACGGTGTCGCGTCAAAACAGTACTCCCATCGAGTTAGTAGTATACCCCCTCTTCTGCGCACGCGCATAGCCATTCTACACATGCGCAGTAAGGCTATGGGCAAACCTACTGAAAGATCCATCCGCGGCTTATCGATCTTTCCTATCTCCGCAAGCCTGCAGAGGAAACAAGCTGCTGGTGCCCGAGGACGCCGACCAGCCAAGTGGTGACCCCTCAGAGCATTACGCCAGCTGCCTGGTCACCTCCAGACCCCCACAACAGCCGCCTGCTCACCCTATCCACAATTTTTTTTTTAAACTTTCGTAGTGTGCACATCCGCGGCCGCTGCACCGGCGCATTATTATAAGAACACAAACAAAACCAACTGACTTCTCATTCGTTAGTTTACTGCATAGCAACGGAGATCTGGAACGGCAGCGTCATGTAACAGG
The DNA here is from genome assembly GCF_040937935.1 of Hyperolius riggenbachi. Taxonomy (NCBI): domain Eukaryota; kingdom Metazoa; phylum Chordata; class Amphibia; order Anura; family Hyperoliidae; genus Hyperolius; species Hyperolius riggenbachi. The sequence goes on from NC_090649.1 coordinate 277,928,755, forward strand.
AAAGAGGAAAACTGTCACCTTTGAGTACTTTTCTATCAGTGTCTGCTCAAGAACGGCCATTTTGTTGTGGTTTCGTTATTCGTTTTTTTTCTTCCAGCGTTGTACAGCTTCTCATCCACAAAGAAATGGCGGCACAAGGAGAGACGTGTAGCCAGGCTTTTCTAATCGTATTGTTTTTCACATTGCTCCTTGCTTACTGCACAATTTTGGTTTAAATCCGGGTTTATTTATTAAACTTAATTTTAATGTAATATATGTTTTATGTTTAAAGAGAAACTCCGACCAAAAATTGAACTTTATCCCAATCAGTAGCTGATACCCCCTTTTACATGAGCAATCGATTCCTTTTCACAAACAGACCATCAGGGCATATCTCCCAACTGTCCCTCTTTTGAAGGGACAGTCCCTCTTTGGGAGCACTGTCCCTCTTTCCTCCTCATTTGTCACTTTTTCAGTACTTGCTTCCCTCTTTCTATGTAAATATCTCTACAAATAAAGGTGTTTGATTGACTCTAAACTTTATTCACATCCTTTAAATTGATATATTACTCGTTTTAAAATGTTAAAATGAAGGAAAATTTACAAGGATAGAAAGGACCAGTGTGGTTTGAATTATAAAACAACATATTCTTCTTATGAAATCTTTATGGTATGCGTGACTAGGGGTGTGATGGGGTAGAGTGACCAGACGTCCCGGATTGCCCGGGACGCTTCCCGGATTCGGGGTCCGCTGTCCCAGGCTGCATGAGGTCCCGGGAAACGTCCCGCTTTTAGCAGCGGGACGTCCTGGCCTCGGGACTCAGGCCACTCTATTTTCATGAACTGGCAGCGGCGTCAATAGACGCCGTGCCAGTTCATTGCCCGCAGCCCCGCTCCAGCCTTCTTAGTCTTCCTGTGTTCCGACACTGGCAGGCGATCAGGGCTATGGCAAGATGGCTGCCGAAGCCCTGTACTGGAGACTATTTGTGTCTCCAGTACAGGGCTTCGGGTGCCATCTTGCCGTAGCCCTGCTCTGCTTGTCAGCGCGGGAGACTGCAGGAGGAAGATGGTCCCGGGAGCAGCGCGCCAGAGGCCGGAGACTTCTGCCAGGTGAGTAAATGCTTTTTTTCCAGATGAAATGTGCCCACAATGCGTTTATTTTCTGGTGAAATGTTGCCCACATTGGGTATCATTCATAAACAGGCTGTCGGTAGTGCGGGAAAACACCGTTCTTCTCCGCAACCGGTAATTAAGACTTCTGGGTGGGCATTCATAAAGAAGTCTGCCTGTTGCGGAAGAAGTGCGGAGGTTTTCTGGAGGAAGCTGGCGGCAGCGTGGCGGAAGACATGCGGAAACTTAAAAGCTGCCCGATTCCCTCCCTGCGCTGCTCTGTCTGATGCTGCTTGGGAGGTCCCTCCCATTCATTTATATGGATTCCGCCCGCCTATCGCTACTGTCGAGCAAGCGGTATTTTCCTTCCGGATACCGCTTGCTCTAATCTTTATGAATGGATGTGTTTGTTACTTTTTCTAGATTAATCTAGAAAAACTCTGCACAAGGCGGAAATGTATCGCTCTGTCACCTTTTCATGCGGAAAGAGCCTTTATGAATGGGGCTTATGCTGAGTGGTCGGGAAAGTCACCGGTGTTAAGCATTTCCGCATGCGGAAATGCTTTATGAATGATACCCATTGCGTTTATTTTGTGCTGACATGTTTACCCACATTGCGTTTATTTTGTGCTGACATGTTTGCCCACAATGCGTTTATTTTGTGCTGACGTGTTGCTCACATTGCGGTTTATTTTGTGCTGACATGTTTGCCTACATTGGGCTCTATTCATAAAAGGTTACCGCAAGTTTTCCGCTCAAAACAGCGGATTTTCCCGTCCATTTAGCAAAGTGGGCATTCATAAAAGCTGTTCCCGCATGAAAATCTACAATCCCCCAGCAGAGCGAGAAATTTCCGCCTTCTCCAGTGTTTTTCTAGATTTATCTAGAAAAAAGTAACAAAATGGCCATTCATAAAGATTAGAGGAAGCGGTATGTGGACGGGAAATACCGCTTCCTCTGATTTTGCGGATTACATACAAGTGAATGGGACAGACCTCCCAGAGAGAGCAGTGCACGGAGGGACTCTGCCGGCTGAAGTGTTTCCGCATGCCTTCCGACAGCTTACTGCCAGCTTTCAGCGGGAGATCTCCGCACTTGCATCGCAGCTGGCAATATTTTTATGAATTACCACCCAGAAGTCTAAAATACCGCTGCGGTATTTTCCCTCCAGGAGTTTTTCGCCACAACTTTTTTATGAATAGAGCCCATTGCGTTTATTTTGTGCTGACATGTTTGCCCACATTGCGTTTATTTTGTACTGACGTTGCCCACAATGCGTTTATTTTGTGCTGACATGTTGCCCATTGCGTTCATTTTGTGCTGACATGTTGCCCACAATGCGTTTAGATTGTGCTGACATGTTGCCCACAATGCGTTTATTTTGTGCTGACATGTTGCCCACAATGCGTTTATTTTGTGCTGACATGTTGCCCACAATGCGTTTATTTTGTGCTGACATGTTGCCCACAATGCGTTTATTTTGTGCTGACATGTTGCCCACAATGCGTTTATTTTGTGCTGACATGTTGCCCACAATGCGTTTATTTTGTGCTGACATGTTGCCCACAATGCGTTTATTTTGCGCTGCCATGTTGCCCACAATGTGTTTATTTTGCGCTGACATGTTGCCCACAATGGGCTTGATTCACAAAGCGGTGCTAACCTACTTAGCACGTCTAAAGTCTTTACACGTGATAACCAGGGTGCTAAGTAGATTAGCCCCGGATTTCTCAATCAGATCGCGCGCTAACTTTGCGCGCGCAAAGTCTTATGCGCGCTAAGTCACATAGGCTTTAATGTGCGCGAAGCGCCCTGCACTCTGTGCAGTGTGCGCATAAAGTTTTACGCGCGAAAACTTGTTTAGACGTGCTAAGGGTTTTTTTTTACAGGAGTGCTAACAGTTGGCACTGCTTTGTGAATCAAGCCCAATGCGTTTATTTGGTGCTGACATGTTGCACACAATGCGTTTATTTGGTGCTGACATGTTGCACACAATGCGTTTATTTGGTGCTGACATGTTGCCCACAATGCGTTTATTTTGTGCTGACATGTTGCCCACAATGCGTTTATTTTGTGCTGACATGTTGCCCACAATGCATTTATTTTGTGCTGACATGTTGCCCACAATGCATTTATTTTGTGCTGACATGTTGCCCACAATGCATTTATTTTGTGCTGACATGTTGCCCACAATGCGTTTATTTTGTGCTGACGTGTTTGCCCACATTGCGTTTATTTTGTGCTGACGTGTTTGCTCACAATGGGCTTGATTCACAAAGCGGTGCTAACCTACTTAGCACGTCTAAAGTCTTTACACGTGATAACCAGGGTGCTAAGTAGGTTAGCCCCGGATTTCTCAATCAGATCGCGCGCTAACTTTGCGCGCGCAAAGTTTTACGCGCGCAAAGTCTTATGCGCGCTAAGTCCCATAGGCTTTATTGTGCGCGGAGCGCCCTGCACTCTGTGCAGTGTGCACATAAAGTTTTATGCGCGAAAACTTGTTTAGACGTGCTAAGGGGGTTTTCACAGGAGTGCTAACAGTTAGCACTGCTTTGTGAATCAAGCCCAATGCGTTTATTTGGTGCTGACATGTTGCCCACAATGCGTTTATTTTGTGTTGACATGTTGCCCATTGCATTTATTTTGTGCTGAAATTTTGCCCACATTGCGTTTATTTTCTGGTGTCTGGGGTAACTGTTGCTGCATTTATTATTTAATGGTCATAATTGGCTATGTTTGCTGCTTTGGGGTTACGGTATACTATGAAATAGCATCACACAGTTTCTGCACACCCATGATGCGAAACCTCGTTTGACCACATCATGGCGTAAACACTGCTTTCTTATGCCTCGCTGTTACATCATTATGTTAGTTCCGCCCATACAATGTCATGGCCATGCCCATTTTTCGCCCCCCCCCCCCCTGTCCCAGGTTGAACCAACAAAAATCTGGTCACTCTAGATGGGGGCGTGATCAGGGGTGTGACAGGGGCATGGCTTAAGTGCCCCTCTTTCTCATCTCAAAAAGTTGGGAGGTATGTCAGGGGGCGCTGTATGACTGATATTGTAGTGAAACCCCTACCACAAGAAACCCCTCCCACAAGAAAAGTTCGAACTTTTGGCAGTTTCCTGTCTGTGAACCTTGTTGCATTGTGGAAAATAGCTGTTTACAGCTGTTTCCAACTGCCAAAAACAATGCAGCAGCTACATCACCTGCCAACAGTAAAATGTTCACTGGAGTTCCTCTTTAAATATATATGTATGTGCCTAATTAAGCAGCACCGCATAGCTCCCTCTTTGGGAGCCCTGTCCCTCTGCCCCTCTTTCCTCCTCATTTGTCCCTCTTTCAGGACTTTGTCCCTCTTTCTATGTAAATATATATATCTTTCTAATAAAAAAATGTGTTTGAGTGACTCATACATTTTATTCCCATTCTTTGAATTGTAAGGACCAGTGTGGTTTGAATTACAAAACAACATATTTTTCTTATGAAATCTTTATGGTATGCGTGACTGGGGGGAGTGACAGTCACGAGGGTGTGATCAGGGGTGGGGCAGGGGCGTGGCTTAAGTGTCCCTCTTTCTCATCTCAAAAAGTTGGGAGGTATGCAGCAGGAAGCACACTAAAGATGGTGGATGACATGCTATTGATTTCAGTCTCCATGCACATAAATGCAAATCACATACATACAGTATGGCTGGAACTGGATCTGTCAATGCACTACTTGTCATTTTTGATTGGGGTGATTTCCCAGCTGTTTTCAGTTTCCATTAAATTTGAATTATTATCATCTCCTTGACCAGTATTGTAGCTGCTGCTGATTTTTGCTTTTTAAAAAATGAACTTGCCCCATAGCAGATGTTTGTAATGTGCGTGCAGGTGGGGGTAGGGGGGGACACCATACTTCCCTTTGATGTTCTTATCCTGTGGCCCCTGGCATGCTCCATTTTCCTCTCCTGACCCTCAGTTTCTCTGGGCATTTGTAATTCCTGGCAGGGGTCATGCTGCAATGCATACTGGGAAATGTAGTCCAGTGCAAGTACAGAGCTGTATGATACTCTGTATTATTATCTGTAAGTGTTGATACACTTTCCTCTCAACTTCTACTGTATAGCTATTGCTACAGGCCTGCCAGTATGGCTCCCATTGGTCCATCATCCTGGTCGTCTCCATTTTGAATCCCTTTTTACCCTCAGCAATGTGGTGAATGTTCAGGCTCTCAGCCCATAGCCAGTGGCTTGTTGCTTGCTGTCCAATGAAGAGCAAATAATTTCACCAATATACAATTTCTGGTTTTACTGGACCTGGCATTTCTGGGGGCTGAACAGTATAGTTTGCAGCAGGCTAAACACATTGGGCAGTTAATGAATGACAGATGATTACTTAATAATTTACTGTTGGTTACCAAATGTAATTAACCTTCTGCAAAGTTTCAGTTTACCCAATGTTACATAAAATAAATAAAAATGTATATCACCTGTATTCCATGCTAATGTATTTATTCCAGCATTAGTGTACATCATAAAATGCTGAGTGCTACAGGGTTTTTAAGTATAGAAATAAGACTACGTCAGAAACACTTTAGGAGTATTGTATGGCACGGGCCCCAAATAGATCTGAAGCTTTATTCACACAGATGGTTGAACCTATCACTCTAACCACCCAGACCACTGACGAGACTGACTACCATTTAGTTTCTGTATAATGCAACCGAATGGAGATATATGTGTAACTTCACTGTGCCAGTGGTTGAGGCATTGTGCTTTTACTCTGTGGTGCACAATTGCTGAATATAGCATTTTGTGGGTGCTGCCTCCTACTCAGTTGTACATGTGTAGGTACTTATCAAGCACTGTGCCACCAGCAGTGCTGAGAGCCTGCAAACGCCTGGGTGGTCCACAGGTGCATGTTGCAGGCAGTGAAGCACCTATGTGAACCAGTCCTAATTGTGCTATATGAGAAAAATGAGTTCAGTTACTACTGTCATTAGGTTTTGAAGTTCTTACCATCACTGGTGCAGATAATCTTACTTCTACACTTAGGAATTATGCAGCTTTCAACATGATTTTGTGATGGACAGCTGAGCTAGAGTTTCCTCAGGAGTGTGTGCATGCATCTAGTTTCCTGCAACATTGGGTCCAGTTGAAGCAGAATTGCATATTTTCTAAATTATTTTCTCCTCACCATTCCTGCCATTGGTAATATGGGAAAGGTGAGAAGGTAGCAGCCATGTCAGTAAAAGGGGATCCCCTCATCTTCCCATAGTATGTATTGCTGTAAGGCTAGGTTCACAGTTTACATTGCATTTAGTCAATTAAAAGAATGCTTTATTTTCACTGCTAATGTGAGAATTTTGCAGTAACGCCCTGTGTACAGTTCATTGGGATGCTGCATGCCATTAGAACACACCGCACCGGCCGCACTGTGAACATCACATAGGTGGTGCATTGCAGTGCAACATTCTATTCTATATAACCAAAACCATTTAAAAAAAATATTAGAAATTTTGAAAATTATGGATAAAGGTCTCCATTATTATTACTGTATGGTAACCCATTAACAGCTTCAATAGAGTTATTTCATTTGAGATAATTGCACTGCTTTTGATCCTAGCCGGCAGAACTCATGCTGTAAATTCTTGGGAGAGAAGCCTGGGTGATGTGTACATTCCTGACAGAACTTTTCCAAGCTCTTTGCTAGCCATCCTGCTACAACAGATCTCTGAAAATGGAGCTGCAGAGTAGTTAACCCTTTAGCACTTGGAGCAGCTTTCAGATGTTACAGGAACATCAGATCTGCAGGTGAGGCTATTTCCAGAATTCATAAAACCAAGATGGTTGCTGCATAAAAAGGATATAGCACATTCTGCCATTATGTCTGACAAGGGGAGATGACACTGTGCACTGCTAAAATGATTTAATGTGTGTAGAATGTGGCTTAGATGTGCTCAAGTAGAGGAAGGTTTAGTTCAGCAAATGTGCTTGAAGCAAACCTGTAACATAAAAGACCCCCCCCCCCCCCCCCCAAGAAAAAGTTAGATACCTAAGTAAAGGGAGAACTCTGGATCATCCAGAGGCTTCCCATGTCCTCCTCCATCCCACCGCCACTAGCCGGGACCCTCTTTTTTTCTCTGCCACGCTCTCTATAAGTATGAAAGTGACTGGACTGTACATGCTGGATTACAGCTGCACCTGGGAAGTCCACGAGTGACTTTGGCTCACTGCGCAAGTGCGACCATTCTCACGCTTGCATAGTACAGCTATGCTGGTACATGGAAGGGAGTGCTACCACAAGAGCATATCTGTTCAGAGGGACCCTGCATAGCAACTGTGGTTGATGGATCAGGAACCATATAGACAAAAGGTTTGTGGCTAGTGCGGCAGATCCCAAAGGCAAACAGCGAGTTACTGTGTGCAGCTGGTTGGGAGATGTTCATACCTGATCCATAGTCCTGCGCCGCTTGGCTGTACTAGTGCAGAGCTTTTGTCTTTTTCCTTCCCCGCACAGTCAGTGCTGCCCATGCTAGAGGCCTATCCCAACCTGATGATGTGGCCGCTCAGAATATGCATATGCAGCCACATTACCAGGTTGGGCCAAGCCTCTGGTACATGCTGCATGCCCATGCAGAGAAGGTTGAATAAAGAAGCTTTGCACTAGTGCAGCTGATCGGATCATGGCATGTCCACCTCCCAGCCAGCTGCACCTTCACTCCCTGTCTGTTTCTAGCTGCCTGCCTCTGGGGTCTGCTTGTATTCTGAAGAGTGTGCTAGCTGCATGATTAGAGGAAGGGGGAGGGGCTGGGGGGTCCCTAAACATCTCAGATCCTAGCAACGCCCGTGCCAGGAAGTAGATTTGACATGAATGAATAAAGCCTTCAGATGCCCACATGAGGAAGTAAACTAGTCCAAAACCTGTCAGTAAGAGGTTGAGAACTGTTAGATTACCTGCTGTAAATGGAAATTACATAGGTAAAAAATGTACCATGCATTTTACTCTGGGAGAAATCTACATTATATATTTACAGCATATGTACAAATGCATTTTACAGGTTTTCCTCATTGTAGTCCTTTTGAGTGAAATGTTGTCCAAAATGGCATGTAATGTATTAGTGGTACACTCAAACAGCAAGATTTTTTTCAGTATGGAATTTGATAAAACACACACTGCTCAGTAAACAACCCACGCACCCACTTCTTCCTGCATGTTTAATAAAGTGCACACAGCAGACTGCATTGCGCCTCTGGAGGAGCATCACCTGTACTAATTAGAAAACTGACTCACTCAGTTCATGCATTACTGGCAAGGAGGCTGTGCTGTGCATCTTGCTGTCTCTGAATATACATCCATGGTAGTATGTTTGAAGACATGCATGAAAATTCCCTTATGATGTATACGCCTAAGCCAATGGAATTGCTTTTTTTTATCAGCAATAGAGGAATAGCTGGGTAATAAATAAAATGCATGTACAGAACAGGTATAAGGAATGAAAAAAGTTGTCCATTTTCTTTTGACAAGACAACATTTATATTGCGCTTTTCTCCTGGCGGACTCAAAGCGCCAGAGCTGCAGTCACTAGGACGGGCTCTATAGGCAGTAGTAATGTTAAGACTTGGTTAAGCTCTCCTACTGAATAGTTGTTTGCTTGCTTACTGAACAGGCAGAGCTGAGATTCGAACCCAGGTCTCCTGCGTCAGAGGCAGAGCTCTTAATCATTACACCATCCATGGTCTGTAGGCTTTGATAACAGTACAGGAAGTCTGTGCCCTGCTTTTGTGTTTCTCAGCGTATGTAAGAAGAACTCTTGTTTTTTCATAAACGAGTCCCATACTGGTTTATATCTCAGTAGAAATATAGGGTGGCTCATGAAAAAGAAGTCCGGCTGCCTGCCATGAGCGTGAGTTTACAGGCAGATGCCTGCTAGTCCCTGTGCACTTCTTACTCCATCCTTGCTGTGTGTGTCCTTCTTGGTGTGTTGCCTACAATTGCTGCAAGAAAGGAATCAGCAAACTTCAGTTGAGTTCATAATAAGTTCAGTAATCTTTATTGCAAAAAATCCCCACATAAGACATTGATATCTACAGGATCAAACTGACGTGTATCAGCCTCAAGGTGTGCCCTTAGTCATAGAAACTATAAGTAAGGGCACACCTTGAGCCCAACGCGCTTTGATCCTGTGGATGTCAATGTCTTATGTGTGGATTTTTGCAATAAAGATAACCTGCTTTTATGAACTCGACTGAAGTTTGCTGATCCCTTCCTTGCTGTCCATTTTGGTCTAGCTCACCAGATCCTGCACCAGTGAGTATGTAAATGGGGGTTTCAGAGCATTTGGATTCCTTTCATGATTGCCTACATTTTCTGCCTCATGAGAGCGTTACCCATTAGTCTGCTGGTATACTCGTACTCTTGGCAGGCAGCAGGGCCTCTTTTCCTTGGGCCAACCTCTACTAGACTAGCCTCACTGAAGATTAGTGCCCTCTAATCTTGTGACCAGTGTCACGTGATTAGGAATGGTGCCATTTGGTCACTGGGAGCAATTTAATAAGGCGGGCTTTAGGGGGTACTATTACAACTTAGGCTGAACTCTCTCTCTCCATACACATTTGGCAACAGGTTCACTTATAGAGGCACTTTACTGAATATAACATAATGGCTAAAATTGCTTATTTTTTATAGAGTAGAATCTCATTATAGTAAACCTCTTTATAGTAAACTCTGATATAGTAAACCTCTGGATATAGTAAACTCAGGTAATCCTCAGGTTCCAGCAAATGCATCTGTATAAATATACAATGTATCACCATTTATGAACTCGTAAATATCTGATATAGTAAAACTATTCCTGGTCCCTTGGAGTTTACTATAACAAGATTATACTGCAGTAAAATCCTTCCTAACCATCATTTACATTTGAAATGTATCACAGGTGGCAGCATCTTTACTGCTGATAGGTGCATCACTGCATAATGTTTGTTTTCTGTGTTCTGAAGCCAGTGCAAATGATACCTGGTCTCCCAGAATGCTCTGGGAGGAGAATTCCACATAGCTAAACATGTATAAATATCATATAGCTAAATATCACTGGGAAGGCAGGGCTACATACCAATATACAGCAATACTGTATATACCGGTAGATAGCAAGTGTTTCTGATGCTGAAACCAGGAAAATTAAAGCGAACCAGAGGCTTATGTGTTAAATCGAAAGAGGACCCAGAGGCATGTCATGTGCACAATGACATGCCTCTGTGTCTCTCTATTGCCGTCGCTAGTCACCCCCAGGGTCTGCTGTGTCCCCCTGAAAATATGGCCAGACTAGCGACAATCTGCTTGTGGCTAGCCTGATGTTTACCTCTCAGCCTCTCAATAACTTTTTCAAGCATCCTCTCCGTGGGGGGAGCTGCGGTATGGGGGAGGCAATGCTTGAAAAAGTTATTGACAGGCTGAGAGGTAAACTTCAGGCTAGCCACAAGCAGATTGTCTCTAGTCTGGCCATATTTTCAGGGGGGCACAGCAGACCCTGGGGGTGACTAGCGGTGGCAGTAGAGAGACATAGAGGCATGTCATTGTGCACATGACATGCCTCCTGAGTCCTCTTAACCACTTGAGGACCTAGGGCTTTCTACCCCTTAAGGACCGGCCACTTTTTTCCCATTCAGACCACTGCAGCTTTCACGGTTTATTGCTCACTCATACAACCTACCACCTAAATGAATTTTGGCTCCTTTTCTTGTCACTAATAAAGCTTTCTTTTGGTGCTATTTGATTGCTCCTGCGATTTTTACTTTTTATTATATTCATCAAAAAAGACATGAATTTTGGCAAAAAAATGATTTTTTTAACTTTCTGTGCTGACATTTTTCAAATAAAGTAAAATTTCTGTATACATGCAGCGCGAAAAATGTGGACAAACATGTTTTTGATTAAAAAAAAACCATTCAGTGTATATTTCTTGGTTTGGGGAAAAGTTATAGCGTTTACAAACTATGGTGCAAAAAGTGAATTTTCTCATTTTCAAGCATCTATGACTTTTCTGACCCCCTGTCATGTTTCATGAGGGGCTAGAATTCCAGGATAGTATAAATACCCCCCAAATGACCACATTTTGGAAAGAAGACATCCCAAAGTATTCACTGAGAGGCATAGTGAGTTCATAGAAGATATTATTTTTTGTCACAAGTAAGCGGAAAATGACACTTTGTGAGAAAAAAAAAAAAGTTTCCATTTCTTCTAACTTGCGACAAAAAAAAATGAAATCTGCCACGGACTCACCATGCCCCTCTCTGAATACCTTGAAGTGTCTACTTTCCAAAATGGGGTCATTTGTGGGGTGTGTTTACTGTCCTGACATTTTGGGGGGTGCTAAATTGTAAGCACCCCTGTAAAGCCTAAAGGTGCTCATTGGACTTTGGACCCCTTAGCGCAGTTAGGCTGCAAAAAAGTGCCACACATGTGGTATTGCCGTACTCAGGAGAAGTAGTATAATGTGTTTTGGGGTGTATTTTTACACATACCCATGCTGGGTGGGAGAAATATCTCTGTAAATGACAATTTGTTAATTTTTTTTACACACAATTGTCCATTTACAGAGATCTTTCTCCCACTCAGCATGGGTATGTGTAAAAATACACCCCAAAACACATTATACTACTTCTCCTGAGTACGGCGATACCACATGTGTGGCACTTTTTTGCACCCTAACTGCGCTAAAGGGCCCAAAGTCCAATGAGTACCTTTAGGATTTCACAGGTCATTTTGAGTAATTTCGTTTCAAGACTACTCCTCACGGTTTAGGGCCCCTAAAATGCCAGGGCAGTATAGGAACCCCACAAATGACCCCATTTTAGAAAGAAGACACCCCAAGGTATTCCGTTAGGAGTATGGTGAGTTCATAGAAGATTTTATTTTTTGTCAAAAGTTAGCGGAAAATGACACTTTGTGAAAAAAACACAATTAAAATCAATTTCCGCTAACTTGTGACAAAAAATAAAATCTTCTATGAACTCGCTATACTCCTAACGGAATACCTTGGGGTGTCTTCTTTCTAAAATGGGGTCATTTGTGGGGTTCCTATACTGCCCTGGCATTTTAGGGGCCCTAAACCGTGAGGAGTAGTCTTGAAACGAAATTTCTCAAAATGACCTGTGAAATCCTAAAGGTACTCATTGGACTTTGGGCCCTTTAGCGCAGTTAGGGTGCAAAAAAGTGCCACACATGTGGTATCGCCATACTCGGGAGAAATAGTACAACGTGTTTTGGGGTGTATTTTTACACATACCCATGCTGGGTGGGAGAAATACCTCTGTAAATGACAATCTTTTGATTTTTTTACACACAATTGTCCATTTACAGCGGTATTTCTCCCACCCAGCATGGGTATGTGTAAAAATACACCCCAAAACACATTGTACTACTTCTCCCGAGTACGGCGATACCACATGTGTGGCACTTTTTTGCACCCTAACTGCGCTAAGGGGCCCAAAGTCCAATGAGTACCTTTAGGATTTCACAGGTCATTTTTGTTTCAAGACTACTCACGGTTTAGGGCCCCTAAAATGCCAGGGCAGTATAGGAACCCCATTTTAGAAAGAAGACACTCCAAGGTATTCCGTTAGGAGTATGGTGAGTTCATAGAAGTTTTTATTTTTTTGTCACAAGTTAGCGGAAATTGATATTAATTGTTTTTTTTCACAAAGTGTCATTTTCCGCTAACTTGGGACAAAAAATAAAATCTTCTATGAACTCACCATACTCCTAACGGAATACCTTTGGGTGTCTTCTTTCTAGAATAGGGTCATTTGTGGGGTTCCTATACTGCCCTGGCATTTTAGGGGCCCTAAACCGTGAGGAGTAGTCTTGAAACCAAATGTTGCAAAATGACCTGTGAAATCCTAAAGGTACTCATTGGACTTTGGGCCCCTTAGCGTACTTAGGGTGTAAAAAAGTGCCACACATGTGGTACCGCCGTACTCAGGAGAAGTAGTATAATGTGTTTTGGGGTGTATTTTTACACATACCCATGCTAAGTGGGAGAAATATCTCTGTAAATGACAATTGTTTGATGTTTTTTACACACAATTGTCCATTTACATAGAAATTTCTCCCACCCAGCATGGGTATGTGTAAAAATACACCCCAAAACACATTATACTACTTTTCCTGAGTACGGCGGTACCACATGTGTGACACTTTTTTGCAGCCTAGGTGCACTAAGGGGCCCAACGTCCTATTCACAGGTCATTTTGAGGCATTTGTTTTCTAGACTACTCGTCACGGTTTAGGGCCCCTAAAATGCCAGGGCAGTATAGGAACCCCACAAGTGACCCCATTTTAGAAAGAAGACACCCCAAGGTATTCCGTTAGGTGTATGGCGAGTTCATAGAAGATTTTATTTTTTATCACACGTTAGTGAAAAATGACACTTTGTGAAAAAAAACCAATAAAAATCAAGTTCCGCTAACTTTTGACAAAAAATAAAATCTTCTATGAACTCGTCATACACCTAACAGAATACCTTGGGGTGTCTTTTTTTCTAAAATGGGGTCACTTGTGGGGTTCCTATACCGCCCTGGCATTTTACGGGCCCAAAACCATGAGTAGTCTGGAAACCAAATGTCTCAAAATAACTGTTCAGGGGTATAAGCATCTGCAAATTTTGATGACAGGTGGTCTATGAGGGGGCGAATTTTGTGGAACCGGTCATAAGCAGGGTGGCCTTTTAGATGACAGGTTGTATTGGGCCTGATCTGATGGATAGGAGTGCTAGGGGGGTGACAGGAGGTGATTGATGGGTGTCTCAGGGGGTGGTTAGAGGGGAAAATAGATGCAATCAATGCACTGGGGAGGTGATCGGAAGGGGGTCTGAGGGGGATCTGAGGGTTTGGCCGAGTGATCAGGAGCCCACACAGGGCAAATTAGGGCCTGATCTGATGGGTAGGTGTGTTAGGGGGTGACAGGAGGTGATTGATGGGTGTCTCAAGGTGTGATTAGAGGGGGGAATAGATGCAAGCAATGCACTGGCGAGGTGATCAGGGCTGGGGTCTGAGAGCATTCTGAGGGTGTGGGCGGGTGATTGAGTGCCCTAGGGGCAGATAGGGGGTCTAATCTGATAGGTAGCAGTGACAGGGGGTGATTGATGGGTAATTAGTGGGTGTTTAGGGTAGAGAACAGATGTAAACACTGCACTTGGGAGGTGATCGGACGTCAGATCTGCGGGCGATCTATTGGTGTAGGTGGGTGATCAGATTGCCCGCAAGGGGCAGGTTAGGGGCTGATTGATGGGTGGCAGTGACAGGGGGTGATTGATGGGTGGCAGTGACAGGGGGTGATTGATGGGTGGCAGTGACAGGGGGTGATTGATGGGTGATTGATAGGTGATTGACAGGTAATCAGTGGGTTATTACAGGGGAGAACAGATGTAAATATTGCACTGGCGAATTGATAAGGGGGGGTCTGAGGGCAATCTGAGCGTGTAGGTGGGTGATTGGGTGCCCGCAAGGGGCAGATTAGGGTCTGATCTGATGGGTAACAGTGACAGGTGGTGATAGGGGGTGATTGATGGGTGATTGATGGGTAATTAGTGCGTTTTTAGAGGAGAGAATAGATGTAAACGCTTGGGTGGTGATCTGATGTCGGATCTGCGGGCAAACTATTGGTGTGTGTGGGTGATCAGATTGCCCGCAAGGGGCAGGTTAGGGGCTGATTGATGAGTGGCAGTGACAGGGGGTGATTGATGGGTAGCAGTGCCAGGGGCTGATTGATGGGTGGCAGTGACAGGGGGTGATTGATGGGTGGCAGTGACAGGGGGTGATTGACAGGTGATCAGTGGGTTATTACAGGGAAGGACAGATGTAAATAATGCCCTGGCGAATTGATAAGGGGGGGTCTGAGGGCAATCTGAGCGTGTAGGCGGGTGATTGGGTGCCCGCAAGGGGCAGATTAGGGTCTGATCTGATGGGTAACAGTGACAGGTGGTGATAGGGGGTGATTGATGGGTAATTAGTGGGTGTTTAGAGGAGAGAATAGATGTAAATGCTGCGCTTGGGTGGTGATCTGATGTCGGATCTGCAGGCAAACTATTGGTGTGGGTGGGTGATCAGATTGCCCGCAAGGGGCAGGTTAGGGGCTGATTGATGAGTGGCAGTGACAGGGGGTGATTGATGGGTAGCAGTGCCAGGGGGTGATTGATGGGTGGCAGTGCCAGGGGGTGATTGATGGGTGATTGACAGGTGATCAGTGGGTTATTACAGGGAAGAACAGATGTAACTAATGCACTGGCGAATTGATAAGGGGGGGTCTGAGGGCAATCTGAGCGTGTAGGCGGGTGATTGGGTGCCCGCAAGGGGCAGATTAGGGTCTGATCTGATGGGTAACAGTGACAGGTGGTGATAGGGGGTGATTGGTGGGTAATTAGTGGGTAATTAGTGGGTGTTTAGAGGAGACAATAGATGTAAACACTGCGCTTGGGTGGTGATCTGATGTCGGATCTGCGGGCGATCTATTGGTGTGGGTGGGTGATCAGATTGCCCGCAAGGAGCAGGTTAGGGGCTGATTGATGGGTGGCAGTGACAGGGGGTGATTGATGGGTGGCAGTGACAGGGGGTGATTGACAGGTGATAAGTGGGTTATTACAGGGAAGGACAGATGTAAATAATGCCCTGGCGAATTGATAAGGGGGGGTCTGAGGGCAATCTGAGCGTGTAGGCGGGTGATTGGGTGCCCGCAAGGGGCAGATTAGGGTCTGATCTGATGGGTAACAGTGACAGGTGGTGATAGGGGGTGATTGATGGGTAATTAGTGGGTGTTTAGAGGAGAGAATAGATGTAAATGCTGCGCTTGGGTGGTGATCTGATGTCGGATCTGCAGGCAAACTATTGGTGTGGGTGGGTGATCAGATTGCCCGCAAGGGGCAGGTTAGGGGCTGATTGATGAGTGGCAGTGACAGGGGGTGATTGATGGGTAGCAGTGCCAGGGGGTGATTGATGGGTGGCAGTGCCAGGGGGTGATTGATGGGTGATTGACAGGTGATCAGTGGGTTATTACAGGGAAGAACAGATGTAACTAATGCACTGGCGAATTGATAAGGGGGGGTCTGAGGGCAATCTGAGCGTGTAGGCGGGTGATTGGGTGCCCGCAAGGGGCAGATTAGGGTCTGATCTGATGGGTAACAGTGACAGGTGGCGATAGGGGGTGATTGGTGGGTAATTAGTGGGTAATTAGTGGGTGTTTAGAGGAGACAATAGATGTAAACACTGCGCTTGGGTGGTGATCTGATGTCGGATCTGCGGGCGATCTATTGGTGTGAGTGGGTGATCAGATTGCCCGCAAGGGGCAGGTTAGGGGCTGATTGATGGGTGGCAGTGACAGGGGGTGATTGATGGGTGGCAGTGACAGGGGGTGATTGACAGGTGATAAGTGGGTTATTACAGGGAAGGACAGATGTAAATAATGCCCTGGCGAATTGATAAGGGGGGGTCTGAGGGCAATCTGAGCGTGTAGGCGGGTGATTGGGTGCCCGCAAGGGGCAGATTAGGGTCTGATCTGATGGGTAACAGTGACAGGTGGTGATAGGGGGTGATTGATGGGTAATTAGTGGGTGTTTAGAGGAGAGAATAGATGTAAACGCTGTGCTTGGGTGGTGATCTGATGTCGGATCTGCGGGCGATCTATTGGTGTGGGTGGGTGATCAGATTGCCCGCAAGGGGCAGGTTAGGGGCTGATTGATGGGTGGCAGTGACAGGGGGTGATTGATGGGTGATTGACAGGTGATCAGGGGGGATAGATGAATACAGTACATGGGGGGGGGGTCTGGGGAGAATCTGAGGGGTGGGGGGTGATCAGGAGGGGGCAGGGGGGGGATAAAAAAAAATAGCGTTTTTAGATAGTGACAGGGAGTGATTGATGGGTGATTAGGGTGGTGATTGGGTGCAAACAGGGGTCTGGGGGGTGGGCAGGGGGGGGTCTGAGGGGTGCTGTGGGCGATCTGGGGCAGGGGGGGGAGAAATCAGTGTGCTTGGGTGCAGACTAGGGTGGCTGCAGCCTGCCCTGGTGGTCCCTCGGACACTGGGACCACCAGGGCAGGAGGCAGCCTGTATAATACACTTTGTAAACATTACAAAGTGTATTATACACTTTGTATGCGGCGATCGTCGGGTTAACATCCCGCCGGCGCTTCCGTATGGCCGGCGGGATGTTGCGGTGGGTGAGCGGCGCCAGGCGGAGGCGGAGGATCGCGTCACTGATGACGCGATCGCTCCGCCCATGCCCCTACAAGGACCGCCGCCAATTGTCAATACGGCGGTCCTTGCGGGGTCCACTTCCCGGCCGCCAATTGTATATACGGCGCTCAGGAAGTGGTTAAAGAGAATCTGTACTCTAAAATTCTTACAATAAAAAGCATACCATTCTATTCATTATGTTCTCCTGGGACCCTTTTTGCTGTTTCTGCCACTCCCTGCTGCAATCCTGGCTTGTAATTGCCAGTTTTAGGCAGTGTTTACAAACAAAAGACATGGCTGCTAACCAGCATGTGATAGGCTCATAGAAGCTCAGTCTGTGACTCATACAGAGCCTGCAGGGGGTGTGGAGAGGGTGTGCATAACTTCTATCCTATCACAGCAGAGCAGCACATTCCAGCCTGAGCCGACAAAGCTGGCAAAGGAGAGAATATTAGATTAGATAACAGAGATAATACAGCCACTGTGCAACTAGGAAAGACTACTGTAAGACAGACCACATTAGAACAGGTATAGGAACTTCTAGGATAGAAGAAATAAGGCTGAACATTTTGTTACAGGGTCTCTTTAAGATTTAATACATCCGCCTCTGGTTCTCTTTAAAGAACATCTATAACCCATTCAAAAAAAAAAACCTGATTCTTACCTCAACAGGGGGAAGCCTCTGGATCCTAATGAGGCTTCCCCTGTCCTTGTTCCAGTGCTGGGACCCCCGCACAGCACAGACCAATAATATTTACATTTACTGCCTGTGCAGGTGCACTAGTAGATCTCTGCTCAGGCTCCGGTGGAAATAGCCAAGCTATTGCTCGCACCTGCTGTCCCGATCGGGCTCAGCTATTTCTGCCGGAGCCTGAGGAGAAGCCGATGCTGCGTCTGCACAAGGCTCCTGACAAGCACCCCACTAGGGGATTTTCCAAAGAGACAGCGCCAGATCCCCTCTGCTTAGGAGGACGGGGAAACTTCCTTAGGATCCAGAGGCTTCCCACTCCCGAGGTAAGTATCCCCCAGGGGCACTTTTTTCAGGAAGACTTTAATGTAAAAGTGGGTATCCTGAATAATTTACTACATTTTACTACACATTTCTGGAGCTGCTCTTTAAATATTGACCTTCTGAGTTGTTTTTCAGTTTAAATCTGCAAAGTTCTTTTCTTTCTACACACAATCATGACTGCAGATCGTCCAATATACAGTGATAATGACTTTAGCTTCACCAAGATTTTGGAAGTCACTAAAACCACATATAATGTACACAGACATCAAATGCTTTTTGATATCGTACTGTGATTTTATATTTTATTTTTAATATTATACTGATACACATTTTCCCTCAATAAAATAGACCATATGTACATATAAAAAGAAATTCTATCTGTAAAGAAAAGTCAACTGTTCCATTTGATGACCTTGTTATAGCGCAGTCATTTTATTTGTGCATCGTGTAGTGAGTTTGTGGGTAAAGTAGTATGTCACTTATAATGCCCTTGGACCATAATATATGTTATTTATAGTAAAACCAACAATCTTTGTTAAAACATGTATTTATTACAAACATTCCTTGTACAGAGTCATTGTTAGGAAGAAGGGCAGGTGTTCACACTGACTGCCCCACTGACCAGGGAGGCTTTGCTAAAGCTTACAGGCCGTCTGTCTATCACAAAGTTGCGGATACAGCCTGTGAAGGAGTTTCTTGTGGTGAGGCTTGGGGCCAGCAATGAATCTAAACATTTGTAGAGAAGTGGAAAAAAAAGCTGTTACTCACAAAAAGTAGCCACATTTACAACTTATAGAATAGGTAATGTTACAGTCTTACCTGGCACTCCTCCAACAAAAACAGGCTCTTTAAGGTGAACTAGTTTCTTGTTCCGTGGGCCTACGACATGGTTTATCTCAGAATCCACATCCAGTTGCACTACATTGTCATCTCTTATCACTGGAATAATAGAGGAACACATGTATGTCGGTAAAAAGTGTGTACACTTATGGCATTAGTATTCCGTACATTCAGAGAATGAGTCACTTTACATGTCATTGTTTGAACGGTGCTGGAAATGTATTCTGCAAAATTAGGAATTATGAAACGGTTTTCAGTACAGTCTGACTTACCAAACTCTGCAGAACCTGGGGCACCACCAATGGTAAGTCCTGCCCTGCACAGACTTTCAGATCAGAGAGGTACGCATTGCATGAAAGGGGAACTGGATGTATCTTATGGAGGTGTCGGGGTACATTGGCCCTTATTCGATTCACTTTCTCTCGGAATTTTTCTCCTATGAGATAATTTTTCATCTTCTGTTTAAAATAATTTTTCAGCACTCTGTGATTGAAAAAGTACCATCAAGTAGGTGAAAAGTTAATGTCAAAATAATTCCAAGTAATTTCTTGCTTGCTGGTGGCTAAATGTGTGTAACCTATTAGCAGCACTTTTCTGAGCGCTTGTGATTTGAAAAGCTCTTACTAATGTAATGCTATGGGTGTGATCCCACTTGAGGGATGCATTTTTTTTAAACCACCCCCATAGCATTACATTAGCAAGAGCTTTGCAAATCACAAGCACTTAGAAGAGCACAGCTAGTGGGCCCATATTTTATCGAGTGTTTATTGAAAATATCACCATGGAGAAAACTTAGGAGAAATACTGAACTGAATAAGGGTCATAAAGTGGTACAAAACAGAAAAATGGATGCCTCCTTCTAAAATAGGGGGTTGCATTGATGCTGAGGTCTGCGGAGTGGCATTGAGGCATACATTCCTTTTTTGTCGTTTTTTCTTTTTGGCACAGGATATTGCAGAAGTTACCATTTTTGGCAATATCCCATCATATCCCCTCTCTGTCTCCTATTCTCACACTAACCTTATCCCCTTTTAAAACTTAACACTAACTAACTCTGATCGTATCCTTTTTCTCTTGACTCCCAACACTAAGCTTCCCCTCTCCTTTCCTAACAAAACCTCTCTCCACTCCACTTCTAACAGTAACCTACTCCATCACCACAATATGAGTTCAGCTATAATGTACGATCTGAATGCCATCCCGCTGCTTGCCATGCCGCTCCAAACGCTCAGCTATATTATAGCCGAGCAACCGCACCAAATTTATGATTGGCCACATTATTATTTAGTATTTATGTAGAGCTGACATCTTCCGCAGCGCTTTACAGAGTATATATAGTCTTACCACTAACTGTCCCCCAGAGGAAGCCAATTAACTTCTCTGTATGTTTTTTTTAGTTGTGGGAGGAATGGAGCACCTGGAGCAAACCCACACAGACACGCATTATGGAACAGTTAGTCTGAAAGCCACAGAAACAGATGGCCTTTGCCACTTTAAGGCTCCCTGCACACTGCAAATCCTTTTTAGTGATTCTGTTT
This sequence comes from Hyperolius riggenbachi, assembly GCF_040937935.1. NCBI lineage: Eukaryota > Metazoa > Chordata > Amphibia > Anura > Hyperoliidae > Hyperolius > Hyperolius riggenbachi. The sequence continues at coordinate 277,949,447 of NC_090649.1, forward strand.
CCGATTTGCAATTCCGATTTTCGCTGAATGCAATCAACAGAAAAACTGAGTCAAAAACGCAGCATGCAGTAACGATTAAAAATCGGAATCGAATGTAAAAACCGATTAAAAATCGGAATCGCATGCACTGTGCAGGGAGCCTAAAAGTGGAAATTATTTGCTGATGGCAGTTTCCGGCTGTGACATGAAATGCTGACATTTGTAAAGTGCATTTTTCCTGTGGGATTCAAAATACATGGCCAACTAAGCAGCCACTTAGATCCCACCTAAGCACTTGGAGCATTAGAAAGTCTTGCCCAAGGACTCTGTACTGGTTAGGTACTGGTTAGATACTTATTCTATCCAAGATTCAAACCCTGGTTTCCTATCAAAGGTGGTGCCTTTACCCAGTAAACTATCCAGCTACCATACTGTGTATTTTCCACATCTAATTTTAAATGTATGCACTGAGAACTGTTTATTGCAATATAAAAAACACGTTTGTTGGGTTATCGTTTCTGGTTAGCAGCACTGAACGCTGGGAGTATCATTGTTTTTGTCAGTAAATTGGAGTTCATTTTAAGCCGAAGTCATCGCAATTATTCATCAAGACCGCGCAAGATTCTGTGAAGGATATGAACTTGTCAGGGCCAACTTTGGAATAGAAATCAAGTACACGTTTAAAGAAAACTCATGAAAATATGTCGAGAATATACAAACTTTGGCCAAATAATGCTACTGTTTACACAGGCTTCCTCCATAAGCTTTTCAGTGAATTGCTATGACTCACATTGCAATGTTTTGCTCTGTTTATAGGCATATGTAGGTAATGGACACTTACAATTCAGACATTTTTATAAACCAATATTGTTGTTAAGGTACAACAAGATAATCACTGGTTATAATGGGAGATAATTCCTCACAATAAGTGTAATTTATACAAACCTGCAATTCTGTGCCATTGGCCATCACAGAGGCTTTGTTTGGGTACCACATTTGTAGAAAATTCTCTATTGCCAAATTTCACTTTCACTACAACCTATATTGAAAAATAACCACAAATTTTAATTGGAAGAAACAACATTGAATTATTAAGTCATATAATCAGTTAATCTTTTTTTTTTTTTTTAATCATGTTAAAAAGTGATGTATATTGGGATATTAGTATATATGGAATCCTAAGTTGGCTTTATAGATAGCATGGAAAATCATCTAGCAAAAGACATCTTAGAGAGTAAATTGAAAGGATTGTTAAAGAGAACCTGAGATGAAAGCCATCTCAGGTACTTTACTTATCTGGGGCTTCCTTAAAGAGGAACGGTAGCAAAAGTCTTTAACATATAAAACACATACAAATAAGAAGTACATTTCTCCTAGAGTAAAATGAGCCATAAATTACTTTTCTCCTACGTTGCTGTCACTTACAGTAAGTAGTAGAAATCTGACATTACCGACAGATTTTGGAATAGCCCATCTTCTCATAGGGGGGTTCTCACAGTTTTCTTTAAAGCACTTAGTGAATGGCAGTTGGTTCGTCCAACTGCCAAAATAGTGTGCAGTGAGCAGGAAGGCTGACCAGCATCATTGAATTAATCATTTTCAGGGAATGTCTTTATAAAGAATAAAGGCCATACTGAGAATCCCCTAGGAAGAGGTGGACTAGTCCAAAATCTGTTGGTAATGTTAGATTTCTACTAACTACTGTAAGTGACAGCAACATAGGAGAAAAGTAATTTATGGCTCATTTTACTCTCGGAGAAATGTACTTCTTATTTGTATGTGTTGTAAATTTTAAGATTTTCACGATGGTTCCTCTTTAAGCGCTCTTGAAGCCGCTTGTGCAGTAGTACTGCAAAAACTCAGAATGCTCCCAGCCGCGGTAGCGTGAGAAGGAAGCACGCCAGGCCACGCATGCGCAAGGAAGTACGACTCGGCTAGGCTTTTGGGCAGTATTGCAGGTGACAGGAGCCACCCAGGGAGCCGGCGAGAGACTGAGCTTATGGAAGCCCCAGGTAAGTATAGTACTTGAGATGGCTTTCATCTCAGGTACACTTTAAGAGGAAGGCTGAAAAATGGTTAGTCTCTCTTGCCGCTTGCAATATGCCATTTGGGGAAATGCCACAGTTCCTGCTAATTGAGACAATTGTAAAATGTACCTGAAATTAAGTGCAAAAAAGAAAAGCAAGCTAAACGTTAGTTTTACTTTCCATGCTGCCTGGCTGTTTTCTTAGAAATAGCTTCCTTAAAGGATACCCAAAGTGACATGTGACATGATGAGATAGACATGCGTATGTACAGTGCCTAGCATACAAATAACTATGCTGTGTTCCTTTTTTTTCTTTCTCTGCCTGAAAGAGTTAAATATTAGGTATGTTAGTGACCCAGTCCTGACTCAGACAGGAAGTGACCAGGTGTCCCCCATTTGGAATTCTCTCAGTGATGCCGCCCCTGTATCCCTGTGGCTGTCTTTTCCTTATCCCATCTCTCTGTCGGCATCTGTGGGGGCAGTGTGCAGGATGCCTGCAGGTTCGTAATACCCCGTGTCCCCGGTGGCTGTCCCATCCCTCTAGACTTGTCGGTCCTGCCTTCCCCCGTCCGCCTCTTTCCCGTCTCGCTAAAGCATCTATGGCGAGGGTGCAGTCTGTGGCTTACCGATGAACGCCACAATGCGGAAGTGAAAGGAAACAGACTTTGACAGCGTGCACGGACACCACGACGGCTTGAACCCGAAGGATTACTGCTGGTTAGCTCTGCACTGTGGTGTTCATCGGTAAGCCACAGACTGCACCCTCGCCATAGATGTTTTAGTGAGACGGGGAAAGAGGAGGATGGGACAGAGGCAGTTGGGGGGAGGCAAGACCGACAAGTCTAGAGGGATGGTACAGCCGCCGGGGGCACGGGGTATTACAATCCTGCAGGCATCCTGCACACTGCCCTCCCAGATGCTGATTAGAGAGATGGGGAACGTAGAAGACAGCAGAGGGGGGGAAGGGGACACATGAGTACAGGGGGCACCTAAAAGCACATGGGGCACTTTAAAGGACATAGGAACATCTAAGAGCACATGGGGGGGGGGCACTTTATAATACACAGGGGGGGCTTTTAAGGACACTGAGAGCGCACAGGGGAGGGGGGGAGACTTTAAAGGACACAAGGGGTACCGAAGAGCACATGGTGGCATTTTAGAGGACACAGGGGGCACCTGAGGATGGGGGGGCATTTAAGAGGACTCTGGGTGGCAGAGGAGGACACGAGGAGGAGGGCACAAAAGACGCAAGAGGTGCATGGGGGACATATTAATGAAGGAGGGGAGAAGTTACACAAGACACCCCTGCACCATGGACGCACCAGGTTTAGTATTTTTTTCCTGGTTTTTGCACTCTAAACCTGGGTGCGTCTTATGGTCCGGAAAATACAGTATGTTATTCCTGACTTTTATCATATTATTTAAATCAGTTTAGTGTGTTAGCCTATTTTTCTTGACTATTTATGTTATCCCCTTTCGATGTACCCCTTTTATGGGGTTTACAAAGCGTGTACATGTGTTTTTATGTTTGGAAAAAATTAATAAAATCTTTTGAAACTGAATGTGCAAAAATGAAATATGATCAAACTCAAAAAGATTAAACCATTGAAAAAAGCATAATATGCCAGGACCACTAGCGGGCACCACTTTAGAAATAGCATATCACAGTGGATCGGTACTGTGGTTCAAATAAGAGCCACAAGTATGATACAAAAAACAAAGAGTTAATTAACGCAACAAGTGCCTCGCAACACCAAATGATCTATATATCCAAATAAAAGTACTTACAACAAAGTGAAAACTATTTGGCTCATGCATAATGAATAATACAGTTAATAACACAATCAGACTATATAGAGCACGTGAATAAGAAAAAGAAGAGTGCTACTTAGCTTGGTTGTGAATGTAGCATGGCCTTATGTGACAACAAGACTAATATAATTAAGCCATTAGCTTTTGCTATTGCAGTAAAATGATAATAAAAATTTCTTAGCATCTTCAGTGGTGAAAAATATTACCTGGGAAACACTATAAAAAGATCAATATTTGAGAGGAAATCTCTTCTACTGCTTCTAAGTCTAAGCTGGCAACACATAATTCTAAATATCGTCTTGTTGACAGAGGTGGGGTAGACCATAAGCTATGTGAGATATTTGTTTTACCTGACCCTCCTTCATGTGCACATTGAGGTATTCTCCATTCACATTCTGGACATGAAGCAAGATTCCGGAGTTACTTCTTGCACGTACTTCTATGACAAGTTCAAATTTTACTTCTGACTGAAAGGATTCAGCTAAAACATAAAAAATATTGCTGCATCACTTACTGTTGCTATATAGACTTTCAGTTCATTGGACAACTTAACTTGGATATCACAAACAGAATTTCTGTATGTTCTATACAGTATTACCACTTTTCAATGTCTATTCCCAACTGCTTTGTTGGGTGTACACACAAATCCAATTTTGATAGACGAACAAGTGGCCAATTTAACCACTTCCATGTAGTGTAATGGCAAACAGAACTAAATACTATGAACAGATTGTGTAGTACTACACTACATACTAAACGGAAGTGCTAAAAATGGCCAATCATTAGCCAATCAAAATTGGATGTGTGTACCAGGCTTAAAGGTGGCCACATCCAACGCATTCAAATTATCCACTTTTAAGGAAATTTTAGAATAATGATGGGTTGTTTAAAAAAATAGATTACCAGTTTTTATTGATATACAGTATGTAGATTGGGAGTACCTGATTTTTCTTATTATTTTTTATGAAAATCGAATGGTGTAGGAAAGATTGTCTTTCTTGGTTTTTTAGATCCAAGCAATTTTTTTAGAGTTTTCAATAGTTGAAAACGTGTTTTACATTGGTCAGATTTTTCAAATGTTACAATCAGAAAAATTCAAGACCAGTGACATAAAACAAATCCTACCAATGACAGCCCATGTGCTTTATGAGACCCAACTAAAAACAGTACAAAATATGCTCACACTCACTATAGAATTTGTAATAAGAATAAATAAATCAAACATGCGCAGATGCTATTCTAGAACAATATTCTGTAATTTCTCATAGCTCATAACTTTATATATTTTAGTTAATATTTTCTAAAACAACAATATTGGACATGAGGTTGAGCTTGTGATAGAAATACACTACTATCCTTTTTTTCATTCTGGATGTCTATATCTGTACTGAAGCCTGCCATGAACTTAATTCTATACTAGCCTTCAAGCTCTACTGGTTATGGAGGTATCACATAATTACCTTCTGGTATTTGCTACGCTGTATTGACTCGCATGTCTGTGTCAAAAGAAATGTCTTTATGCAGACAGCCATGACAGGGGCAAAGCTAGGAAGCATAGACTTTTCATTCATTAGACCATTACCTAGAATCACATATCCGCCTTCTGATGAAATATAGGTTCCAGATTCTGTGGGGCCTTCAAAACAAGGTGTCACACTGAATGTCTGAGATAGCGAAGTTACAGAGCGACCATTGAGCTCCAGATCTCCAAGGCAGCCATGGAAACTGTAGACTGAATTTATCTATAAAAATAAAAACACACAGTATTATATGCTTTTTATAGAGGTAAAAATAGTAAATGGTCAGAATATTTCTTTTGCATTTTATTTATTTTTTATCTTGTGATTGTAAGGCTTGGCAGACTATTCACCCACAGATTAGCTCCTATGCCCCAATCTAACTCCACCTGCTTCACCCAATGTAGCGCGTCCCCGCTTGAACGGGAGGTGAGAAACAACACCTGCCCGAATTCGGTTACACCCAGGTCTTTAAAGGGGCAAAGTACAGTACATGAGCTGAACGTAGAGCAGGCAAAAAATCCCCCAGAGCCAAACAAGAACAGATAGCAATTCCAGAAACAGTTCAGGTCATACACAGGCAATCTGATATATCGAAGTACAAAAGGGCAAGGCAAAACACAGTTCACAAGACAATCCAAGGTTGGTCCAGGCAATGATCAAGGGAAGTCCAATATAAGGAAAAGGTCAGTAAAGGTGGCAATCAGAAGAGTAGTCGATAACAAGCTGGGTCAGAATCCAGAAATCACAGTAATAATGAGCAGAGAGCACCCAGCAGCTAGCACAGCTAAAGCTATCACGGGCAATGAGTGACTGACACAGCAGGCTTTATATATAAGTGCTCATCCAATCAGTGGCTGGCCGATCACTCATACAGCAACCAATCATGCATCAAAAATACCTGCCTATGTGTCAGCTGATAGAAAGTCTGCTGAAGCGATACTGATCCAGATTATGTGTCAGCTGACTGATGTGTGTGTGTGTGTGTGTGTGACAGAGAGGTGCTCATGTTTGCCACACAGCCCAGTAGTTGCACCTGTTTTTTCACTGACCTGAGGAAGCGGGCAAGCACCCGCGAAGCGCGTTGTCAATTTTATGTGCTTGAATAAATGACCTTTTTCAATAAACTGGTCCAAATTCTTCAAGAGAGGTATGATTACCTCTCTATTTATAAGGTTAACAGCTTATTAGCCTATCTTTTATGCACTGGGCGCCTCCACCCTTGTTTTAAGTGATGTGTCAGCTGACACTTGTTTACAGCACCTGAGAGAGTATTGAGGCAGGGAGGAGTGCGGAACCTGCCCACCACTATGCGCACACTGGTCCTCAGCGTGCGCCGCGCGTCACAATCCGGGAACCGCTGCTGACACCCGGAAGTGGAGGATGCAGCTTGAGTTTCGGCTGATCCAGCCGCATCACGGGGACCTCCAGGTAAGTCCCTAACGGTGATATTGTTAATTAAGCAGTTGAGCAATAGCAGTACAATGAAGCAAAATAATAATTTACATAGAAAAGTAATTTATGGCTCATTTTACTCTGGAAAAAAACGTACTTCTTATTTGTCTATGCTTGCACATATTTTAAATTTTAAAATTTTTCGCCATAGTGCCCCTTTAAGATTTTTTATTGTATGTGTCACACATTAAACTGCAACTTTTAACAGCCATGTTCTATGTTTTTACTGAAATTGCTATTTTATGTTTCTTTGACTATCAACAACCCACAGTTGGCTGTCGACCTGGTATAGACAAGCAGTCGATAAGTGCTATAGGACTGCCAAACAGCGTCTGCTCTACAGGTATAAGTGTAATAATTACCTCCACATTCTTCATAGCTCTCTCAGGAGCCACACCACCAAAATAAAGAGGGGCCTCCACTCTCCATTCAGAATTTGTGTCAGGAAGGCTATCTTCAAATGCACGTAAACCGTCAATAATCATTTTACCTCTGTTCATGTCACGGACACATGTTACCTGGTCACAAAATATCATTATTTTAGTAAAAAAAATGTCAACAAAGATATATAAACACGTAAAACTTTATATTATTTTGTTTCAACCAACAGAGAATATTTGGGAATAGGCGGCAAAAAACGTACTGTATATAAACATCTGACTAAGCTCGCCCTTGTCTCCCCACCTCCCCCGACACACACCCTTTTAGTCTAAAAATAGGCCCAAAGCTATGACCCACTGATTGGCTGTCCCCTTAATGTGCCGGCAACCCCAGATGCAGATCACGCATTGGAGCATGCTGGTAAGTGCAGGGTACGCGTTGGAAAGTGCTTTGCCATGTATAGTTACTGTCCTTACTCTGACTTGCATCCTCTACTGTCCCGTGCAGCTTCTGCACCTGCCACTGCAACGAGAGCCCCCAGCCTGGAGCTCTAGTGGCCAGTTTGGAAATCTGCCGGGACACTGGAGGAAGAAAGCCGGAGAAAGAACAGGTAGCTGTACATGCTCAAGCATGCTCCACCATGCACTCTGCCTTTAGGGGCCCCCCACACATGTCACTTGCTTTATGTCACCCATGGATAGGCCAACCCCGGCACTTTCACACCAAATTTGGGTGTCAAAAATCTGTGGTGATATAAAGTAGATTTTTTTTTTTTCAGAAAACAGTAAAATGCAGCACTGATATATTATTTATGCCAGTGTATGATACTGCAAACACATGAAAATATATTTCTCTGTAAAGGGCTCCATTCTTGGTTGCCTGGTTTGAAAGTCTGTAATAGGCTATTTATCTGTGTACGTATATGTACTCTGCCAGTGAGTTGGGTGCAGGGTGAGCCTAATGATGGCTGCCCTTGCCGCCATTTAAATCCCTCGTGGTGTAAAATACGATTCCCCCTCCAAGTCGTAGCAACTCGGAGGGAGAAGTAATTTGGGGTCCGGCGATCGGAGAAACCCCTGAATTACCCGTGCACGGGGCATGCACTATAGCACTAGTGTTATTGTTACTTACAGCATGCCATAGGCCATCATTATACTTTTGTTGTGTTTTGATTGTCAGTTTTTGATCTCCAACATTGAACACAAAATGTAGATGTCCATCAGCTAGGAAAAGAGTGACAAAGTTGTCTTCTTCTTCATCCGATACATAGAAGATCATTCCATGGGACGAATGTGTGCGTAAGCGGAAAGACAATTCAGATCTACAAAGTATAAAAAAATATGTTACTGTCTTATTTTTGCTAATCCTATACTCATAGTATACTCATTATATGCCTGCACATAACAAAAAGCTCGACTCTTGTTTGGTGACGCTGGAGTCAAGGTAGAATACGCGATATACTGTAAATAATTTTTTTTTACATATTTTTAGAGAAGGACTTATGTAATCCATTAAAGTGACAAAACACAAATTTGGAATAGTGAATAAAAAAAACCTCATAGCTGATCAAGGAAATTGTAATTACATTCAAAATGATAGCTGTTTAAAACGGTGTTCAGTAGCAAAGTGGTAGAAAGAGTACCAAGAGTACCCTTTTCATAGGAGAAATGTGCTTAGAACTGCAGCACAACTTGCTTTCTGCCCTCTGTAGATTTAAATGGTTGGCAGGCGACTCAGGTTTATGCAACTCCCAGTAGGAAGAATAACTGAGACCAGATCATATTCTCCCATATTACAGCAGAAACCATGCAGCTGAAGGTGGTGGCAAAGAGTAGTAACAAAGGTAGTGACAAGGGTGGAGCATAGAAATAGTTTGTGTAAGGAATAGCGGAAATGCCGCCACTGAGTCTAGCGGCATGGCGGCTATCTCCGCGTGTCTGCCTGCGGCCTCTGCCGCGCGATTACATGCTCAGGTTATGCCTGGTCCTTCCATTGCTCACAGGCTAAGAGCTACGCGCGCGCGAGCCGAGCGACAGGACCTTTATGCAGCTAAGAGGGGAGTCAGCTGATCATGCGGTCAGCTGACTCCAGCTAGCATCTGGATTGGCTGAGTGACTGGGGCGGCGCTGTGGAGCATGCTGAGTATATATAGAGCAGGTCTGTCAGTAGCTCCGCGTCTGCTGTTGCGAATGCTATAGTGTGTTAGCGATCAGACCCCAGTCAGATCCCAAAGTGTGCTAGAGCCGGCCGGAGCCGGGGATCCACACTTAGCCAGATTCTGTTGATAGCTTTAAAGTACTAGTGCATTGTTTATTTGTTATGACCTTTTGCTTGCTCTGACTATTCTTCCGTTTGTCGATTCTGTACCTCAGCCTATCTGATTCACGTTGCCGACCCTGCCTGTCCCTGACGTTGAATCAATCTTCCGCTCCTGTACTGTATCTGTCCGCTCGTTTCTAACTCTGCCTGTCTGACCTCGCTACCCGCATCAGTGGGCTCTGCCACTGGTGAGGGAATCTAGTTTTCTACACCAACCTCTCAGGTGTAGAATACTGCTGCTTAGTCTGTGATACCCGCCCTTCAGGTATCCACAGGCTGCAGTACTATCTGTGTCACTTGCTCCTAGGCTGCAGTACTGTCTGTGTCACTTGCTCCTAGGCTGCAGTACTGTCTGTATCAAATGCTCCTAGGCTGCAGTACTGTCTGTAACAACTTCTCCTAGGCTGCAGTACTGTCTGTATCAACTACTCCTAGGCAGGGATGCTCATTCGGATCCCGGGTACCCGGATTAACCCGGGTATCCGACCTTTTTCTGCTATCCGGTTCGGATCCGGATTCCAGATAGTTGTGCAGATATCCGGATAGCTATCTGCAGATAGTTTTACCACCGATCCGGATACCCGCGGATATCCGAATTACACGGACAATAACAAAAGTCTCTGTCTCTGTCTCTTTCCTCCTCCTCCTCCTCCTCCTCCTCCTCCTCCTCCTCCTCCTCCATCCATCCTCTTATATCATCCTGTAAGGAATTGCAGTTTTTCAAAACAGCTTACATACCATAGCTGGGATTTGAACCCAGGCCTCAATGTGTAGTAGGTATCTGTCTTACCCACTAGACCATCAACCACACTACATGCTAAAGCTGGCCTAGCATGTACCATTATCATCAATTCAATAGGAAAAGGTAGCATGATTAACGATTTGTACTTTTTTAAAAGCCAGCTAACATACCATAGCTGGGATTTGAACCCAGGTCTCAGTGTGTAGTAGGTATCTGTCTTACCCACTAGACCATCAACCACACTACATGCTAAAGCTGGCCTAGCATGTACCATTATCATCAATTCAATAGAAAAAGTAGCATGATTAAGGATTTGTACTTCTTTAAATGCCAGCTTACATACCATAGCTGGGATTTGAACCCAGGTCTCAGTGTGTAGTAGGTATCTGTCTTACCCACTAGACCATCAACCACACTACATGCTAAAGCTGGCCTAGCATGTACCATTATCATCAATTCAATAGAAAAAGTAGCATGATTAAGGATTTGTACTTTTTTTAAAAGCCAGCTTACATACCATAGCTGGGATTTGAACCCAGGTCTCAGTGTGTAGTAGGTATCTGTCTTACCCACTAGACCATCAACCACACTACATGCTAAAGCTGGCCTAGCATGTACCATTATCATCAATTCAATAGAAAAAGTAGCATGATTAAGGATTTGTACTTTTTTTTAAAAGCCAGTTTACATACCATAGCTGGGATTTGAACCCAGGTCTCAGTGTGTAGTAGGTATCTGTCTTACCCCCTAGACCATCAACCACACGGATCCGGGCGGGTAGTAAAAAGTACTACCCGAGCATCCCTGCTCCTAGGCTGCAAAACAGTCTGTTCCACCCGTTCCTTAGGGAATCCTTAGTCCAGCATTACTGGGATTATCCCTCCTTGTACTGTGCACTAAACACTACCCGGTTGCAGTACAGTCTGAATCACTTGCCCCACAGGTGATCAGTTGTACAGCACTATTGTATTCATTCTCTTTGTTGTACATATATACCCCATGGCTGCAGCATGGTCTGTCTCATCCACCCATAAGGTGAGCGCTGGCTGCAGCACACTCGGGGTCACCCGCTCCTCGGGTGAACTCTCTTATCCATATTACTGTTACACCAAACACTATCTCCCATTGCTTGTCCAGTGTCAGGCTATACTAGTATTATTGGTGATTCTGCAGATCACCATATAATCAGGTATAGCATCTGTATTATTGGTGATACTGCAGATCACCCATAATCAGAGATCTCTGTGTGCTGACACCAATCGTTACAGTTTGCACATTTGTTTCTTTAGCTGTACACTTCTCATTCCAGCGTATCCATATTTAGTTTTATGCACAAGAGAAGGGTGGGAGCTTGTGTCATTCAGTATGCTCATGCAGTATGCCAGCACAACCTACTAAAGAGTTCACGGTAAGCGGGATTTCAAGACCTCACTTTGTTAACAGTAAGCCAGGGAGTACAGGGGTCTTGTATCTTTGTATAAATAGACAGCTGCGGGCAAGAACAGTTATAAAACAGGTTTGTAATTTGGAAATGCAGTGGGAAAAGTACAGTAATATGTATAATCTACACTAAGCAGCATGTGTGCTTTCAGAATTAACAACTTCAATTTTAGGATTAGCTGGGCTTTTAAGTGTTTTTAATGCTTTACACTGTGGTTATTAAACAGAACTAAATGTATTCATGCTATTCAGACATATTTCTTACTTTGTATGATATGACTTTGTTGTTATTCAGTAAGATGGTATTAAAATGCATAAATGAAGTATAAAAAACAATGTTCAATGTAGGACATCAGAAATATTTTTTTATGACCTATTCTAAATATTTTTTTCAAAATAACATTTTATCCCACACTGCTGATAGTGATGGTGGATCCAGACTGCAAGTGTAATTTCATAGTGTAATTAACATATAATACCTATTACTATAATATATAATACCTAGTACTGGTGAGCTGGAACAATTAATCCTTCTTTATATATCTTCATTATTGCATACACGACTCAACCATGAGGTATTTTTTTTTTATAACGTATATATCATGTGATCATGTTATATTGTGATATTTAGCAAATGCCATATTTTATCAGATTTGCTTTATTCTGCTTATTGGAGCTCCTCTGGGGGCTATTCCTGTGAGAACTCTGGTGCTCATTTGGGAGGGTGATTTACTTAACGATTGGAGATGATGTTTCGGGTTAGTAAATCAATGCTCACAAGGTATGATGGCGGTGTATCCTACCTTTGCAGCGAGCAGCCACGTTGCGCAAAGAACATTAACTACTGTGGTTGACTACACATGAGTATTAGCAGACTCCGGTAAAACAAAAAGGTAAATAGTGCACACACATGCACATTTCCTGACCCATCGCCATGGCTCACACTGCCTGGTTAGCACATCATCCTTGTGCCTTTTTTTGACAACTTTGTACTTGGGCATTCCCCTGTGCACGCACATAAGCAGGCTAAAAATATACATTCTTAAAAAAAACATCCGCCAAGGTTTTTTGAACCCCCTATAACCCGTGCAAATTTGGTTTGACCAGAAAGCCTATGAAAATGGGGCGTTACCCTCTGAGCAAATCCAATCCACATGGTAAAGTATACCTGACCTGGGACAAAGCTACCTAAGGTAAGCACAGGTTCCTGTTCATGCTGGATCCACAAACCTTTGTCTATTCCTCTCTCATTTCTCCCATTCTCTGTAATCATTCCTTGAAAAATTTCCCCTTTCCCCTAAAGTGAAATGTTTATACAGTAAGACTCAGGCTTGCTGCAATGTTTCCTCCCATTCCATCCTCTTTCCCACCCCATTCACTATGCCCCCCCTCCCCATAGTAATAGAATAGGTCTCTAGCCTGCAGGCTAGGAACACATCTGTACAGCCTTGAACTGTTGCCTAAAGTCCCATCTACACCATACAATTTGTTTGTCCGATTTGATTCAATTTGATTCATTGATTCAATTCGATTCAATCCGACATGTCCGATCGGGATTCGATTCGTCATTGCAAAACAATGGCAAATTGAATTGAATCAAATTGAATCCCGATCGGAACATGTTGGATTGAATCGAATCGAATCAATGAATCGAATCAGACAACAAAAATGTATGGTGTTGATGGGGCTTAAGGGATAGAATCCCCTATTCCTGCCGTGAAATAGTCATTTAAAATGTGTTTGAGGCTTTACTGAAAGATATAGATCTGTAGTTCTACTAATTACTTAATTACAGTCATTCCAACAGCCAGGTGTAACGATAGGTGTCAGCAAGTACAAAGTTCTGATTCTATCTGCAGTATCACCAATTATGCAGATACTATATCTGATTATGTGATGATCTGCAGAATCACCAATAATGCAAATATAGTAATACAAAGAATATCGAGACCTTAGTCACACTTTATTGTAAATAAGTGTAGTCATTGGTGCATACAGTATATACTGACAGATTTGACTACACCTCACCAGAGGAGCTTGTGGGCACTGTCAGTACAGTGAACACCTCACCAGTGACAAGGGCTCACTGGTGAGTAGCGAGGTCAGACTAATCGAGTCGGTAACAGCCAGGCAGATACATTACAAAATCGGGAGGCAGAGAAGTAACGGTTAACAGGCAGAGTTTGGCAACAATATCAGATGGGCTAAAGTACAGAATCACTAGAGCAGAGAGAGGAACGATATTCAGGCAGAGTCGGTAACCAGATCAGATGGGCAAAGGTACAAAATCACTAGAGAGTAAGAATAGTCAGGAACGATCCAGAGTCATAAACAGATAATTCAATATAATGCACAAATCCTAGAGCTGTGTGAAATCCCCGGTTTCCTCCCGGATCAAAGCACACCGGATCTAACTAAGGTCTGAGCGCTAACACGTAGTGATCGCAACAGCAGACAAAGATGCACTGAATCCTCCGGGCTTAAGAGCCCGAAGAGACCTCGAAGCACGCCCCCCTGCGTTCGGCCAATCAGCGGCGGCGGGCGCATGGCGTGACGTCAGCCGACCCGCAGGTCAGCTGAGCCGCCTCTTCGCCGCATAAAGGTTGTGACGGTGCACGCGCGCCCGCGTCAACACAACCCTATGGGCAGCTGACAAACCCGTCCTCGGCGTGCTAGACGCCCGAGGCACGGGTAACTGATTAGGCAGGGGAATGGAGGTAGCGGCGGTGGCAGCGCTGTTCGCCGCAGCTGCCCCGTCCATATTTGTTACAGCAGGCAACTTGATAAAGTGCAGCATGCATCTTTGTACATAAAGTAAATGATCATTGATTACAAGTGATTATCACAATATGCATGTTATTATCATCACATATTGCATCAGCAAAAAGGACTGTTATTGTCCTCTTTTGTTTTGTTCCTCAAAGGTTCTTTGCTTTGTTGATTATAAGCAAAAAAAGGTGTTGATAATTAAACAGAAAGGTTTGAAAAGGTCATGGAATATATTCACAGAAGAATATTATATATGTTTTATACACTGGAATGTAAATATTGTGACCATTGTTTTCATATATGATTAATTAAATACTGAAGATATGCTCCAGCTTACATAGATAGATATATATCTGAAATGGTTATCTCATACATTTTCTGAAATGATAACCATGGAACTTACTTTTGGTTGAAATGTTTAGGAAGGCGTTTGAGTTCGTGGCGACTGTTAGCAGTCCCTCCATATAGATAGGCATTCCTAACTGATCTCGGTCTGCCAGACAATGCACACTGGGAGGCCGTCGGTGGGTCTTCCTCTGTTTCACTGCCCTTATTAGTTTCAACTGCACTGTGTGAGGGCTCAGCTTTATGTTTACCAAGCTGTACAAGTATAAACAGGGAATGGTTGATAAAAGAAATAAAGAACATATTAAGATTACTGATCCATTGGACATCTTGACCTGTATGTAGTATAGTGGTTTAATCTGAAGAAAATAAGTCTGTAGGAAAAAAATGAAATATACCGTATATACTCGCAAGCAAGCCGAATTTTTGACCCCCAAAAAGTGGGTCAAAAGTTGGGGGGTCGGCTTTCTTGCAAGTCATGTTGTAGAAATTTGCTCCCGTCGCTATACTGGGGCACTACCTACCTATACTGGGCACTATACTAGCTATACTGAGGCACTACCTACCCATACTGGGCACTATACTAGCTATACTGGGCACTATACTAGCTATACTGGGGCACTACCTACCCATACTGGGCACTATACTAGCTATACTGGGCACAATACTAGCTATACTGGACACTATACTGGGGCACTACCTACACATACTGGGCGCTATACTGGGCATGATACTAGCTATACTGGGCACTATACTGAGGCACTACCTACCCATACTGGGCACTATACTAGCTATACTGGGCAGGATACTAGCTATACTGGGCACTATACTAGCTATACTGAGGCACTACCTACCCATACTGGGCACTATACTAGCTATACTGGGCATGATACTAGCTATACTGGGGCACTACCTACCCATACTGGGCACTATACTAGCTATACTAGGCACTATACTAGCTATACTGAGGCACCACCTACCCATACTGGGCATTATACTAGCTATACCAGGACACACTGGGGGGGATCACACAGACAGCATTTCCTACCCCCGGCTTATATGAGGGTCAATCATTTTTTTCTGGTTTTTCAGGTGAAAGTTGTTGGGGGGGGGGGGGGGTCGGCTTATATGCGGGTCGGCTTGCTTGTGAGTGTATATATGGTAATACAAAGACTAAATAGCAGCAGGAAATGTGGGTGCCTGCTAGCGGCAGAAGTTTGGGTGCCACCATAGGTGCCCATTATAATTATCGGCAAGGAGGGGAAATGTGGGTGTCTGCTGCGCTCAATAACTATCTGAAGTTGTCGCATGCCCTGACTCCAGCTATTTACTGGGTGCAGCAGGTGCTCAAATTTCCCCTCCGATAATTACAATGGGCCCCTAAGGCAGTACCCGGAAAACATTTTTTTTTTTTTGCTTTTTTTTTATAGCGGTGGCAGAAGAGTTAAGGTTAGACGTGGGGAGTGTGCAGGGTTGGGTAGGCGTGGGGTTAGTTAAGGATAGGCATTGTTAGTGGGAGGGATCAATGTGAGAATATGCTTAGGTTTAGCTATAGTAAAATATCGGTGCTGAATACTGAAAATTTACTATCGTTTTTTCACTTAAATAGTAAAATATTGATAAATGTACCGATATTCTACTATCAAATTACTGGGCGCCCAAGTTTCCAGGCACCCTTTTTTTTACACATACAGAATAACTTTGTACAGCTAGTTTGATAAAGGCAAGCAAGAAAATTATCTATGAAGCAAATCCATATCTAACTATCACAAAAATGCTATATTAATAAGTAGGATGCTTGAGAACCATAGCTAAACTGAAAAAGAACCTTCTGGCCTTTATTTAATTCACCTGTTCTCCTACGTTTAGAATTTTGATAGTATGTCTTCACCAACTTTTGGGTACTTTTTCAATTATAAAATGCTGAAGAGTTAATTTAAAGAGATGTTGAAAATGATCGCCTAGGACAGGGGTGCCCACACTTTTTCAGCTTGCGAGCTACTTTAAAATTTGCCGAGGTCTACCAACGGTTTAAATGCTAAGCACGCCCCCCCGCGTAGGTTAGCCAGGTATATGTGCCTGCAGCATAGGTTACGTGCCCTCAGTGTAGGTTAGCCAGGTATATGGGCCCTCAGTGTAGATTAGCCAGGTATATGGGCCCTCAGTGTAGGTTAGCCAGGTATATGGGCCCCCAGTGAAGGTTAGCCAGGTGTATGGGCCCCCAGTGTAGGTTAGCCAGGTATATGGGCCCTCAGTGTAGTTAGCCAGGTATATGGGGCCTCAGTGTAGTTAGCCAGGTATATGGGCCCTCAGTGTAGTTAGCCAGGTATATGGGCCCTCAGTGTAGTTAGCCAGGTATATGGGCCCTCAGTGTAGTTAGCCAGGTATATGGGCCCCCAGTGTAGGTTAGCCAGGTATATGGGCCCCCAGTGTATGTTAGCCAGGTATATGGGCCCTCAGTGTAGGTTAGCCAGTTATATGGGCCCCCAGTGTATGTTAGCCAGGTATATGGGCTCTCAGTGTAGGTTAGCCAGGTATATGGGCCCTCAGTGTAGGTTAGCCAGGTATATGGGCCCTCAGTGTAGGTTAGCCAGGTATATGGGCCCTCAGTGTAGGTTAGCCAGGTATATGGGCCCTCAGTGTAGTTAGCCAGGTATATGGGGCCTCAGTGTAGTTAGCCAGGTACATGGGCCCTCAGTGTAGTTAGCCAGGTATATGGGCCCTCAGTGTAGTTAGCCAGGTATATGGGGCCTCAGTGTATTTAGCCAGGTATATGGGCCCTCAGTGTAGTTAGCCAGGTATATGGGCCCCCAGTGTAGTTAGCCAGGTATATGGGCCCCGAGTGTAGGTTAGCCAGGTATATGGGCCCCCAGTGTAGTTAGCCAGGTATATGGGCCCTCAGTGTAGGTTAGCCAGGTATATGGGCCCCCAGTGTAGGTTAGCCAGGTATATGGGCCCTCCAGGTATATGTACCTGCAGCGTAGGTTAGCAGGCAGGCAGAGGAGAAGAGGCGGCGAGGAGAGACTCTGGCAGGCCAATGCGATGCAGGAGAGAAGCGGCGGCGAAGAGAGAGGCGGCGCAGCAGCTACGTCATGGCAAGCATGCACGTTGCAGGCTGCCCGTCGCCGCCCCCAGCCATGACTTAGCAGCCGCGCTGCCTCTCTCCTCCCTCTCTCCTCGACTGCATCCTTATTGGCCAGCAGCTAAACACGATGAGCTGCTGGCCGCAACAAACTTTTATGAGATGCGGCCGAGAGGCCGCGATCTACCAAGAAGGCGGTCGCGATCTACCGGTAGATCGCGATCAACCTATTGGGCAGCCCTGGCCTAGGAGATAACTCTAGCGAAAAAGTGAATTGCATATGGGCCTTCGGCACATATGAAATATATTTTTTTTCTCTTGAGTTTTCTCCCAGTTGATATTTTTACACATTGTCATTAATAAAATGCCCCCCAGGAAGCAAGAAAATACACTGAATAATTTTGACTGTATTGTTTCACCTACTTTTGATATTTTTTTTCAATTACAAGGTGCTGAAAAGTTATTTTAAACAGATTGTTAAGAAATATCTCCTAGGAGAAAACTTGGGAGGAAAAAATAATTGCATATGGGCCCTTATGTCTTAAAAAGATTTTTAAAAGGGAGTGCTACTGTCAAGAATAGTTGAGGGAACTAACTAGTTTCAGTTCATTCTTGAAATAAGACATGCATAAATTAATTTTTACACTTATATATTCCCTAGATAAATTATTATTATTATTAAGTTAGATATATTAGTGTTAAGATTTAGTGATTGTCAAGTAGATGCAAATAACTCAGAGTTGATGCACATTTATGCAAATTTGTAGGCACATTTCTGCAGCTTGAAAATGAACCAATCGAATTTTACCTCTGCAGGATTTGACTGGTTCATTTTCAAGCTGCATACATTTGCACAAAAATGTGCATACATTTGCATCAACTCGAAGTTATTTGCATCTACTTGACCATCACTATTAAGATTGTCTTAAAGTGTTCAGGTTAGTAACAGGGTAAAGGTTTGTGGTAGACTTTTGACTTTTGTTTCTGTAGAGGTTTAATACAGTTAAAACCTTTAAACCTAACAGGCATACTCAGTAGCGTTCCTACAATAGGGCGCAGGGGGGCGTGGCGCACCGGGTGACAGCCAGCCAGGGGGGTGTCACCACGACCCCCCATGCAGCCGCAGCAGGGGAAGAGCAGCGCTGGAAGGAGGGGTGACAGGGATAGCGGCGGGGAGGGGGGAAAGATCCCCCCCCTCCCTCACCTGGGTCCCCTCCTTCTGCCTCTCTTCCCCTTCAAATGACAGCAGAGGCAGCGGGCAACTTAGAGTAAGGGCGGGCGGGCAGAGACGACTACTCACTTTATGTCTGGCTGCATTCCAGCAGCTGGAACGCTGGGTCGCCGTCACATGCCTCTTCTCCGCCTCCAATGCTGTGACACGCATTGGAGGCGGAGAAGAGGCACGTGACGGCGACGGAGCGCTCCAGCTGCTGGGACGCAGCCAGACGTAAAGTGGGTAGTCGTCTCTGCCCGCCCGCCCTTACTCTAAGTTGCCCGCTGCCCCCCGCTGTCATTTGGAGGGGAAGAGAGGCGGAAGGAGGGGACCCAGGTGAGGGGGGGGGGATCTTTCCCCCCTCCCCGCCGCTATCCCTGTCACCCCTCCTTCCAGCGCTGCTCTTCCCCTGCTGGAGCAGCTATACTGGGGGCAACTAAACTAGCTATACTGGGGGCAACTAAACTAGCTATACTGGGGGCATCTATACTAACTATACTGGGGGCATCTATACTAACTATACTGGGGGCAACTAAACTAGCTATTCTGGGTGCATCTATACTGGGGGCAACTATACTGGGGGCATCTATACTGGGGGCAACTATACTAGCTATACTGGGGGCAACTAAACTAGCTATACTGGGGGCATCTATACTAGCTATACTGGGGGCATCTATACTAGCTATACTGGGGCATCTATACTAGCTATACTCGGGGCAACTAAACTAGCTATACTGGGAGCATCTATACTAGCTATACTGGGGGCAGCTATACTAGCTATACTGGGGCAACTATACCAGCTATACTGGGGGCAACTATACTAGCTATACTGGGGGCAGCTATACTAGCTATACTGAGGGCAGCTATACTAGCTATACTGGGGACAACTATACTGGGGGCAACTATACTAGCTATACTGGGGCAACTATACTGGGGACAACTAAACTAGCTATACTGGGGACAACTAAACTAGCTATACTGGGGGCAACTAAACTAGCTATACTGGGGGCAACTATACTATCTGTACTGGGGCAGCTCTGGGGGCAACTATACTATCTATACTGGGGGCAACTATACTAGCTATACTGGGGGCAACTATACTAGCTTCACTGGGGCAGCTATACTGGGGGCAACTGTACTAGCTATACTGGGGGCAACTATACTAGCTAATACTTTAAATTACAGTTAGCTCCGCCCTCATGCGGTCATGACCACGCCCAATTTTTTTGCCCGTTGTGGCCACGCCCATTTTTAAAGGGGGGGGGGTCTTTTAATACCCAGCACCGGGTGCCAAATGCCCTAGGTACGCCACTGATACTAACTATACTGGGGGCAACTAAACTAGCTATTCTGGGTGCATCTATACTGGGGGCAACTATACTGGGGGCATCTATACTGGGGGCAACTATACTAGCTATACTGGGGGCAACTAAACTAGCTATACTGGGGGCATCTATACTAGCTATACTGGGGGCATCTATACTAGCTATACTGGGGGCATCTATACTAGCTATACTGGGGGCAACTAAACTAGCTATACTGGGAGCATCTATACTGGGGGCAGCTATACTGGGGGCAGCTATACTAGCTATACTGGGGGCAACTATACTAGCTATACTGGGGGCATCTATACTAGCTATACTGGGGGCATCTATACTAGCTATACTGGGGGCAACTATACTAGCTATACTGGGGGCATCTATACTAGCTATACTGGGGGCATCTATACTAGCTATACTGGGGGCAACTATACTAGCTATACTGGGGGCAGCTATACTAGCTATACTGAGGGCAGCTATACTAGCTATACTGGGGACAACTATACTGGGGGCAACTATACTAGCTATACTGGGGCAACTATACTGGGGACAACTAAACTAGCTATACTGGGGACAACTAATCTAGCTATACTGGGGGCAACTAAACTAGCTATACTGGGGGCAACTATACTATCTATACTGGGGCAGCTCTGGGGGCAACTATACTATCTATACTGGGGGCAACTATACTAGCTATACTGGGGGCAACTATACTAGCTTCACTGGGGCAGCTATACTGGGGGCAACTGTACTAGCTATACTGGGGGCAACTATACTAGCTAATACTTTAAATTACAGTTAGCTCCGCCCTCATGCGGTCATGACCACGCCCAATTTTTTTGCCCGTTGTGGCCACGTCCATTTTAAAGGGGGTGTGTGTGTCTTTTAATACCCAGCACCGGGTGCCAAATGCCCTAGGTACGCCACTGGGCATACTACAAAGCGCTCTGCATGGGGACCTAGGGTGCCAAATTGTGAGGTCTGCTAATCAGTGAGTCACAGCTTTTGGCTTACAATACATGCCCTTTTTTCTCTATTACACGTAGTAAAATCTTCCAACTAAAAAAAAAAGTATTAATAAATTATTTCCTTACTCTCTTTTTTTGCTTGTCCTTAGCTTTTGAAGAGTTTTTGCCACGTTTATGGATCAGGGCAATGGGAGGTGTTTCAACAGGGCACCCATACAAAGAGACTTGGACCTTTTCTGTATACTTCTGAAAGTCTTCTACTTCCACATCTCTGTCAGTTCTACAGTAAAGAGTAGCATTATTATACACAAATTACACATTAAATTATTAAAACAAAATAGCCTAAATAATATGCGCCCAGGGGTCAAGATCAATCTAACCTTCTTGAATTAACAGAAATCAGCAGTGCAGTAAACCCTCTGTGTACAACTCTGGGAGATGTTGGCTGCTGAGTACTTAAAGAGGAACTCCAGTGAAAATTATGTAATAAAAAAGTGCATCATTTTTACAATAATTATGTAGAAATGATTTAGTCAGTGTTTGCCCATTGTAAAATCTTTTAAATCCCTGATTTACATTCTGACATTTATTACATGGTGACATTTTACTGTTGGCTGATGATGTAGCTCCTGCATGCTTTTTTGGCAGTTGGAAACAGCTGAGGTTCACAGACAGGAAACTTCCAGGAGTACCACGGTCCTCAGAGTTTCTTGTGGGAGGGGTTTCACCACAATATCAGTCATACAGCGCCCCCTGATGGTCTGTTTGTGAAAAGGAATAGATTTCTCATATAAAAGGGGGTATCAGCTACTGATTGGGCTAAAGTTCAATTCTTGGTCGGAGTTTCTCTTTAAGTACTTACTTCCTTAGACACAGGTGTAACTCCACAATGTGTCACCTGGGTGAACTCTCACGCATACGCATGCTTTGTGTACAACACAAGCCAAATTAATGTTTGCCTCTAATCCTAGCAATATGCAGAGCTGAACTGTAAAGGGACTGCTTATCTCTCTTATTGCTTTTGAGATTCTGTTTAAGTGGAATATACCATATAAAATAGCTGAAGATATCAGTGCTATATAAGTACAAACTATTAACAATAATAATAATGTTTTCATTGTGTACTTTAATTGTGCTTTAACACACACTAATTTAAACACAAGTTTGCACTGCTCATTTAACTAGGACATATATAAGGTTGAGTTTTTCAGATGAATTTCTGAATACTGTAGCCTGATCTTAGCTTATTTTTCTTTCTTTTTAAAGTTTGGTAAAATGAGCTAAATAATTAAAGCAGCTAAGTGTAATACCAAGTAACACTGTCATTCATTTAACTTACTTAAACTAGTGACAGCTAAATACAGTTACCTGTTTCAGTATAAGTCATGCACAAACTTTGGTGCTGTATAAAGTATTGACTAGAGAGAGAGAAGTGGCTGCCCCATCTGCTGCTTTCACTGCACTCAGCCTGGCAACTAGTTTAAAGGGAAACAGAGGTGGGATGGATATGGAGGGTGTCATATTTACTTCCTTTTAAATGGTACCAGTTGCCTGGCAACCCTGCTGATCCTCTGTCTCTAATACTTTTAGCCATAGATCCAGAACAAGCATGCAGCAGATCAGGTTCCCTGACTCAGCTGACGCAGGTTTTACTGGATTATCCATATGCTTGTTCCAGGGTTTTGCCTCCGACACTACTGGTACTTATGGAAGAAGATCAACAGGGCTGCTAAGCAACTAGCATTGTTTACAAGGTAATAAATATGGCAGCCTCCATATCACTCTCATCCCTGGGTACCCTTTAAGCAGTTAGTGACAAATCTACTTTAGGGCAATACTCGATTTCTTGATGTGAATATAGTTTATAAAGAAAATCAGTGCAAAACAATTATGAAACGTAACAGAGAGGAAATTGTGCAAGGAGCAGATGTTTTCTGTGGACCTCTGATTGATGTTTAACAGTGATGGGAAATGCTGCTTGTGTTCCCTGTGGCAAAACCTGTTCACATCTCCGTGGAGATTGTATGATTTTGTCATATGGTAAATTATCTTACAAAATGTCCTATATGCCCATGTAACTGGTATCTGGCAGTGGTTTCCAATTGTGATAAAATGGCGTAATTTTGAAATGGATGCTGACATTTATCTATGAAATTTCTGTAAACATCCTAGTGTTAATGGCTAGTTTTTTGAGGCAATGTTCATTTGAGGACCATGTTCTACATACCTGGTGAAATAAGCATTGCTGATACAACCTGTAAAATTGTCTTGTGAGGTGCCATTAGGAGAGCCACCAAAGTAGAAGAGCTTTTTGCTTTCTGAATTTGCTATGTCCTTTTTATCCCTCTGCTGGGAGCTGGTGTCCATTTCATCCACCAAGAGATGGCATCTGGGGAAAATACAGTATGTGGCTGTAAGACCTCAGACCTGTGCTTGTTTATATCCAGATTTGTGACTAGCAAAATAACTTGATTATCCATTTAGCAAAATTCCTGGTCTCAGCAAAAATAAATTTCTATATATAGGCAGCATGGAGGCATAGTTGATAGCGCTCTCTCCATGCAGCACTGGGTCCCTGGTTCTAAACCCTGCCAGGGCACTGTCTGCACAGATTTTGTATGTACCCCTGTCTCTGACTGGGGTTTCCTTGGGGTTTTCTTACATACCAAAACATGCAGATAAGTTAATTGGTTTCCCCCTAAAAATTGGCATTTTAAGGTTGTCGCGATTGATACAGTTTGCAAAACGATCGATTACGAACAATTCTTCTTATGAAAAATTGGAAATCATCATTTGGGGCCACTAATGGACAAAAATCTCCTAACCAGTCCAATCAGATTAATGAGATTGATCCAATTTTTGGTTCAATCCCGTCAATCTGATTGGATTGGTTAGGAGATTTTTGTCCATTAGTGGTCCCAAATGATCATTTTCAATCGTTCATACAGAGAATTGTTCATAATCAATCATTTGGCAAATTGTATCGTTAGTGGGCACCTTAAGACTATGATGGACAAGTTACTACAGTAGGAATTAGATTGTGACCCCTTCTGAGGGACAGTTAGTGACAAGACTATAAACTCTGTACAGTGCTGTGGAAGATGCCTGCGCTATATACATACTGAATAATAATAATGTACAAATTCATTGTAAGTTTTGCTTTTAAGATAAAGTTCAGCACACAGGTTTGTAGCCTGAAGAAATTAATATATTGAAAGTTTACTGTTTTAATATTTCAACATTAGCCAATAAACAGTACCATCCTAGTTTAAAACATTTTGCCGCAACTGAAGGCTAACACAGTACAATACTTTTCCACTGCTTTATTAGAAAATAGGTAATTCTTATGATATAATATTTTCAACATTTTCAGAAATAAGACATGCTAATTGACATGCATTGGTATAACAATGTATTATGAATACAAGAAGCTTAGTTTTTGTGATGAAAAGAAAGAAAAATACCTAGTTGGTGACACCGAGGCCACAATGAAGTGGTTGTGTCCATCATTGTATTGTGTATTTTTGGATTGCACCTTGATGTCCTGTACGTTTAAGACTACAGCACCTTTATCCAAGGAAATTGAAAACTTGTCAGCCTAAAAACATGAAACACACAGCTTGCAGTTAGTAAGACTACAGGTAGTCCCCGACTTACGAATGACCCGCCAATACGAACGTCATGGATTCTGTGGAGTCATGGGAACAAGTGTAAATTTTTTTTTTTTAAATTGGACTTGTAGTTTTTGAGAAAATCAATTTTAAAACATTCAAAGGAAACATGGATTTTAAACTTGTATAAGCAGGTGCAGAGGGTAGAGGTGACACAGAGGGGGACACTGGAGGCACAGAGGAGGTACAGGGGACAGAGCTGGCACAATGATCCGACTTAAAAACTGATTCAGGTTAAGAACGAACCTACAGTCCCTATCTCATTCCTTAACCGGGGACTACCTGTGTATTCCTGGGGTTCTTCAATGTATTAGGATCATCTGCTAAGAATGGCAAAATTCTCAATTTGCATTGTTGGGTGCTGTTGAGTAGGGATGGTCAATGAGATGCAAATCATTTTGAGGTGATGCAGAATTATGCAAATTTATGCAGCTTGAAAATGGACCAATCAAATTTTAGCTCAGCAGGATTTGATTAGTTAAATTTTAAGTTGCATACATTTGCATACAAAATTTGTATAATGCTGCATCAACTCAAGATTATTTGTATCTCACTGCCCATCCCTACTGCTGATATCTAATATCTTATGGGGCACTTCAGCTGAGGATTAGCTCTATTCTTATTCAGTAAGTTATAGGAAATCAAACATTGAAGGACAAACACTGGTTTTAAGTAAAACTCCATATTATGGCTCATTTATGAGTTCTGTGGGAATATAGTATAGAGAAGCAGAAAAAAAAATGAAATGACAAATGTGGCACTGAATCTCAGTCAAAAGTAATTTCTTAGGATTTTTTTAACATCTATGCCAGCTATTTGAAATTTCAAGTTAGTTAAATAATTTTGCAGCTGGCTAATTTGGTGTTAGTGATCCATTAACCCCCTTGCCGTTCCAATTGTGTTGGCAAGGGGGCGGCGCAGCACTTTTAAAAAAACATGTTTTTTTAAATCATGTAGCGAGCCCAGGGCTCACTACATGATAGCCGCTGACAGGCGGCATCCCCCTACCTAAGCCGATCGCCACCGGCGATGTCTGAAAGCAGGAAATCCCGCTCAGAACGGGATTTCCTGCTGGGCTTCCCCCGTCGCCATGGCGATGGGGCGGGATGACGTCACTGACGTCATGGATGTCGGGACGTCAGAGGGAACCCCGATCCACCCCTCAGCGCTGCCTGGCACTGAATGGCCAGGCTGCGCAAGGTGTCGGGGGGGGCAGTGTGGCGGGTAGCGGCGAATCGGTGGCAAGCGGCGGCGATCGAAATATGCACGCAGCTAGCAAAGTGCTAGCTGCGTGCAATAAAAAAAATAATTATGCAAATCGGCCCAGCGGGCCTGAGAAATCCTCCTGCGCAGGTTACCCCGAGCTGAGCTCGGGATAACCGGCAAGGAGGTTAAACAGATCTATTAAATAATACGTTTAGTACTGCAGATCTGTTCATATGTGCCATGCCTGCTATCCATAACTCTGCTCTCATTGGTTTTTGGACAGGAGTGACTGGAAAATCAACAATGAACAAGACAGATCTCCAAGTTAGAGAATTGAGCTTGTCTTCTCAGTGTGCCCAAACTGCTGGCACTCCTTAGCCACACATGGAAGTATCTGGGGAATATTTTAAGCATGTTAAAGTATCTTGGCATAATTAAAATTGACCATTTTTAAAGGCTGCAAAATCACACTTGCACGGATGGAGGTCAAAATTGCTGTCTGAAATGAATCTATGACTTGCACTGATGGAAGTCAATTAACCTGAAACAGCTGTCTGAAAGTTGGACATGGATCGCTCTGTAAAATTAACAAGCTATAAAAATGCTACACACCAGAAGCTCTGGATGTGTATTTGGATTTTTCAGGGACTTCCAGGATTGATTTGCATCATGGTAGTTTTTTCTTGCCCACATAAAGCTGAGTAATAATAAATATACAGTATATTTGGCAAGCGAAGATTCACTGTTGTTTATTCATGTATTAGAGCAACTCCTAAATATACTTTATAACTATGATTCTTAACCAAGTACGTTCATTGGATATATAACTACAGAAAATTGTGTTGTGCTGTACTCACCCCATCAGAATGATAAAACAATAATCCACTTGGCTGTAGGGTTTTAAAATTAAATCCTCCTTCAAAAGCATCAAAGGGAGCTAAGTTCTGATTGGATGCAATGAAGCTTTGTCCGTTGAAGTAAGCCCTGCGGGACATCTGTGTCCAAAAGAAATAAAAGCACTCTGTAAACACAGCTGCAGCTCTAAACTATGATGGATTTGTTATTGTAGTATTTTAATATTTAATTATACGCCTTTTAATTAACTAGAGGTAACAATAGACCAAGCTAACAAACATTTCTTCAGTTTTTGACTTTGTGAAAACAATCGCATTAAGTTATTGCTGTGTTATGGCTTTCTTGTGTGTCCTGACAATTTATGATGAACAATAAAAGAAAGCTAGCACATCAGATTGGATTTCTATCAGTCTAGCAAACTTTAATATATATTAATAATAATAAATAGTGTTACTCTTCAATTAGTAATAGTTTTAAAACACAGAAATTACAAGTGACTCTTCGGGGCAGCCGTAGCTGATTCCAATGGTGTCTGGTTCCTCTAAGAGATTGAAGTCTTTCTTCTGGAATTGGAAGCTCTTCATACATCCCCTGTAGGCGATGTCTGCTGCTAGATGATTTTTCATACTGTAAAAAAAACAGTGGGATAAACGTAAAGATCCTCTGCATGCCAAAACATTGCCTGTTTTCATTATCTTGAGTTTCAACCCTTAAACTGACACACACATCTATAGGTGTTCTGTAGTGTGTTTTCACATCCATATGCCACAGATATGTAAAGGCATTTTAGTACAAAATGGCTTCTGCCTAGAGCAGATGTCTATAGGGGTTTTTGTTTCCCAATAATCCTTTGCCACAAATTTCTAAAAGGCATTTAGTACAAAGTTTTGGCTCAGAGCCAACTTTCTTTCTTTACTTGAAATAATGCAAATAATTCTAAGATGATGCAGAATTGTGCAAATGTTACTGCAAGTCTATGCAGCTTGAAAAGAACCAAACAAATGCTTTCACTGCAAGATCTGATTAGTCTATTATACAATAGATTTTCATTATAATTAATATAATTCTGAACAGTGACATTTTTTTAGACAAACCTGGCAGATGCCAGGAGTGATACCTGCAGGAGGGGGCACCACAGAGCTATTCTTAGCACACTGTGCTTGATGGAATTCCTAATCACAGCTACTAGTTCAATTAAAGCGGAATATAACCCTGCATTTCAACTTTGCTCTAAAACATTATTTACAGCATATTATATGCAAAAAGCATTTTTTTTACTAGACCAGCATTGGAAGGGTTAAACACAGAGGTTTTAAGTTCCGTGGAGAGATATGCAGACGTTCAGATAGTTACATTCTATTTAGTTATATGTATATATTTATAAATGTTACACACTCTTTGGCTGTCCTCCAACTCCTTCTCAGTGAGAGAGATGAGTCACATTCAACACTTAGATACATTTATGTAAACAAAATGTATCTCTATCAAGTTCGGATGCGTCTGCAGAATTCTCCAAGAACTTTAAAGCCCTGTGTAACCCTTCCAATGCTGGTCTAGTAAAAAAAAAATGCTGGTTGCATATAATATACTGTAAATAATGTTTTAGAGCAAAGTTGAAATGCAGGGTTATATTCCGCTTTAAGAAGTATATGAATGACAATTCCAACACATACATTGACAGTGCTTGTTATCATAACAATGATATTGCAGATGCTATAAGCAGTAATTGTTTTAAGTTTAGTCTGTATTGCTTTAATCTTTTATAATGTAGTTACACAACCACCATAAGAGGTTGTAGTAGGAATGGTTTGTATGTGGTTTCAATGGGTTTGGGTTGGTAAGGTTTATCTAGCCTGGCAATAATTAATGTATGCTTTGTAGACCTATTTTGAAAAATAACATTTCTATATACAGTGGGTTGCAAAAGTATTCGGCCCCCTTGAAGTTTTCCACATTTTGTCACATTACTGCCACAAACATGCATCAATTGTATTGGAATTCCACGTGAAAGACCAATACAAAGTGGTGTACATGTGAGAAGTGGATCGAAAATCATACATCATTCTAAACATTTTTTACAAATAAATAACTGAAAAGTGGGGTGTGCGTAATTATTCGGCCCCCTGAGTCAATAATTTGTAGAACCACCTTTTGCTGCAATTACAGCTGCCAGTCTTTTAGGGTATGTCTCTACCAGCTTTGCACATCTAGAGACTGAAATCCTTGCCCATTCTTCTTTGCAAAACAGCTCCAGCTCAGTCAGATTAGATGGACAGCGTTTGTGAACAGCAGTTTTCAGATCATGCCACAGATTCTCGATTGGATTTAGATCTGGACTTTGACTGGGCCATTCTAACACATAGATATGTTTTGTTTTAAACCATTCCATTGTTGCCCTGGCTTTATGTTTAGGGTCATTGTCCTGCTGGAAGGTGAACCTCCGCCCCAGTCTCAAGTCTTTTGCAGTCTCCAAGAGGTTTTCTTCCAAGTTTGCCCTGTATTTGGCTCCATCCATCTTCCCATCAACTCTGACCAGCTTCCCTGTCCCTGCTGAAGAGATGCACCCCCCGAGCATGATGCTGCCACCACCATATTTGAGAGTGGGGATGGTGTGTTCAGAGTGATGTGCAGTGTTAGTTTTCTGCCACACATAGCGTTTTGCATTTTGGCCAAAAAGTTCCATTTTGGTCTCATCTGACCAGAGCACCTTCTTCCACATGGTTGCTGTGTCCCCCACATGGCTTGTGGCAAACTGCAAACGGGACTTCTTATGCTTTCTGTTAACAATGCCTTTCTTCTTGCCACTCTTCCATAAAGGCCAACTTTGTACAGTGCATGACTAATTGTTGTCCTATGGACAGAGTTTCCCACCTGAGCTGTAGATCTCTGCAGCTCGTCCAGAGTCACCATGGGCCTCTTGACTGCATTTCTGATCAGCGCTCTCCTTGTTCGGCCTGTGAGTTTAGGTGGATGGCCTTGTCTTGGTAGGTTTACAGTTGTGCCATACTCCTTCCATTTCTGAATGATCGCTTGAATGGTGCTCCGTGGGATGTTCAAGGCTTTGGAAATCTTTTTGTAGCCTAAGCCTGCTTTAAATTTCTCAATAACTTGATCCCTGACCTGTCTTGTGTGTTCTTTGGACTTCACGGTGTTGTTGCTCCCAATATTCTCTTAGACAACCTCTGAGGCCCTCACAGAGCAGCTGTATTTGTACTGACATTAGATTACACACAGGTGCACTCTATTTAGTCATTAGCACTCATCAGGCAATGTCTATAGGCAACTGACTGCACTCAGATCAAAGGGGGCCGAATAATTATGCACACACCACTTTGCCGTTATTTATTTGTAAAAAATGTTTGGAATCATGTATGATTTTCGTTCCACTTCTCATGTGTACACCACTATGTGTTGGTCTTTCATGTGGAATTCCAATAAAATTGATTCATGTTTGTGGCAGTAATATGACAAAATGTGGAAAACTTCAAGGGGGCAGAATACTTTTGCAACCCACTGTATAATTTATAAATTTGTTAATAGTACCAGCAAAAATAATTACTTTTGATTGGAAGGGTGAGGGTGAAACAAAAGAAACCTCGCCTGGGGCACCAAAATGGCCAGAAACAACCCTGATTCTGTATCATAATAATAAGCAAAATTCTTAGTCATCTCATATTTATTTGCACCTCAATAACATCCCTACTGACTATTGTGGACTTTGGCTCATGCAAATCTGGTCAAGACATTTAATGAGCACAATTCAAACACTTATGGCACTGGCGTGCAGCTTTTTAAAAACAATACTTGTCATTCTAAGGATTGAAGCAAGCACTATTTCACTATATAACACCCTTGGAAGAGTTGATATTATTACAGGGACTAATGTAACTACACCCCAGTAAAACTATTGCCTTTAATGAGAAAGTGGAGTATGTCCTACCCCTCCCATTGGTCAGTCCGTATTATGTTATGTAAACAAACATTCATGATGCAGGCTGACCAGTAACCAAGTGGAAATTCCTCCACTCCATTAATAACTGCAGCAGTGGGGTGTGGAAACAGGTCATTTTGGTAACTCTGGTGCTTTTTTTTCAATTTATAGCTGTTTTTAAACCACCCTCTAATTATAATAACAACATGGTATGATAATGAAGGTTTGGGGACTATCAGCTTCTAAACATATAAGCAATGGTAGCTTCTATCATCAAGGATAGGGTTCATTGGGTTACTATTACCTGCAGCGTTAAATTCTTTGTTAACTAGCATGGATCAAGCAATCAGATCAATGGGGTCCAGTCACAAATGACACCTGCAAATGAACCTTCTGCACTGTTGTTTTTTGCTGGTTAGAGAAAACTGAACAGATAAGGGATCACATTGACAATATTTGGGATATATGCGTAATGGGAAACCACAGTTGCTTACTTACAGCTGAATTCAGGGCCGGCGCTACCATAGAGGCAAAGGGGGCAACTGCCCCGGGGCCCTGACCTCTGCTGAGGCCCTGGCAGCGCCGACCATGCTACATTCTGCCTGCTCCCCGTGGTCCTGCAAGTATAATAGCCATAATTACCTACTAGTCCCGCGGGTGAGCGGACGGGCAGCGGCTGCACTTTGAGACACACTGTCTCCCATAGATACCTACCCCACTAATTTAGGCAATGCAAACCTAATACCAGAGTTTAGGAACAACAATAGTGACGTAGGGAGCCTCTATTATCATGAAAAAGGCTTTATTAACTACATGCAGATAACCCCAAACCCTCCCTTTAAAACCACCTTAAAAAGCTGTAAACATTGAGGCATAGGGCCTAGTCTAAAGTCCCGTCTGATGAAACCCGGAAGCGGGTGAAACGCGTCACGTGGGCTGTTGTCACGCGACTAGGCGAACTCCAATGCCTCCGCTCACTCCCCGACTGTGAGCACCGCTAAACCGCGTGGCACTTGGAGACGCTGCACAAGAGGGCACGCAGGGAACCCGGCTAGCAAATTGGATAGTGCCGGTAGTACCCGCCCCAACAGGAATGCGCAACTACTCCTTTATGGACACGTGAGTCTGGATGAACGCCGACCCTGTGTTGATGCAGTCAGGGGTGCGACCGGCAAAAAGGCCGCACATGAAACGAGGGGTGTACTAGAGGCATAGCTGACGTACTAACATCATTACCAGCTATTTGAAGCCGGGCTATTGCAACTACTACTACTGCTTGCTTCACTATATATACTAACTGGCTGCTTGGAAGACTAGCTATTCTCGCTTGACACTAACATTTGGAGGCAAGACTTGCTGCATCTGTCACTTTATCAAGGGGGCCCTGAAGATAATTCAATCAATATATGATCAATATTAGGAGTGCACTCCTTTAAACTAGGCCCTATGCCTCAATGCTTACAGCTTTTTAAGGTGGTTTTAAAGGGAGGGTTTGGGGTTATCTGCATGTAGTTAATAAAGCCTTTTTCATGATAATAGAGGCTCCCTACGTCACTATTGTTGTTCCTATAATATAACATATAGGTGAGACTCTGCGTTAATTTAGGTAGATATCCCGCTTGTTGTATATGCATATTACCAGAGTTTATTTAAAGAGAATCTGTATTGTTAAAATCGCACAAAAGTAAACATACCAGTGCGTTAGGGGCATCTCCTATTACCCTCTGTCACAATTTTGCCGCTCCTTGACGCATTAAAAGTGGTTAAAAACAGTTTTAAAAAGTTTGTTTATAAACAAACAAAATGGCCACCAAAACAGGAAGTAGATTGATGTACAGTATGTCCACACATAGAAAATACATCCATACACAAGCAGGCTGTATACAGCCTTCCTTTTGAATCTCAAGAGATCATTTGTGTGTTTCTTTCCCCCTGCAGCTATCTTCCACTGAAGTGTCAGGCTGTTTTTTCCTGCAGAGTGCAGACAGCTCTGCTTGTATGTAATTCCTCTGTATGTGAAAGCCCAGCCAGCTCAGAGGAGTATTTATCCAGCTTGTAAAAGATAAGAGAGAAGAGAGAAGCTGCTCTAATCTAAATAATACACAGGCAGTGTGCAGAGAGGGGCCTGGATGGGGGAGATGCATCACAGAACCACAACACTGAAGAACTTGGCAGCCTTCCAGACACAGGCCTGACAAGTCCGACAAGAGAGAGATAAGTTGATTTATTACAGAGATGGTGATAGTAGAACGTGCTGCAGTAAGCCAGAACACATTACAATAGCTTTTGGAACTTGTAGGATGATAAAAAACAGGATGCAATTTTTGTTACGGAGTCTCTTTAAGGAGTTTGCAATGGACTTTTCAGTCTCTAATGTGTATTTTCTTGTGGCAAGCTAAATTGGAAAAGGAGGTTTTGCGACCTGGTTATGTAAATTGTGAGTGGAACCCTGAGGCTGGGTGCACACATCGCAGAAACGCTTGTGGAGCGGGAAATGCTGTGTTTTATGCAGCAATCTTAGTCTATGGGACACAGAAGTAGAAGCGTTTCGCTGCATTTGTACAGTATGCGTTCCCTGAACGCTGGTAGTGTTGCATAATATGCAGGCTGGCTGCTAAAACGCACCTATTGAAAGTCTATGGTAACGCATATGCATCGCGTTTTTGATGCATTTTTTACTGTGTTTTTAATTAAAAAGTAAAGATCTTTGATGTGTTTCTGCTTCCTGTTGTCTTCCTAGTGATTTGCATGAATTAAGAAAAATGCATACAAAACGCATATGCGTTTTACATTAGCAAAGCGCAAATGCATTAAAACGCACGCAAAACGCATGAAAAACGCATCTGTGGAAAAAACGCAAATGCAAAACGCACCAAAATACGGTAAAAACGCAATAGTAAATTGCAAACGCTCCATCCTAAAATGCTACTTTTCACGCTATGTCATATGTGAACCCAGCCTGAATGCTAAAGTATAAAAAAATCAAAAACTCTGCATCTTGCTGCTTATTTGATGTGAACACAGTAAAACCTCTCAGCTTCTCACTGCATTTGTTAGTAAAGCATTGAATTGGATGTAGCATGTACACAGGATGTATTATCAAATTTGTTTGTTTTACTCACCTGTCTAGAACATGTGAAGGAGCTCCTCCTATATAAATATCAGTAAATGGAATTGATGTCTTATCATTGTCAACACTCTTCACATGTTTCCTGTCAACCACCAAGATCATCTTTTTGGAATTGTGATAAATGACTGAGATCTAGAAAAGGAAGTTTGGTAGTAAAGTCTATGATTAAACTGTAAGTCTTATTTGTGCAACCTATAAACACATGCCAACATTTCTTGAATTCACTTGCTTTGCAGAGTTTGTGAGTGACTGCTAAGGACATGCTTGCCAGTCACAATGACAACACCGGGCTTCTGAGAGCTGATTGCACTGTATGTGTTCAATCAGCTGATTGTTTTGCATTGTTATATAAAATGCATAGCCGCTGGTCACTGAAGTATGAAATACTATAGGACTTCTGTTTTACCTCATGATATCTTGCATCATTTATCTGTGCTTTCTTCATTGAATCATCCAGAAGCACAGGACCTTTACTGAAGCCAAAGTCATACAAAATCCGTAGATAGCCATCTTGTATTTCCAAGCTGAAGAATTTAGTCTGCAGACCAGAAAATATAAATAAGCAACTACTGCAATAAACATAAGAAATATGTATTTTATAAATGTATCTATTTGTAAGCCTAAATATGTATTGTGGTTGTAAGCCTAAATACAGTGGGTTGCAAAAGTATTCGGCCCCCTTGAAGTTTTCCACATTTTGTCACATTACTGCCACAAACATGCATCAATTTTATTGGAATTCCACGTGAAATACCAATACAAAGTGGTGTACATGTGAGAAGTGGATCGAAAATCATACATCATTCCAAACATTTTTTACAAATAAATAACTGCAAAGTGGGGTGTGCATAATTATTCGGCCCCCTGAGTCAATACTTTGTAGAACCACCTTTTGCTGCAATTACAGCTGCCAGTCTTTTAGGGTATGTCTCTACCAGCTTTGCACATCTAGAGACTGAAATCCTTGCCCATTCCTCTTTGCAAAACAGCTCCAGCTCAGTCAGGTTAGATGGACAGCGTTTGTGAACAGCAGTTTTCAGATCTTGCCACAGATTCTCGATTGGATTTAGATCTGGACTTTGACTGGGCCATCCTAACACATGGATATGTTTTGTTTTAAACCATTCCATTGTTGCCCTGGCTTTATGTTTAGGGTCATTGTCCTCCTGGAAGGTTAACCTCCGCCCCAGTCTCAAGTCTTTTGCAGTCTTCAAGAGGTTTTCTTCCAAGTTTGCCCTGTATTTGGCTCCATCCATCTTCCCATCAACTCTGACCAGCTTCCCTGTCCCAGCTGAAGAGATGCACCCCCCGAGCATGATGCTGCCACCACCATATTTGAGAGTGGGGATGGTGTGTTCAGAGTGATATGCAGTGTTAGTTTTCCGCCACATATAGCATTTTGCATTTTGGCCAAAATGTTCCATTTTGGTCTCATCTGACCAGAGCACCTTCTTCCACATGGTTGCTGTGTCCCCCACATGGCTTGTGGCAAACTGCAAACGGGACTTCTTATGTTTTCTGTTAACAATGCCTTTCTTCTTGCCACTCTTCCATAAAGGCCAACTTTGTACAGTGCATGACTAATAGTTGTCCTATGGACAGAGTCTCCCACCTGAGCTGTAGATCTCTGCAGCTCGTCCAGAGTCACCATGGGCCTCTTGACTGCATTTCTGATCAGCGCTTTCCTTGTTCGGCCTGTGAGTTTAGGTGGATGGCCTTGTCTTGGTAGGTTTATATTTGTGCCATACTCCTTCCATTTCTGAATGATCGCTTGAACAGTACTCCGTGGGATGTTCAAGGCTTTGGAAATCTTTTTGGAGCCTAAGCCTGCTTTAAATTTGTCAATAACTTGATCCCTGACCTGTCTTGTGTGTTCTTTGGACTTCACGGTGTTGTTGCTCCCAATATTCTCTTAGACAACCTCTGAGGCCCTCACAGAGCAGCTGTATTTGTACTGACATTAGATTACACACAGGTGCACTATATTTAGTCATTAGCACTCATCAGGCAATGTCTATAGGCAACTGACTGCACTCAGATCAAAGGGGGCCGAATAATTATGCACACACCACTTTGCCGTTATTTATTTGTAAAAAATGTTTGGAATCATGTATGGTTTTCGTTCCACTTCTCATGTGTACACCACTTTGTGTTGGTCTTTCATGTGGAATTCCAATAAAATTGATTCATGTTTGTTGTGGCAGTAATATGACAAAATGTGGAAAACTTCAAGGGGGCCGAATACTTTTGCAACCCACTGTATATATATTATTTCCTGTTAATGGGTCTCGATGCACAAAACATATCTTGTGACCACAAGTGTGACCAATCCCTCCTTTACATATGCAGCCACCATTCCCCTCAACCCATAACAAATATGTGCTGGCCATCTTATTATTCCCCATAAGTCCCATGATATGTGGCCAGCATGACCCCCCTTCCTCTCCCTAAATCAAGTGTAGGTTGCATAACGTGTGGCCTCTTCTTACCTACACTCACCCCAAAATAAGTGTGGGCTTTTTAAACATCTCCCTCCTCTAGCAATTGTGGGCAGTATAGTATCTCTTCCTCTCCCCACTGTCCACACGCACTCTTCCTCCCCTTAATTCACAGAGTAGCACAGAGCTTTACCTGCTTTGCTGTTCACTGCAGCTGCGCTTTTCAGCACCCCTCTGATACATATGCCTCCCAATGTGTGTCACGTGACATGCATCAGGAGCATACAGAGTGGTTGTGAACAGCAGAGGTTAATCCGGCACAGGAGCAGGTAAAGCTCTGCTGTGCTTCTCTGTAAATTAAGGGAGAAAGTTTAAGAGCACAGCGGGTAGCCAGATGTGGCCAAAAGTGCCTCCAGTATTAAGTAGCTAGAGATGCCCCCAATATTAGTTAGCCAGAGGTGCACCCCCCAATAATAGTTAGATGTGCAACTCTTGTATTAGGCAGCCAGAGGTACCCAAAGTATTAGAAATCCAGATGTGCCTCATGTAAAGTCACGAGCAGAACAAAGTTTGTGGAGAGGTATCGCCCCTGTCTGCACTCAAGCGACGTGATTTATCTACATTCTCTACAGGGTCCATATCTTTATGGCTCCAACAGTGACTTACATCACGTAACCTGCTGGTACGTGTTAGGGGTCATGCGATGAGAAATGCCACTGGAGCCATGGAGAGGGGATGCTGGACAGAATGAACAAGATTGTGTCACTAGAGGGCAGACAGGGAAATTGCCTCTCTACAGCCTCTGCTTGCAAAGAGCTTCCTTATAGTTGGATGGTCCCACAAGGCTCATGGTAGCTTCCTTGGTTCATTGCCTTGTGTAACTTGGCCTTGAGTGGGCCAGCCTGGCCAACCGCAGTCACTGGGTCATGAGGACAATTGTTACATTTCTGGCTATGATATGACATCAAAACTGAAGCAATGACTATAGTAGAGAAGTGAAATTTCATTCTGTGTACTCTAGAGTTAGGGAAAGGGAGATAATTTTTAAAAGGTTGATGACTGGCTATTTGAAGTAAGCAAGGTCAGTGTAAGTGAGTTTTCTGCTATTTACTGCATTTCCTTTCCTCTTCAGTAAATCACTCTCTCTCTATTACTGTCCAGATGGACTAGCAAACAAAAGTTTTACACTTACTCCATTGACCATTAGGAAAACAAGAGCATTGTCCACAGGCGTTCGAACTTCTATATCAAAACGGGTGACCTGGGTAAAGCGCCCCCTCCTTTCTATGTTGCGTATTACAGCATAGCCAGAGCCATCAAAGTAGTAACTTGCTGCACGACTTTGTGTGAAAGACAACTTATTTCTAGGACAGATAACATGTACAGTTATGGTGTTAGAATATTCATTGATTTTACAGACACACAGACCCACAGGCACACAGACACACACACACACACACACACACACACACACACACTTCACATAACCTGATTATATTAGAAAACACAAGATTGATTCCTATCTAGAGTGTGTACATTATAAAATATAACTTTTATTAATATAATTAAAAATGAATTCATATGCCTTATTGAACTAACTGAGGTAGGCTGCAAATTCAGTGCTCAGATAATAATCATTTGTAAACATATATCTGATCAACCTATTCCTCACTGAGATTGCTAAAGTGCCATAAAGAATCCCCCCACCACCAATCCGACATGTTTCAGCTCCCCATTTGGAGCCGTCGTCAGGGAATAAAAGTGCTAAGTGCTAGGGTGCAAGGTGCATATCTTATAAATTAACAATCACAACATATGAAAAACAAAAAAAATGAGAGCAGTGCTCTCCAACTCATTTAGTCATCAAATGAGCTCCATCCGAAGGCTGTCTTATACACTCTCCACTGTGGGAGTGTCATGCAAATTTAGTCATTCCCCCCAATGGTTGGCCGCAATTGGCCCGGGTGCCTATCAATCACTATATCCTGTAGTTGATTGGCTATCATATCCAATCCAATGATATCAAAAAACATCACTTACAAGTAAGTATGACCTTCCAACTTCGCTATATGGGACATATGTGAGTCCTTCAATCTAAGCCAGCCAGCTTTACATCTCTATATCTTCTAGAAATAGTAAAACACCAAAAAGCGTTTTCTCCACCATAGGGATGTATTGGGTGAATCCCATTGGTCGCGTATACCTTTCCCCGGCCACCTCCCTCCAATCCTCAGAGCTCATTCGCAAGAGGCAGCGCTCACCTCTCATTGGAGTCTGTCATCGTCATGTCCACTCCCATAGCCAATCAGCACTCATCTTCACCGAGCGCTGTGCTGTCATTTCGTACATATGTGCAGGGCGGGACAGAGTCCTCTTGTCAGCCAATAGTATGGCCATACATCAGGGCAGGGCGGGTGTAGGGCGGCGGCTTCTTGCTATTCAGCCTATCTGCGTATACCAGCGGCAGGATAAACATCCCATTGCTATGGAAACCCTTTCTGTTTACTGTCAGTTCTACCAGAGAAAGCTTTATTCATACATATATCCACATACTATTAAGACGCGGATTATGTAGTTTACTGCCAGTTCTACCAGAGAAAGCTTTATTCATGCACATATCCGCATACTGTTAAAACGCGGAATATGTGATTATACAGGTCTGTATACCGGCAACATTCAAATGTAACAAGTGCATATCAGAATGAGCATAAAAGGGGTATAATTTATAAATATTCATAATCCCCATACATAACATATAAGGCTCATCTCAGAAAGATGGCATTTATCATAACACTGCAACACGTTCAAGAAAGGGGGGCTGCCTAATAATGGCACCCACAAACAGGGCTATATGATTTCTATAAATTATATTATGTATATGTATATATATGTATGGGCCACGGTAGGTCAGCACAAGACATTATTTATATAGGGGGATTCATATTCACCCACATCCCCTATAGTAGCCTCATGGGTGGATGTTTGTTATCTCTTTAGTATATATTCTAGTGTACCAATATACATGTACTATTTCCCACAATTAAATGTTATGGCCTTATAAGGCACAAGTGCTGTACTTATCCATTATATAACCCACATATCTATCATCCACTATAAAGCCTCTGTACCTGAACTGTCACATTTTTAATGTAAATAAGCCAGTACTATTTTATTCAAAATTTGCAAATCTATTTCAGTATGAAAACCTGCTTTCTCAGATAAATGGAGTGTATGTAAATCCTTCATTTAGACCGCCTGGGTTCAAAGTCCCCAGGAGGTAAATCCATTTTGCTTCCAATTGGCGGAGCTTCATATCCAGATTGCCCCCCCTTGGTCCCATCTTCCATTGCTGAATCACAAAATATTTCAAACATGTCGTATCACCCCCATGTTTCTCCCTAAAATGGTGGGACACAGGTGTATCTTTCGGATTTTCTATGTTGCCAATATGTTCAAGAATCCTCTGTTTTACTTGACGAGTGGTCTCCCCTATATATAATAGTGGACATGGGCACCCTATGGCATATACGACGCCTTCTGTTTCGCAATTAAAAAAGTCAAGAATCTCAAATTCCCTTCCATTTTTTGGAGCTTTAAAACTCTTACATGTATTTACATTACCGCAGGCTTTACATTTCCCGCATTTAAACATCCCCTTCAGGGGTCTATCCAGCCATGTCTTTTTTATTGATTTCTTGGACACTGGTAGGTATGAATGTGTCAAATCATCACCTATATTCCTACCATGTCTATATGTGAACATTGGGCTTTGGGGTAGTATCTCATTCAATTGGGGGTCATGTTTCAATGTCTTTTTACTATCTTCCTGATCTCATCAGATTGTGTAGAGAAAGTGTTAATGATGCTCATTGTTCCCTCTTTTTGATCCTGATCTCTATTTTTCGGGGTCATTAGGTCCTCCCTTTTAGTTTCTTGTGCCTCTTCAATTACATTATCAGGGTAACCTCTTTCCTTAAATCTTCTATGGAGGTTTTTACACTCTATCTCAAAAGCCTCTTCACTTGAGCAATTTCTCCTCGCACTGAGATATTGGCCCCTTGGAATTCCCTTTTTAAGGGGTACTGGGTGATGGCTTTTCCAATCAAGGAGCGAGTTTGTAGAAGTTACCTTGCGATAAATTTTGTTCTCAAGTTTACCTTCCATTGTACGTGTTATTCGCACATCCAAAAAACTGAGTGAGAACTGATCAATTTCAAATGTAAAAAACATTCCAATGTTGTTCTGGTTCAAGACACCAACAAATTCCATCGAACATGGTCCTGGGGCCGTCCCATAGTATGAACACGTCATCTATGAAACGACCCCAGAACAAGATATGCGAGGTATACACTGCCAGATCCTCGCAGAAAACCATGGTATCCTCCAACCAACCTAGAAATATATTAGCATAAGAAGGGGCACACGATGTTCCCATGGCACATCCTTTCTTATGCAAATAGAACTTATTTTGAAACAGAAAATAATTATGAGTCAAGATGAAATGTAAAAGACGAATAATAAACGTAGAGTGTTCCTCCAAATGGATACTTCGAGATCTCAAAAAGTATCTAACTGCCTCAATACCCAATTCATGTTTGATGTTGTTATACAAGGATTCAACATCCAGGCTAGCCAGCCATACATTTTCATTTACAGATATCCCCTGTAATCTGTTAAGTAGATCCATTGTATCTCTAATGTAGGAGGGGAGACTGGTCACAAATGGTCTTAGAAAAAAGTCTACATATTGACTGATTTTCTCTGTAAGGCATCCATTGCCTGATATTATCTGGCGGCCTGGTTGATTTTCCATTTGCTTGTGTATTTTGGGTAAGGCATAACCCACACAAACACAAACACACACATTACTGACATTTTCAGCAGTGCTTCATATAGAACGCATATTACAAAGTGTTCCTCAGAAGGGTTCCCCATCTAATAATTCTGCTGAATATTGTGAAGCCTTTTAATTTGGCAGGAATTTTGTTTTTTGATTGAAGGAGTGGGAGAAAACCAGGAAGAGACCAGGGCAGAATATCTCCACACAGATAGTGTGCCGGCTTCAGTGTTTCAGTCATGGCCTCTAGCACTGCAATGCCAGTGTGCTAGCCTAGTGATAAGCAAAACATGCTCCTTAGTTACATGCAAATTTCCATTGACCCAGGAAGGGAAAGAGTTTGAACCTATCAAAGTTAGCTTTGCAAACCAATTTGTTGGCAGCTTTTGGATTAACCAGCAGCTGCAGACCAAATTTGAAGACCTAAAAATGATGAATGTGCATTAGTGAAAAAGATAGCTCAGATATGAAGAATGTGCTCAGGCCAGCAGAATAGGAATGAACAGAAGCAGAAATTGAGACCAGCAAAATCCACATATAGCTCTTTTAAATCCCTATTGCCATCAAGAAATCAGAAAAGGTGTGTAAAATATTTTTGCTACTCTGGGTGGGCTGTGCCAAAGTGGGCTGTACAGAAAAAGATAAATATTTTTTTAATATTTTTATTTCAGTTTCATTAGACTGCAAGGTGTTTTATTTATTTTTTAAAGCAATTAAATTAGTCTGGACCTCCTTCCCACACTTGTATTAGAGCTGTGGGATCAAGGCTGGCATTGGCTGAATCGTGACCACATGACGGGAAGACTGAATAGAGACCACATGATGGGAAGATGGTGTCAACCTGGAAGTAGTTACTGTAGTGTATAAAGACAAAGATGGTCCGCAACTTGTCCACTTGGTTTAGTGACTTTATTAAGGACGTATCCAGCTACACAAAGCCGACATGTTTCGGACCTGAAGGTCCTTACTCATGGCTAAAAGGTACAACACAGCACACCTACTATATACATGTACATATACACCCCGCCCTAAGGAAGGGGTGGGGTAAGGAGGAGGATACCTCCGCAGTCCACCCACAAGAAAGGCAGATAGATACCCCTCATTTACAAACAGTGTACAGTCATCTAAAATCAAAATAGACAGCATAGCAATAAGTGTACAAATCTAAAAGCATAGACAGTAAATGTTAAAAACCTAAAAGATAAAAGGCCCACCTCAAAGCGATAGACAATATAGACCATTGTCACCATATACATTTTAACATATACTAGAGAGAGCACGGAGAGCCAGAAGAGCCAAGGGAGCAAAAAGACCCCTCTAGTGGATGACGAGGGCCAAATCCCATCTTGAAGTCAAGCCCAGTGTGGTCCTAGTACCCAACTTTAAAATCCAGAGGGTTTCCAAGGCCTGCAAGCACCTATAATGGTCTCCCCCTCTCCATGAAAACCGTACACATTCCAGACCATGAAAGGAAAAAGAGGACATATTGTCCTGGTGTACACGGAGAAAGTGCTTTGCCACATTGGAAATATTGTGGCAAAGCCAGGAAGAACCCCTATAGCGTTCGCTGACCTAAGCGGTCTCGTAGTGCACCCCACATATTGAAGCGCACACTCCCTACATGTGATCAGATAGACCACATATGTGGAATTACAATTTAGGAACTGTCTGATAGGGAATGTGCGCCCATTGGAGGTAGACACTGCGACGCGTGTTTTTTCTTGTACCCCACAATAATTACACGTGGGGACACCACATCTGTACAATTCCACTAAGTTAAGCCATGTAGGAGTGCTAGGCCTGGATTCAGAAAGATTAGGGGAGAGCGTTTGGGCTAAAGTCAGAGCCTTCCTGCTCGCAAAGCGGACTCCGCGTTTGATGATGGGACGAAGGCCCTGATCTGCTTCTAATACCGGGAGATATTTTTTGATGATGTCTACCACCTTACTATATTCAGTGTTATACGTGGTAACAAAGGTGGGTTTACTTTCTCCACCCCTCTCGGCAATCGGCCTATCAAGTAGCTGTTTTTCCTACCTGCACGAACTCTCCCCCTGTTTATAACCCACCTCAGGTAACCTCTATCTTGCAGACATTTTTCCACCATGGCACATTCATCTGGAAGCCAAGCTTCCTCCGAGCAGTTGCGATGTAACCTCGTGAATTCGCAACCGGGACACCTTGTATGATATGTGGGGCATGGCAACTATTGGCTCGGAGGGTGGTGTTGCCACTGCATGGCTTCCTATAGGTTCTGTAACAAATCCGACCCCGTGTTGAATCATCTGACAGGGTCACGTCCAAATAATTAATCGCCACGGTGTCAAAACTTGAGGTAAACTGCAGGTTGAGGTTATTCCTATTAAGGTACTCCAAAAAAACCCGTACCTCCTCGGGTTGGCCCTGCCAAACCAAAAGCAGGTTGTCGATGTATCTTCTATACCACTCAACTTAAACCAGACACGACTCCCACCTCCAAAGATGTGGCACTCCTCCCACCATCCCATATAGAGATTCGCCAAGGAGGGAGAAAATTTTGCTCCCATGGAGGCGCCACAGCTCTGGAGGTAGAAGCCGCCGTCGAACATAAAATAGTTGCAGGAC
Source organism: Hyperolius riggenbachi (assembly GCF_040937935.1). Lineage (NCBI taxonomy): Eukaryota > Metazoa > Chordata > Amphibia > Anura > Hyperoliidae > Hyperolius > Hyperolius riggenbachi. The sequence goes on from NC_090649.1 coordinate 277,993,486, forward strand.
AGGAGATACTCGACTGCCATAAGGATAAACCTCTGGGAGTCCACGGGGTAATTGGAATACCTTTGGAGATGGAACTCTACAGCATTTAAAGCTAAGTCTTGGGGGATGCATGAATACAATGCTTTCACATCAACTGTAGGCCAGCTGTATTGTTTCCTCCATTTAAAGCCCTCCAGGCTGGACAGTAGATGTTTTGTGACCTGATGTAACCTGGTAGTCGACACACCAGAGGCTGGAGCATAGAGTCCACCCAGTCACCCAGGCGCTCCCTCAAAGAGCCGATCCCCGCCACAATAGGCCTGCCCTCTGGGGGAACGCCTGCTTTATGGATCTTGACAAATGATGGAATATTGGGGTTACCGGGTGCTGCACCGTCAAATAGTCCACCAGCCTCTGGTCGAGGACCCCCAGGCTCTTACCCAGGGACAGAAGTTGGATTAACTCAGCCTGGAAGGACCTGGTGGGGTCCATCCTAGGGCCCAGGTATACAGAAGAGTCCCCCAGCTGCCCTAAGGCCTCCGACCTATAGCTCTCCTTATCAAGGATAACAACCTTACGGAACTGTTACTGTAGTGCATGAGTGAGGCTCAATGTGCCGAGGAACAGAGCAAAGCAAGCAGCTTTATGCCCATGGTACGATTGGATATAACTGTAGGGTTAGAGACTGCCACTGTGAGGGAACAGTAAGAGCTTACATTTGGGGGATAGCTAGACCACAGCAGCATATGAACTTGGTTGGAACTATCCTTCCAGATTTTTGACAGAGGAAGTAGAGAGAACCTCAGAGACACTCTACAGACTAAGGAAGTTACCCCTCTCCCCTGTCCATGGAAAAATGGTCTTGCCTAAATGTGAGCCATGGTACCAACAAGGTTTAGGAACTCTGCTCTAGATCACATCTTAGTACAGATGTGTATGTGCATGCATATACTAAACATGTGCATGAATTCAGGGACTTTTTCACTGCCCAACATGTAGACATGCAAGCTAAGCCACAATATTAAAGACATTTATTTGTTGGTCAATTAAAGCCCTGCACAGACTTCAAATGTAATCATAACACATGATTTAAAAGATACTTGGATTAAAAATGTCACTGATGTATAATTTAAAAAAAAGATTATTTTAAAATTAAAGATATAAATTTTGATGTTCCCAAAGGAAAATGGTAATTTAAAAGTAAATTCCGTGAATATAGTGCATTAGTAGAGAATGGTAGGAGGCAATTGACTCATTTTTAAACAGCATTATTATGCACTGAACATCTTCACATTTGATTATAATAACCTTATAAACAGCTGCAGCACTGACAAGTGAAGAAATATCTTTCTTAACAAAACAGTTATAATGCAGCACTGCTATTGGCAATTAATGCAGCCATCGCCTGGTTCATATCAGGACTGAGGGCTCATTCACACTATGAGAGTTTTCAGGTTTTTTTAAGTGCTGGCGATTTTAGAAATCTACCCAAAAGCGCTTATGCAATGATTCCCTATGGCAGCGTTCACATGTTCGCGTTTCAATTTTACTAAAATAGCAACCGCGCTACATGTACCGTTTCCTGAGCGATTTGGTTCAATAGAAGGTATAAGAAAATCGCAAAGCATTTGAAAAAGCGAGTTCTATAGCGATTTCCCAAGCGCTTCTATGAATGAATACATTGTATTTATTCATTTCCGGGTGAAAGAGTTCACTTCCTGAATGACGTCAGGAAGTGAAAAAAAAACATTGCTGAGCAAAAGTGCTTATAAAAGCGCTTTTCTAAGCGCAAAGCACAGGGAAAAGCTCTTTTAAAAAACTCTCAATAAATTGCTCAGCACTTGCGATAGCGCTGGGGATTTATAATGTGAACATATCCATAGTAATGACTGGAAAACACTGAGGCCCCTTTCGCCATTGCATCAATCAAAATCAGTGCATTAAGACAGAGAAGCAATGATAGCCCTATGGGGCTATCACAGTGATCGTAATGTGGTGTGGTGCGGCAGGGGTCTACACAGTAATGCGTGCACGTTTCTACAGGAAGTGTGACTTTCCGGATTGCTGTGCTATTGAAGAACAATCGCATTGCAACAAGTGTGAAAGGGGCATTAGGCTCCTTACACACTATGTGGAATCCAGTGTGGTGCAATTACTCTTTAGTTGCAACACAACATTGTAGAAAAGTCACTTTGCTCACTTCCAACGTAAAAGCGCTCGTCACCCTGTAACGCAAGTGTATCCACTGGGTTATCCTCCCGATGGAACCTGCCACGCGGCACGGTGATCAATGTGATAGCATGATAGGACTATCATTGCATATGTGTCATGATACGATGATTTTGTGCAACGCAACAGCAGAAGTGTGAAAAGACCCTCAGGTAATGCCACTGTCACACTGCATACCTCCAAACTTTTTAAGATTAGAAAGAGGGACATGTAAGCCACGCCCCTGTCACACCCCTGATCACCCCCGCATCACACCCCTAGTCACGCATACCATAAAATGTGTTGATTTATAATACAGACCACACTGTTCCTTTCTATTCTGACTCATTTTCCTTCATATTAACATTTTAAAATTAGTAATACATCAATTTAAAGGATGGGAATAAAGATTAGAGTCAATCAAACACATTTTTTAAAAGAGAAACATATATATTTACATAAAAAGAGGGACAAAGTCCTGAAAGAGGGACACACGAAGAGGAAAGAGGGACAGGGCTCCTAAAGAGGGACTGTTCCTCCAAAAGAGGGATAATTGGGAGCTATGACACTGTCATGCACTGGCACTTTTGTTTCTGTATCACAGCACATTGCTGCTCATCTCGGCTGTGGTAAATCACACCCACTGACTATCACAATTCAATATTTATTGATGTAGAATAGTAAGGAAAAATTGCATGTACTATATATAACCTTTTGTATAAAGGTATTAATAGACTAAACTCAACAGAATTAGTGCATTTCTGAAAACAGTTCATTTATTGGCATTTGCTTTACCTCACACAAGGTGGTGCTGTGGCTGTATTGATGTTATAGATGTTCTGGAAATTGTACAAGCTGACAACATCATCATTTACAGCAGCCAGCTCCAGACAACCGACAAAGCCAGGTAGATTCAAGCTGGCCGGGAGCTGAAGAAAACAAATCACCAGTAAGCAAATGTAAATCACACACAAGCCATGTTTGGCACTCAGCCTACTGAGATGACACTAACTGCTGACAAACGTGTCATGTTCTCTGTTATGTGTGAGCTGCACGGCAACACAGCTGCCACACAGATTCTGTAATGGACTAATTATTACTGATAAATGCTATTCCTGAACAGCAAATCCGCTCTTTTCCTACACTGTACTTGTAATTCATTCCATTATTTGATACAATATGTTGCCACCGCTTTGTGGTAATTGTATTGTAACTGAGTTTATATTCTTATTACTGGATAGGTCTACTGTATATGTATACGCTGCCTTGATTTCATTCAACACATACTTTGGGGCCAATTCATCAATGCTGGTGCACAGGGAAATATGCTCCCAGCAGCCGTTCAAATGCATAGATGGAACTGTGTCAATCAAATGGACTTCTTGTTGATCTGAAATGTGCTCTGAGCAACTGCTTAATATTGCTCTGTTTTTCTATGTACCTGTTTTGATAAATATTCTCATGTACATTCTAAAAATCATTACAGACAAAATGGAGATTAAAGTTATAAAAGGACGTTTGCTTTGTTTCTCTGAAGAAAAAAAAGTAAAAGTTCAATCCAGGAAATTCATTACTTTAGTTTTAGTGTGAAAAAAGGATAGAACCTGTCTTAGGTTATTACTTTCCCTCACTTCCTGCCCTGTCAGGAATTGGCTAAAGCAATACTGAAGTTAACCTGTAAAAAAAAAAGTTAGATACTCACCTATGGAGAGGGAAGGCTCTGAATTCCATAGAGCCTTCCCGATTCTTTCTCTGTGCTCTTGGTCCACCACTGTCCCCTGTGAAAATCAGCACCTTTGGAACTCCTCAGAATGCTTCAGAAGCACTCATGTCTCCGAGAACTTCTGCAGACGAGTGGCGCTGTACTGCACATGTGTGAGCCTAGACTCTCAAGTATTTCTGAGGCAAGGTGTATTTAATTAGTTGGTTGAATAACTTTTACTTGGAAGGGTTGGGGGGAACAGCAGTGGACCAGGAGGACGGAGAGAGGACTGGGAAGGCTCTATGGTATCCCGAGCCTTCCCTCTCCAAAGGTGAGTATCTGACTTTTACAGGTTCACTACAGCATTGCTTAAATTCCCTCCAACAGAAACATAGGCAGCAACAAATAACACATCTTTTTAGAGTTGGGAATAATTAGAACCCTGTCAAGTTGCTGTCTCTCATTTTCAATATCAAAGTTCATATTATCACCATTGAGTTTCAAGAAATAGAAACATAACAACAAAGTTTTGTCTTATATGTCTTGTGTTATTGTTTTCTGCTATGTTGCTTTTCTTGGAATTGGTGTAGAAATAAAACAGCAACCACACTGACTGACCTGTGATCTCTGTCATATGTCAATGAACGTCATTAAAGGACCTCTGTCTCGAAAATCTTAAAATTTAAATACATGTAAACACATACAGATAAGAAGTACATTTCTTCCAGAGTAAAATGAGCCATAAATTACTTTTCTCCTGTGTTGCTGTCACTTACAGTAAGTAGTAGAAATCTGACATTATCGACAGATTTTGGACTAGCCCATCTCCTCATTGGGGGGTTCTCAGGGTTTTCTTTATTTTTAAAAGCACTTAGTGAATGGCAGTTGCTCCGTCCAACTGCCAAAAAAGTGTGCAGCGAGCAGGGAAGCTGGCCAGCATCTTTGTATAAATCCTTTTCAGGGAAAGTATTTACAAAGAATAAAGGCCATGCTGAGAATCCTCCTTGGAGAGATGGGCTAGCCCAAAACCTGTCGGTAGTGTCAGATTTCTACTACCTACTGTAAGTGACAGCAACATAGGAGAAAAGTAATGTATGGCTCATTTTACTCTGGAAGAAATGTATTTCTTGTTGGTATGTGTTTAAAATTGTAAGATTTTCGCGACAGTTCCTCTTTAAGCTCTTTATATAACAGTGAAATAGCACAGAAACACAGAGATTTACCAGTGTGCAGAAAACTAGAGTAAAAGTGAAGCAACCTCAGAGCAACCAATCAGGTTTCAGATGCTGGATGAAACAAGGTTTCTGGACAACTGTTTCACTAGTACTGTAGTTCCATATGGGCTGACTCTGATAATTAATTCAGATTTTACCTTAAATCCTTCAGGCACGCCACCAACGAAGAATACAGTATTGTGAGGCTCCAAATCCAGCAAAGAGTCACTCCCTGGAGCCTCTCCCTTCTTAATGAATTTTTCCTCTGTTGCACCGCTCTGACTAGGAACAGTCAGAAGTACTTTTCCATGCCGTCCCAGTCTAGGAGAAAATTAGTCACAATCAAAGTATTACACTTATAAAAAAACATTTTATACAGTGTGAACACACATAAAACAGGATTTACAAAATGTCTAACATTCCTTCCTCATCCCCCAAACACTCTTGTGCTGTACAATGTTTGAAGTAAAGAAAAGGCTGTATTATAAATACTGTATTGACAGCCTTAACATGGCAATCATTTGTGATCTCTTTAAAGTGGACCCGAGATAAACTTTTACACATTGCATAATTGTGTTTCTTTCATATAGTTTATAGGGCATTCCTCAAGCCAAATACTTTTTTTGTTTTGTTTTAATGCTCTAATTCCCTATAAACTAAACAAGCCTCGCCCACAGCTTTTCAGAAAGCCTTGGCACTGTAGCAAGGGCTCATGGGAGCTCAGTCTGGGCAGGAGGAGGAGGAGGTTTCTAGCCAGAGATATCCGAGGCAGAGGGGAGAAGGGAGGAGGAGAGGGGATTGAGCTGAGGGCTTCAGATGCTATCAGCTTGCCTGTGACAATGTTTACAAACAGAATATGGCTGCCCTCATTGTATCACAGCAATAAATGATCATAAACTTTTGAAGCTGTTTGCAGCTAGATTTGCTGTGTAAACTATCTACACTTTAGATAAGATATATAGACAAGTTACTTGTTACTTTTTCATCTCTGATCCGCTTTAAGCAAGATGCTGCATCTCAGATCAATAGTGCAGAACACCACCTTGTGGGAGGAGGTGTAAAGCATACCTGAAGTGACAAGTGACATTATGAGAACTGTACACAAGATTTAAAAAACCTGAGATGTTATCTATGCATGAGCGTTTGCTGACAGCTTGTTGAATTCAGTCTGGTTTCCTGAAAACTAAATAAAAGCTAAAAGGTCATTATTTGTCCGGGAGAAGGCAAATATTAGGATTTTAATGCAGGAAAGTTCAAAGGGCCATTACTTCCCCTTCTATTTCAACTAAACAAAGCAGAGTCTGGATTCTAAACAGTAGATGTGACAGTCTGATGCAATCTTAAAACTGAGCCAATAAAACTTAAAATAAAAATATGAGTGTAATTTCTATGTTACTAATGTTTTATTAACCATTGATACTACACATACAATTCATTATATTACAAGTTTATTTTAACTTTGGGTTCCTTTTAACCATAACTGCTCCTCCTACTGCTTATAAAGGGGTCCACACTATGATTCTCCCTGGGAGTGCAGTCTGCTTATCTGAGTGATCAGCATACATCACCTTACCATTAGGTATTGACAAAACATAGGGCCCGATTTACTAAGACATCTCTGCCCTTTAGCATTAGGGGTGTCATGAGTGACTCAGTATACCTAGACTAGAATTTTTTTTTAAATCTGCCACTTCATTTTCAGTCTGGAGATCATGAGCATTAAGCAATCTTTAAAAACTGGCATGGATTAAATGTCTGATATTAGGTGGGATGTGCTTAGAACCTTCAGCTAGGTAATATCATGCAATAGCAAGGTTTCTTGAAGGTTGATTAATCTCCTGTCTCTACTGATCAGCAGCCTGGGGATAGCTTATTAAATAAGGCAAATAGTCCTGCTGTCTTAACATACCGGTAGTTCATTAGTGTATGAAACAGACTGCGCAGCTCTGTTGACGATTACTGCCACAGTTTTCCTTATGACCTACTGAGCTGAAAGAGAAACTAACAGGGAACTCTTATGCAGTTGTGTGAAATTGCACAATGCACTATGTCTGCATATTGCTTTCCCTGATTAAAAGAGTAAGTATTGCATTCATGTAAGGTACAAAAAATAAGTTACCTTTCCATTTTCACAAGACTAAAATATCCAGGCCATGCACTGATGGGCTTGGAGTCCAGGGGAATTTCAACATCTCCACTTCCCAAGTTGTATACATATACCAAGTTATTGCGCTTAATAGCAAGGCCCATGTAATCCGATTTAGCCTGTAAAGAGATACAGTCACAGTAATAATATTTATATGTGTACGAAGGTTACGAATACCATGGTGGAGTTGGCATAGGTGGCATAGCTGAAAACATTTTTTTCCTAACATATCATTGCTACTTGTGTTGGAAGGTGACAGAAGGAAACTTGTGTTAGAAGCAGCTGATTGGGCTAGATCTATGGTGGTGTTACCTGTATTTAAATAAAAATGATTAAAGTTAGATACCCTCAGTAGAGGGAATCCTATGGATAATACAGAGGTCACACTTGTACATGGACGGGGGCATGGCCACAAGAAGAATGGACAAAAAAGATAAACTTAGATATTTACCTCGAATTACAGAGTAACCAAGCAGCTCGAGGTGACCCAAACCACTAGGAATGTATAGGGGGCTAAAAGAGACCGAAAAGCCCTCCTACTAAGAAACAATGCTTGGTGTCATTTGCCTTCTTAAAACAGAAGGAAACTTGCAATAATTCAGCTTTAAGTGAACATTTGTGGTTACCCACAATGCACCACTACTGAATATGCAAACTATCTCTTTATGCCCCTGTAAGTCAGGCTAGCATCCAGAACCGCTGGTGTATAGCTAGCCTATAGCTTTAAATTTTTCACAGCCACATAAACCCCACATGTAGACAGCCTGTTTCGGACTTTTGGTCCGAATCAGTACATGGCAGGGATTGATATGGCTGGATGGGATAGGGCTTGGACCAGTACAACAGAGTAACCAGGCAACTCGGGGTGACCTAAACCACTAGGAATGTATAGGGAGCTAAAAGAGGCCGAAAAGCACTCCTACTAAAAAGCAATGCTTGGTGGATTTTGCCTTCTTAAAACAGAAGGAAACTTGCAATAGAGTTAGAGTTAGAAACAGGGAAGCCTATGGATGATCCAGAGGCTTCTCCGATCTTCATCCACCCCACTGATGCTCGCTCAATAACTGCCTAGTATGATTTAGGTTCAGATGCAAAGCACACTTATATTTGGCATTTTTTACAAGTTTTTCTTCTGATCTTTTCACAAATTAATATGCCTTGACAAATTTGTACTCTACTCAAAGCATATTGTTGTAGTTAAACTCAAGCCTCAGATAAATACCAGGGCAGTGACTGACGGGGAGCTGCATTCTTGTTCTCGTGTGCAAGTGAGAAGAAGCAGTCTCCTGTATGGAAAATGAACATATAGCATGGTGATGAGGTTTCATTACACATTCCTTTTTACTTATACAGTACTGTATGTGTTTACTAAGTAATAACAGTAAAAAATGTGTCCTACAGAGTCCTACTAACTTCCTCAGATTTATTACAGAGGCACAGTAAAGAACTCCTTCTAGGTATGCACAAGCAATTCCTCACCTTCTTATGCCCAAGATACATAATAAACCTGTCTTGTGGCTGTTTTTGATGTGCCTCAGGGTTGATGTATAGACTAACAGATGAATAGGCCTTCAGGTCTGCAAGGCTGGTTTTCATATGGACATTGACAGCTGATTTGCCACTAAATTTCATTGACACTTGAACCTGGAAGTATTCAGAATTACAGGAGAAGGAAGCAAAAATAGTTATTGCCACACAGACATTGATTTTTTTTTCTGTGTTCCATATTTAGTCAAAGTTTGATAAAGTAATGACTGGAATGTCTTTGAGGGGGGTGTTGGGACCTTAAAATTACCCTGAAATTACAAGTTATCATAATGATTGATTTTACACAGCAAAGTAACTCTAGTGGAAGGTTGTTGCTGCCAGCTTAGCGTTCAGCAGAGCCTTTAATGCATTATGTTTAGCCAGAGGAGAATGTGCAGAATCAATCAAGCATAATAGGTTACCAAAATGTGGAAATCACTCTTAGTGTAGTCACATGACTGATTCCAGTTCTTGAACTGGGCGAAGTAGGAAATTTGGGTGCCCCCCCCCCAGCGGTAGAAGTTTGGGTGCCGTCATAGGCACCCATTGAAATAGCGGCATTGAGTGGAAATTTGGTTGCCTGCGGTGCCCGTTAAATGACAGCTGCTAGGCCTAGCACCTGATGTTTATCAGGCACTGCGGCTGCCCAAATTAGCTCTCCATCTGGCTACTTGAATGGAGGCCTATGATGGCAACCATAAAATTACGTTTTTTAAGTTTTGGGGGGCTGTGATTAATGGCAGGGGAGCAGTTAAGGTTATTAGGCCTGTTGGGGTGGGGTGGTTAAGGTAAGTGATAGGGAGGGTGTTTGTGCAGGGGGAGGGAGTTAGGGTTAGGCATCAGGTAGGGTATTTTTGCAGGGGGACGGTTAGGGGTCAAGTAGGGTGCTTGTGCAGGGGGCAGTTAGAGTTAGGCATCAGAGCAGAGGGTACTGTGTGAGAGTTGGGTTAGGTACCCGATATTCTACTATCAGCTTTCCTGGGCGCCGAATTCCCAGGCGCCCTTTAATTACATACAAAAACTGGGTGTTGAAATGTGACCGCAACAACGTATATTGGTTGGTGGCTAGAGAGCCACAGCTGATGTAAACCCTCACAGCAGTATAATTGTGTGGGTTGCATTGATTGGGGACAGAGGGCATTTGTTTGGTTTGTCTTTCCTATATTGGAGGGGATAAATGGGATAAAGGACATATATACAGTATAATGGGATAAAGGACATATACTGTAGCTATAACTATAAAAATGTAGTTAAAAAATGTTTCAATGAAACCCTGTAGTTTTTTGCCTCTGCAGCTTGCAAATAACACTTCTGTTTGCACATCATTCAAGATACTCTTATGAGCAAAATTCTCTGACTGCATGTTAAAGGACCACTGTCATGAAAATTTAAAATATTTGTAAATATATACAGATAAGAAGTGCATTTCTCCCAGAGTAAAATGAGCTATTCATTACTTTTCGCCTATATTCAGGGCCGGATTTGGGGGCAGGCCATCAAGGCCAGGGACTAGCGTGACAGAATCTGCCTCATTCCGAAGGTCGGGTGACAAGTTAACTGCAGCTGCCACCCGCCATGAGAACCGCTTGCGCACTCTGCAAGTCCGCAGCCGCCCTGCTCTGACTGTCTGCTTGAGCCTGTGTAAGCAGAGCAGCTGGCGGGGGCAGCTGAGGAAGCCAGCTACGAGTGGTGCATTGTGAAACTGCAACGAGCCTGCAGCTTCCTACATACAGACTCTCTCCCAAGTCTCGTCCTGTGCAGTGTCAGCAGCTAGCCCGATGTTCTATACAGTGGGCAATGGACACATCGCTCGCTGCCCGCTGTCAATCAAGTCACGTAACATTCTACGTGACGTCAGCCAGCCCTGACCCCAGCCAGGAGTGTGGAGTGGATGGGAAGGTCTGAGGTCTTGCGTTGCCACTGGGGTTGATTTATGTATAAGAAATCAAGTGTGCAGGCAGCGCGCAGCTCGTGACCCCCTTCCCCACCTCTGAGAAAAAAAAAGGTTTCTCTGCTGTGCACAGCGATCGCCTCCACTGAGTGTGATGGATGCCAGAGGGTCTGACAGGAGGGGAGAAAAAGTCTGCAGGCTGTAAGTGGACATACACCATTATTACAATGACTACTGTACTGACTGATGCTGTTCACTGTGTCCCCTCCACACCTTTAGAAAACAAAAGTCCTAATGTCCTAAGATAACTATACCTAGAGGGGATGATCCTTACCAGTTCCCATCCTTTATTTGTTGTGGTCCCTTCTGTTGTCACTCTGTGACCTGTTTAATGCCCTTGCTCTGCCTTTGTCCACTCTGCACCCTGTGAGCTCCATAGCCTCCTACTCAGATGTGTACACAGTAGACACAGCCTAGGATCTTGCTCCAGCCCCCTGTAGTCCATCTGCTTGATTGCTGTTCTCCCACGGTTTGGCACTGTAAATTCTCCAACTAGCCCTGTCCTGATTCACTGCAGCCAATCACACTCTCATAGCCAGGAGTGTTCTGCACATGCACAATTCTCTAAGATTGCAACATTGCTTGCGCAGGACTCTCCCATCCATGGGCTTTCGATTGGAGGGTGTATGCGGCCAACCTGGGACCACACATGTGCAGTGGTGCATGACTGGGCTGGATCACCGACTCCACTGATGGAGAATAGAGGGGATCAGGAGGACGGCAATCAAGCAAATGGATTAAAGGTGGCTGGAGGAAGCCCCAGGTAAGTATAAAACCATATACTTTATCTCAGGTTTCCTTTAAAGTGTACCTGAGATGGGAGAAAAGTTCTATTTTACTTACCTGGGGCTTCTTTCAATCCCTCGTAACCTTACAGGTCCCTTGGTTTCTCCTTATCTGTTACATTGTGCAGCTGTCCCCAACTCCCCATCCAAAAGCTTGCCCACTAGACCAGTTGTGGGCTACTGCGCATGTATGGCCCTGGCAATGCACCTCCTCAGTTGTGCTCCCGTGAGTAGAATGCTGCCAGCCATAGGAGCATGATCAAGAAAGTGTGCAGCCTTGACCATGCATGCACAGAACCCCACAACTGATGATCTTTTAGAAGGAGATAGCGATAATGTTGGGGGCGGTTGGTGACAGTGGGCCTTGGGTGGACAAAAAGTACAAATCCAGCCCTGCCTATATTGCTGTCACTTACAAAAAGTAGTAGAAAACTGACAGAACCGACAGGTTTTGGACTAGCCCATCTACTACATGACATTTGCTCTGTCCAACTGCCCAAAAAGTGTATGGTGAGCAGGGAGCCAGCATCTTTGTATAACGATTTTTCAAGGAGTGTCTTTAGAAAAAATAAAGGCCTTGCTGAGAATCTGTGGAGAGATAGACTAACCCAAAACCTGTCGGTAATGTCAAATTTCTACTACCTACTGTAAGTGACAGCAACATAGGAGAGAAGTAAGTTATGGCTCATTTTACTCTGAAAGTAATGAACTTCTTATTTGTATGTGTTTATATATATTTTACATTTTAAGATTTTCACCATAGTGGTCCTTTAAGGAGTAAAATACAGTTACATGAGAAACGCTTTATCAAGACTACACCTCTCTAGCCATACCTTTACATTCCAGTCTAAAGTGGGATTAAACACCCTAAATTACAATTTAGGTACCTACTCGTAGGTAGTTTCTACTGCTCTGCTAATCAGAAAATGTAATCATTGCCAGCTTCCTGTTCTCTTTACTTTGCTCCTCTACTTCTCTGTGAAAGTGACTCAGCTGTTACCACAGCGATGCGTCTATTCAGCAGAGGAGAGAGGGGGAGCAGAGTGTAGAGACCTGATGGAGAGCTTATCCTGGCCGGCAATGAATACATTTGATGATAAGCAGAGCAGTACAAAGTTGTAAAACGTTTTTACACACAGGGAATGCTTTTACATTTTCTTTTTTGTAACTAAGAGTAGGTACTTATATTTTGTTTTATGGAGTTTAATCACACTTTCAGTTTGGCTTAGGCTTCTTGCACACCAAGACGTTGCATTAGGTGCCACGTTAAGGTCGCATAACGTGCACCTAACACAACGTATGGTGCTGCAAGAGCCGACGGTAGAGTGAGCCGCGTTAGGCGGCTCGAGTCCTATAATGTCTCCCAGAGTGGCGCTGATTGGCCAGCGGGACCACGTGATGCGGAGCGAGACACTCCGCATCACGTGGTCTCACCGGCCAATCAGCGCCCGCCAGTGCAGTGAATATTAAGTAGCCATGTGCGCGGCTACTGTAGCTGGCTCTCCCCGCCTCCTCTCCGCCCCCCACTGCGCATGTGCAAACAGCCTAACGTGGCTATAGCCGCTCCAACGCCGTAGCATGCTGCACTTTGCACAGAACGTGCAGCGTTACATGTAACGCAACGTGGACTGTGTGAACAGCCCACTTGTGTTACATTGCTGTGCGTTGCGGGAGCGTTACAGGCGCACTAACGTGCGCCTGTAACGTCTTGGTGTGTAAGCAGCCTTAACTACTCCACCATACTACTTCACCATTTGTCTGATAACTAAGTTCACACTATGTGCACTGCAATGCAATGCATCCTTTGCATGTTATAACAAGCATGTTAATCTTCATAGCATATAGAATTGCTATGGTAACATGCTTTTTATCACACACGTGGACAGTTCCAGCTTAATTGTATGAGAAGTGCGTTTGCATGCACCAACGTAGAGCACAGCAATGCCCATAGTGGGAACGCCCACTAAGGGCTGGTGCACAGTTAGCACTTTTTGTAGTGCTTTGCTGTTTGCCGGTGATCAGCAAACCGCTGCTACTAATGTATCTCTATGGGTACATTCACATTGCAGCGTTTGCGATTGATTGGTGCATGCAGTGTCTTTGGGGATATTGCGCTGTGATTCTCATTCTATTAAACAGGAATCACAAGCGCAAATCGTGCGGAAATTGCAAGATTTTTCTCGCGCCAAATCGTAATCACAGACCTGAACGCGATCGCCGGGAAGCAGTGGGCAAGCGCCCAATGTTAACCGGCCCTTACTGTTGCTGTCCATGAAACATAAAGAGCACTGCCAGCACTCTCTACAGTGTACATTAAGGATTTACAGACTGATGAGAAAATGCTTCCAGCAGATCTATCATGCCAAGCTAATGCAAAACATCACGGGATGTTACGGGAACTGCAAGGCTGACTGGAACATGTATTATAAGACAAAGAGGCTCATAACATCACTGAGATGTACTACATTCATGTTAGCACATAACTGTGAAATTCATATTTTAAGTGTTTCTTCTTGTGTAGAGGTGTGAAGACCTGCACATAGATATTAGAGAAGAATGATATGTAAGGCAGATTAATTGGGAATGCAGATTTATAGGACAAATCTAAATCTAGCTTACCTTACTGGCCACACTCCTTGTCTGGGCGATGAGCTCTCGGATGCGGTGAATGCTGGAGGAAATGTTGTTCGGAGGCATCCTGTGTTCCACAGTGCGCAGTTTATTCAGGAGTAAGGGCATGACTGCTGTCAGATCCTTCACTACAGTGTCAGATAAAGAAGACAAGAAATAGGAATGATGATTGCAATCCTGCAATATAAGACAGTGGGCTAAACTGAAGACCAAAAACCACTTATAGTTGGCACCGTACAAAAGTGTATTGCCAGCTGCTGCAGAATACCCAGATAGTGCTCAACCCAACTGCCAGAATTGTGTGCACGCGAGTAGAAAGGCTGGCCAGCATCTTTGTGTAGATCCTTTCCATCGAGTGCTTGTTTTTAAAGAATAAAGGAGATACTGACAATTCCCCACAAAGTGATGGACTAGTCCATAACCTGTCAGATTGTAACTACCTACTGTAAGTGACAGCAACAAAGGAAAAAAGTCATTTAACCACTTCATGCAACATAAATGTTTATAAACATCCTATTTGTGCACTGATTATTGCAAATAGGATTTTTAATAAACATCCATTCTGCCGGCGTGCAGATGCATATGCCCATTTTACCCCTTCAGTGTACCTTTCATAAATAAGTGTTTAAATAAGTGTTTACATTTTTCAAATGTTACAATTTTTTCATGTGGGTTCTTTAGAGATACCAAAAAAGCCCTCTTACGAAAAAAAGATATGCTTAATATAAATCCAATTATTCAGCATTAAGTGTGCAAAAAGAAACTCTCATGATGCATCTCTGCTGAATATGCAAATCTCCTCTTTATGCCCCTGAAAGCCAGGCATGCATTCAGAACCACTGGTTACAGTGAGCTTATACATTTTTCAGAGCCACACCAATTCAATATGCATACAGCTGTTTTGGAGTTTTTGCTCCTCATCTATGCATGGCATGGATTTATATGGCTCTATGAGACCCAAGCCAAGTCCAAACCAAAACTGGAGTGAGGCCTGGGACCCAGTAGCAGCATGTTTTCAAGTGGCTTGTAGTTTGAAAAGCTCTTGCAAATGTAATGTTTTACAGGGCACCTAAACACTATAAAAAATTAGTCAGTAACACAAATGTAGACCTTATGAGATATATTACCTTGTTAAGCATCATGCCCCTAGGTCTTCAATCAAAACACCACATACACAAAAAGAAAAAGAAAAGCCTATCTGGGCCATAAATAATACCTCAAGGACAATTTGGATCTCAATAAATAAACATGCAATCTTTATTGACAAACAAGCAAAAATTGTATTAAAAACAATTAAAATACAATCTCTTGGTGCGTGCCAATTATAATTGGCGCTATTCCCCTCTGGTACAAAATTCTATGAATTACACTAGAATAGTAAACAATCCAATAGGCCAAAAGGTGCCAAGAAATATACACTCTTGTGCTTCAAAACACCACACTCCTCACTATATAAAGTGCTTCCGTGCAATATATTGTGAATACATCAACATAGATGATGCGTGCATGCGTGCGTCCACACCCAACAGCATGGACGCACGCATACACACAACATGTGCAAGAACATATCAATCCTTACATAACAACCAGTGACAACTAGACATGCATACATATATAAATATCAAAACCTATCCCCTAAAATGCTTCTTTGTACCCTGTGCTGTAAATAATAAATACTATACAAAGCAACCCCTATAGCAAAGTAAGTGTATACACAGAATTAATAACCTCCAATTAGATAAAGTGCTACGTGCAAATGTGCAAAATATTGCAAAAAATCACAATGTGGATTAAAGAGGCACCGCTTATCCAAGAAGAAATCCAGAGGGAGCCCTTTGTGTTTGTTTATGCAAATGTATGTACATTTTTATGCAAATATGTGCAGCTTGAAAATGGACCAATCAATTTAAAGGGACCTGAGCAGTACTCTATAATCAAAATCGCCGGAGGGACACGGACAGGAGCCAGGAGAATGCCAGGGAACCTCGCAGCCTACGGTGCGCTGGAGGAAGCCCCAGGTAAGTGAAATGTTTAATTATACGGTACTGCTCAGGGTCCCTTTAAACCTGGGTGGCACTTGATTGTTCCATTTTCAAGCTGCATATATTTGCATACACAATTACATACATTTACATAAACTAGGAAGTATTTGCATATCATTGATCATCTCTATTCAGGAGGGGACTGCATATGTAATAGTAGGCCTGTACCTGAGTGTATTATGAATGAAAGATATGGCTAAGGCCTGCACATGGATGGATTAAGCATGGTGAAGGGGCCTGCATATGGAGTAAGGGTCTGCATTTGTGGCTAAAGCATATGGAAGAAGGCATCTGCTGGTCATGGAATGGGGGCTACGTGTCAGGCAAGAAAAAAGGCTGATGCACTTTCTGTATGGAAGGGGAAGAAAGATATGGAACAAATTAGTCAGCCTGTGAAGAGTAAAACAAACTATAAAAACTATAAACATGGCCTTTTTACTATGCTCATGTACTTCGTATTATTCTCTAGAACAGGGGTCTGCAACCTTTAAGACATAAAGAGCCACTTGGACCCGTTTCCGAAAAGAGAAAAAAACTGGGAGCCGCAAAACCATTATAAAACAAATCGTTAGCAGATATGACCCCCATATGCACAAATCGTTAGCAGATATGACCCCCATATGCACAAATCGTTAGCAGATATGACCCCCATATGCACAAATCGTTAGCAGATATGACCCCCATATGCACAAATCGTTAGCAGATATGACCCCCATATGCACAAATCTTTAGCAGATATGACCCCCATATGCACAAATCTTTAGCAGATATGACCCCCATATGCACAAATCGTTAGCAGCTATGACCCCCATATGCACAAATCGTTAGCAGATATGACCCCCATATGCACAAATCGTTAGCAGATATGACCCCCATATGCACAAATCGTTAGCAGATATGACCCCCATATGCACAAATCGTTAGCAGATATGACCCCCATATGCACAAATCGTTAGCAGCTATGACCCCCATATGCACAAATCGTTAGCAGATATGACCCCCATATGCACAAATCGTTAGCAGATATGACCCCCATATGCACAAATCGTTAGCAGATATGACCCCCATATGCACAGTCCTTCAGCAGATATGACCCCCATATGCACAATCCTTCAGCAGATATGACCCCCATATGCACAAATCGTTAGCAGATATGACCCCCATATGCACAAATCGTTAGCAGATATGACCCCCATATGCACAAATCATTAGCAGATATGACCCCCATATGCACAAATCATTAGCAGATATGACCCCAATATGCACAAATCGTTAGCAGATATGACCCCCATATGCACAAATCGTTAGCAGATATGACCCCCATATGCACAAATCATTAGCAGATATGACCCCCATATGCACAAATCGTTAGCAGATATGACCCCCATATGCACAAATCTTTAGCAGATATGACCCCCATATGCACAAATTGTTAGCAGCTATGACCCCCATATGCACAAATCGTTAGCAGATATGACCCCCATATGCACAAATCGTTAGCAGATATGACCCCCATATGCACAAATCGTTAGCAGATATGACCCCCATATGCACAGTCCTTCAGCAGATATGACCCCCATATGCACAATCCTTCAGCAGATATGACCCCCATATGCACAAATCGTTAGCAGATATGACCCCCATATGCACAAATCGTTAGCAGATATGACCCCCATATGCACAAATCATTAGCAGATATGACCCCCATATGCACAGATAGTTAGCAGATATGACCCCCATATGCACTGATCGTTAGCAGATATGACCCCCATATGCACAGATAGTTAGCAGATATGACCCCCATATGCACAGATAGTTAGCAGATATGACCCCCATATGCACTGATCGTTAGCAGATATGACCCCCATATGCACTGATCGTTAGCAGATATGACCCCCATATGCACAGATAGTTAGCAGATATGACCCCCATATGCACTGATCGTTAGCAGATATGACCCCCATATGCACAGATAGTTAGCAGATATGACCCCCATATGCACAGATAGTTCGCAGATATGACCCCCATATGCACAGATAGTTCGCAGATATGACCCCCATATGCACAGATAGTTAGCAGATATGACCCCCATATGACCCCCATATGCACAGATAGTTCGCAGATATGACCCCAATATGCACAGATAGTTCGCAGATATGACCCCCATATGCACAGATAGTTCGCAGATATGACCCCCATATGCACAATCCAAGCAGATCTGAAAAAAAAAAAACATTTACTCACCTCGTCAGAAGACCTCCTGTCACGATGTCCTCCTGTCCCGACCTCCGGTCCCGACCTAGTGGCGCGCAACTCTCACGATGCTCTACCTACGTCACGTCCTGCCTGCAGGGCTACGGGAAAATGGCCGCCCGAAGCCCTGCACGGCACTGGTCCGGCGGCCTCTCTGATAGGCTGCCGGCCAGCAACTACAGTCAGGGCCGGCCCTAGACTTTTTGCCGCCTGAGGCAAATTTTGATAAAATTGCCGCCCCCGCCGCCCCCCCCCCCCCGGGGGGCGCTCTGGGGGGGCGCCGAGCTGGAGGGGTAGCTGGCAGGACGGGGGTATTGGGCCTAGCGGCGGGGAGGGGGGTCGGACCCCCCCTCCCTCGCCTGGGTCCCCCGATCTGCGCTCCCCTCCAGCCTTAAATCGAAGCAGCCGCTATTAGTAGGCACGGGCGGGGAGGACTCAGGACTCACCTCTTCCCAGCGTGCGCTCCACTGACGGCACTTCCTGCAGCGTTGCAGGAAGTGACGTCAGTGGAGCGCACGCTGGAACGAGTAAGAGGTGAGTCCTCCCGCCCGTGCCACTTACAAATAGCGGCTGCTTCGATTTAAGGCTGGAGGGGAGCGCAGATCGGGGGACCCAGGCGAGGGAGGGGGAGGGTCCGACCCCCCTCCCCGCCGCTAGGCCCAATACCCCCGTCCTGCCAGCTACCCCTCCAGCTTGCCGGCCGGCTCCCCGCACCCACGGACGGGCGGGTGCCGCCCCTGGAAATTTGCCACCTGAGGCAAAAGTTTCACCCCGCCTCATGAGCGGGCCGGGCCTGACTACAGTACACGTCACATGCGCCCCGCAGCCAGTCAGCCACTGACACCGGAGCCGCCTAGGAGCCGTGGCGAAGGAGAAAAAGAGCCGCATGCGGCTCCGGAGCCGCGGGTTGCCGACCCCTGCTCTAGAACAAAGTCTGCAAGAAGGCAGCTACTTACCCGTTTCTCCTGTTGCATTTACAACTGAGTTGTAAGCAGAGGCATCAAAATCTGAGCTGCTTAGTTGCTCTGCCCACATGTTTACATTTTTTGACATTGGGTCGGCCACCTCTGACACCACTGTAGAGATATTTAGAGCCTCGTCTGCTTTAAGTTTTGAAATTTCAAGACGTTTTCTTGTTTCATCTGTGTGAAAAGTGCATAGAATGAAATAGCATAACTGGCACATGGGAATGTGTAAGAATTTGAATATTTGTATTTTTTAAACAAAATAAATAAGCATGGCTGATAAAGTTATTTCCATGGGTTTCATCATCATCATCATCATTATTATTATTATTAATATCCTCATAGTGCTGACACGTCCAGCAGATCAGATCATTCACATCACTACCTATTAGAGAGTCTCACATTCTAATGCCCTTACCAAAATCACCCAAAATACAGTAGAACCAATTTATGGGGTAACTAATAAACCTACCAGTACACTTTTGTGATACTGGAGGGATACCAGAGTGCCAAAACACCCAATGCAAATACAGAAAGAATGTATAAGTGCCATAATTTATATTTTTACATTTTAATTACAATTTAGTGTTGGAGAAAAAAGAGCATGCTAAAATACATCAATTTAGTTTAAGAGGACCTAAACATTTCCACAAGAGAGAAGTAAAATACAGAAAACCCCACCCTGTTTGTATATAGAGGTAACAGGCTGTCTAATTCACCCTTATCTAATAGTAATAAATCACTGTAATTTGAGCTGACACCTCTGTCTGGTCTGTGCAGTGGTGACAGGCTATATGTGAACACTGGAGAGTTAACCCTGTATATGCTTCCATGAAACCAGGAAGTAGATGCTACTGCTTACATTACTCCACAGAGAAAATAAATGTTTTTCTGTAAAGGATATTATAAAGTTACTTATCTTTTAGAGCAGCAAGTCCTGGGTTTAGGCCTACTTAAAATGGGGGCCAACACAGCTTGTGTAAAATATTTATGAAAAGACTATGTATGCCTTAAATGTAAACATTTACTGTAGGTTTGTGAATACAGTGGTGGAGATATAAAAGTTCTTTAAGCGCTTTCTAACAACAATTCCAGTCCTATAGTTAAAAAGTAACATTTTAATAATTTCTTGCTGCTATGTATGGCTACAACTGTTCTCCTTGCTTTATCCGACTGTAAATTGTCAGCTGGCTCTGCTCCCCCCTTTTTCTTTTCTAAAGTTTGCTCTTGCCTTCCTTTCCCTGCTTTTCTTTTTCTTTCACTGTGTGTCTAAAGCCTACTCTTCTCTTTCTTTCCCTGTGTGTCTAAAGCTGCTCTTCTCTTTCTTTCCGTGTGTGTCTAAAGCTGCTCTTCTCTTTTCCCTGTGTGCCTAAAGCCTGCACTTCTCCCTTTGCCTGTCAAAAGCTGTTCTTCTCCTCCCTTTCCAGTGTGTCTAAAGCCTGCTTTTCCAGTAGTGTAGCTAAGGAGTTGTGGGCCCCGATGCAAGTTTTACAATGGTGCCCCCCCCCCCCCAGCACTCTATCCATAGCAATTAATACGGCGCTCCAGAACCTGCCAAAGGCAACTACAGTATTAGGGGTGCAAGAAGGGGATGGGGAACAGTTTGTTAATAATTACCACTATTCAAAGTATCTATAGAAGTGATTATTATGAACACAGGACCAATAGAGAGCTAATATTGTATTTGAGGGAGGGCCCTTCGAGGCCCCTCTGGCCCAAGGGCCCTGATGCGGTGGCTACCTATGCAACCCCTATTGCTACTCCCCTGTGCTTTTCCCCTCTCTTCTAATTATCTAAAGCATGTTCTCCTCTCTTTTCTATGTCTTTAGCCTGGTCTCCTTCTTTCCCTACTTGTCTGAAGACTACTCCTTCCTCCTTTTTCCCTGTGTGTCTAAAGCCTGCTCTTCTCTTTTCATTATGTGTCTAAAGCCTGCTCTCCTCCCCTCCATGTTCCACATTTGTGTCTACAGCTTGCTCTTCTCTTCTCTTTCCTTTTGTGTGTGTCTAAAGCCTGCTCTCCTCCTCCCATCCCTGTGTTTCTCTGGAGTATATGTTATCTTTCTTCCTCTTCCTTCCTATAATAATGAGGGTGACAATCATAAAAAAATACATTGTTGCCATGCCTGCATTCTATTTTATTTGAGTATTTTTATCAGCAATATTTTACAATAGTTGAATTGCACAATGTGGTCTTCTTACCATCCTCGGTCAGTTGGAGTTGGGCTATAATGTTTGCTAGTCTATCATTTAATGCAGTTCTTCTCAATACAGCAGCATCAACACGTTTTGAGGTCTCAGTCAAGCCTAAATTGAAAGATTTTGCCCAAAAAAAATAAAAAGTAATGAATAATGAAGATAAAAAAATATATGAATAGGTGTTACTTAATTTTCCCACCAGCACTCCGAGACAGTTAATGGTACTGATAACATAAACACATTGAGGTACGTTCTATTTACATACTCACTTATTACTTCTTTCTTTCCAAGCTCTGTAGCGTCAGTGAGGATACGGTCACCCTCACTCTTCTGGTAGGTTACTTGGTTAGTGATGCCATCTACAGCCTACAGAAGACATACACACATTGCATTATTACACGTCTGACTGTCAGAGCAGGGACAAGGTCCTCCAGCACCCAAGGCTGAGACACCAAAGTGCGCCCCTCCATTCCTTCTACCCCACTCGTCACACACTGATTGCTATTAGACTAAGAGGGCCACAGGGCCCACAACCTCCCCAACACCTTAATATCTAGTTATGTGGCTTGCAGTCACTGCTATGTATCCCTTTTTCTTATTTCTTTCTGCATCATACAGAATTAGGATTTACAGCTGAATGAATTGTGCGCCCCCTCCTACACTGCGCCCTGAGGCTGGAGCCTCTCCAGCCTATGCCTCGGCCCGGCCCTGCTGACTGTGAACTTCCTTTCTGATCTGCACTAATTAAGTGTTTCAGACACATTGTCCATCCCAGGGGCATAACTACAGGGGAGCAGCTGCTGCAACCGCATGGGGGCCCAGAGCTGTAAGGGGTACCCAAGTATTAACCATGCCCTCGCTCCAATAAAACAAGGGGTTCATCCTTCAGGTCAGGTGCTTTTATGGCTACATTTATTATGGGTGTGAAGATTATGATGGCCACACTTGTTTTATGACCCCTGCAAGATGGGCCCCCAGGCTGAAAGGGTCACAAAGGGCAGGCAAAGGAAAGGGTGTGACCATTGGGGGGCCCCATCAAAGTTTTGCTGGGGGCCCCGATGACTTGTAGTTCAACTTTTCTTAATGAAGATAGAAAAGTGTGTATACAGTGTACAGCAATGCGCTGATTTACTAATGCTATGTCATATTTTGATAACCTGTGAACAGAAAAGAACTGCCACTTTAACCTTCCTGGCGTTCAATTTCCTCAGGATTTCTGTGCAAAAAGTGATACAATTTATTTTTAAAACTTTTTTTTCCTGTAACTTGCCAAAATGTGTCAAGCAAGGGTCTAGTATACAGTGCAGGAGAGTATTGATGTGTATGCACGTTTATACTGTTCATAGCATGTTTTTATGGCTGGATAGATCTGTCCATAAGGCTGTAGACATGCTTGTGGGTAGGCCCATGTTATCTGTTATAAAAATAGTTGATCATATAAGTCATAAAACAATGTCAAGAGCTAATTAATAAGGGGAGTGGCCAAGGAACCTGCTCCACCCACTATATGCGAGTGAGTAGTAGTAATCTGATTTAAAGGACACTTCAAGTGAGGGGGATATGGAGGCTGCCATATTTATTTCATTTTAAACAACCCTAGTTGCCTGGCAGTCCTGATGATCTTTCTGGCATCAGTAGTGTCTTAATCACACACCTGAAACAAGCAAGTGGGTAGACCAGTCAGATTTTTGTCAGAAACATCTGATTTGCATACTTCTTCAGGGTCTATGGCTAAACATATTAGAGGCACAGGATCAGCAGGACTGCCAGGAAATTTGTGACCAGCATGACCAGCAAATCAGAGCCTTACATATCTAGCAGTTAATCAAACTCATTACATGCTTCTCCATGAGTTCTTCTAAGCATTGCCATCTCTATCCATGTACATATCTGGCAATGGCAATAGAGAATGAGGAAAAAGAAGGAGAGCTTAAGCAGCTGTAAGAAACAAGCAGCAGACCTGGGAGCCCTGGTGGACATCATAATTTGAAATGGTGGCTGCATATCCCTATGTGTTTTGTTGTACTAATACCCACTTTGTCAAGGGAGGCTGTGCAATATTTCAGTATAAACAAGCAGTGAATTGCCCCTAAACCATACTAATCCTTTGCTCAACCATGCAGCTTGTGTGGCCATAAGGCAAGAGCCCCTTGGTGTTAGAAAGTGAAAAAAGACACCATGAAAAAATATTAAGAAAATAAAACACACCTGGTTCACAAAAATGCCTTTATTAAAGTCTGTATCTAGCCACATATTTAACTACATCACCCAAGAGTATGTTGGTGTTCAAAATTCGGCACCACATGGTTCAAAACCTGATCACACGCATTCAGCACGATTTCAGCAATGCACAGCAGGATGGGGTGTTTCTCCTCCTTCCTCCTTCCAAGTTAAAAGGAGAAAGTCTTGGAGTTAAATAAAAACATCCCGCTCGGCTGTTTGGTGCTGAAATGGTGTTAACTGGGTGTGTGTTTGGGTATTGAACCATGTGGTGCTGAATTCGTACACCAGCATTATACAACAACTTAGCAATCAGATTGATCAAATGTTTCTCTTTTGTGTAAAATCACAATCTATAGTTAAAAATCCTGTTTTGAAAGTTTGATCACTTCAGAAACAGTTGCATAAGTCAGAGAACTCCTTTCAGGCTGTGTGGGCTGTAGTTTCTGCTTGGATTGCACCTACTGTATCTATAGCAATGACAGTCTGTGGGGCAGGAAGTAGGAAGTGTAAGAGCTAATGAAAAGGCACGTTAAAAAAGATTTATTTGGCATCAGCTAATTCTACACAGACACAAACAAGCTCTTCTACAAAGTGCCCACACAGGTCTAGCAAATCACTTGAGTCTGGAGTTAGGCTTTAAAATCTAGCATTGCACTCTACATCTATTCGCTAGTTTTCTTTTGTTCTATTTTTTCTGTTTTCTTCATGCTTCAAGTCCTCACTCATCTCTCCCCTCTTTAACTGACCAGAAACCCGGGCATTGGGTTGTTTGAATATTCGTTGGGGTTTTCCATTGGTTTATTGGTTTGAACTTGTGGAAATTTTCAGTGGCAAATAGAAATAAAACCTGGCAGGAAATTTAAATTTGAAATTCTCACTGGGGTATATTTGAAAATGCCTCCATAGATTTTTTTAGGTCCAGACAGATAATGTCCACAGTGATATACTGAGCTTAAGTATTGTAATCCCTCAGGTTACACAATCAAGCTACCCAAGTAAGTATTTCCTCCTTATTCACTTTCTTATTTTAACAGCTAGTACAGAAAAACCTCCTGTCTACCTGATTTCGAATTTCAGCTAACATATAAGAGGTGAGGGCAAATTCATAAGTATCTTCCTTCCTCTCCCCACAAGACTTAAAGCGATATTGTCACCATAAAAATCAAATTTCAACAGCAACTGGTCTGAGTGTATTAAGTGATAAAGATGCTAATCCTGCATTCAAAACTTGCAAAACATTTTCTGCTGTTATGGTTTGGCGTTATCACATACTTTAGGAGCACTGGCCCTAGTGCCAAACAGTGCCAAAGAGTTTAATGCTGGGAGTTCTTTTTATCTATAATATATTCCTCCTCTTCTATTTATTTCCCTGCCTAGCTGCTTATCAGAAACACCCTCTGATTACTTGTGTTTACAAGCAAGGCTGAGGTGACTCAGTGATTGGATATTTAAATAAAACAGACAGTGCAGTTGTTAGTATACACCTCAGTAGGAGTATCTGAAGACTCTGCATACACAATGAGCAAGAGAAATGAGGAGGGAAAACAAGAGTCAGGGAGGATATGATGTCAGCATTAGCTTGGCAAGATGGCCACTGCCTAGAATAAGATTTTCTGCTTTTCCTTTGTAAAATTCACAGGAATAATTACGTGGATAGCACAAAACATCTGTTATGTAAGTAAAAGAAGTATTTATCTACTTATATATGTGTTTTTTATTTCTAGGTTAGCATGGGTGTCGCTTGTTCTTTAACCACTTGAGGACCTAGGGCTTTACCCCCCTTAAGGACCGGCCACTTTTTTTCCATTCAGACCACTGCAGCTTTCACGGTTTACTGCTCGCTCATACTACCTACCACCTAAATGAATTTTGGCTCCTTTTCTTGTCACTAATAAAGCTTTCTTTTGGTGCTATTTGATGGCTCCTGCGATTTTTACTTTTTATTATATTCATCAAAAAAGACATGAATTTTGGCAAAAAAATGATTTTTTTAACTTTCTGTGCTGACATTTTTCAAATAAAGTAAAATTTCTGTATACATGCAGCGTGAAAAATGTGGACAAACATGTTTTGGATAAAAAAAAAAACCCATTCAGTGTATATTTATTGGTTTGGGTAAAAGTTATAGCGTTTACAAAGTATGGTGCAAAAAGTGAATTTTCCCATTTTCAAGCATCTATGACTTTTCTGACCACCTGACATGTTTCATGAGGGGCTAGAATTCCAGGATAGTATAAATACCCCCCAAATGACCCCATTTTGGAAAGAAGACATCCCAAAGTATTCACTGAGAGGCATAGTGAGTTCATAGAAGATATTAATTTTTGTCACAAGTAAGAGGAAAATGACACTTTGTGAGAAAAAAAAAAAAAGTTTCCATTTCTTCTAACTTGCGACAAAAAAAAAAATGAAATCTTCCACGGACTCACCATGCCCCTCTCTGAATACCTTGAAGTGTCTACTTTCCAAAATGGGGTCATTTGTGGGGTGTGTTTACTGTCCTCGCATTTTGGGGGGTGCTAATTTGTAAGCACCCCTGTAAAGCCTAAAGGTGCTCATTGGACTTTGGGCCCCTTAGCGCAGTTAGGCTGCAAAAAAGTGCCACACATGTGGTATTGCCATACTCAGGAGAAGTAGTATAATGTGTTTTGGGGTGTATTTTTACACATACCGATGCTGGGTGGGAGAAATATCTCTGTAAATGACAATTTTTTAATTTTTTTTACACACAATTGTCCATTTACAGAGATCTTTCTCCCACTCAGCATGGGTATGTGTAAAAATACACCCCAAAACACATTATACTACTTCTCCTGAGTACGGCAATACCACATGTGTGGCACTTTTTTGCACCCTAACTGCGCTAAGGGGCCCAAAGTCCAATGAGTACCTTTAGGATTTCACAGGTCATTTTGAGAGATTTCATTTCAAGACTACTCCTCACGGTTTAGGGCCCCTAAAATGCCAGGACAGTATAGGAACCCCACAAATGACCCCATTTTAGAAAGAAGACACCCCAAGGTATTCTGTTAGTAGTACGGTGAGTTCATAGAAGATTTTATTTTTTGTCACAAGTTAGCGGAAAATGACACTTTGTGAAAAAAACAATAAAAATCAATTTCCGCTAACTTGTGACAAAAAATAAAATCTTCTATGAACTCACCGTACTACTAACAGAATACCTTGGGGTGTCTTCTTTCTAAAATGGAGTCATTTGTGGGGTTCCTATACTGTCCTGGCATTTTAGGGGCCCTAAACCGTGAGGAGTAGTCTTGAAACAAAATTTCTCAAAATGACCTGTGAAATCCTAAAGGTACTCATTGGACTTTGGGCCCCTTAGCGCAGTTAGGGTGCAAAAAAGTGCCACACATGTGGTATCGCCGTACTCGGGAGAAGTAGTACAATGTGTTTTGGGGTGTATTTTTACACATACCCATGCTGGGTGGGAGAAATAACTCTGTAAATGGACAATTGTGTGTAAAAAAATCAAAAGATTGTCATTTACAGAGGTATTTCTCCCACCCAGCATGGGTATGTGTAAAAATACACCCCAAAACACATTATACTACTTCTCCCGAGTACGGCAATACCACATGATTGGCACTTTTTTGCAGCCTAACTGCGCTAAGGGGCCCAAAGTCCAATGAGTACCTTTAGGATTTCACAGGTCATTTTTGTTTCAAGACTACTCCTCACGGTTTAGGGTCCCTAAAATGCCAGGGCAGTATAGGAACCCCACTAATGACCCCATTTTAGAAAGAAGACACCCCAAGGTATTCCGTTAGGAGTATGGTGAGTTCATAGAAGTTTTTTATTTTTTTGTCACAAGTTAGCGGAAATTGATTTTAATTGTTTTTTTTCACAAAGTGTCATTTTCCGCTAACTTGTGAGAAAAAATAAAATCTTCTATGAACTCACCATACTCCTAACGGAATACCTTTGGGTGTCTTCTTTCTAGAATGGGGTCATTTGTGGGGTTCCTATACTGCCCTGGCATTTTAGGGGCCCTAAACCGTGAGGAGTAGTCTTGAAACCAACAATGTCGCAAAATGACCTGTGAAATCCTAAAGGTACTCATTGGACTTTGGGCCCCTTAGCGTACTTAGAGTGTAAAAAAGTGCCACATATGTGGTACCGCCATACTCAGGAGAAGTAGTATAATGTGTTTTGGGGTGTATTTTTACACATACCCATGCCGGGTGGGAGAAATATCTCTGTAAATGACAATTGTTTGATTTTTTTACACACAATTGTCCATTTACAGAGAGATTTCTCCCACCCAGCATGGGTATGTGTAAAAATACACCCCAAAACACATTATACTACTTCTCCTGATTACGGCGATACCACATGTGTGACACTTTTTTGCAGCCTAGGTGCGCTAAGGGGCCCAACGTCCTAATCACAGGTCATTTTGAGGCATTTGTTTTCTAGACTACTCCTCACGGTTTAGGGCCCCTAAAATGCCAGGGCAGTATAGGAACCCCACAAGTGACCCCATTTTAGAAAGAAGACACCCCAAGGTATTCCGTTAGGTGTATGGCGAGTTCATAGAAGATTTTATGTTTTGTCACAAGTTAGTGAAAAATGACACTTTGTGAAAAAAAACCAATAAAAATCAATTTCCGCTAACTTTTGACAAAAATTAAATCTTCTATGAACTCGTCATACACCTAACAGAATACATTGGGGTGTCTTTTTTCTAAAATGGGGTCAGTTTGTGGGGTTCCTATACCGCCCTGGCATTTTACGGGCCCAAAACCGTGAGTAGTCTGGAAACCAAATGTATCAAAATGACTGTTCAGGGGTATAAGCATCTGAAAATTTTGATGACAGGTGGTCTATGAGGGGGCGAATTTTGTGGAACCGGTCATAAGCAGGGTGGCCTTTTGGATGACAGGTTGTATTGGGCCTGATCTGATGGATAGGAGTGCTAGGGGGTGACAGGAGGTGATTGATGGGTGTCTCAGGGGGTGGTTAGAGGGGGAAATAGATGCAATCAATGCACTGGGGAGGTGATCGGAAGGGGGTCTGAGGGGATCTGAGGGTTTGGCCGAGTGATCAGGAGCCCACACGGGGCAAATTAGGGCCTGATCTGATGGGTAGGTGTGCTAGGGGGTGACAGGAGGTGATTGATGGGTGTCTCAAGGTGTGATTAGAGGGGGGAATAGATGCAAGCAATGCACTGGCGAGGTGATCAGGGCTGGGGTCTGAGGGCGTTCTGAGGGTATGGGCGGGTGATTGAGTGCCCTAGGGGCAAATAGGGGTCTAATCTGATGGGTAGCAGTGACAGGGGGTGATTGATGGGTAATTAGTGGGTGTTTGGAGGAGAGAACAGATGTAAACACTGCACTTGGGAGGTGATCTGATGTCGGATCTGCGGGCGATCTATTGGTGTGGGTGGGTGATCAGATTGCCCGCAAGGGGCAGGTTAGGGGCTGATTGATGGGTGGCAGTGACAGGGGGTGATTGATGGGTGGCAGTGACAGGGGGTGATTGATGGGTGATCAGTGGTGGCAGTGACAGGGGGTGATTGATGGGTGATCAGTGGTTTATTACAGGGAAGGACAGATGTAAATAATGCCCTGGCGAATTGATAAGGGGGGGTCTGAGGGCAATCTGAGCATGTAGGCGGGTGATTGGGTGCCCGTAAAGGGGCAGATTAGGGTCTGATCTGATGGGTAACAGTGACAGGTGGTGATAGGGGGTGATTGATGGGTAATTAGTGGGTGTTTAGAGGAGACAATAGATGTAAACACTGCGCTTGGGTGGTGATCTGATGTCGGATCTGCGGGCGATCTATTGGTGTGGGTGGGTGATCAGATTGCCCGCAAGGGGCAGGTTAGGGGCTGATTGATGGGTGTCAGTGACAGGGGGTGATTGATGGGTGGCAGTGACAGGGGGTGATTGATGGGTGATTGACAGGTGATTGACAGGTGATCAGTGGGTTATTACAGGGAAGCACAGATGTAAATATTGCACTGGCGAATTGATAAGGGGGGGTCTGAGGGCAATCTGAGCGTGTAGGCGGGTGATTGGGTGCCCGCAAGGGGCAGATTAGGGTCTGATCTGATGGGTAACAGTGACAGGTGGTGATAGGGGGTGATTGATGGGTGATTGATGGGTAATTAGTGGGTGCTTAGAGGAGAGAATAGATGTAAACACTGCGCTTGGGTGGTGATCTGATGTCGGATCTGCGGGCGATCTATTGGTGTGGGTGGGTGATCAGATTGCCTGCAAGGGGCAGGTTAGGGGCTGATTGATGGGTGGCAGTGACAGGGGGTGATTGATGGGTGGCAGTGACAGGGGGTGATTGATGGGTGATTGACAGGTGATTGACAGGTGATCAGTGGGTTATTACAGGGAAGGACAGATGTAAATAATGCCCTGGGGAATTGATAAGGGGGGGTCTGAGGGCAATCTGAGCGTGTAGGCGGGTGATTGGGTGCCCGCAAGGGGCAGATTAGGGTCTGATCTGATGGGTAACAGTGACAGATGGTGATAGGGGGTGATTGATGGGTAATTAGTGGATGTTTAGAGGAGAGAATAGATGTAAACACTGCGCTTGGGTGGTGATCTGATGTCGGATCTGCGGGCGATCTATCGGTGTGGGTGGGTGATCAGATTGCCCGCAAGGGGCAGGTTAGGGGCTGATTGATGGGTGGCAGTGACAGGGGGTGATTGATGGGTGATTGACAGGTGATTGATAGGTGATCAGGGGGGATAGATGCATACAGTACACGGGGGGGGGGGGGGGTCTGGGGGGGGGGTCTGGGGAGAATCTGAGGGGTGGGGGGTGATCAGGAGGGGGCAGGGGGGGGGTGTAAAAAAAAAATAGCGTTGACAGATAGTGACAGGGAGTGATTGATGGGTGATTAGGGGGGTGATTGGGTGCAAACAGGGGTCTGGGGGGTGGGCAGGGGGGGGTCTGAGGGGTGCTGTGGGCGATCTGGGGCAGGGGGGGAGAGAAATCAGTGTGCTTGGGTGCGACATAGGGTGGCTGCAGCCTGCCCTGGTGGTCCCTCGGACACTGGGACCACCAGGGCAGGAGGCAGCCTGTATAATACACTTTGTAAACATTACAAAGTGTATTATACACTTTGTATGCGGCGATCGTCGGGTTAACATCCCGCCGGCGCTTCCGTATGGCCGGTGGGATGTTGCGGCGGGTGAGCGGAGACAGGCGCCGGCGGAGGATCGCGTCACGGATGACGCGATCGCTCCGCCCATGCCCCTACAAGGACCACTGCCATTTGTCTATACGGCGGTCCTTGCGGGGTCCACTTCCTGGCCGCCATTTGTCAATACGGCGGTCGGGAAGTGGTTAAGTACTGTATATAGGGAACGCTTACCCTTTAGTTGTTCCTCCTTAGAAAAAAATAAAAATTCACACAGTGAATTATTAAATGTTAATTCCAGGCAATGTGGATAAATGAGCTGACAATAAGCCCTGATAATGGTTTGGACAGGTGCTGATAGCAATGGGGATTTTGTGAACAGTGAACAGCATTGTGACTTACATCGTTAGCTCTGTCGGCAGCATTCATGGCCAAAACAGATGTTTCATTGGCATCTTCAACAAGAGCTATAATTTTCTCATAGACGTTGGAGGCATCAAGTGCTCTTTGAACCAATCCATTTGTGTCAACATTCTTCAAGTCACTGTTATTGGAGAGATTGAGAGTGCAAGGATTAGCTTCTATGAATTACATACACGCAAGTCCTTATTTATAAGCATTTTCATTATTTCACACTGACAAAAATTATTGGATTTGAGACAGAGTGGGAAAGGGTTAAAAGCTAAGATATTTATGCTTAAATTTAAAGCGGACTAAAACTCGGAACTTCTTCTTTGCTCTAAAAGATAAGCAGCAGCATACTAACCTTTAAATAAAAAGATTTCTTTGTTACAGCTGATGCAAATGAAATTTCTCCAGTGGAGACACAGACAGCAATAAAGAAGACCTTTTGTTAGTTATAAGGGGAAGGCGTTTGTATGTGTTCATGTGGGTGACAGGATCTCCATTGGAGACACAAATGACAATAAAACCCTGGCAAATGTTCCAATCATTTCTTTTATCCAAAACTGAAAAAAAGGGTTTTGATTGGATTTCTACTTTAAAACAAAGTTTTGTCTCTTTTGTATCAGTGGATGCCGGTAAATCTAAAATAATAATACAAACGTTAAAGTTACATATGATATATAAACAAAAACACTGGTCATCCAAAATATTAAAAATATGAAAAATATTAAAATCACCTTCCTTCTATTGAGTTAGGGCTGGTTCACATGGCCAGCTGGCAGCGGCTAGTTTTGACATGCTCAAAGTTTTCTGCTACTGAGCACAAAAACGTTTGGCATAATTTTCTACCAATTTGTTGTCATGTTGCGTTTTGTCCCCCTAGGAGGATACGGAACCACAAAGGTCACTGATGCTAGAAGCTTTATGTAGTGTCTCGAAAAATGTGATCGACTTTGACACTTCGGCAGTAAATGCACTTAGTTGTACGCTTCCCTTCATCTCAAAGTGGGATGCAGTGGATCCCAGCAGTAAACGACAAGGATGGACGCCGGCAGACGTCCATCTAAACCGCCCTAAGCTATAAGTTTGTTTATGTGTCCCCAGAACAGCACACTGACCCACTGACGTATGGACATCACAAATTGTCTGAGGGTGTCCTGTGGTATCTACCACCAAAACAGATTTTTGTAAGTTGGAAGGTGGGGCCTCCTTGTGTTGGACATGTTTTTCAAGCACATCCCACAGATAAATGATGCACACAAACCCGACCATCCCCATGAGCTAAAATAAAACATTCTTTAGAGTAGGCCAATTCTACAGTCCTGATGCTCTTTTTCACCTGCTTTTTGGTTTACTTTTTCAATTGCAGAGAGCTGAAAAGGTATTTTAAACCAAAGATGAAAAATTATCTCCTAGGAGAAAACTCTGGAGAAAAAGTGAATTAAATAAGTACCAATCAGTGTGCCACCACAATAAATATAGTGTTCCATCTGTACCGTATATAGTTTTCATCAGCATTCATGTGTACTTCTATCAATCTATGACCATCATTTTAAGTTTTGATGTTGTGTGCACTAACCTTTTCAGCAAATCTGCATGCCTATAAAGCATAAGTGCATGGTCTGCAGCCTGCTCAACCACAGCTTCAACATTGCGGGATAGATTAGCTATTCTCTCCTGCAGTCCATTATTAGCTCCATCTATTTCAGCATGGTGACCGGACATATTCTGTACAAAGAATGACAAAGATTTAGGGTTGAAACAAAAATACTTTTATGACAGTGCTACTTAGATCATCATCTTCTTGACTTTATTCAGTTGTGCAATTAAATGATTATACTGCTCAAGTGCTCCCCAGTGCATGTTAGTCTATTTAAAGTACCCCCAAACTGTATACATTTTATAGCATTTTGCATCCCAAATAAACAATTATGAAAATTGTGGACAAATAAGGTGAAAGAAAACAAATGTATAAATGGTTATTCACACGCCACAGGTTTATCATATCATAGTCATAAATAGTTTATATGTACTAGAGCTCTATAGGCAATGTCATCCTATATAATAATAGGCAACTGTCCCTGCATACAGCAGGGACAGTTGTCTCTGTGTAGCGGGGCCCGTGCTTTTTGCACATGTGCGCAGCACGGACCCAGCCTCACACAGGCAGGAGGACAGGGACGGGGCCAGGCGTGTGTGCGCGACGGGTGGATGCGTGTGCGCGGCGGACGTGTGCGACGGGCGGGTGCGTGCATGCGCGTGGCAGGCACACAGAGACAGACCTAGTCCATTTTTAAATGGGCTAAGGTCACTAGTTATAAATAAATCTCATAGGTGGTATGTTTAATATTGCAGCAAGTAATACGCATGCAAGATATTACTGACAGTAATATGATCAGTAATATCTCACCGATCTCCATTGCAATGCTAACTTCTCATTTGATGTCTAACTACTAACACTAACCTTGCCCCTCTCCACACTTAACACTAACCTCCCCCTCCCCACACCTAACACTAACCCTCCCTCCCCATACCTAACACTAACCTTCCCCCTCTCCACCCCTAACACTAACCTCGTCCCTCTCCACACCTAACACTAACCTTGCCACTCTCCACACCTAACACTAACCTTGCCCCTCTCCACACCTAACATTAACCTCGCCCCTCTCCACACCTAACACTAACCTTGCCCCTCTCCACACCTAACACTAACCTCGCCCCTCTTTACACCTAACACTAACCTCGCCCCTCTTCACACCTAACACTAACCTCGCCCCTCTCCACACCTAACACTAATCTCGCCCATCTTCACACCTAACACTAACCTCCCCCCTCTTCACACCTAACACTAACCTCGCCCCTCTCCACACCAAACACTAATCTCGCCCATCTCCACACCTAACACTAACTTTGCCCCTCACCATGCCTAACAATAACCTCAATACTCTTAATGCATAACTTTTACCGCCCTCTCTGTTAACTCATAGGTCTAACACTAACCCTCAGAGCTCATTTACTTTATAGCTCATTTATTGAGTATCAGAGATGAATGATACTGTGCCTGTCCTGCTAGAGTTAAGTAATAACAATAAATAAAGAAACAGAAATAATAATTTTCTGACCAGCTGGCAACAAAGATTTCCATGACCATGCAGAGCAACAGTACATAGTTGCACAGCAAAAAGCTGCACTTCAGGATTGAATAAAGTTACTCTGTGGAATCTCAAGCCAGAAGTGTGAGTTTATCTATAGCTTTGAAGGGCCAGTGAATGATTTGAACAAATGCTAGATCCACCTGATTCTGAGGTGGCAACAATCTGATTGATGGCAACTGATTCTGAGGTGGCAAATCTAGTTCACTGTTGGTGGGGGGACTCTGTCTGCATTAAGGGTGTATTTCGATTGACTTTATAGACACCAGGTTGCCTCATCCTTATGAACTAGCTGATTTTACATTTTGCAGTCTTACGATATGTTAGCTTTGTCTTCCTTATAGGTGACAGCTGTATATACCAGGTGGTGAGTGCAGTGGGGAATATTTTACTTTTTACATTTATTTTATAGTCCAACCCCATTCTTCTCCCCTCACAGTAACCTACCGGCCTTGTAGCCAGGTGAGTTTGGCTACGCTTTAGCTGAACTCATTACCATTCAGTTTGCCATCTTCACCATTTTCTGAGTTTGAGTGCAGTGTAGCTGAACTGATTATTATTTTGTGCATCATACCCGCTGCTATCTGAGATCTGCTGCAGTGTAGTTGAACTCATAACCTTTTTGTGCAATTAGTTATATAATAACCAAACGCCTGTGCCTAAATTAACTCCTCAGTGCACCATAGCTGCAATTCTGTGGAGGCGCCAAGTAGTGACAACTGCAGCTCATGCCTAAATCACTTGCTTTGTCTCATGGGGTTATACTGGAGCAATCAAAAACCCTATAAGATTTATTTATAAGTGACTGAGTTGTTGGCCTTCAGTTACCTGAGGGCTTCTGGCTAAAAGAAAAAAAGGTTTATGGCCTATAATTATGGCTGCTTAGACCAATCTATGATCTGGTGGTTGAATTAAAGAGTGACAGTGGATCCTGAGGGGCAGCTGAGGAACAGGATCATGAATCTTTGGGCTCTTGCACCTGCATGTGCTGCCTCTGTGCGCAGCCGATTTGCTTCTGTTTGCACAATAAATGCAAAATGGTATTTTAGCCCAGTGCCTGTCTTCCTGTATTTTTCTGACATGATGTAAGTGTACTGACGTATGAGAGACTTCAAATAGTAGAATGTGTGTGGTGCACTAGGCATTTGTATCTGCACAAACTTTTTCTGCAACGATTGTTGAGATCATTTTACTATACCTTAATCAGATCATCAATATCTGCCATAAGCGCATAGGAGTCATTAAGCGTTGTCCAGGCTTCTTCCAAGGTATTGCTTGTAGAGGTTCCTTCATCAATCACATTTGCTGTCTGTTTCTAGTGGAGAAATTCCATTTCATTAACAAATTAATACATGTTTGTTTTCAATTTCTGCACTATTACTTCATTATGTAAGAAGCAGAGTTCCACAAAAAAAAAATAAATAAACACAATTTTAACTTAGTAAAATACTTTTAAACATCTCTCTGGATTTTATACATGCAACAGAAAATAGTAAAATAAATTCAGTTCAGTTCTTGCAGCATAAAGAAATACAGAAGTAAAAGTAAACAGATGA
Source organism: Hyperolius riggenbachi (assembly GCF_040937935.1). NCBI lineage: Eukaryota > Metazoa > Chordata > Amphibia > Anura > Hyperoliidae > Hyperolius > Hyperolius riggenbachi. The sequence continues at coordinate 278,029,539 of NC_090649.1, forward strand.
GGTAAACGTGTGTGTACAGTGCCAAGCATACAAATACTGTAACCAGGCAGTGTTTGTTTTTTACTGTATCCACCTAAAAGAGTTAGAGTTAACATTCAGGTATGCAAGTAATAGTTTCTCTCCAGTTGGCACTTAGTCAGACTATAGCGACTATAGCCTAAAGCGTAACCCTCACTGACAAGGAACTACAGCCATAAAACTCCTTGCAGAGAATAGTTTCTGAGAGCAGGGAAGAGATAAAAAAGTCAATAGTTCATAGATTTTAGCCTTGGCATTCTACAAAGACTGTGTCATTGAGCAGAGACAATGAAACATTAAAATCTTAAAAAGAGTAGATTTTAACATAACATAAACCAATGGGATATCAAAAAAAAAGTCATTTTTAGCAGTAGACGGATTGATAAAATTGTTTATCCCATACGTTTATTTTCACTTTGTTATTTCTTTGATTAAGTGGCTTGGTTTATGTGCAAGTGTGGAAATACGTATTTTGCTTTATCGTTATTTGCTCTATATTACAAGTAGTAAAATCACCTTACTTCATGCATTTGAAGCTTGTCACTGTTTTCAGCATTTTTAACAGCTGCTTGCATAACATTTGCTCCAGATTCTTTTATGTAGTCCTGTACATCTGCCAGCTTTCCATTGAACTCCATGATAGGCTCCAACACAATAGGGACCAGAGATATAGTAGTGTTATACTTCTGCACCCAGTCTTCTTGGACCTCAAGTAATACTGCAATAATAAGATATCACCATGTTTTAAATAATATTCTACAGATGAGATTATAATGAAAGTGTACACTCTGATTTTTGTACAGATAGCCTACAAAAATGCATACAGTAACAGGAAAATGTTCTCATTGGAATGTATGCAGTTAGCTACCTTCAATGTAGTATATAATGAGCACCAAAATAACAGCTGCTCTGTTAAAAAATAGGCCACCCACGTTGATTCATAATGAATGTAGCTGCTGCAGTCCCAGTAACAATGAGTAATGACAGTTTAAATGCAGGCAGAGAAAAGGATGAGAAATGCCGGCACTGCTGTAAACTGCTTGTTTATTCATAACACATGGTGCAACATCGTGGATTCAATTGTATGCATATTGAGAGGTAACATACCGGTTTGCTGGTAAAGCTGTGCGGTGGGTGCTGGGGGATGAAAGCCTTACGGCCGTTTCGCGCGAATGCGCTTCTACGGAGGCTGCCAAACCCCCCCTGAACCCCTAGCTGCAGTGCCAGCACCTTTCTATTCTACCTTCCTTTATGACAGTTTAAATAGTGCGCAAATAGTTAAACAAGTGTACAGAAAGGGGAAACTGTGTTGTTCACCACCTATTATGCCAAGTATGAATAAGGGCCATAAACTGTAATTATATAAGTAGTAACTGTAGTAAACTAAAAGTCAGATGTTTCTGAAAAGAAAATCCTCATAAGCGCTATATTTCACTGTCATGGAATATATGATGCATAAAAACTCACAGTGTAAAAAATGAAATCAAAATAGGTCCTACCTCTAGCTCAACTCCATTTATGCATAATTAAAGGAAATGTCATTTAGCAAATGACCATAAGAACAGGAATTACCTAGGACCATACATGGCTGTGTCAATAAGTGTAGTAAAGCTGATAACAAATGACATTAGAAGCTTTATTAATGTCTATTAATTGTCCAATGTCTAGCATTAAACTTTATTAATGTCTGTTTTTCTTAATAAATATAAACATATCAATAAAGTAAAATAAAACCATCTTCTGTACATCAATATGCCTGTTAAAGCTTATGTTAGCAGATAAGATCATATTGCTATTCCCAAGGTTTCTCTGAATATCATAGATTCATTCATTCATTCATTCATTCATTCATTCATTCATTCATTCATTCATTCATTCATTCATTCATTCATTCATTCATTCATTCATTCATTCATTCATTCATTCATTCATGCATTCATTCATTCATTCATTCATTCATTCATTCATTCATTCATTCATTCATTCAGTCAGTAAAAGAGTAAAGCATTGAGCAGTAATAATACTTTAAAGCAGATACAAGATGAAAAATTAACTATAGCAAGTAACTTGTCTATATATCTTATCTAAAGTTTAGATAGTTTACACAGCAAATCTAGCTGCAAACAGCTTCAACAGTGTATGATTATTTCTTCCTGTGATACAATAAGAGCAGCCATGTTCTGTTTATCACATTACACACAGGCAAGCTGATCGGTATCTCCAGCCCTCAGCCTGTGAAAACTTCACTCCCCTCTCCTCCTCCCTCCTCTCCTCTGCCTCTGAAACCTCTGGCTGTAACACATCCTCCTCCTGCCCAGACTGTGCTCCCATAAGCCCTTGCTACATGAGTCTGAGAATGCCAAGGCTCTCTGGAGAAGCTGTGGGCGGGGCTTGTTTAGTTTATAGGGAATTAGAGTATTACAAAAAAAGTATTTGGCTTGAGGAATGCCCTATAAACTGTATGAAAGGAACACAATTATGCAATGAGTAAAAGTGCATCTTGGATCCACTTTAACCTTCCTGGCGGTATGATAAGTGCGGCTGCGCGGCCGCGGGAGGGTTTTTTTCACTTTTTTTTTTAGCATGTAGCTAGCCTAGCGCTAGCTACATGCTTCCCCCCTCCCTGCAGCGTCCCCCCGTAGCGTCCGATCACCGCCGGCGCCGCTTGCCCATAAGGAAATCCCGTTCTGAACGGGATTTCCTTGAGGGCTTCCTGCGTCGCCATGGCGACGATCGGAGTGACGTCGCCAACGTCGTGACGTCACAGGGAATCTCGATCCACCCCATAGCGCAGCCTGGCGGCGATTGGCCAGGCAGCGCAAGGGGTATGCGGGGGCCCTGTATCGCGGCGGGTAGCGGCGCATCGGCGGCGGCGATCAGACCAAACACACAGCTAGCAAAGTGCTAGCTGCGTGTTTGAAAAAAATAATTATGTGAATCAGCCCAGCAGGGCCTGAGCGGCACCCTCCGGCGGCTTACCCCGTGTCCAGCACGGGGTTACCGCTAAGGAGATTAATATAGAAATTAGCTCAGATATTGAGTAACAGGTTTAATATAGGAAAGGATCATGCTTTTTTTTTTTTGTTTAAATTGTGTGATTTATGTACCTTTAAGTTGGTAACACGACCTATAATTAGCAAGTTATTGTATACATAATTTGTAAGAAAAAAAAAAAAGTGACACTGCATCTGGAAAAAAATCCCATTACTGAATTCCGCCTATAACAGCACTGACTATTTGGTACTAAAACATGTTATTGAGGACAATAGAAAACAAATGACCAACCAGTCAAGCAACACAATAAGCATCTAACAAAGATCCTCTATCTAACATGAGTGGTGAAGCTAAAAAAAGCAAAAGTCCTCAGAATTTTTAAAGTATTTTAGCTCAGATGAAGTGACCTAGAAAACTCATAAAATAAACCATGAGCCATGAAATGTGCAGAGAGCATTCCGATAAATTTTCAGTAACTGAAAAGGAAAACGAAAACAACAAAACCATCGGCACAGTAAAGACATTATAAACATTAAACCACAGGCCCAACCAGGGCCCCCAGCCTCCCCACCCAAGCCAAGCCTCACACAGTTGCCCACTGAAGAGAGGTGAAAAGGGCCAGGAACCAATTATAGGGTGAAAGAGAAAACTCCTCGTTACCAATCCACCTCTGCCATTACCTGGTTAATATCCCAGAAATCCCAAACCTTCTCTATAATAATACTATGCTGCCATATTATTATTATTTGAGGTTGTAAGATAGTCCATGTTTCTAATAAATTCAATTTTAGCCTGAACCCTCTCCATAGTATGTGGTAAAGAAGACTTCCAAGAGGCTGCTATTGCCAACCTGGCCACCACAAGTATCGCATTAGACATTTTCTGATTGGCAACCTTTATATTCCAAAGAGGGAAGCCCCAATAGAAGAATCCACAGGTTTAAAGGGACGTTTTTGCGATTTGTCTGTGAAACCAGACCTTGTACCATCTTCCAAAAATTCTGCAATTTTGGACAAAAACAAAAAATATGTTCCAACATGCCCTGCTGACCACAGTCTCTCCAACAAAGGTGCAAAACTGAGGGATAATTACCATACTATATGATATTACTGAAGTAGGTCAGTGTTATGATACCATAGAAATAACAATTTATATATGTTTTCCTTAATAGTGAAACATATGGAAGTGCGGCAAGCATTGTCCCACAACTTCTGCCACTTAACCAAAGACATGGTACCAGACAAGACACTTTCCAATTTATCCATATCGGTATGATTACTGAAAGATTCCAAAGGATTCAGGATTATAGTATTATGTAAAAGAGATATGTTACAAGCGCAGCCGCGGCGGACCGCATCGCCACCGCGGCTGCCTCTGAGCCCCTCTCTGTCTCTCTGGCGTCTAGGACGCCGGGGACAGAGTTGTCTTTGCCCTGCGGGGCTGCTGTCTTGCGCGGGCGCGCGCACAGACAGGACCTTTATTCGGAGAGAAGGCTCGTCAGCTGACCTGCTGGTCAGCTGACATCAGAGGAGACTCAAGGCGCCCCGGATTGGCTGCAGCAGGGGGCATGCCAGTGAGGTCTCCTCTGCTTCTTAAAGAGACTCTGTAACAATTTTTTCAGCCTTAGTTCTTCTATCCTATAAGTTCCTATGCCTGTTCTAATCTGCTCTGGCTTACTGCAGTCTTTCCTAACTGCACTGTCTCTGTAATAAATCAATGTATCTTTCCTCTGTCCTGTTTGTCGGGCTAAAGCTTGATTGTGTGGAATGTGCAGGGCTGCTTGTGATTGGTAGAAGCGATACACACCCTCTGCAGGCCCCCTGCATACTCTGAATGACTCATACACTATGCTTAGCTGAGCCTATTAGAAGCTGGTTAGTTTGTTTGTAAACACTGCCTAAAACTGTTAATTACAAGCCAGGATTGCAGCAGAGAGTGGCAGAAACAGCACAGAGGGGCACAGGAGAAAATAATGAATAGAATGGTATGCTTTTTATTGTAAGAATATTAGAGTACAGATTCTCTTTAAGCCTGCGGGCTTCACTGTAGCGCTGTCTGTTGTCATGAACGCTTATGTGTCAGCGCTCAGACCAAGCTAGGATTTCTGGGTCATAGTTGATTTCTGTGTCATAGTTGTATTGTACTTTAGATCAGTTCCAGGGGGTTGAGACCAAGGACCTCACCCCCAAGCCTAGGAATTCTGTGTCATAGTTGTATTGTGCTTTAGATCAGTTCCAGGGGGTTGAGACCAAGGACCTCACCCCCAAGCCTAGGAATTCTGTGTCATAGTTATATTGTGCTTTAGATCAGTTCCAGGGGGTTGAGACCAAGGACCTCACCCCCAAGCCTAGGAATTCTGTGGCATAGTTGTATTGTGCTTTAGATCAGTTTCAGAGGGTTGAGACCAAGGACCTCACCCCCAAGCCTAGGAATTCTGTGTCATAGTTGTATTGTGCTAAGATCAGTTCCAGGGGGTTGAGACCAAGAACCTCACCCCCAAGCCTAGGAATTCTGTGTCATAGTTGTATTGTGCTTAGATCAGTTCCAGGGGGTTGAGACCAAGGACCTCACCCCCAAGCCTAGGAATTCTGTGTCATAGTTGCATTGTGCTTTAGATCAGTTCCAGGGGGTTGAGACCAAGGACCTCACCCCCAAGCCTAGGAATTCTGTGTCATAGTTGTATTGTGCTTTAGATCAGTTCCAGGGGGTTGAGACCAAGGACCTCACCCCCAAGCCTAGGAATTCTGTGTCATAGTTGTATTGTGCTTTAGATCAGTTCCTGGGGGTTGAGACCAAGGACTTCACCCTCAAGCTAAGGAATTCGGTCTCATTGCTCCGGTATACTTTAGACCAGTTCCGGGGGGTTGAGACCAGGGACCTCACCCCCAAGTTTGGGATTGTTGTGTCATTGCTCTGTTATACTTTAGACCAGTTCCGGGAGGGTTGAAACCAAGGACCTCACCCCCAAGCTTAGGATATTGCTACTGTATTGATCTCCTGTGTATGACTCTTAGCTATTACTCTGACCCTGGTCCTGTCTTCTGATCCTGTACTTTCGCCTATCTGTCTACCTGTTATTGAACCTCTGCCTGAATACCGTTTATTCTCTTGTTTCACAATTCTGTACTGATACTTACCTCTCTGTTGCCGAACCTTGCCTGCCTGACCATTCTACTCACCGGTGGGCCCTCGCCACTGGTGAGGTGTTACTACGCCAGCTCCGCTGGTGAAGCAGCTTTGCTGGGCTATCGTTTAGCCTTAATTACCTGCTCATTAGGTACCTGTCATTTTAGTATTTCTGTATCTTGTAGGCTGCAGTCAGTCTGACTCATCCGCCCTTCGGGTGTTCATTTGCCTGCAGTATATTCTGAATCACCCGCCCCTCGGGCGATTCAGCCTCTTTAGTATTGTTTCTCCAGCCTGCTGGAGGTTGTACGTCAGTGCACATTCGGTGCACTGTTTATACCTCACCAGCCCCTCTGGTGAGGTCTCATTAAAGCATTATAGTGACGGTTACACCAATCACTACACACTCTGCTCTCAGTCTTGCTATACTGGTATTATTGGTGATTCTGCGGATCACACACACACACATATATATATATATATATATATATATATATATATATATATATATATAGGTATAGCGTCTGCATTCTTGGTGATTCCGCAGATCACTAAGTTCTGGCACTCCATCGTCACAAGATATAATTCCCTTCTGTCTATACTCCTCTCCAGTTAATCGTTCAAAGGGGGTTGGGGGAGGGAAGATCTGAGTATGAGAAAGAGAAATAACATTATGTCTAATTCTACTCAAAAAGCCTATCCGAGGGGGCAGAATATTTAGCTTGCAATGCCTCAAAATATAGCAACCTATATGAGGGTGCTGGGGACAAATCCTGCAAATTCCTGATTCCCACCAGCACTGACTATTTGAATTCAGTAAACTAGTGTATTCCAGGACACTTTGACCAGAATCAAAATGTCAGTTTTGTTGATTACAAAATATTTAACACATTATATGATATTTCTAAGATGGTCTTATATATTTTATTCGTGTATTTTTGCAATAAAAATATATTTCAATAAAGTTTATAAATGTTGTATCTAACATCATGTATGGTCATTGCTACAAAGTTAAACCATGTTCTTCAGAGGTTTATTCAATAAATTATATTTCCCTTAAAGTGACACTGAAGTGAAAAAAAAAACCTTATGATATAATGAATTGGTTGTGTAGTACGGATAATTAATATAACCTTAATAGCAAAGAAAATTATTTCCAGGTATATACAGTAGCCTTCTTTTTTTTTACAATATTGCATCATTCTCTAATAACTGCAGTTTACACACTAATTCCCCCGCTGTTCATGCCCGGCATAATTCAAACCGCTGATCTGCAGTAAAAGGCAGCTAATGCAGTCCAGTTACAGCACCACCCTGTACAGGAAGTAAACAAAGATCACTTCCTGTATATGGCAGTGCTTACTGGACTGCATTAGCTTCCTTCACCGCTGATCTGCGGTTTTAATTATGCTGGGCATGAACAGCGGGGAATGCGACTTTTTATCGAGGGGATCAGGAACCAGGCACAGATGAGGTAAAGCGGGCAGGCAGGTGAGGGAGGGAATCAGCCTGTATACAGGGAATCTGCCTATATACAGGGGATCTGGCCATATACAGGGGGATCTGGCCATATACATGGGGAATCAGCCTATATACAGGGGGAAACTGCCTATATACATTGGGATCTGGCCATATACATAGGGATCAGGCTATATACAGAGGATCCAGCTATACACAGGGGATCTAGCTATACACAGGTGATCTAGATATACACAGGGGGGTCTGGCCATATACAGAAGGATCTGCCTGTATACGGAGGGAATCTGGCTAAATACTAAAAGGGGATCTGGCTACCCCACAAAATATAAGACCTCCCTAAAAATAAGCCCTATATTTTGAAAGGAAAATTAATATAAGACAGTGTCTTATTTTCGGGGGAAACACGGAAACAGTGAGAGACAGTTGAGATAAGTGTTTCAGAAGAAAAGTGCTGTCTGTGACCAACGTTTGGTCGCAGAGCTCAGAGAGGTTATTTTGCATAGATAACAACTGAAGTTTCTTAACCCTCCCTGTACTGGATACAATATGAGACTCATATCTGTGCTACCAATGTTCTATTTCTTAGCTGTAATACACATACAAATCATTATATCAGAAGTTTATTTTCACTTCGGATTCTCTTTAATTCACCCTTTTCTGTAATTGACAAGTATTATATACAAATTATGTTTCTGCAAGTCAGAAAGTGAAAAAAAGCAGCCTGCTCACATTCTTCTGCCAGCTCTGCCTCATCTTGGACCACCTTCCTTTGAAGATCAAAGGTTAAAGCGGATAGTTCTTTAAGCATTTGTAAAGCTTCCCTCATGGATTTAACACGATCTGACGGGCTGACGTCACCTTGCAGAGTTTCATAATACTTCAGTTTGGCAAATATTTCTGTGGAAATAATGTAATTAAGATTTAGTATATCACACTCATAAATACAATCACTTGAAAGTCCTACAAATTCACTTTAATGGTAAGATGAAGACCAGTCTATATTCGTATTTCCAGGGTGTAACAGCTGTCAGAAACACCCTCCCCAATAAGAACAAGGTGTGCTTTTTGTTATTGAATAGCCATTTAAAATAGACATCATCAAACAAAATCCTGTGAAATTATATCTAGGTACGGTATTTTAAAGGCCCTGGCCGCACTCAGATGGGACTCAATGCTATGGAAGCCTCTCCACTGCCCATGCCAAGCACTAGCCAGTGCACAGGAGCATATGACAGGAGGTGGACTCACCCCCTTCAGCCTTCCAAGTTAAGAGGCTTTAGGCTTATTTGGGTGCTACAGTCCATTGAGAACCTGCATGCATGGCTGACCACTCTCAGACACTTGCACCCAGTTCAGTCATAGGGTATTACCATATTCAGTCACAGGGTACTACCATGTTCAGTCACAGAGTAGTACTACCATGTTCAGTCTCAGGATATTACCATGTTCAGTCACAGGGTATTACTATGTTCAGTCACAGGGTATTACTATGTTCAGTCACCGGGTATTACTATGTTCAGTCCCAGGATATTACCATGTTCAGTCCCAGGGTATTACTATGTTCAGTCACAGAGTATTACCATGTTCAGTCACAGGGTATTACTATGTTCAGTCCCAGGGTATTACCATGTTCAGTCACAGAGTATTACCATGTTCAGTCCCAGGGTATTACCATGTTCAGTCACAGATTATTACCATGTTCCGTCACAGGGTACTACCATGTTCAATCACAGAGTACTAACATGTTCAGTCACAGAGTACTACCATGTTCAGTTCCAGGGTATTACCATGTTCAGTCACAGGGTATTACTATGTTCAGTCACAGGGTATTACTATGTTCAGTCACCGGGTATTACTATGTTCAGTCCCAGGATATTACCATGTTCAGTCCCAGGGTATTACTATGTTCAGTCACAGAGTATTACCATGTTCAGTCACAGGGTATTACTATGTTCAGTCCCAGGGTATTACCATGTTCAGTCACAGAGTATTACCATGTTCAGTCCCAGGGTATTACCATGTTCAGTCACAGATTATTACCATGTTCCGTCACAGGGTACTACCATGTTCAATCACAGAGTACTAACATGTTCAGTCACAGAGTACTACCATGTTCAGTTCCAGGGTATTACCATGTTCAGTCACAGGGTATTACTATGTTCAGTCCCAGGGTATTACCATATTCAGTTCCAGGGTATTACCATGTTCAGTCACAGGGTATTACCATGTTCAGTCCCAGGGTATTACCATGTTCAGTCACAGAGTATTAACATGTTCGGTCACAGAGTATTACCATGTTCAGTTCCAGGGTATTACCATGTTCAGTCCCAGAGTATTACCATGTTTAGTCCCAGAGTATTGCCATGTTCGGTCACAGAGTATTACCATGTTTGGTCACAGAGTATTACCATGTTCAGTTCCAGGGTATTACCATGTTTAGTCCCAGAGTATTGCCATGTTCGGTCACAGGGAATTAGCATGTTCAGTCAATAGTCTGACATGTTCATGCATGTTTTCTTCACCATATTCATTGCATAACGTACTATAAAGTGACAGGCTATTATGCTATTGATGTAATTTCTGTCAGTTAAGATTTATCACATTTCTTATAGGATGTCTCTTCTCTTTTACTAAAATGCCAGCTTGATTGTAGCTGCAAACGTGCTGCAGAATGACACTCTGGTGGAGATAGGGAAAGCCGTGGGTTGCGGGGTGTGAATGAGAGGTCACACAAAACAGCTGCAATGCAAGAGTGAGCAGACTGAAGAATCATCCAAACCACAGACACAGGATGTTGTGGAGTACAATGAACAGATATGATGAGATCCAGTCTATCCCCATCTGACTTTTTACTGTGAGAACCAGTGTGCCTATGGGCACATGTATTGCATTTTATGGGGGTGAGAAAATAGCTAACATAATGGTGACAGGCAGAAAGACCTGATTTGATCTTTAGTAGGAAGAGAAAAAACATATGCATGCAAGCAGATGTTTCTATGTACTCTGTGAAGTGTATAAAGTGTTGCATGCATAGTATGCCGGTGAAATGAAAATGAATATAGTAAATCGTTTATAACATTTGATTTAAATACATTCATATACCTATTGCTATGAGTAACAGTTATATAAACGCATTCCTCCCAACTTTCTGAGATGAGAACGAGGCACATTGTTCAGTGCTAAAAGATTTTCAGTAGAAGACATGCCTTTGCAAGGCGATCATTATCAACATAGCACAATTAAAAAGATAATAAAGCGGTTGAAGAAGGTCCAGAGGCCCTGGTACAGTCGCTACCTTTGCATCCCCTATTGCTACGCTACGCCACTAATGCTGTGTCAGTCGCAGTACTTAGTGCCTTACTCAGGAAGTCTACTTCATTTTCACATTTTTTGCTGTATTCATTAACCTTATTTTGCTTAAAGGGACCCTATCGACTGACATGTTTTTTTTCAATTGAGATAGGAAAAGTTTGGGAAGTGCTGCTAAGTCCTGGTGTATACATCTGAATCTTTATCTCTCTGTTTACTGTTATCTAATCCCTTTCACGCTTTTCTCACGGCAGACTCAGCCATGAGGAAAGGGGGAATTCACTTCACAGTTTATCATTAACTCTATGGGCTTGATTCACTAAACCAGGATAACTCAAATCATGGTGGTTTTCACGTGCATTTTCGTGTTTGCACGCGATCACGACTTATCGCGAGCAATTGTGAATTTTCACATGAAAATTCACAATTGCGTGCGCTAATTCGCGATTGTGCGCAAACGTGAAAATGCACGCGAAAACAGCCGTGATATGAGTTATCACGGTTTAGTGAAACAAGCCCCATGTGTGCAGAGAGCTCAGTCAGAGACAGGCAGCGCTTTCTCTCACAGAGAGCAGAGGAAATGTACCTTATGTGCAACATAAACTTCTGTAATTGTATGTGTGTGAAACCTGATATTTGAAACAAAAGCCTGTCAGGAAATCTGCTTCAATATTACACTGTTCTTAGCATGTCAGGTTGCAGAGATTCTTACAGATTCATACCTCTGCAAATGAGACATTCCAAACGCAGCTAAAATCTACACGCAATGAATTACAACTTTTGCCTCTGATATTTAACACAAAAAGTAGGAAAATGTTTACACAGCTACTTAGACATTATTTGTACATTGTAATTTTAGAACACGTGGTTTGATAGAGTTCCTTTAAACAGAAAAAATGCTCATAAGGCAAGTTATAAATCATCTTAAAAAACAAAAGTGCATTTGAACTCATCTGAAAGACACAGGTGAAGGGCTGTTATAATGTGGTCCAGCATTGCTCCTATTATGTGCTTAGTTTTTAGTAACTAATACATCACTAATCATAGCAGATATAAAAGTTAATTTACACTAAGGGCTTGATTCTCAAAGCAGTGCAAACTGTTTAGCACGGGTGTGCTAAACAGTTAGCACGTGAAGTGCCGCTCGCGAATCGCGCCACTTTGCGCGCGCAAAAGTCCGCGAACGGCACTTTACGTGCTAACTGTTTAGCACACCCGTGCTAAACAGTTTGCACTGCTTTGTGAATCAAGCCCCAAGGCCTGGAACCCACTAGAGCATGTTTTTGAGCATTTAGGGAGCAGCTTCAATTGCTAGCGATTTCCCTAAACGCTCTGCCAATGTAAATGGATCGACAGATTCCTCTAGAGCGACTGTGATTAAGGAAATCGCAATCGCAGGACATGCAGCTTTTTGGGAGCATTTCCATTCTAATGAGGGGTATAGGAGCAGGGAAATCGCTCCCAAAATCGCTTGCAAAACACTATCACAAATCGCTAGCGATAGCGTTTTGCACTTTCTAGTGGGTTCCAGCCTGAGGCCCATATGCAATTAACTTTTTTCACCTGAGTTATCTCCTAGGAGATAATTTTTTATCTTCTATTTAGGGCCTGAGCCCACTGACGCAGTTGTGTCAGTTTTTCAGTTACACATCAATGTTACAGATGCTGAAAAGCGGACAGAAGCAGACACAACTGCGTTAGGGGGTTCAGGCCCTCAGACTTATTTTTCAGCAATTTGCAATTGAAAAAGTAACAAAAAGCAGGTTAAAAAGTTTAATTACAATTATTTTGAGTATTTTCTTGCTTTCTGGTGGTTTAAAATGCATTTTATTGCTAAGGTGGGAAAATATCACCTTGGGGAAAACTCAGGAAAAAAGTTAATTGCATATGAGCCTTTGTGTGGTGGTGTCAGTCATGGCCCACTGCATATAGTATGTAGTTTGCATGATAACATGAAAGTCCATAGACTTTTATGTAACTGTTCACAGTACAGCTGTTCCTGCTTTGTCTGGTCAATTGGAACAGAAAATGTAATAAATCTGAATGTTTGATTTTGTGATCAAATTGGGAGAGAAAAAAATGCCCTAATCACCCCTTTTATGGGAACAATAGATAATTACCTTCCGATCACTTTCAAATGTAAAAATTGCATCGAAAGATTGCATCTGATGAAAAACTTGAACTATTAATGAGCACCTTTAGAGCCAGAGGCAGCCAGGCAATTTTTATAGTTTAAAAGGAAATATATACAGTATGTCAGCCTCAAAATCTCTCTCACTTAAGGTGTGCTTTAAGAAAGTCCTGCTCTGTGAAAAGTACAACACTGATACTGACTGCTTAAATAGGAGATTTGAAATACCGGTTATCCTAGCAGGTAGGTTAGAAGCACAGTGTCATTAGCTTGGGATGCAGTGATCCTACCAAAGTGCTGGTAGGGGTAATGAAGAGCTGCATGAACTTGGTCATATGACTACAGTCTTTGGAAGGAATGTGTTTGCTTGTGTGTGTGAGAGAGTCTGCTTTTTTCAGCACTATGGAGAGTGCCTTGCTATCATAGGTTTTAAAAGTGCAGTGGGTAGAAACTAAAATCCTTGGCAGTAGTGCACACCAGCCTCAGAAGTCAGTCTGGCCTTTTGGTTTCTGCCTATGGCCCTCATTCAATTCACTTTTTCTCCTAGGAGATAATTTTTCATCTTCTCTTTAAAATAACTTTTCGGGTCTTTGCAATTGAACAAGTACTAAAAATCAGGCAAAAAGTAATATCAATAGAATTTTAAATATGTTCTTGCTTGTTGGTGGTTTAAAAGGCATTTTATTTACAAGGTGTGAAAATATCACCTAGAAAATTAAGGAGAAAAGGAGAAAAAGGCAATTGCATATGGACCTGTGTCTTCTACATGATTTAGTGTGTCAAGCTGTCATTTCAGCATAGTTTAGAATTCCTGTAATTGGTCTTTCTGAGAGGGAAAGGGAATACAGCAATGCAAATGAGGAGTGACATCTTTCCCTCTACACCCTCGCTGTTATTGTTAACGTTTTATGTTTACTTGATGCAATGCTATGACTCTAGAATGCTCTTAGTAAAGGCAGAACAACCAAATATCTCCTTGAGGAGATTTCATGAAAATGCTTGTGATTTATTTGATCAAGTGACTAGCTAGTTGTAATAATGTGATCTATCCAGTCTACTTTCTGGGAAGACCAAGGCTAGATTCCCATTAAGTAAGATGTCCAACAGCTAGTGGGAGTGGACTGTGTAGTGTCTGCTTCGATGGCCTTGTTGGAGTCCGGAGCAGATGTATTTCCATCATAGGCTATGTGGGAAATGCATTTGCTGTTTAGGAAAAATCGTGCAGCTCCCAAACGTACCTTCCATTTACTGCAACGGATCCAATAGCTCCATTGTAGACTGACATGTGTGAACAGGTCGTATTTATAAAATAGGATCCATCGACTATGGTTTTTTCCCAAATGGTAAAACAGACAAAAAATGTCATTATTCCACTACAGTATTGTGGGAACAAGGCCTTAGGCTAGGTTCACATCTGTGCCCAATGAAAATGTGTACAGTTACTGTCCTGCCCTGTCCAGTATATTTTCAGCACTTTACATTCGTTTTGCATACATTTTAACGTAACAGACACATGGTATCTGTATGTTTTCTTCCTGCAAAGAACTGGAAACTGTCTCTTGTAAAAGGGATAGTGGGAGCGGCTACTGTTTATTTCCATTGACATGCACTGTGTCTATTGGTATCTGGCATCTATTCAGTTGTGTTTCAGGTCCAGAAAAATGTTGCAGTTCGGGACTTTCCGTTCCTTTTACCAGAACAGATTAAACAGATTCTTTTAAAATGGGAGAGCGTGAAAGATTCCCTGAAATAACTTGAGATCTTTTTTCATGTCCGTCTATCTGTCGCTCTCCGGTCTGGAAAATGGTACATTTTCTCCTCATGTGTGAACCAGCCGTTAAACAGGAAGTAGAACTAGGACACAATTTTCCCTTCAGGGGAATCTTTGAAAACTCAGTTAATATTTACTTCTTATAAAAGTTTGGGTGCATAAATAAACATAGATCTCCACAGCATAACATTTGTTATGTACTGCAGTAATAATAGCTTGACGTAAGATACACTTTACCTTTGATTTCATCCTCTGTGTTACTAATTTGCTCAGCAGTTATCTTTGCGTTATTTAGAGTTTCCATGGTTTCCTTGTGTATCAGCTGGCCTTTCATCTCTGCAAGGTTTCCCTGCAAACGACCATTGTCAGCATAAGTTCACAGTGTCATATTCTATGTGTGTATCCAGAACAGCACATTCCATGCACAGCTGGAGGCATACTGCCGCAACATGATTCCACATAAAGCATTAATCACACTCATGCAAACATAAACATTCTAAATTCCAAAATATTGCTAGTAATACATACCAGTAGCTATATAATGTAAAAACACTTTTTATAATAATCTACGACCAAAAATAAGCGAGCTTTAAATCAACAAATACATAAAAAAAATCCATCATACTTTTAAAAAAGTACCGTATCCATCATACAATCTTACTTGACAGTTAGATTATGGCATACTGAAAGCTACTGCCTTCAGTTGTCACTCTTCTACTGCTATAGTCTTCCTTTAAAAGCATCAGAATAAAATCTTAAAATTACTGCAAAATGACTGAATGTGTCAACAAAATACCACTTTCAGCAACCGATGGCACCTCACTAGTTAGTCAGCAGGGCTGACCACAGGGATCCCCCTCTTTACTTGGTCACATTGTCGTCAAGCTATTTTTTCCTTTTTTTAAAATCTTATTTCATATTTGTCTAAGCAGACACTTCTAAATGATTGCTATGAATTCAAAATGTAGAAGTGTTTTTCTGTTTTGGGGAGAAATTCAGAAGTGGCTAATAAACAAAACTAAGTTAGCTGTAGACATGAAATCACGTTCTCCTCCAACACCACCAGCTAAATTCCCTCAAGGAGCTTACAATCATTTTGTTTTTAAGACAAAAAAGGCAGGGCTCTCTCCTAGTGTTTCCAGTATTGTATAATGTATGTCCACTAGGGATTGCCCTTCTCAGGAGAACTCATGGAGAAGTATGTGATCAGTTTTATCAGCTGATAGATTTGTAAGCTTTTGTTGGTCATCTCTGCACCTGCTCTAAAATCAGCAATACCCTTTGTGCAATGCAATGCCCAGAACTAAAATCCATATTCCAGATGTGGCCTTAATGGAGAGTTAAACAGGGGCAGTATTATGCCAGCATCCCGAGTTTTTATTTCCCTTTTAACACATCCCAAAGTTTTATTTGCTTTAGCTGCAGCAGCTTGGTATTGAATTTGATTACTTAACTTGAGGAGTACTCCTAAGTCCATCTCTGAGTTTGATGTCCCAATCTGTGACTAGACCATTGGTATAACCAAAATGAATGACTTTTTAGTTTTCTACATCGAATTTCATCTGCCATTTGTGTTCCCAAATAGCCATCCTTTCTAGGCTATTCTACAGTATGTTACTATATTCCTGAGAGTTTATAATTTTGCTAAATTTTGTATCCTCTGCAAAAATAGCAACATTGCTTTGTACTTTATCTACTAGATCATTATTAAATAAATTGAAGAGTACTGGGCCCAGTACTGACTCATGTGGGACCCCACTGCTAGCAGTCTCCTGTTTTGAATATGATCCATTAACCCCAACTCTTTGCTTTCTGTCCATTAACCAGTTCCCTATCCATGCACACAGACTCTTCCCCAGAACCTGCACCAGACTGTTGTGGGGAACAGTATCGAAGGCCATTGCAAAGTCCAAATATATCACATCTACAGCACTCCCAATATCCACACTAGCATTCACTACCTCATAAAAGCTGATCATGCTAGTCAAACAAGAACTGTCCTTAGTAAACCCATGCTGAGAAATACGATTCTGCTATGAAGTCTTGTATAGCATCTCTTATACACCCCTCAAATCGTTTGCACAAAACTGGTGTTAAGCTTACTGGTCTATAATTTCCTGGGTCTGATTTTCTTGCCCTTCTTAAATAATGGGAAAAGCTGGGCTTTACACTAATCTTTTGGAACTATCCCACTTGAAAGAGAGTCACAATGCAAGTGGACTGATCTCAAATCTTTTGTTTTCCCCAATGATAAATAGTTATGATGGGTGTTTATGTGCAGGTCACCCCTCCCGTGTAATAGACACCTCACCTACACAATCTGTCAGAGCATTCACAATCTTCCCTCGTTCTATATCGTGGTAGTAAAATTGGTCAATCAATGCCAATTAAAATTGTGTGTGTACCAGGCTTTAGGCAGCTTTAGTTCATTAGTTCTATCAGTTGTCAACAGTCTATGTGTAAGCAGATTATACTAACCTTTTCAGCAATGTCATTAACTTCACCTTGAACGAGTTCTAGTTCTGTTTCAAGGTCATCAATCTGGACCTCTTCAAACAATGAATGGTTCTTCTTTTCTCGTAGAGTTACCTTTAATATACAGAATTGTAATGTTGCGGCTTGTTCAGTGAAATGAAAGGAAATTTAACCAATACACTACTTAGAGGAATCACAGCTGGGTGGGCAGCTATCCAGATCATTCAGTAAAAATAGTAAACCTTTTAAAGCAGTTATAGAGGCCATGCTCTGGTTATAAAGTTGTTTTCTTATCAGCATGTTCATGGTTCTCTTAGGGGCCAATGCATACATGCTTGATAGATTGTCTCTTTGTAATCTGGCTGCACATCATTTAACAAATGAGATTTTGATGATTTTAAAAATCCATTATTTGGTTTTCTGGGGTGTCTAATGATGGGAAGCAAACAAAGCTGTTCCCTTTACCTACTTGGGATAATGCAGGAAAAAGAAACTTGGGAACAATCAGACAGATTTATAAAAACTAGAGCAAAGAAAATTGAAGTAGAGCAGGTGCTCGGAACAAACAATTCAAAACTGAGAACTAGACATTTTCTCCACTTTTGCACTAGTTTTGCTCCAATTTTCCGTGCATTAGTTTTGTTAAATCTTTAGATTATAAGCTCGCAAGGGCAGGGCTCTCTCACCGTTTTGCGTCTTGGAAATCATTATACATTTGATTCATCATGTTACTTTTATCACTGTCATTACCAATTCTGTATTTCATATATTGATGTAAACCATTGTCTGTATTATTATGTACCCCATGTTTGTTTCTTACTTTGTACAGCGTCACAGAATATGCTTCATAAATCAATAATAATAATAATAATCTCCCCTACTTGTTACTTGTAGTTGTTATGGGTGGGGAGATCATAATGACCACATTTGTTATAAGATCAATGCAGATGAGCCCCCTGGCCGAAGCAGGCAATTTGGGCACCGGAGGCACCAGGGATGTTTGGCCATAGGTTCCCATGCCACGATTAGCGACTATAACGGATAAAATACAAACTGTGGCTATCAAAGCATGCACCTTAATGATTTATGTGTTCAATGTTTCTTTTTACATATTTTCATTTTTACAACACGTTATCAGGAATTAATAGCAAATGTATTATTTTGATCTTTTACAATAGGCTCGTCTTTGTGTTTTATGCACAGTGCACAGCATACTGATAATTCAAAGCAAAATTTTGTATGTGCATTCATTGTTCTTGTATCAACTTCTTCCAGTAATACATTATTTTGAAGCTTAGAATTAGTTCTGTTACATATACGTAAACAACCCATGACAAACCATAAGAAAGCAAAGTAAATTAAAAAATAAAATGATCAGAATTCGTATTTTACCGTGAGTTGGGCTACTGACTCATTGATGCCACTGAGGAGTTTGTTAATTGCCACTCCAGTTGATATACTCTTTATTGTTGACCTGGTTTCATTTATTAACAAATCACTGAGCCGGAGGTCATCAATCATATCCCAAATACATTTATCACAATCTAGTAAAACAGGAGAACAGGGTTAGAGAAGTTATTCAATGTGGAAAGATGAATCCTTCTTATGAATACAATGCTTGATCTTTGCCTTTGTTGTGGTGATGTGAGTGCCATTACTTTGTGAGAGTTAATGGATAGTTAGTGTTGGGCTAAGTTCACACTATGGTTAATTCATTACCTGTGACGCAGGCAAATAGCATGAGTAAACTGCTGTTATTTGCACTAATAAATCAGCGCAACTTCCTGACATCTCTATGCACGCTACACCTGCTAGTGGCAGCATAGTGTGCATTACGTAGCAACAGCCGATGCCTTCACTTGCCGTGCGGTAGTGAGGTATCGCTCCCGCGATACTTCATTAGCACGGCTGCTACTGTGTTAATTAATGGAGTAGCGGCTTCGCTAGTGAAGTACCGCAATAGCAATACCTTACTACCAATACAATACCATTGAAATTGGTTTACTGTGTTACTGAGTATATAAACCTGCATGTAAAATTTTACCCTCTGTATTTTTTCATTGTTAATTCTGGGCAAGATATATGTGCACAGAGTATAATGCCTGATGCATATGCTTTATATTGAATTTACTAAATATGTAAAGAGTACCTCCAGTCAAAATTTGCTTATTGTAAATTGGTACTCTTTATGGTCCCCTAACACGGTATTGGCATTCAAAAAAATGAATAACTCATTGATGTTAAACCCCACCTCATTGGGAAAAATAAACTGTGGAAGTTTTTGCCCGAAGCCTTTCCGAGAATCTTGATAGGCGGACCCTGAGCTGGGGGTGGGCCATGACAAGACAAGTGGGGGTGGCCTCAGAACTCGGGAGTTCTTGGCAAAGTTTTGGGCTATTGACGGGGTTGGTATTTAAAATGGCTTACCATTTCAATGTGAATGGGTGAGTTAATTACCCGTTCGATTGCCGATCCCCTGTAAGGGGACAATAAAAGTACATTTATAATAATCAAAAGTAACCTGAATTTCACTGAAGGCACTCTAACTGGCACATCACCGATCAATCCATTTATCCCACACTAAATGAAATTGCTGTAACTGATCTCTGTGAGTACGTTTTTTTCAAGGCAATACTATTATCCAGGTGTTTAATCCAGCATGATAATTGGGGTGGATTTGGGGATAGCCAGTGCAGGGCAATTTCTTGCCTAGCAGCAAATAGTGTCTCTCTGATAAAGGTTTTGGTGGTGGCACGTAAATCTTCGTCACGTATTATTCCAAGCACACAAAGAACTGGGTCAGAGGTTACAGGACAACCAATTCTGTCATGGAGGAAACCGATGACCTGTCTTCAAAAGGAGTCTATACAGTATATGGACAGCTCCTGATGAAGTGGAAAAAGGAGGGGGAAGATGCAGCACATTTGGGGCATATATCTTGGGTTTTGAGGTCATACTTAGTAATTTGCTTAGGTAACAAATAGGCCTGGAGGAGGATATAGAGTTGAGTGGCACGATCCTTAACAAATAAATAAACTTTTTTAACTGCCTCCAGTCATCTTCATTCAAAGAAAGACCAGCTGCTTCCCATCCCATCTAGTTTTAGAATCAAGCGTTCTGTCAAGTGCCTTGGACTCTATCAATTCCTTATAAATGTCTCCTATAAGGCCACTTGCACACTGCACGCGAATCCGATTCAGATTCCGCTTTTTAATCTGTTTTTACATCCGATTCAGATTCCGATTTGCAGTGTGCAGGGAGCAAACTGCAAATCAGAATCTGAATCGGATGTAAAAACTGATTAAAAAGCGGAATCTGAATCGGATTCGCGTGCAGTGTGCAAGAGGCCTAAGATGTTTTTGGGGGCCTCGCTCAATTAGTTGTAGGACCGGGTAGGGTTGAATGTCTACCTTATTACCTTTAAATTGGGCTCGAAATGCATGCATAAGCTGCACATAGCGAAAATAATGAGGGGCAAATGCAGGGAACTTATCTTTCAGCAAGTGGAAGGAAATATTTTGAATATTTTTATTCAATACAATTTGGCCAGGGAATACAATCCCGTTATTTTGCCAGAAAGTCTGGTCTGGGATGGATATGAATTCAGAAAGTTTTGGGTTGTTCCAGAGGGGGGTGTGGAAGTCATAGGATGTAGAGCTGTATAATCCACCTATTCTTTTCCACACACTCATAGCTTGCGTTAATATTGTATTTCGCTGGGTATGCAGAGAAATAACATCTCTTAGGAGGTCTAGTTCTGCACTGTCAACTAGGGGGTTAATAGTGTAATCCAGTGCTTCTGGATTGTGCAATTTGGAGGTGCAGAACAAGGAGGCAACATGCTGCAGTTGAGCTGCATAATAATATTGATGCATTGAGGGCATTGCAAGGCCACCCATACCATTGGGGTTAATTAACGAAGTATTTGACACTGTTTTTTTTACAGTTCCAAATAAAAGAGAGAAGGTAAGTTTTAAGTTTTTTAAAGAAGGCAATAGGGATGTACTGAAGGTACTCTTTAAGTAGAATCAAAACATTTATTATTTTCCGGATCCACTGCGCTCTGTGATTTCAAAGCACAATTTACTGTCTAGTGTGCTGGTATGCATTAAAAGTTTATGTAGTCCTCCTGTACATCATCATCTTGTTTTGGTTTACATGGTAATACTTCAAATCCTTATTGCATCATAAATCAGGTTATACATGGAGAATGCATGTGATCCTCAGTCCTGCACTATTCTCCCAATGACCAATGTCGGCATTTCCTTCCACTTAAGTTTAATTATGGCCTTTGAAGTACAGTTAAGGAAAACGTCATGTTCTCCTTAGCTAATACCATCACTCCATTAGTAACTTACTAAATGAGCAGTCTGATCCACTAGAGGAATCCGGGTCTTCTAACAGGCATTCTCCAGTTTTATTGTTACACGGTCCACCGCCACAGTTGCATTCTACGAGGGAAGCATAAAGAGTGCTAATTGCACACAAAAAAAGTAAATGATTATTGGACAGGAAGGGGATGCACATGTTTGGGATTATAGATAATGCAGAACATCTGTGCACTCTAGAAACATTTTTTATCACACAGTGAGAAATGGCCTTATTACTGAACTCTACAAGTGAAATGAAATAGCAAGAAATGTTAATGATCCATAAGAAAGAATAGTGCTTTACTGTTATTTAAACACTACCCACTTATCTAAATGCAGCAAAACAATATTGGAATGATCCTGTTGGGAAATGATTTTCCTAAGATACCTAAAAACCTCTTCTTAACAATAACACACTGGTTTGCTACTTTTCTAGTTCTAATTTTACTAGTTTTCTAGTTTCTAATTCTACTAACACCCTACAGGTGGCTGCAGCTCCATGGAAACATTACATTCTCAACCATATTGATTTTACATTACGGCACTATAAACTTTAAAGTGAACCCGCGGTGAGAGTGATATGGAGGCTGCCATATTTATTTCCTTTTAAACAATACTAGTTGCCTGGCAGTCCTGTTAATCTTTTAGTATCAGTAGTGTCTTGAGTAACAACCCTGAAACAAGCATGTTGCTAATCCAGTCAGACTTGAGTCAAAGCATCTGATATGCATGCTTGTTCAAAGTCTATGCTTAAAGCATTCGAGACACAGGATCAGGGGGAAAGCCAGGCAATTTGCATTGTTTAAGAGGAAATAAATATGTCCGCCTCCATACCACTCTCACCTTGGGTTCCCTTCAAACACCCCTTTTCCATTTTGCCAAATGTTGCACTTAACCTTACTTGCTCATATCCATGACAATGGCTGGGGACATGTTCACAGGCAGTCAACAAAAAAAGGCAGTTGTGGGTGATTGTCTAAGATATTAGCATTGGCCATATTAGTGCTGTTTGATGAGCTTCTGGTCGAACGCATACTCAAATACTGTCTCCATTGATTTCAGTGGAGATCGGTTTCAGCTTCTGCTGACACTGGAATTTTGTACCCTGGGTGGCTGAACAGCCCTCAAACAAAACTGATTAGCATAATGTGTTCTTTAACATTATCCTGCTTTTCACTTTTAGTTTTCACAAACATAAGAAGCTCCTGACCACTGGTCTACATTTAGTTTGTGAGCTGTAGCACTTACACAGTTTATAAGCCTCTGTTGATACTCACTCTGGCAGCCAAAGGCTCCATAACTCCAATATCCCGATAGACATCTGTCACATTGCATCCCTCCTACTCCAGATCTACATCTGCACTGTCGTGTTATGGGATCGCAGTTGTTGTCTGTGGAAGCAGCACTGCACTCACACTTCTGACAGCCCAAACAACCATTAAAGCCATAGTATCCAATCTAGGGAAAAATTTGGAAAATGTGATAGTCTTTTCTCATTAGATGTGATCTCTACAACTAAGCTGTATTTAATGTTGTGTATAAAGAAAATCATAATTGTTACAGAGCTCATTAAGGGTCAAAGAAACTACAATACTCAGTTTGATTTACTCATATGCCCTATACTACAAATCAAACTGTCATCATGTAACTCATAGTTCATTGAAAGCAATGCTATGACATATTCTCTACTGTTTACAATAACAAACATGCTTTCAATAAAGTTATGTTTGGAGAACATGAATAAAAAATGTGAAACTTCTTTTATTTTAATTTTGGGTAGAGCAAAGAACATTGTGATGTCTATGAAGCTTTTATTTCTCAATATGGAGAGTTCCCCTCTATTCCCTATGGCAGCTAACATTGGGACAAAAAATATATAATAGATATGTTACAGCTGTTACCCGAACAAGTCTTGGCATCTAATCTCTTAACAGAAACATACACTTCAGTAGAATCTCTCGTAGAAATGATGTTCCTTATCTACCACAACTGCTGGCCAGTCAGTGCTTTCATTCTGTTGAATATAAATGTCATAAATAACAATGTTCTATGGATTAGAAAATGCCACTCAGCCACAAATCTTCATAAGAGAAGGGTGTGCTTCTCTGAAGTACTCTGAAGTATTCTTTAAACTGATTTTAGTCTATGTATTCCACGGGTATGGGACCTGGAAGTCCTCCTCAGTAGCTATGTAGGGAACTCTGACAGTTCTTTGTCCTGGGCTGCTGTTGGTATATTTTTTAAATACTCTTCTAAAGCATTTAAATGTTACCTGGGGGCAATGATATTTTATAAAATGTTACAGCGCATTATAGTGTTGTGCCTTGGCATGAATGGAACACTTCACTATTATAGAGGAAAATCTCTTCATTTCAGCTCTCTATATTGAATGTATGAATTGCAAACCTTATTTTTTTTTGGTTAATGTATGGGGTTAACTTTTTGGTATGAAAATAAAGCCCTAGCTGTCCTCTAAAATATTATGTGAAGTTTGTGTATGATTAACAAACATTGGGCTTGATTCACAAAGACGTGCTAACTGTTAGCACGCTGGTGAAAAGCCCATTATCACGCCTAAACTCAGTTTAGGCGTGATAAAATAAACTTGCGTGCAAAGTTTTTGCGCGTAAAGTTGTACACGCGCAAAGTTTATGCGCGCAACGCTATTAAACCCTGTGAGACGGTTCGCGCGCACCAGGCTTTGCGCGCAATTTTTCCCTCAAAGCGGTGTTAACCTACTTAGTGCAATGCTTATCACGCCCAAAAGTCTTTAGGCGTGCTAACTAGGTTAGCACCGCTTTGTGAATCAAGCCCTAAGAGCTATAACTGAAGAAAAGTTCACACCACTTAAAGGGAACAAAAGCCTGGTGCTGAGAGGTCATTATGAATCAAGCAAAAAGAGCACCTGACATTTGGGTGCTAGCTACTGCTACAGCTGTAATGTGAATGTAATTTGGGCACCAGGCAAAAGACGGAGCCCAAATTACAAAAAATACAGTGCAATTCAGCCGCCAGCAGTAGCTAGCAGCCAAAGATGCATCTTATCCGAGTCCATGATGGCCAGGACGGGGAATAGTATTTAACGCTGCCGGGACTTTTACAGGAGCAGGGTGAGCCATTTTCTGGCTTCACCCTGCGCCCACATTTCTCGCCACCATTATTGCATGTATGCAAGTCATTATACTGGTGGGGGAGAAGTGGTTAAAGGTGGTAAAGTTGATATGAGTTAATAAAAGAACTTAAGTACAAACAACATTACACTCTGCTCCTGAGTGACTTCATAGGACATATGTACGTAGAGATCTATATTGGCGGTTTCACTACTGATATAACATTTTGGAAAATGAAATAATGGAAATTATTCCACTTAAAACCAGTCCTTTCTGATTATTCCATTTTAAATCTATTACTTTGCAAACACTGACGTGTCTCTTCAAATTTCAATGCAAAATTACATTTGGATTTTACTTTACAAATAGAGTCATGTTCCATCAATCTGAGAACTAGAGGTCCCCAGAGAACTTAAACTCACCTGACATCTGTCGCAGTTGGGCCCAGTGACTCCAGGCTTGCAGTAACATTTCCCCGTCTTATCATTACAGGATTCTGTGCCACACTTTGAACAATGACACTCTGAAACAGAAATACAGTTGGAAGTAATTGTAGCTTTATACAATGGTAACAATCAGATGTTTGTAATGTCTGTTGAACCCATAGATCTAACCGCCTGGCCCTTCTAGTTTCCCAAAGAAGTCATGTGATTAATATCTACCAGCATTCAAAACAATAAGATGGTGACTGTAATATAATTGTAACTTGGGGCTTTTCAGCTCCCCCTCTCATCAGGGAAACCTCTACCAATATTATTCAAAAACATCTCATTTAGTTCAAATTCCCAGTATATTTTCAGAAACACTCCAACCCTTGTTGTGGAAACACCTTGTTGTTGCTAAGAAACATGACCTGCAGCTGACCAACCCTCCTCCTTACCATGTCATGACTGGAAACAAGACAAAATTAAAGCTTTTTCCAAGGAAGATCATTATTTTCTTCTGTTCTATGTAAGCATACAGTATTTCCAGTCAGTTTGAAGTAGACAGCAAAGTGGGTCAAGCACAATATTTCAGTGTATCGAAACATTATTATTGTTATTATTCCAGCTGCTGTTATTATAATTACAGTATGCTTCCATTCTGCATGATGTTAGTATTGGGGTTTGTCAGGGCATATTTAGTGTGTCAAAAGCATAAAAACATCATTATTACTACTACAGCTATCACTGTTATTATCTTTCTAAGTGAGACATTCTTTCAGTCACCACTGTGCTGGCAAGGTGGGTATAGACAAAACATTTTTTTCAGTGTGTTATAAACTGAAACCATTTTATTGATATGAGTAGTAGTAGTACCGTGTTTTCCCTGAATATAAGACATGGGCACATATGCAATTCACTTCTTCTCCTGGGTATTCTCCTAGGTGATATTTTCACAACTTGTCATAAAATGCCATTTTAGCCACCAGCAAGCAAGAAAATACTCAAAATTATTTTCATTGTACTTTTTCACCAACTTTTGGGTACTTTTTCAATTGTAAAGTGCTGAAAAGTTAGTTTAAAGAGAAGATGAAAATGATCTCCTTAGATGAAAAAAATAATTGCATATGGGCCACTGTCTTATATTCTTTTGGGAATAAAAATATATGCTAGGGCTTATTTTCAGGGGTGGGGGAAGGCTTATATTTCAAGAGGGGCAGATGCTATGTGTATGGGGAGGTGTGCAGTCTCTTACCACACCTCCCTTGTGGCTGCCTGTGTCCGCCTCTATTTGTGTATAATCCCTGCGGTATCCTAGCTGGTCAGCACTGTGACACATCTCCGCACAGGCAGAGGCGTATCTGGGTAAAATGGCGTCTGTAGCAAACACTGAAATTGTGCCCCCCCCCCGCTCCTTTTCCCCTGCCCTCCCTGGTTATTGGTTGAAAGGTCGCTTAGGCAAGTTGGAAGATTGCATTCCAACAAAAAATTGGAGACTACAATTACTGCTAGAGAGGCAGTTTAGCTTTTATTTGCAGGCTGCACTACTGTGATAAAACATATGTGTTGTGTTTAAAATGCCCCCCGAATACATACATTATGAAGCCATGGTCCCCTAGATATTAGTATTAACTATCAATGTGCCTCAAAATTAAATAGTCACATGCAAAGAGGGGTTAAGGTTAAATGAGGCCCTAGGCAAGTATCATCTTTGGGCCTACTCTTTATCACCACCTGGCTTTTTTAATAGGATTTGAAGGGTGGCTAGTGTCAGCTAGGCTCCTAGCATCTCTCCAGCCCTTGCCTCTCCAGCCCTTGCCAACAGCCTAAGTAGCCTTGTGGCTCTGGTCACATGCTTCCAGATAAAAGACTCAAATCGTTTCATGCCTCCAGATAAAAGTAGACACATGCCATCAGATAATTCATTAAAGAGAGCCCGAGTTGGGCTTCAAAAATAAAAAAAAGTAGGCTACCTGATCCGGGAGGCAGAGTTGTGATCAGGTTGCCGCAAAAAATGCCGCTCCCTGCCGCTCCTGTGGGCCACACTGGCCCACTTTCACTTTCGTGACCTATAGGTCACAACGCTGCAATTAGAGACTTTGTGTCTCTCGCAGCATGCAGGAAGGCAGGGAGCAGCAGGGGGTGTGGCCAGGAAGAGAGAGCTGCCCAGTGGCTGGTATAGAAACCCTGCAGGAACACCCCTGGTGGGTGTTTTGAACAGGGAATCCCTCTCCCTGTGTTTACCTCCTAGATAGTGACAAATATTTTTGCTAATCTCTGGGGGCTATTGCGCGGCAGTGGTGGGGGCAGAGAGCGGCAGTGGGGGGCAGAGAGCGGCGGTGGGGGGACACAGAGGCATGTCATGAGGCAGAGAACATGCCTATGTGTCCTATCTGACCCCCATCTGCCAAATTTGGGTTCTTTTTAAGTATTTACATGCTGCAGTTGTCACAATCATCCAGATAAAATAATTAAGCAATCACACACCTCCAGATAAAATAATTAAGTAGCCAGTTGCCTCACAATAAACAAATTAAATAGGTAGGCACATCAAGAAAAAATAATTAAGTAGTAGTTTGCCATGCATATATAAATTAAGTAGCCATGCTCTCCAGAGAAAATAATAAAGTAGCCATTGGCCTATTTATATCAGTAATAGGTAGCAAGATGTGCCCCTATATATTAGGTAGCCATAGCTGTCCCCCAATTGCTGGTTGAGTGCAGGGTGCTTGCTTGGGGTTGGATGCAGGTTGCAGGCTGGTGTTGGGTGTAGGGAGGCTGGGTCTGGGTGCATGTTGGGTTTGGGTGCAGGGTGGCTGGTTGGAGAATAGCTGGGGCAGGGTGGCTGGGGAAGGCTGGGTCTGGGTGCAGGGTGGCTGGTTGGAGAATAGCTGGGGCAGGGTGGCTGGGGAAGGCTGGGTCTGGGTGCCGGGGGGCTGGGACTGGCTGCAGGCTAAGTCTGGATGCAGGGTGGCTAGGTGAAGGGTGGCTGGGTCAGGGTGCCGGGTGGCTGGGTCAGGGTGGCTGGGTCTGAGTGGAGAGTGGCTGGGGCTGGGTCTGGCTGCAGGCTGGGGCAGGGTGCAGGCTGGCTTGGTCAGGCTGCAGGCTGGGTCTGGGAGACTAGGTCCAGGGTGGCTGGGTCTGGATGCAGGGTGGTTGGGACAGGCTGCAGGCTGGGTGGCTAGACAAAGGGTGGCTGGGTTTGGGTGAAGTGTGGCTCTGTGCAGGTCAGGATGACTGGGGCAAGGTGAATGGGGAATGAAATTGGGAAAATAGGAAAAAATGCCAGGGATCTTCATACAGCCATATTGCGGCTGTATAGGGATCCCTGGCCAAAGCGCTGCGGCTGCGTATGGACCCCCTGGAAACCCCGTCAGGAAATTTATTGCTCTTTCTTTTGATGCATGTAAAATTACACTACCGTTAGGTACTAAAAGTGACATTTACCGCATTTAAAAGTATACTTTTTTCCTTCTAAACTTTAAAATCGATTTCCTCAAAAACTATAAGGTCTTTTTGAAAAATTGTTTTTTCCTCCTATTCCTAATGATCTCCTTAACATATCCTGCAAATTTAGGGTTTCTAGCATTTAAGGTGGATTTGCTATTAACCATTACAGTCGGCAGGTTTTTAAATGTGTATTTTTTTCCTTTGAAACTTTAAAATCGATTTTCTCAAAAACTATAAGGCCGATTTGAATTTTTTTTCCTCTCGTAGCCACTGGGGGCCCCTACAAGCTCTGAGGCCCTGGGGCAGCTGCCTCCTTTGCCTTAATGGTAGCGCCGGCCCTGCTCTCAAGAGTAACCAAAGTGAGCTCCTCCTGCCTGAAGCTGCCTGTTAATTTATTCAGCACCTGTGCTCCACCTGCACAGGTGTAATTCCCGGACATGGTCCAGGTGGCTAAGGTACTAATGAAATCTTCCCTGGCCAGCTCCAGGACCCTTAACTGCTTTTATCTCAAACCTCTTAAACCAAAAGAAACTCTTTGCTTTTATTTCCTGGAGCCTTAAATCATAACATATTAGGTGACACACAAATACCATCTAGCACCTTTCCACATAAAATTGTGAGAAATCCTGTCACAAAATATAATATACTGTATATAGACTTCCAGTTCAATGTGATAAACCTGCTTGGTATAGGCAGGCTTATCAATAAGCAGCTAAATTAGGTGTAAAGCATGTGTTTTAACCCTTAAAAAAAACTAACTGTTAACTGTTCATTTTATGCCGCCTTTGTTGCTTTAGCCTGTAGATTAAATTTGATGACAATACCAATTTAAGGAGTCGTGAACTGAAACAATTTTGCTCTGTTGCTTTGATAGTTAAAAATGACTCATATTGTACATGGCTAAGACACTGATATACAGATGTGTTGGTAAGTACATGATGAAACATAGCTCTTTAAATAATACCTGTGCAGTTTTTAGCAATTCTTGCATCCCCATAATACCCTGGTGCACATTGCTCACAGTGGACTCCAGTGGTGTTGCGCATGCAGCTGTTGCATTGCCCAGTGACCTCATTGCAGTCTTCAAAAATAAGGTTAGGATCTGAGTTCCCTCCACAGTCACATTTTCTACATGTGCCACCAATGAGTAAAGGGTTCCCAAAGTAGCCTGGTGCACACCTAAAATGTACAAAAACTAGTGATACAAACCCAATAAATCCACATGAAAACACTTTATAAACAATTTTGTAAAATGTCTGGCCTACTCCTGTAAACAGTTATCTGGCAGAAATGTAGAGGGTTGTTATTTATTGTCATTTATAAGTGCTACATGAAATTCACAATTTATTGTACAGGCAAATTTAAACATGGAGTGCTTCTTACTGGAATCTGTAAACATTTATACTATTGTACCGAGAAACATTCTGTGCTAGAGAATTAAGTTTTTGACATAATAATACTGGACTTTGCTTATTTATTGCTTGCTACGACATTTGTTTGTCTTTTCAGTAATGCAGTGTGAGATGTAAAACCATATGTTGGATATCCCAGTTGGTACAGAAGGATAATGATCATATGGATTAATAATTATCACAATATTGGAAAAGTAACTGGCATTAAAGCTATGTACACATGCTAGATTATACTCAGCCAAGGTGGCCATTAACCACTTCACCACTGAGTGGTTTTTCCCCTTATGGACCAGAGCAATTTTCAACCTTCGGCCCTCCTCCCTTTCATTCGCCAATAACTTTATCACTACTTATCACAACGGCATGATATATATATTTTGGTTTTTTTGCCACCAATTAGGTTTTCTTTGGGGGGTACATTTTGTTAAGAATTAATTTATTCTAACTGCATATTGACAGGAATAATAAGAAACATTTTTTACAAAATTCATTATTTCTCAGTTTCGGACGTTATAGTTTTTAAATAAAATGTGCTACTGTGGATAAAATCCACACATTTTATTTGCCTATTTGTCCTAGTTATTACAATATTTAAATTATGTCTACAGTACAATGTACGGCAACAATATTGTATTTGAAAATAAACATGTATGTTTTCAGTTGTACTTCCGACTAATTACAAGCCCTTATTTGAAAAAATAACAGTAATATACCCTGGTGACAAAAATATGAAAAAAAAAAGTTGAGTCCCTAAGGTAACTATTTATGTATTTTTTTAAATGCCATTTTTTAATATATACAAATGTTTTATTTTGGTAACTATGGAAGAGGGTGGGAGGTAAGGGGCTAATTTCAATGTGGGATTTTTATATTTTTATTTCTTTTAATGTATTAGGGTATAATTTTACCATTTGGCCACTAGATGTCCACCCCTCAGTTTATTACTGTGCATCTCACTGATGCCGGTGATCATTGATCACAGGCGCTATGATCGGTGATTGGGAACTGTTTCCGGGAAATTATATTATCAGTGGCCACCTTAAGGGTAAACTGAGAGAATACATTAAATTGATAATTTAGGCAGTCACTTATATTAAATAAAAGTGGCAAGATTGGTTGAAAAAGATTGAATCTTTAGTGGCCACCACTAGTCATAGAATTAGTCCAGGTTATAAAAATGAGCCATAAAGCCTCTTGCCCAGTAAGGTGGGAGTTTCTGGTCAGGCTCGTAGCAATTGTACACTGAGTACTGCTGCTAAGGCTGCATTGGCAGTTTAAAACAATTCTTAGTAGCCTGCAGATTGAAATGGGAAGATGATTTTCAATGACATTATATTTAAAATGACTATATTGTGGCATTAAAAAAAAAACAACAACAACCCCCCTCTCCCCCCCCCCCCCCCCCCAAAAAAAAAAACAAGTGCAATTTTCCTTTTGAGATGCAAAGAGAACAAGTGCTGAAAATCCGAGCAATATTAGCAAAGTCCTCCTTACCGTTCACATTTAGGTCCTGCAAAGTTTTCTTTACAAATACAGCGCACTGAACCCCTTTTCATTGTACAAGTAAGGGCAAAGCTGTTAAATAAAACAATAAAAAAGCTATTAAATAAAACAATGTACAGTGATTAACAAAGCTCTGTTTTAGTAATAAGCTACCGTACTACTGACAGTATCAGGGTGCCAACCTAGGTAGTCCTGTAGGGCTATGTAATGGCTGAACTTGGTGCCAATTCATCACATCCTAATTACTGCGTTGATAGCTCAAGTTTGGTTATACAGTATAACTCGCCACACCATAACTGCGCCAAACTTAACTGTCTTGGCCTACAAACTGCTTAAGATATAATAAATTGGAGTTTCAGTTGTGATAATCTATTAACTGATTCTAGGTTTTACATTTAGTGAAAAAAGATCTCTTCACCTCCCTCAGAAGTGTCGGGAGTTAGTTAACCGAAAGTGATGCCTGGGAAAGCTAAAGAGATTGATTGCATAAATAATCATTTTACAAAGATGAGGTGCTGAGACAAAAACCAGAGTAATTTCTTCTCACTGGGATGCAAATAAATTGTTTGTCAGTGCTGTTACCTGTTATAGAGCAAACAGGTTATGTTTCTACTTCGTATGCTGCTTCTAAGTGGACCTTTGATTTTCAATACAATCCATGCTACTTTATAGTATTTATAAACTAGCTGGTGGCACATGCTATGCTCCGTGGGGCAGTGCACGTGCCATCTAGTGATGATCCTAATCAGCTATACATAATTACAAATTGGTAATTCAATTGATTTTGTTTAATCATTCATAATTTTGCATGAATTCCTGCGTAATTTTTGCATTCTTTTGTGCCAAATTTGGCGGTTAACCACTTCAGGACTCAGCCTTTACCCCCTTTAAGGACCAGCGCTGATTTCGCTGATCTGTGCTGGGTGAGCTCTACAGCCCCCAGCACAGATCAAATACCAGGCAGAGCGACCAGATCGCCTCCCTTTTTCCCCACTAGGGGGATGATGTGCTGGGGGGGTCTGATGGCTCCTGCCTGCGTGTGGCTGGCGGGAGGGGCACCTCAAAGCCCCCTCCACCGCAGGATTCCCCCTCTCCCTCTCCTCCCTCCCTTCCCCGGAGATCGGAGGCTGCACAGGAACGGATCTGTCTTGTGCAGCCTCTAACAGGCTCCTGCCTGTCATGTGACAGTGATCCCCGGCCGCTGATTGGCCGGGGATCGCTGATCTAGTACAACGCTGTTACTGTTAGCAGCGTTGTACAAATGTAAACAAAGCAGACTGTTTAAAAACCATTTCTCTTTGCATTTTTAAAATCAATTTTCTCAAAATCAACAAGGTATTTTTTTTTACTTTTACCCACTTTTCTCCTTAAAGTAAACCAGAAACTATTAAATATAAAGAATCAATATAAAGAATCAATACTTACCTGGGGCTTCCTCCAGCCCCATAAGCATGTGTGAGTTTTTCGCCATCCTCCCGCAGTTTGCAGTTCAGTCGCGATCAGCCCCGGTAACTGGCTCAGTCGCATCAGTTCAGATCTATTGCGCATGCACAGGAGGTCCACGCATGTGCAGAAGAACCAGACTGGACCCGGCTGAGCCTGTCACCGGGCCTGATTGAGGCTGAATGGCAGACCACGGGAGGACGATAAGGGCTCACACATGCTTATGAGGCTAGAGGAAGTCGGCACAAAATTACACAAAAATAATGCGAAAAATTATGCAAAATTATGAATGATTACAATAACCTACTAAATGAATTACAGTTTTCCCTGAAATTTCGCATTACGATGCCTAATTACACTTCGGCATATTTTCTGCTCATCACTAGTGCAGTGCTGCCCACCTTGGAAATACATTTTTACTGACAAAGCACAAAAATATTACTGAAATGAAATGAAAGATATCACACATGCGCCATTACGTGCAATACACCGGCAACCACGTGAGGCGTGAATGAGGAAGAAGAGTGCAGTGGCGGACACTGGACAGGTAAAGTATCAATGCACAGCATCTGGGGGAGGGGGACCTTGATACATTTACATTTGGGGGATGCGACCAGGGGTTTCCGTCACATTTATTCTCGATTATCGCAGCCCTTACCGCTGCACACACCGATCGAGCATGCCAACCTGAGATTTTCCAGCATGTCTGATTGTTACATGCGATCGATACATACAAACAATTTCGACCCGACATTGGTTTGATTGTCAATAAGGCATGCTCTTGGTGGCACTGATTTTTATAATATCAATAATAATTGTCTTATCTGATGGTCGATCGGCCGCAAAGTCTACAGATGTATGGCCACCTTTAGCTAGAGCAGTGTACATTCCAGAGTGATACGTAAACTGATAAGCGGTAAGTGCTGTGATCTTCTGGGAAAGAGAGAGGGTTTTTTTACTGGCACCACAAAGTTTTTCATGGACTTTACTGACAGCCCAGATTTGTTGACTTTTTTACTGACTGTCAGTAAATTTACTGGTTGGCAACACTGCACTAGTGCCATCTCTCCGAGCATCATGATCGCCATCTCACCTCATGCAGTGCAATCAGCCCTCCGATCAGCACCACAGCCAATCAGAACAGGGTGAGGCAGGAAGGGATGTGTGAGGGGCGGACGGACACAATGTTACAACCAATCAGAGCGTAACGAGGCAGGAGAGGGTGTGTACTGGATGGAAGGGAATACAGACACACAGCGCTAGCTTAGAAATTATTATTTTAGATGCTGCATCAGCACCAAATAAGAGTGTGTGCATATACCATCAGTTAATTACCTTGTAATAAATACAATTGCATTCTTTTACAGCTGGTGTTAAACGAGAATAACACACAGTTAAAGTGAGAGTATTGTTAGCATCTTTTTTTAGAAACCAAAGTAGTTTCATGGGATTGTACATAAAACTGAGTCATAAATGGATATCCTCTTGTTCTGCCATCCTATTGTTTATACTTCCTGATCTTTCCCCCTGAATGGGTCTTATTCTACTCTGCATGAATCGTTATCCGGTACCAAGGAGCTGTCTTCACACTGAATGCTAGAGCTCCTATAAATGGACGGTGGATTGCGGTAATTAGACGTATCAGTTTATAGAAGTCTACTGCAGTTATAGAAAGACATTGGACATCTGGTGTAATAAAGAGAAATGTTGCATCTGCTTCATCCTAGTACAAACTAATAAGTATTCAGTTCATGGGAACAATGCAAAAAGTATGTGTTCCCATCAGCGCGGTGATGAGATCATAAGTACTCTCCTCTTTCTCCAGAGGGAAAACAAACTCTCAAGTTCTTAACTGAGGAAACAATCTGAGCTCATACAGCATATCTTTATATATAACACATATCCTGTATCAAGAAAAACAACATAGACTTAGTTATGGTTATATTAATAGGATCATATGTTACTATTTTATAAACAGTAGCAGTATGATCACATTATATACAGTATATATTGGTAAGTATGTGAAATCTGTTGAGTGAGCAGGGTGGAAGGTAGCACGCAATGGGGGCACAGCTAAGTGTTGGAGCACATAGTGTGGGTTTTTAGAATAGAATGGATGGGGCCAGTTAGCAACAATGGCACTCAATGGGGTTGCACACAGAAACTATTTATAGCTTGGGTGGAAAGACAAATTAAAGGTAAGAATACAAATTAGAGGGGGCAGGTCATATAAAAAGCAGGTGAAGAGAATCATTACGGATGTTAAATCAGATGATAGGAAGGCAGAAGTAGAAAAGACACTTGGGGATCCTAATGGAGCACTCAGAATTTACTGAGGATTGTAATGACAGTGGCTTGAGATACTGCTCCACAAAAGGGGGATCAAGGACAAAGAGATTGTATATAAAAAACAACAAGGAGTGCCCTCTAAGTTCAAAGTGCTATAGCAGCTTAGCCAAGCGTAGTTGGCTGGTGAGCCCATATGAGTTTGCTAGCATGCAAGCTTATTTCCCACTCCACCAGGAATTCAGTGTCTTGGATTGTGGCCTCGGGAACATCCTCCTCCTTGAAACAGTATATTTTCCTAGATGATATGGAGGTGCACTGGGAATAGGTATGACAGGTGAGTTGGTAAAAAAGACAAATGATTGTTGTAGGACAGATGAGGTGTAGGAGAGGTAATGAGGCAGATATCATATATCTGCTTTGTCTTGATTGCAAGTAGCCAAGCTGATAACTGAACAGCGCAAAAATCTCTGCCGTAAAGACTGGCAGCCTGGTTCTTTTTAATGGATGCAAAGATTTAGACACATTTCTTGTGTGCTTACCAGGCTTATGCTGGGCATACACAGCTCGATTTTGCCCCTCGATTCTCCTGCTCGATTCCGCAGGCGATTCTCTTATCTTCCACTCGTATTTCTTATATTTTTCCATTGTGTTCAATGTGGAATCAAGTGGCGAAATGATCAGGCGTGTCGGAAATTATATATCGAGCCATCTAAATGGCTCAGAATCGAGCCATGTATTCCCAGCATTACATTCTGTAAACTAGAGTCATATTAAGGCATTTTGGAAAATAGGTGTACCTTAGGAATGACATTGCAGTGCAGTACAACCACTGCATTATACCCAGACAGATTTTGAAGTAGACAGTTCTGGGGGTAGATCTTCAGTACAGCAGTATAAGATCTAAACTCACATACTTGTTAGAATTAAACTTTAGAGGGCAGGGACACTGTAGACAGGATCTTAGGACCCCTTGGACGACATCAGCCATGTAACCAGTTGGGCATCTTTCGCAGTGCTTGCCTGTTGTGTTTCTTTGGCAGTCCTATACAAAAGAGAGAGGATATTGACATGGTATAAGTAGCTTTGTTTTGTAAAGATAACAGCCTCTATGTCTCTCTACTATGGGTTCCTTTTTAAACATCAGTCTGTGGGACTCTGAATTCTTTTAATGCATTGGGGAATCAATTCGTGAAAAGTATTACTTGCTGTCTTGTCTTGCAAATATTGCTGCTGAAGTTGACATATCTTTATTTGTAAATAATATTTGACCTCCTTCTGTAATTGTTATTGGGAAGCCAACAGATACCATTTGTCATTATATTTGCATTGTCAACAGCAGCCAGCAGGGTGGGAATTTACAGGGTTTGTTGGAGTTCCCACCCATATATTATTATACAGGAAGTCCATAAAATATGGGGTAAAATAAGCCGTGTCTGTAGTCTTTAAAAATGCTGTTCATGAGTAAAAGCAGCATCTTCTTCTTTTTCAGCTCCCCTTCCTCTGTCTGTCCCCTCCAACTGTATCATTCATTACTCACATTGCAATGTATTTATATATCTATGTACATGTTTATATATAGTGTACAAAATATAAAGTACACCTGTGTAATATCTATATACAGGGGTGTAGCAATAGGGGTTGCAGAGGTTGCGACCCCATCGGGGCCCTTGGGCCAGAGGGGCCCTCCCTCAACTATAGTTTTAGCTCTCTATTGGTCCTGTGCTCATAATAATCATTTATATAGATACTTTGAATAGTGATAATCATTAACAAAGTGCTCCCCTCACATTCCTGCACCTCTGACACTGTAGTTGCCATTGCCAGGTTTTGGTGCGCCATATCAATTGTTATGTATAGAGTGCTTGGGGGGCCCCATTGTAAAACTTGTATCGGGGCCCATAGCTCCTGAGCTACACCACTGTCTATATAGCCCCTGTTTTTCTATTGTAATGTTGGATAATTGATATGATTAATAATTATAAGATTTCTCATTTTCAACATTCTCTGTATTATTTATCAAAGACATTGTCTAAGTTAGGGCTAGAACAGTCAGTCACACACCACTCCTGCTTTGGTAGATGATGGCTGGGATATATATGGTTCCTATGACACTAGTGCGGGGACTTGTAGTAGACGAATATCTAAAATGATTGCCCAGTACACATAGTAATCATAAAACGATGAGTGCTGCCATTTTTGTCTAGCACTTTCCCACCATCTCCCCCGCATCTCCCACACCTCCCTCTGTAACCCTCTCACACCTCCTCCTCAGACATAAGTGAGCTGCATACTTCTAAGCTCACAGTGACAGAATTCTGCAGAGCCTCTCACTTTGTCAGAGCTCTGTGAAAAGGGTAGCGCCTCACACTATGTTCATTTATTGCAGCTAACGGAAAGGTTTCCAGAGGTGAACAGTTCTCTTGTTTAAACTGTTCATGCCGTTCTAGTAAAGTAATATGCTGCATTCCACTGTCATTTCTAAGAGAAGACTGAAAAAGCAAAAACATTTTCAAACTGTAGATTCAGAACAAAATATGAGTTTTTAAAAGCACAAATAGTATTGCTTGCTGGGTTAGAAGATACTTTTCTTTCTTTCTTTCAGCATATTCTGTTGTTGCTGTTAATAAAAAAGTTTGGCAATAACAGACTGAAAGTTTAATGGAGACCACTTTATATTATGCAATGAGCTGCAAATTTATTGATGGGGATCTTAAAACTAAAGCGATGCCAAATGTGGCAAAACCCACAACTGAACACACTTTCAAGTGCTACTCCCAGGTGTCCATAAAAATTCTGGTGAGTCCAAAATGTTTTCTGTTCATACAAAATTAAACTTAGGCTGTCGACTCTGATGTGAACCCTGTGAGGTGTGTGTGTAAAAGATGTGAGTGTGTGTTTGTTGGAGGAGGGGAGACTTTTTTGCTCTGCCAGCTTTTTTTTCAGACATCAGCTATATTGGTTAAACGGTCCGGCCGGATAAATCAGTATCGTCAACTCCTTTCCAGACTGCACATTTATAATTTACATTGTAGTCTGCATCAAATATATGTATATACTGTATATGACATTTAGTAACCCATCATTCATAGCATTATCCATTCTTGTGTGACCCTCTATAATCTATTCTCCTCACTCCCCACCCTTCTCCTTTCTCACGCCTCCCCTCTCTCCCTCTTTTCCCTCTACCTTTGAGTTTTGGATATTTCCAAACAATGGAATAGACTGTAGGCCAGAATTAAAATTATACATAGCTAAAGTATTTAATCCCTGTCTAATATTTTTTTTTTTACATCTTGTTTATTACATTTGTTAATGGGATTAAGTGCCAATCCTTTTTAAATTCGGCTTCTTCTGTCAAGCTAACACTATTTAACTCTTTGTTTCTCTTAAAGGGGCACTACAGCGAAAAACTGTAAAATTTTAAATATGTGCAAACATATACAAATAAGAAGTACATTTATTCCAGAGTAAAATGAGCCATAAATGACTTTTCTCCTATGTTGCTGTCACTTACAGTAGGCAGTAGAACTCTGACAGAAGTGACAGGTTTTGGACTAGTCCATCTCTTCATCTCTTCAAAAGGTATTAAACAATAATGCTGGCCAGCTTTCCTGCTCGCTACACAGTTTTTTGGCAGTTGGACAGAGCAACTGCCATTCACTAAGTGCTTTTGAAAATAAATATATCCCTGAGAATCCCCTATAAAGAGATGGACTAGTCCAAAACCTGTCACTTCTGTCAGATTTCTACTACCTACTTTAAGTGACAGCAACATAGGAGAAAAGTAATTTATGGCTCATTTTACTCTGGAAGAAAAGTACTTCTTATTTGTCTATGTTTGCACATATTTTAAATTTTACATTTTTTTGCTGTAGTGTCCCTTTAAGGTAGATGTACCTGATTTCGTTGCTGATACTATATTTTATAAACCAGGAGACAGTTTGCCAGGAGTTTAAATTGTAGGTTGTTCCTTATTGTGGTCATTGGTGAGGGCCATGTAACCTGATGCCATTTTTAAACACTTCAAGAAAGGTTTTGAGCATACCTTTGATCAGTAATTGTAATATGTTTCTATCAACCTGACGATATTATTTGCTGACCATGAAAAATAAAAATCTGCCAGCTTCCACTTACTAGGTTTATGTGGTACATATACAAAAGGGATAATAGGGAGGAGTCACAATGGGGTCCTCATAACTGAAGAAATGCTGGATGTTTACTTCATACATGAAAAGCTGTTGAAAGCTGTTCCAGTTGCTGGTGCCTTCTGGGTACAAATGTTAAGGCCGGTTATAAGAGGTACCACTATCGCTTGTTCTCTACTAATGTAAGTAATTGGGGCCGTTCATATATTTATTGAGCAAAGCAGTTTAGATTGCTGTAGAGCAGGGATGTCGAACTCCAGTCCTCAAGACCCAAGGTCCTCACACTTTTCTTACACAGCTCAAATTCATTCATGGGGCTGAATCAGGAAAGGAGTGGTTCATCAAGTTGAACACATTTCTCAATGTTTCAGTCAATCCTAAACATTGGCATGGATATGGCCCTCGAGGGCTGGAGTTTGACACCTCTGCTGTAGAGATTTCCATTATAAAATAAGATTATGACCTAAGGCAAGATATGGTAAGAATTGCTGGCCATATTCATAGGGATTCTGATTTTCTCTTCTCCAAGAAACTAACTTTAGGGAATGAATAGCTGTGTAACATGGTGTGTGTCTATTGCCCTGATAGTTCCAGCCGTTAGCAGCACAATGATTGGGTTTTGGTTATTAATTGAATCCACAGGGTTCTGCTTACAAAGATATACAGCTTGTCATTCTTGTGGTCAGAAAATGTGTGGGGACATCAGAAAACCAACACAACCACGCTTGCCTAATTATTTGCATTAGCTGTTATTCTTTTGGTCAAGTTAAAGCTACAAAGAGAACTGAATCTCTTGCAAGTGCAACACTACGCATATATATAGCATAACAAAAACCGTGTGCTCTTTACTAACCATAAGATTTTCCTTGGCTTGGGTCCAGCAACATTGTAACAGTGGGATATGGCCTTCCTTTCCCATCTCTGCATTTTTATTCTTCTAAACCTCTTAGTGTAACTACTGGGAGCTGGAAACTACATGGGGAAGTATCCATCTACACCACTATCTATGGCATAAGTACAGAGGAAGTTCAATGTTACTGCAATCATTTTATCCATATTCAAGGATTATTTTCACTTGAAGGCCAGTCTATTTGTGAATATAAAGTAAACCTGTAACAATGGTCCTTAACAATTCACTTTTTCTCCTTGGTTTTCACATCTTATCAATAGAATCCCTTTTAACCACTTTAGGCCCATGTTGATAGAACGCTACACCCTATTTGGGAGCTGCTATTCCTGCCAGGTCATAGATTTCTATCATCCCTGCCACACAGTATGCGTAAGATCCAGTGGCCGCTCATGGCGGCGTAACGCCGAGACCCACGCTGAGGTGCAAGCCTCTGGGTCTCAGCCTAACTCTGATGTCACTGGAGCGCATGGCGCTCAGCTTCCATTGAATAAGTGGCGGACACACTCTCAGTACGCGCTCCGCCGCTGTAAGCATTAACCACATGTGTGCATTGTGTGTCAGCCTCTCTGCTGACACGCTCTTTCCTGATTGGTTACTTTGGATTCCTTTACTTTCTGATCAGTCCTTGTATAAATTTAAGGTGAGCTCCCTCTGTCATCGCCCATGATAGCCTATGCTGGGCTTGTTGCTGAGATTGCATTCACACCAAGTGCTTGTCTTGCTGCCGATTTGTGTCTGTCTCTTGACTAAGCTTCTTCCAGATTGCCTACCGTTACCGACCCGGCTTGAATCTGACCACGCTTCTCTATTGGATTACCTGTTACCGACCACTGCTTGTTAAAGGATTCGCATGAACGCTGCCTGGACTGACTCTGGCTTGATTGACCACGCATCTGTCTAGTGATTATACTTCAGCCATTACCTGCTATCTTGCCATCATCTAGATTGCCTCAGCCTATAGGCCTCAGGTGACTATTAAGTATACTGTGTTTACATTGCTCCTTGCTGTGTTTGGTGGTTGCTGTTTGCCAGTTTGTATGCTACATCTGCCTGCAGGGTATTGTAGTTTGTATTAGGCAGGAGCTTCCGCAGGCGTTAGGGCTGGGCTATAGGTCAGTCATATGGGCATAAAGCCTGACTCATAGCAGGTGACCAGACAAGCCTGACAGTATGCTTGTTCTTGCCATGCCTGATGCTGTCCCTGTCACTACCTTCAGTATATCTGGCAGGAGCCAATTTCATTGGTTTCTGAGCACGTGATTGCTGTGGGCCAGTCACAGCAATCACATCAATTCAGTAGGGCACAGGTGGCTCTGGTCTTAAAGCGGCCAGAGCTATCCAGATCGCAAGAGGTTAAAGGAACCCTGATCAGAGGCATACATTTAAAATCTGGACTTACCTGGGACTTCCTTCAGCCCTCGAAGCCTGCAAGGTCCCCTGGAATTTTCTGGGTCCCTTCTGTGGTCCCACTGGCGGCTCCAATAAGTCACGCATTCTTGGCCCCTGCCCGGTATATCATCACGCCGTTCACTGTAAGCATCCTGCCCATGCACGGTCTAAAGACTGAACAACGCTTGCGTATGATGCTTACGGTTACCAGGGTGATGATGCTCAGGGTTTGTGCACGCGCGGCTTCAGCTAAAGTTGCTGGATTGCGGGAGTCGCAAGAGGGGTCACATAAGGGACCAAGAGGATGCTGGGGGCACCTCGTGGGCTACGGGGGGCTGGAGTAAGCACCAGGTAAGTTTCGATTTTCAATTTATGCCTCTGATCAGGGTCCCTTTAAGCCATGTGCAAGCAAGAAAATACTCAGAATAATCTTGGCAGTACTTTTCACCTACTTTTTGGTAGTTTTTAAATTGCTGAATGCTGAAAAGTTATTTTAAGCTTTAAATCATCAGATAAATAGATAAGGTGAGACAATTCATGAGGAACATTTTGAGAACAAAGCCCGTAACAGGCAATTAACACAAGTTGGCGGTGAAAGCCAAGCTTTCATGCTTAAAAATTATTTTAGCAATGACATTTCCATATTGTTGTCTTCGCAGGTTCTCTTTAATTCCACACTGACTAGTAATATTACTTGGTTCCTACAGCAACAGAGTGCCTGATCACCCCTTCAGTGAACATTTGTAATTTTTAAGCTGTGGATAGAAAGAGATTTTTTAAAATGTTGGACTTTTTTTCCTTTCTTTTTTTAAATACGAGTTTGATTTTTTTTTAAC
The DNA here is from genome assembly GCF_040937935.1 of Hyperolius riggenbachi. NCBI lineage: Eukaryota > Metazoa > Chordata > Amphibia > Anura > Hyperoliidae > Hyperolius > Hyperolius riggenbachi. Next base: position 278,072,121 of record NC_090649.1, read on the forward strand.
CTCCCCAGCGGTATGGACAGAAATGTCCATCTATAAAAACATGCTGTGAACAGTATAAACATGCATACACATCAATACTCTCCTGCACTGTATACTAGACCCTTGCTTGACACATTTTGGCAAGTTACAGGGAAAAAAAAGTTTTAAAAATAAATGTTATCACTTTTTGCAAAGAAATCCTGGGAAAATTGAACGCCGGGGAGGTTAATACAAGATAAAAGAGCATTTTAAAAATCTCATTCCTCTTTTGGACATGACCTTCTAGCTTTACTAACCTACGCTTTTTCCTCTGGAACATCACAAAAACAATGACTCGCTTGTTTAGTCATATCCATCTTTCTGCCTTCCGGATTTATTATTTCAAAGAGGATACACGGTAGGTTAAGTTTGAGAGGAAATGTGGTCATGGTAAACACTTGCCTTAACTATTCCATATGTGACAATGATGGTGTGAATACTAAACAAGAGAGACATGTTTCAAATATCGTCATAAAAGGCAGTCCTGTTTATTTCACTACATGATCATACGGCACTGTAATAAGACCTTGCTTTAACATGTACTAAAGGAGTCCTGTATACAAACATTTCTTTGGAATTGCACTAAAATTCAACCCTTTTGGGTTGAGGTGGTGAAGGGGATAAATAATAAATACAAAAAAGACACACATTCATCCAGTTTTACCAGAAAATATGTTAAAACACTATCCTGCAACCTCACATTTCTCAGTTGATTTAGAGGAAAAGGAAAACCCCTTATAAGGCTTGGACCAATTAATACGTTATTTGGCACTTCCTTTTCAGTGGTCTCAGGTCTGATGTTGCTAGGCAGACTCAAGGAACCTTGCCTCACAATCCATAAGCAATTGCTCTGCTTCTATGTCTGTAAGCAGATTTTTAGGGCCTATCCCACCAACCTTGGGGACATAAGCATAGGCGATAAAATAGGCTCTCCCTCTGTATACAACCTCCTTTTTGAACAGGAATAGCCACACACATTTTTTATAGGACCTGGTCTGTTTGGGAGGAAAAGTTTTTGAACCCCACTAGTTTCCATTTTATCGCAATAGTAGATTGAGCTGTACTGGGTATGACGTCTTTATGGGCGTCCTCTGTGGGACGGGGTGAGGCTGGTCTCACACTTCTTTTTTTTTCTCTTCTTTGCTTCTTTTTTCTTCCTAGTCTTTCTCACTTTCTATGTCAGGTTCCAGAGAGTAATTACTCAATTATTCCATGGTCAATAGGTGTCTTGACAAACTGTTGGCACAGAAGTATGCCACCTGAGTATATTGATTTTGTTGACCATTGCCGTTAATGCCTATTTTATTGTTTAGTTTCAATTGTTGAAAATATGTACTGCTAGTGCTTAATAGCTGAAACTCTGGACTTGACATTCTGGGGTTCTTGTATGTTCAAATGTAGTTCTTTATGACTAAAAGAAAAATTGAATGTTGATGGACATAAAAGCTAATCTAGTGGTCAGCAGCAGGAAGGGAAATCCAATGAGTCACTAACCTGTTCAGTGTTCGTTTTTTTGTTCCTTCATGGTGTGACCATCAAAAAGTGGTACTTAAACAGGCACCTGAAGTTCATTATGGAACAGGCCATTACTGACTCCATTTTGAAAATGCTATTTGCCTCGCTGTTTTGCTGCCTCTAACGCTTTCTGAATCACTGACCTGTTATTGCTAATAATCCTTATTTATATGTTATTGACAAGCTCTAAGAATTCCTCAGGAACCCAGCTGATGAAGAGTAGAGGTGTCTACTCATGCACAATGATTGTCATCCAAAGGGAATGGGACTTGATCCCACAGGTGACAGTTTGGGTGCTCAGTGTTGTACAGACACCTCATTCTGTTATAGAAGAATGACACATCTGTTCCTATGGGAAAAACAGGAGGGATGAAGGTGAGGTGGATAATTTAGCAGCTTCCTATTGAAAGCAGGAGGAATAAAACAAAGTGTTTGGGGGTTGCTGTCATATAAAGTTCTGGCATTCTGCACCTTTCAATGAGCTCAGGGGACATCTGTATACACGCTTGATTCTCAGTGACCACAAAAACTGCCCTGATTTAATATAGTGCATGTAAGCATTTAAAGCATACTTGTTTATACAAAACATAAGTGAAATTAACAATGCATATGAAGTGAAGATGAATCAAGATGACGTGTACATGCAAAATGGGCGCTGTGGAAATTTGGACCCTAGTAGTCGGTAGAAGAATATTGGTAAAATTACTAATATTCTGCTATTGGGCAGTGGTGATTCCACTGTAAAAGATCAGAGAATGTTAAAGGGGCACTATGGCGAAAAAATTGTAAGATTTAAAAAAATCTGCAGACATAAACAAATAAAAAGTATGTTTTTTCCAGAGTAAAATAAGCCATAGATTACTTTTCTCCTATGTTGCTGTCACTTACAGTAGGTAGTAGAAATCTGACAGAAGTGACAGGTTTTGGACTAGTCCATTTCTTCACAGGGGATTCTCAGAAAGGCTTTTATTCTTTATAAAAAATATTCCCTAAAAAGGATTTAAACAATGATGCCGGCCAGCTTCCCTGCTCGCTACACAGTTTTTTGGCAGTTGGATAGAGCAACTGCTATTCACTAAGTGCTTTTGAACTAATCCAAAACCTGTCACTTTTGTCAGATTTCTATTACCTACTGCAAGTGACAGCAACATAGGAGAAAAGTAATTGATGGCTCGTGTTACTCTGGAAAAAAATTTACTTCTTATTTGTATATGTTTGCACATATTTTACATTTTAAAATTTTTGTGCCATAGTGCCCCTTTAATGATATTTTACTATTGCTAAACCTAACCCTATTCTCACACAAAATAAATAGAATAACCTGTTGTGTGTGAGTAACTGTGTTGGAACAGAGTCTTCCTGCTGGAAGCCGTGTCAGGCATTCATATCTTACATATTGGGGCACCAGGGCTCGTATATTTCTATGACTTATTCTCATACAAGCCCACCTTTTACTGGTGCCAACCACAACCTACCGCCAACTGACGCCTTAACCTAACTGCCTCCCTGCCACAAACCTGCTGATAACCGTGTCGCCTTCACCACTGTACACAAAAAATATCTGGTGGGGCAGAAATTTTGAAACCTTTGGGGCTTCACGCCTGCTATCTGTAGTAGCAGTTTGCATTGTGGGCAGCCCCGGTGCCTGCTATATTATCAGGCGGGGAGTGATCAAATTTCCCTTAATTGCCAATATTAACATGGGTGCTTAAATTTCCTGTCACCATGCCAACGTTGATGACACATGAAAGGGACTGTTGAGGATGAAACTATAGGGTGAAAGTGGAATAATAGGTGTGGCAGTATATAAAAGCAAGTCAGAGGCATTTTTTTACATAACACAAAACCATGGTATTTTGTACTAGGTCCAAACACCTTGTAGATGCAGCTTTGTCTCATTATTTGTATTTTTTTCTGGATAGGCAACTATAGAGTTTTATTATGAATTACAAAGGAATAATATAATTAGACAATCCAAGAGAAAAGTGTAATGAATTAGGAAAAGCCCATGAATTATAACTCTAGTTTTAGCAGAAAGCAGCACAACTAGTGAAAATGTGCATGAGATTCAGGGTAGATTACACATTATTGGACATCTGGTTACCATATGCACTCTAATTGTACAGTGCATGTGGAAACCCAGATTGCAAAATGCCAACATTTTTCTATGGTATTCATAGATGTCGTACATAAACACAGATGCTTATTCTGCCTCAGCAAAAAATCAAGTTAATTAGTTCATGAAAGATCATCTTACCACACAGGAGCCAGAACCATCCAAGCATTTGTGCGCATTTCCATTGCATGAACAAGGCAGACACTCCCCTGAAACCGAGTAGTAAAATTCTGGCTGACATCTCTGTACAACAAGAAAAAAGCACAAGAGATTACTTACATATCCTAAAGAAGTTCCAGAAGCAAAAGTATTATTCAGAGAACTGCTGCTTATGCAATTCAGAAAATATTTCCCCTACTCAAAACAACAACTGAATTACCACCCAATTTGCCATAATGTTTGTTTGTTAGAATCTTATTAAATCAGCCTTAGCAAGGTCTTAAAGAGAACCTTAGATGGGGCTTTAAAAAGAAAATATATGTACCTGGGGCTTTCTCCAGCCTGCTCCAGCCTGATCCCTCCCTCGTTGTCCTCCTCCGCCTCCTAGCTCTTTAGCAATTGGCCCCGGAATTTCGACCTGCCTGGGGCCAAAGCTGCATGTGCGGCGCGGCGAGTGCACTTCATTTCGGCACCGGGCAGTTCGGCGCGAGGCGAGCCGAATGACGGCTCTCCCCGCTGCTGCAAAACTCCAAGGCGGCGTTAAATACTATTTCCCCTCCGAGTTGTCGCAACTCAGAGAGAGACTGCGCCTGCACCAACTGGCCTCGACTGCATTACATACTGGGGCCAGTTGTGGGCGAACCAGGGGGCGACTGAAGACAACGAGGTAACAATCAGGCTGAAGGGGCTGGAGGAAGCCCCAGGTATGTATATTTTATTTTTAAGGCCCCATCTCAGGTACGCTTTAAGAATTCTGTTGGGAGTGAATGCAGTTTCTTCCAAGCCACTCTGAGCTATGCAACCTCACTCCTAAATGCTGAATACAGAACACTCTAGTGGAGAGGGATTGGCTGCATAAATAGTTTCTTTTTATATGGCCGTACTCATGGATAATGAGTAATACAGAATACCCTTTAGCCTTAGTGGTGGTGCTGACCCTATAAGTAGGGGAACTCTCTTAGACCATTGCTGGCAACTTGGATCTTTAAGTAGGAAAAACCAATACTTATTTTAGATGTTTAGCTGAGACACCCCGAAAAGGCTGCTTTGGCCCAGTTTCACTTAATCTTAATACCTAGCTTTAGATTGTGATAAACACTACAGCACTGCATGAAAACAGTGCTTATCTATAAATGTGACAAAATATCACGCTAAGAGAACATGTCTGTCTCTAATGAACTCTGAAGTGGTGACCTTCCTTTTTGCTCCTGCAATACTTTCTGATGTGTTGTGTGTGATGACCTATCCCTTTTTCATTAGCTTCTGTAGACTTGGTAGACTTGGTTCAAAGTACAGTTTGTGCTAACTATTTTCCGTTACGTACAAACATCTTTCAGCCTGTTTTGGCTGGACATCTTAAATGTGCACAGGTGTCCCTTGGTGGAGTCGGCCTGCTCTTCATTGATCTACTAGGCTTATTCTCCTCACCCAATGTGCATAGTTCCTGCAGGAACTTTAAAGGAACTTTCAGCAGCAAGGTATCAGTTCCTCATCCACACCTCCCCTCTCCATCGAACAGAACAGAACAGAAAGAATGCATGTATCAATGTATGATAGACATACTCTATGATAAACAATCTGTAAAGATTAATTCTGATGACAAATTTGTAAATACTGTATGTACCTGGCTTTACTCCTCTGTGCTAACAATTAAACTAACACCAATCATATGACGAAATGAAGGCTGCTCTGAGCACTTAAAATTTCACACACTTGGTTCCAAGTCTTTAAACTTTAAATGGTATGTAATGAAATGTTATCTTGCTGAAATTCAGCCACGTATCAATGTGTTGACCTAACTACAAAGGCTGTGTGTGTGTGTGACTGTTATAAATAAATGGAAGCCATTTGCCCTTATACGGAAAAAGAAACATTTAGCTTGGAAGTCTTTTGACTGCTACAGTGATGGTGTGGAATGTGCTGCTGAGAGCTTTATCTGTGGAGCCGTTCTCTTAGCTGTTCAGTTGTAAAAATAAGTGTTTAATTGAAATCATGCTCCACCAAAAATAACAAAGTCACATGAGTGTACAAATCACATCAATATATGTGTGTGTATATATATTTACCCCCACGTTTGTAAGTGAGTGTGTGGGTAGCAGTGATTCACAGGTATAAGGCCTTTTTCACACTGTATGCTGAAAAACTGATGCGTTTTAATTGATCAGTTGCTTCATAGTAGTGCTTTGTGAAAAATGTTTCGCATTGTGACCACACTCTGAGGCAGCATGCCATTTATTTTATAAACTGATGATCTGTGGCAAACTGTTGCACTGATTGTTAAAAATAAACACTCCTGTAGTCAGGGGCATATGTAGAAAAGGAAAAGTTTGGTTGGGTTACCCCAGAAAATTATAAAATACCTTTGTGCCCCCTCTCCCTACACACCAGTTTTAGTTAGCCAGAGGTGCCCCCCCAGTATTAAGTAGCCCTCCAGTATCGCTAGCCAGAGGTAACCCCACAATACTAGATATCTTCAGCTAGCCCCCCAGTGTATAGGTAGCCAGAAGTGCTCCGAGTATAGGTAACATCTTCCAGTATAGGTAGCCAGAAATATCCTCATCAGTATAAATAGCCAGAGGTGCACCCCAGTATAGGTATCCAGAAGTAGTCCCTCCAGAAAGACCTCCCAGTCAAAGTAGCCATAAGTAGCCCCCCCCACTATAGGTAGCCAGAAGGACCCCCCAGTATTGGTAGCCAGATGTGACCCCTTCCCCCATGCAGTAGCATACGCCTTTATGGGCTCCACTAATGAGATACCTTCTTCAGATGTCCCTGTCTCTATGATTAGAATGCTCTCTTGTCATATAACCCGATGGCAGGTAGTCATCGAGATGAAGACACCTGGAGGTGGTAGATCACTAGTGGAGCCTGGAGAGGTAACTTTTCTCCTACACTTCTCTTGCACCTTGGGGCTTACCACAGGTCTCCATGAGGCCTGCCATGAGCCCCTTTATCCTTGCTGGCCACTCACACCGGTCCCTCCTTGGCTACTGGCCCCATAGCTGCTGCTATGGTCGCTATGTTCTGACTGTCTTAGAAGGATTTCTTCAAACTTCAGCCACAACGATGTATTGCTGACTGTAGTGAGTTTGTTTAGGAGGATGTGCACACACAGGTAACTCTGGCACTCTGGGAAACAATTATAATGAAATCATAAACCCAAGCTCTCTTGTTAAACCCAGGCTCTCTTGTTCAGCGGTCAGTACACCCTCTGTACAGAAGTATAAACTGTACATAGGAGGTCAGGGCAAGTAAGCTGAGCAACATTTTTGTAGGCCTATATCATTAAAATGAATTTATGGTCAGGTCTAAAGTCAGGTCAATAACCCAGAATGAAGAGCACAGGTGAACTACACTGAAAATCAAGATCATAGTAGCATGCTATTTAGTAGAAATATAGTAAATTATGCAAATGCTTGCTGTGCTATTATAGTATTATTGTATAAGGGATAATTTACACTACAAGAGCTTTTCTAAGCACTTTGTGATTTTAAAAGCTCTTGCTACTGTTATCCTATGTGTGTGTTCACAATGGAGCAATGTGATTTTGTAAAAATACCCCATAGCATTGCATTAGCAAGAGCTTTTAAAATCTTTAGCATTTAAAAAGCTCTTGTAGTGTGAATCAGCCATGTGTCAAGTCAAATGAAAGCTGGATATAAATATTCAGAAAAGTAAATGCTTTATTAACATTCTTAGAAAGTTGAGAGGAGACTAGAAAAAATATTTCATAAATAATTACGGTTTGAACTATGAATGCAGAATAGCATGTCACTAGACTGGCATTAGGTATGAACTACCAGGCAAAGTTTTAACCTATTTTGGTTCCTGGACGTAGAAACTACGTCCAGGAACCATGTGCGCTACCGCGCGCCCCCACGGCCGAGCGCGCGCGTGCACGCGCACTCCCGGCCGTGGATTCGGTAGCCAGGGAATCAATGTATCGGGATATGGTGCCCGATCACTGATTCCTCTCCCCCGCTGAAAAAGCGACAGCTTCTCTCGGAAGCTGCGCCTTTTCTGGCCGTTCCCTCCCCGATGCGCCACTCTAAGCGTGTGTTACGCTTAGAGTGACGTCATGTAAACAAACTCATGGCAGCCATCTTGTGGCCAAAAAGTAATACTACAACTGAAAATAAAAATAAATTAAAATGAACACACATTTACATTATAAATCTATTGTTTACCCCCCACCCTCCCAAAACTACCCAAATAAAATGTTTACTATTAAAAAAAACAAAAAACATTACAATAAAAAAAACAAAAACATGTAAATATTTACCTAAGGGTCTAAACTTTTTAAATATCAATGTAAAGATGAAATATTTCTATATTTTTTTTATTTTAAACTTGTTAATAGTGATAGATGCAAAATGGAAAAAATGCACCTTTATTTCCAAATAAAATATTGTCGCCATACATTGTGATAGGGACATAATTTTAACGGTGTAATAACCGGGACATATGGGCAAATACAATACGTGAGTTTTAATTATGGAGGCATGTATTATTTTAAAACTATAATGGCTGAAAACTGAGAAATAATGAATTTTTCCATTTTTTCTTATTCTTCCTGTTAAAATGCGTTTACAGTAAAGTGACTCTTAGCAAAATGTACTCCCCAAAGAAAGCCGAATTGGTGGCGGAAAAAACAAGATATAGATCAGTTCATTGTGATAAGTAGTGATAAAGTTATAGGCTAATGAATGGGAGGTGAACATTTCTCTCGTGAAAACCACGGAACCTGAATGGGCTACATAAATACACATGTTTTTCATTGCTTGCCTGATTATTTTGGATGATCTAGAATGTGTATAGGTATCCCCTGACATTTGCAGCATTCTTTTCAGTTGGAAAATACTGTCATAAATAAATATATGACAATATTGGATGTGTGGCAGGATCATCCCCAAGGCAAACCAAGCAGGTGCCTGGGGCCTAGTGGATGTCAGGGGACCTTACTGCCACCTTCTCTGTCCAGTCGCCTACCTCAGATTACCTACCAGATTACTTTCTTAGGACCCCATTTCATCTTAATCAATCATTGGCTGCAATCACCACATTCTTAAAGCGGACCCAAACCAAACATTTTTTTTATTAAAAATATTTAGTTGCACCACTCTAACACATACAAAGATAAATAAACACTCCTTCAAACCTATGAGCATTTCAGTGCATGCTTTTCACCCTTCTGTTTTAATACCTAGGGTTATACTGGGGGCAGCCATTAGCAATTCCTCCATTGCTGGACACCACCTACTCCACCAGTTTGCCAGATTTTTCCCGTCAATTTGAAAGGAAGGGAGGGGTTCCTCCAATAAATGTAAAATATTTTATATTTGTCATCATGCAACTGAAAAAAGGCTGCTATTTATTATCATAATTTAGAAAATAGATTTTATTTCTGAAATCTTGTATTTTTAATTTGGGTCCACTTTAAGTTCATCTTGCAGTTGCAGTCCCCTTTTGCCCATAGAATTAATACCACAGTCTAGTTGCATTTTGGTTACTCTATATAGAGGGGCCGACGGCCTGGCGGGGCCAGGGGTATTTGTTATCTCCCCACCAGTTATGTTATGTTTACTTATTTGCAGTTATTTAAATTACACTGATCTGATCCTTGAGCTGCTGTTGCTACTCAATTGAAAAACAACATTGTAAACTGATGGCTATATAGTATGGCTTTCTCTGTATTTTTTGTACTCTTGTACTTTTGATATCAATAAAATTGACGTCACGTGCTAAGTAAAACAAAAGTTGGATTGCAACTTCCAACTATTTTCTGAAAAAAAGTTGGATTCCGACTTCCAACTATTTTCTGATGTCCATGCACAGCTTTACTACAACGCAAGGAGACATTTCTTACCAGCTGAGAGAAGAGATCAATTTCCTTTCAGAATGCTGGAGGAAGATAGACACAACAAGGATGGGGTAAGCCTTTATCTTGTAGTCAATCACAACTATCTGGGACTAATGACTGTATTCTTCATATTCACCAGGCTCAGGTTACCTAGTAGGGCAACAGCTTTAATGCTATGGGGTGAAAGTAGGACTGTCCCCTCTCTGACTTAGTTGGATGACTTAGTTGGATTGGTTTCTTATAGTTGTCACTTTTGCAACATTGTGTGCTGTTTGGACACTTTATAGTGACCACCAGGGTTTAGGATACTAATGGACATATTCATAATTAGCTAAAACCTTTTAAGTAACACCAGGCCTGAAATTAGGAAGATATGGACGCCACCAAAAAAGGGTGCAGGAGCCCTTACCAAAAGAAAGGGTGCCACCATTGGCACCTATTATAGAAACTACGATTTGCAGTAAAGAAGGGAAATTTGGGGGCACGACGGTGCCCGCTATCAGGTGTCTTTGCAAGTTGCAGATTTTATAATAGGAGCACGTTTTGCGGCAAAGAAGGTACATTTTGGTCTGATAGAATCATGCCTTGACACCAGCGATTCTATTGTGCACCTTTAGGCGGCAAAGTGTACTTTCTTTGTTGGAAATTGCGGCTTTGCGTCGGAGGTAGGTTAGGTAGGGGAGGGGTTAAGTGTTCGGCATTGGTAGAGGGAAGTCTTAGGATAAGGCATCTGTAGAGGGAGGTCTTAAGGCAGCCATACACTGGTCGATGGCCACCAGATCGACCAGCAGATAGATCCCTCTGTGATCGAATCTGATCAAAGAGGGATCTATTGGCTGCTTACACTGCAAACAGATTTTGAATCGATTTCACTATGAATTCGATTCACAATCTGTGGAGCTGCTGCTGCCGCCGCCCCCTGCGTGCAATACCTGATCCGGCCGGCGCGCGTCCCCCGGTCTCCGCTGTCTCTTCTCCGCTCTGGGCATCAGCTTCACTTTACTTCCTGTCGGGGGAAGTTTAAACAGTAGAGGGCGCTCTACTGTTTCAACTTCCCCCAACAGGAAGTAAGTGAAGCCAGTCGAAGCCCAGCGCGGAGAAGGGACAGGTAATGTATTGCCGCTAGCGTCGGTTGTTGGACATTCAAACGCCGCTATTGACGCACTCCCGACCCGCTGACAATCCAGCAAAGTTTTTCACGCACACAGATCGACGGCATCAATCGATTTCGGATGGAAATCAGTCGATTGGTCAGTGTTTGCACATCGATTTCACAGCAGATTCGATCACAGTGATCGAATCTGCTGTCTATCGGCAGGAAATCGTGTAAGTGTATGCGCACCTTTAGAGTTAGGCATTAGAAGAGGGAGGTCTTAGGGTTAGGCATCGATAGAGGGAGGTCCTTGGGTTAGGCATCAGTAGAGGGAGAGTTCAGTGTGAGAGTAAGGCTAGGTTAAGACACAGCAAAATATCGGTAAAGATTACCAATATTTTAATATTGGAATTAAGTAGTAGTACTTCAGCGGCCCCTGAATGAGTCCCAGCGTGATGAAACACGTAGGGCGGAGTCGGAGGCGCGCACTGACGTCAGACGTGGAAGCCACGTGGATTGAAGGCGACGTGCTGCTCTGTGTTCCGCGGCCAGAGTATATGCCTGTTACACCGTCCCTGGCTTTTACATTAAAACTTTTTAACCTGCAATGCTTGAATGGATATCCTTGGCTGACTTATCTGATACGCATTGAAACAAGATGCGCTTTTGATGAGTGGCTGCACAAGGGGGGACCTGTGTTTCTTAACCTTCCTGTGGTGGTGGCACTACCCCCAGGAGTGCAGCACTGGGTGCTATTTGTGGAATTTCTCCAACAATATTTGGCGCTATTTGCGGATTGTGAATTGTGTTTTGCAGGGTTGTCTGTAGAGATGTGAGGCACAGTGGTCTATTGCTATAATCTGTCCGGGGTGGAGTGACCCTTTCATTGCTGCGATCCCCTGAGTACTATAAACTTCCCATTTGAAGCGCAGTGGTTGATTGCTATTTGAAAAGAGTAGTTTTATGAGAGTGCTGACTTGATTCATGGGTAATGCATTTGCTTATGTTACTCATAATAAACAGTTTTGTTGCACAATAGATTTGTTTCAATACAGATAACATCTAAAGTAAAAACTCCTGTAGGATACAACTATTCTCTATGTTTTTATATGTTGGACTCTAATGTATTATGATGAATGGAATGAGAAAGGTTGCATGAATTCCAGACGGATCATGTCTTATGCAATTCCCACAGATATCGCTCTTTTCCTCCCAAGTGCTTCTAGTGCTTTTCTCTATGTGCGGATCAACATCTTGTAGCTTTCACCAACAGGATTGCTGTCAAACTTGGACTATACAGAACAGGTCCATCATCAGGCTGTCACATGAAAACAATCCAGATTTCATAATTTCATAATAGCATGAGAGTGTTACTTAACAGTGCTTAACTTAAAAAATACAATAGGCTTAATATTTAGAATGATCCTTAAAGCTCTAGTCCAGACCTCATTTTTAACTGCCCTTGATGCTGAATTAGCATTAATTAGTAATTTTTACAGAAAATATAATGGGTGCTCCACTCTACACTTTATCATTCTGACACTTCCTGCTTCACGGGGAAGATTCAGCTGTGAAGCAGGAAGTGTTGGGAGGATAGAATGCAGCATGGAATGCTGTGGCAAGAGGTGGATTTCTAGGCAAATTAACCCTACTCAGACACGTGTGGATACAGTTTAGCTTCTTACAAAACTATGCTTGCTCATCTCTGGTGTGTAGCCACCTTATACAATCTGGATCTTTACAGTCAGAATATTGTCCTGGAAACCCAAAAGAACTGCAACAATCAATACAGCCCATTTTAGACTCTCTTTGTAGAATCTGGTTTTCAACTTGGCAAGTTGGCAGTATGCTTTCATGTATACATTTTTAGCAAAAAGAGGTGCTCACATGCTGCTTTCATCCACCTAGTGCCACTTTTACCGGAGGAAGTGGGGGAGACCCCATGAAACATGTTGTATTAGGGCTTTGGGTAAAGTTTTTGTTTCTACTATGGCATTATTGTATTTGTTAAGGGGCAAGTACCTTGTTCTTCTTACCCCTAACTGAACAGAAAAAAATAATTTAGCATTTCAGTACCCTGAATAAAAGTGGCCTCTTTGAATAATTGCCACTTTTTTCAGACAGTGATTTTGAAAGTGGTGTGACTGAGAAGATAACCATAGAAGATGCAGAGAAAACTCTATAAGTGCATGAGTGCTTTACTAAATTGGTGCCCAGAACACTGTGAGTGAAATGCTTACAGTAGGTATCCAATGACTGATAATGATATCACTTCCTGATGAAAGTATTTATTTATAATTTGACATACTGTTTATCCTTATATTAGGTTACTGGTTGTGTATTAATATTTCCTACCATTTTCAGTGATACATTATTTGAAAAAAAAATCTTGGCCACATATAACAAAGGTAACGTATAATGTCACACTAAAAGTCTGACAGCTTAGCATTATCATAATTTTGAATGAACAATCCACGACAGTGTCTTTAATCATCTCTGTGGTCACATCATAACACTGCTTCCGTAGTATGGTGACACAAGTGGGAAGGTTATGTCCACAAATATTGTTTAAAATTGGGTATGACTACAACCCCTTAGAGCTCACATAAAGCCCATAATTTGGTGCATGTTGACTACCCATTTTCTGGCAGCTGATTTTCATTAATAACACCGTGAGAATCTGAAACACTGGAATGAAAAACATGTGCGGCTTGGATTCCCCCCTAAATTTAACTGTCTCATTTCCACCAAAGCAAATAGTATGACTAATCTCCAAGGCTCAGTTACACAGCATAGGAAATAAAACATGCTTGCCCTTACAACCCTTGCATTAGCCTAGACAGCACATGGTAAGTGAGAACCTTCTGACAAACAAACTATATATAGTAAAAAATAGTTACTATTACCACAAAAAATCGTAGTGGTTTATGAACCTGCTTAACAATCATTGTAAACATATTGAAAAGTGATATTAGGGAGTTTAACAGCATTGCAACACATATACAACAAACTATACCTGTATCTTTAACCTTTACTTAAAACCCAGAAAAAAAAAAAAAACTAACTTGAATTTTTTTTTCTTTATGTCAAATATTCTTCCTAGCTCAGATTCATGTTTTTTCAGTGCACATTGTGTGAAATATATCCTACTTTGCAGTGTACATAGTTTGGTGCATTGCACATAAACCTTGTTTGAATTATTATTTTTTCATGATATGGTTTGCTAGACTTGCAAAAAGGCCTTCCTCTGCTAAAGGTAAACGCTAGATAATGTTCAGTATGACGAAAAATATTGTAAAATGGAGAGAAAGTGTTGAATTACTTCCAGTGAGACAGGACGACCACCAGCTATTAGCTAATGGCTGTTGCTGTTCTTTGTACCCATCAGAGGAACCTTCCCTCACTTCCTGTCTAGACAGGAAGTTAGGATGTCTTTCCAAAAGTGACAGAGACAACAAAAAAAAAACCTTCTATTTTTGTAGCGTGAGGAAGAATGAAAATCGCTGAGAAGTTTTCAATGCTGTGCCTCATTTTCTATCCATGGGACCAACAATTTTCATATTTAAGCCACAGACTCCTCTATGTAGGGAGGAAGCCTGAAGAAGCAGGCTTAGACCCATGAAACGCGTTGCCTGTACAACAATAAAATGTTCTTTTTTCCTGTGAAAATGTCCTTATTGAGGTAAGCTACCTAATTTATCATTTTTACTGTTGTTTTTAACTCAGTTTTATAAACCCTTAGGTGGTTCTTTACCCACATTGTGCTTAGATACAAAAACAGCCCACGATTAAAGCCATTATTGTCCTTTAAAGAAGAAATGACTTTTACCAGTCCCAGTCTGGGACACCCTAAGTGGAGACCACTTGTCTCCACCTACTTGTCTCCACCTACTTCTTGTGGTCAGTTTCCCCTAGCAACCCACCTTTGTGAGTAGCCCTTTTATTATCATATTGTTTCAGTGTTACTGACATACTACACCATTTGGGTGCCTGATTTTTGTTTTGTCTCTTCTTTCCAAGATGCCCAGGCACCCCATCCACTGCTTTTGGCTTTAGTGGTTTGATTCACTCACTTTCAACAGGTAGGCAACCAGCCAAGCCAAAGCACCTGGCAGCATGCCTTCACGGTCAAAGTCTAGTAGAGGATGAACAGTCAGCTAAGTATAATTTTGAAAGTGAAGTCAGCAATGGGACCCTCCATATTCCCCTCACGTTAAAGCATAACTGAAATGACAGCGATATGGAGGATCCCATATTTTTTTTCTTTTTAAATAATAAAATATGCCTCTTATACTTTTAGCCATAGGCCCTGAACAAGCATGTAGATCAGATATTTCTGACAAAAACCTGAAAAGATTGGCAACATGCTTGTTTCAGGTGTGTTATTCCTCTGCATTGCGAGACCCAGAAGTTGGTGGGCGGAACTTCGGCTGCCAGGCACGGAGCCTTGCTTTTCAGTGCCTAAGGCTTTTCAGTTCTGCCTAAGTGAGGAGCAGAAGATGGGCGTCTTTTTTTGACCATAAGATGCTCCAGAACATAAGACGCAACTAAGTTTAGAGGATTAAAACCAGGAAAATAATATTCTAATCCAGGTGTGTCCATGGTGCAGGGGCGTCTTGTGGATCTTCTCCCCCCAATCCCCCCAATTATCATGTCCCCCTTGTATCTTTTGTGTCCCCAGGTGTCCTCCTGTGTCCTCCTCTGTCCCCCTCACTCCCTCTATATCCACCTGTCCCCTTGTGTCGTCCTATGTCCCCTTCTTCCTCTGTCCTTTCTGTTTCCCGTTGTGTCACCTTGTGCCCTCCTGTGTGCCCCTCTGTCCTTCCAGTGCCCCCTCTGTCCTTTCTTTGTTCCCCTGTGTCCACCTCTGTTCCCTTGTGTCCTCCTGTGTCCCCCTCTGTCCTTCTAGTGTTCACCTCGGTCCTTATATGTGTCCCTGTTTCCTCTTTTTTCCTTCCTGGGTCCCCCTCTGTCCTTCCTGTATCCGCCTCTGTCCTTCCTGTGCCCCCCCCCCCCCCGTGTCTACCTCTGTCCTTCCTGTTTCCCCAGGCCGTTTCTGTGTCCCATGCCTTTCCTGTGTCCCTCGGCTCCCTTTCCGTGTTTTCTTCTCTGTTCTTCAAGTGTCCCCATGCCTTCGGCTCCGGCTTACTGCACATGTGTGGGCGGGTTTACGCTGCTACTGCACGGCCACGCGCAAGAAGAGGAACTGCGCGGCCCCGATAAGGCATTGTTGCTAATCTTCTGGGGGTTGGGGGGTGCGCTCTCAGTGATGGGGGACAACAGAGCATAGAGGGAAGCCTCAATAGGATCCTGAGGCTTCCATCTCTTTAGGTAAGTATCTCAATTTGCACCAAGCTTCAGTTCTGGTAAACTTTAAATAAAAGAGCAGTGAAACATGGGTGTGTATGCACTAAACTAGGGTTACGTGTGCTAAAGTCTTACCGCACAATGAGTAAAGCAAAATGCAATACATTTCATGCAATGCATTACTCTCTACTGACTTCACTCACATAATGTTGCTTAGTGGTCGACTCCAGTGAAAAAAGTAAGCAGTTATAAACTGATAGAGCCAACAAGTCCATCTCCTCATTAAGAATTCTCACGGTTTTCTTTGTTTTCAAAAACATTTCCTGAACAGTCATTGCTAAGTCTAACTTTCAAAATAGTGTGCAAGTGAGTACTAGGCTGGCTGGTTTCCTACCATCTTGGCAGTTAAACTGCTGTTTTTGAAAACAAGAAAATCCCAGAGAATCACTCATGAGGACATAAACTGGTCCAAAACCTGTCGGTTCTGCCAGATTTTAACTGCTTACTTTTTTTGCTGGAGTGGCCCTTCAATGCAATTTAGTGCGCACAACTCATGGTTTCGTATTGCTGAAAGTTAGGGATGGCCAATAAGATGCAAATAGTTTTGGCTTGCTTGCAAATTGAAAGTAAATTGTATGCAGCAACAGAAAATAAAATCAACAGCTAAATATGGAAATATCAAGAAAATGTACATCAGTTTGTTTTTAGGTTAACTATTCTGTCTGCCCAAGCAAAAGACACTCCTAATTATCTTCAAAAAATAGTACAGGTTCTGTCTCCTGTTGACTCGTCTGCCAATAATTGACTTAATCATGCCGCCCCTTGCCTTGCTTGTGAGTTGCAGCATACTCTGTGCCTGTTGCTAAAACGGTTACAGGCTATTTCTTTCTGCTAGTCCAGTTTATGGTGTAAATAGTAAAAACACAGGCACCATTATCCTTTCTGTCTGAAATCACATACCCAAACACATTACATTTGCTTGAGGCCGGTAGCTTTAAATAGTGTATGCCTTTCTTGTTTCATTTTTTGACATGAATTTGAGTTTTTTTCTGCATAGAATAACCACAGCCATGTAAGGTTTTGTAAATTTAGAAAAGTCTCACATTTTTATTTTATATTTAAATCTACGTTTTATATTTTATATTTAAGTCTACTAAGTTTTTAATGTTTCATTGTCTCTGCTCAATGGCACATTAATTGAAGTATGCCAGAGCTACAATCTATGTACAATTGTCCCTTTTTATCTCCTTCCTGTTCTCAGAAGCCATTTTCTTCTAGGAAAGTGTTTTATGGTTGTAATTCCTTATCAGTTAAGGTTACACTATAGACCGACCCAGTCCCCACCCTCCCCTGACCCATACACTTGCATGCCTAATGTTTAACTCTTTCTGGCAGAGAATGAAAAAACAGAACACAGCCTAGTTATTTGTGTGTTTGGCACTGTACATAAACTTGTCTATCTTATCATGTCACTTGTCACCTTGGGTATCTTTTAACCTCCCTGGCGGTACGACTATTTCTGGATTTGAGGGTCTAAAAGTGGTGTTATTTTTTCACATGCTTTTAGACCCTAAAACCAGGAAAAATAATCACACAGAAGAGAGATCTGCAACAGCTCCTGCACTCAGGGCCAAATTTACCATAAGGCACTGTAGGCACGTGCCTACAGGCGTCTGATAATAGAAAGGCGGCTCACTCTGCTCCTTGAGTGCCTCCCTCTCTTCTCCCCTATGCAGAGTCCCGAGCTGGTGTAAATAAGAGGGCACTCACCTGGCTTTCAGGCATTCCACTGATGTGATTTACCTTCAGTTGGGGTCAAATTAATACTGAGGGTACCTCTGCCTACCTAATGCTAAGGGGCACCAGTAGCTACCTATGATGGACAAGGGTAGTAAGGGAGAAGTGACAACTGGGCCAGCCAGCACACTTGGTGTGCAGTTTGACGAGGTTTGTAGGTTAATGGAGGGCGAAGTCTAGGGTACCAAGACATCTGTGCCTATAGGCTCCTGTGATGTAAATCCGGGCCTGCCTGCACTTACTCACCTCTCTGGGATTCAGAGCTGCAATTCTCCCTCCATCCTCTGGGTGGCACTGTAAACTTATAGTGAGATTGCCATCTGTTGTCATGACGAGAAACGACGATCTCACCTGAGGGATCAAGAGACGTCGAGGATCAAAAGAAGAATGATGGCCAGCGTCTGGATCCCGGGGGAGGTGAGTTGAAATGCCACCATACTGCCACTGTCTCCCTATACCTCCCAGCAGCTACCCCGAGTCAGGCTCGGGATTACTCTTTTTCACCCTGAGCCTGACTCGGAGTTACCACTAGGAAGGTTAAAGAAACCTTTAGGCCCGAATATGTGCTTTTTTTTTTTTCAATAGCAGTCCATTTTAATCAATAGGCTCATACACATCTAATGTATTTTTGGGTTTGTATTTAAAAAACTGATACCATGCTGCTTTTTCTGGAACGTCTGTTTGTTTGTGTATCTAATGTATTTAAGGCAGAAGACGGTTCTGATGCATTTTAATGCATAAGAAAATGCATGTTATGTCTATTTTAATTTATTTAAGTATATTTGTGTAGCGGCGATTTATCACGCAGCGCTGTACAGAGTAAATTGTCTTGTCACTAAGAGCCTTTTTCCACTAGCCTGCGATTTGCGATTTGCTTCTGATCGCAAATCGCAAGGTACATTAAACTAATGGAAACTGCAGCAGCAATTTCCATTAGTGCGATCCGATTGCGATGCAATTTTGGTCAAAGCGCAATCGTCGTCCTGCCGCGTTTTGTATGCGATTGAGCTGGACTATAATGAGTATAGTAGCTCAATCGCAATCGCAATCGCATGGTGGAAATTGAAACGCGATTGCGATCGCGATTGGAATCATAGTGGAAAAGGGCCCTAACTGTCCCTCAGAGGGGCTCACAATCGAATCCCTACTATAGTCATATGTTTATGTTATGCATCAGAAAACAAGCATGCTAAAGCATAAAACATCCAGTACTGTCTGTAAGCATAGGATTATCCTTCACCTTCATTAGGTATCTGGTTATTGACAGGAAAAAGAAGATATTATTATTAATATTATTATTATTATTATTATTATTATTATTATTATTATTATTATTATTATTAGTAGTAGTAGTAGTAGTAGTAGTAGTAGTAGTAGTAATAGTATGCAGTTGTATACCTCTGACTTATTTTCAGGTGTGTTTTGCGGAGTACATTGAATAATTCCCTACACTAATTCTCAATCACCAATGCTTACAATCTAATCACCTTACAGCTTTAGCTAACCAGCCAATATGTTTCCAGGTGGTGGTAGGAAACCAGAACATCCAGAGGAGTCTCAAGCAAACAGATGTAGAACCTACAGACTCTATGCAGATGCTGTCCTGGCTAGGATTAATACCTGAAAGTTAAAGGTCTAAGCCGTTTTATTCCTAAAATGATCATTATTTACGAGTTTGTATGCCTTTGGTCAACAAGAAAAGTTTAATCTTCTCACCTCTAGTTAAATACATAAATCTCCCGAAATGAAAAAGAAGAAGATGCACCAGGATGCAAACAGTGATAAACTAGTTAGATCAGCCCCCCAAAACCGCTTAACTTTTTTATCGACTGGAGACATTTATGTACACAACCATGGCTGGCAGGGTAAGGAATGTGTCCACTGTCCAGCGCTACATTGTATAAGGGAAATTACATTCCTGAGGAAGTATGGAAGACCCTGAAGGAATACATTGGCGAAAGGTATTCTTCTGCAATTGTCATTCTGACTCTGGAGTTGATCCCTCAGCCACCTTCTTGCCTCTTTATCTGGAGATGGAATACTCACCCTGATCCATGGGGGATACTGTCCAGTGCCACACACTATCCGAAGCCTGTCAGCCATGGCTGTGTGCATAAATGTCTCCTGGCCAGTGAACCAGGCGATAAGTGACAAACGGATTAGCGGCAACACCGTGTGCCATTATTCGCAGGCGCCATTTTCAGGAGGATTCCATACAGGCAGTTTCTGTTACATTACTGTCCACATATTGAACTTCATTCATTTTTTTTCATTTCTGGAAATTTTGTTGCAAGAGGAACTACACAAAAGGAAGGCTTGTGTATTGTCTGGATGAAGACTTGCTCCTCTGCCGTTACTGTAGAGTTCCTGTGATGATTTGCTCAGCTGCCTGTGCAGGCAGACAGCTTTTTGACCATTGTGTAGGTTTGCATGCTGCAGGACTCTGGAAAGAAGAGCTTCTGTCAGTTTTGCAGCTTGTGCTTGCTGAGGAATTTGCATGCGTTGTCATGCAAATTTCCTGGCCACATTCATTGGAGGCGTGTACTATAAGTACTATGTGTTTCCCACAATGCTTGGCTGTTCATACTGTAAAGATTGTGGAACTTTCTCCGTATGCAGCGCACAACGCGTGCGCTGATACAGCGGAAATCCTCCACAAGCGTATAATTGCAAGCACCCAGCAAAAGGTGCTACGCACCCGTAGAGGGAAATTCCTGTCGACAGATGGCGCTGGGGAGTGCAGAGGAACCAATCCTCTGTACCTCCACAAATGCCAGACAGGAATTGTACGAAGCGCAGAACGCAATCGCAAGAGAATCGATTGCGAATGAGAACGAGCAAAGGGACAGGTTGTATGTGTGTGCGCCAATCTAGTCGCCACCCCGCGACCGCACACACACAACAGCAGATATGAAACAGAAACGCGATCGCGAGAGGTGCGATCGCCAGACGTGACACAAGGCAGATCAGAACAGAATACGAGGATAGCAAAGGCACAGCAAACTATACAATGAGGAAATGCAGAAAATAACAAACGCTAGCTAACTGCGAACACCGCACTCATTCGCAACAGTGCACGCGGTTATGCGCGGTCTCCACGTGATAAGCACAATAGAGACAAGCACGCCTAACTAACCATCGACAGACAAACATGAAACAGAGGACGCGAGCGCTTGCTCAACGGTTACCTCACCGAGCCTCCAGCAAGCGCTCGTAGCAGACAAGACAGACACACGAAAACAGGAACAGGCAGGAGATAGGATCCACAGCACTAGCGAAAGTGACTAGCGCGATCCAGGAAGACAGAACAGAAGGATCCACAGCACTAGCGAAAGTGACTAGTGCGATCCAGAGAGGCAGAACAGAAGGATCCACAGCACTAGCGGAAAGTGGCTAGCGCGATCCAAAGAGACAGAACAGAAGGATCCACAGCGCTAGCGAAAAGTGGCTAGCGCGATCCAAAGAGACAGAACAGAAGGATCCACAGCGCTAGCGCAAGATGCTAGTGCGATCCCAGTGAGACAGATCAGAAGAGATAGCTGGTAGCAACCGCTGCACCAGCTATACTCCAAGAACAGATATCAGAACGATTTCCTGTCGACCACCATTGGGACAGGACAATCGCAACAGACAAACAAAACAGATAAACAATCCTAACTGCACTAGGGAACATGCCTAGCACAGTTTCCAGGAATTACTCTAAGCTGATCTTCAAACAAAGAGCATGGCTGACACTCTCCAGAGTGTTTCACAGGAAGACTCCTTATGAACAGCCAAGCATTGTGGGAAACACATGGTACTTATAGTACACGCCTCCAATGAATGTGGCCAGGCAATTTGCATGACAACGCATGCAAATTCCTCAGCAAGGACGAGCTGCAAAACTGACAAAAGCTCTTCTTTCCAGAGTCCTGCAGCATGCAAACCTACACAATGGTCAAAAAGCTGCCTGCCTGCACAGGCAGCTGAGCAAATCATCACAGTACCCCCCCCCCTCCAGGGTCGAATTCCAGACGACCCTCAAAAGTGCTATTAGCAACAGACTCAAACTGAAGACTCATGAAGGTCGGGACAGCCCGACAAGGTCCAATTCCAGAGTCAGTCCACCCGAAACCGACCTCATCTGAAACAGAAGCCACCGAAACATGCCCATCAGCACTACAAGTCTCAGCGTAACACCCATCAGGACTGTGGATACCAGAGAAGAAGCCACCGAAACCCTCCAGACAATACCCACCACCTTCCAAGGAGCGTCCGAAAATACCAAATCTGCCACAAAACCTGTTCGAAGTGTCCCTTACAACACAAAAGCCACCGTTGATCTTATCGAGGGTACCAAGCAAAATTTCTCCTGGAATCTCCCAGAACTTTTTGAAGCTCCACAGAGATCCCAAGAGGGCAGAACAATCACCAGGCTCACATGGAGAACTATCAAGAACCCCTATGGAACCAATGACAATTCCAGACTCAGAATTACGAGGACACCCATCAAGATCAAGACATGTTGGGGAACTGCCAACCTCAGAGTCCGACACGAGGAAACCAAAACCAGGACAGGGCAGAGAATCATCACGAGCAATGGTCTCAAGCACTGGACTTTCAAAAGAAGACTCGGATTCAAATTCGGAAATTTCTGTGACTGCAATATCATCATTGACTACACATGACTGAAGCTCCACCAGAGCTGAAAAGGTAGCCAGCAAGGCAGCAATGCCTACGGAAGAGGGCAACACCTCAGAAGGACTTGGGGGGCAGGAGACATCTCCTACAAGTTCTGCACCCTTTGGGAGGAACTCGGAGACCTCCAGAACATCAAACAAGACCTCAGGAACATCATTTTTCAAGTTTTCTAAGAAGGATTCTGTACTATCCATGTTACAGGGCAAAACTGGAACTTTATTTTGTGAACAGGGAAGGTTCCACCATAAACTGAGACTGAATTTCATCATCATGAGCGGAACGTACAGGAATATTCACTGGACCTCACACTGACTCCCTAACTTTAATCTCGCTGCACCCAGAATTCTGCGTAGCAGTCAAACTAGCTTGCAACTCCAAAACTGCAGAAAAACAGGTGAGTATAGTAGCAATACCCAGACGAGCCTCTAGGGACACTGCATGGGATTCTAAGCAAGGCCACATTGACTCATCCAGAGTACAGGGTGCAGAATCAGCACTTCCCTCAGAGCAAGAAAGGGACTCACAAATGTCAGTGTGATTGGACATCATATTGTTATTCATGGTACAGGGCAGGCTCAGAGAAACTCTCTCTGGACCCAGCAAAAATGTTTCAGAGTCAGATTCGCAAAACCGAAGCGCTGTCTCACTCTTAGATTCGGCCAACAATGTCAAATCCGAGGAGCCAGGACGCAAAACCTGCGAATCAAAAATCACTTTAGGTTGTGAGACTGACGCTTTCATAGTGCAAACCTCCGCGATCTGCGGAGCAGACTGCAAGGCATCTAGGACCGAAACGCTGGAGCAACTGTCCCCAGGCAACGGGCCCTTACAGGTGAGAACAGGGTGAGACAGAGACTCATTTGCAGAAGAAATAGCGATATCAACAGGATAAACTTTATTAGGCATATTAATTTTACTTTTGACGCTGCATAGTCGAGAAATTTTCCCCATAGCAGAGTCACAGACTGAAGATCTCAAAGATCTGTTTCTAAATGAAAAAGGATCCCACACATCCTTGAGGAAACCGGCAGACTCATGCCGATCACAATCTGCAGGAACATCCGAGAAACAGGCATCAGATCGCACAGATTCAAACTGCACACTGTCAGGAGAGAATCCTTCAGGATTCGCACAGGAATCAACCACAGCGGCATACTCATTCATTTCAGATTGCACAAAGTCAAGACTCTCATGCTTTACCCCAGGAAGGCAGGAACAATCATCCGACAACAATGTCTCTTTATTGGAATCAATTGGTTGGTGTGTGTGCAACTCATCCAAAATCGTTTGCCATACATAGATCACCAGATCCACATCATCCTTGTCACATTCATCGGAATCAATCAGAAGGTACATAGAATCGAGACAAGCATTCAAGACATCTTCGCTTTTTGCGATGTAAAAATCGCAAAAGGCTTTCCAATCAAAATCGAATTCCTCCAATAAGGCCCCGACATCCCATGAGGCAAATGGAGGTTCAAACAAGCCAGTATCTAGATAATCTCCATATGGGTGGAGTTCAGGAACAAGAACAGATTTTTTAACTGCTTTAATATAGTGTGCGATCCTACCTATAGCAGGATCCACATAAGCTTTGGACTGGGGCAAAAAACCTGGAGATTGAGCAACATCATCATACACATCATTAGGGAGTGTTTTATTCAGATGCTTGCGCTTTAATTTTTCCCTTTTTTGCAACTTTGCATGTCTGCTGTTTAAAACCTGAAGTGGCAACAGACACATTGAACTGATTGTCATACTGAAAGGTTTTGCATGGAAGGGAAAGATCAGCTGACCTATCAGCAGCTACACACTCAATCAGAGCAGGTGGCAAGCCAGGCAGTTTAAACCAGTGAGAGAATATCACTGCAAGAAACTGATACAGATTATCATTCCAGGAATTGATTTTTAACAGATCATACGCCCAGGTGAACAAATCGTCTTTTAAGAGCACATAGGCAAACAGAAGAGCCGACGTGGACGGATCAGAAATCTGAAAGGTGGGATTCAGACAAAACCTCACACATTCAGAAAGAAATTCCGCCTTGGTCTCTGAATCAAGCCTTTTAAAGCTCTTAAAGACACAGGACCCAAACTCGACAGAATCATACAAATCAGAAATTCCGTCTACACTGGGGTTTTGGGTTGGGCTGTTCATACTGTAACGATTGTGGAACTTTCTCCGTGTGCAGCGCACAATGCGTGCGCTGATATGGCGGAAATCCTCCACAAGCATATAATTGCAGGCACCCAGAAAAAGGTGCTACGCACCCGTAGAGGGAAATTCCTGTCGGCAGATGGCGCTGGGGAGTGCAGAGGAACCAATCCTCTGTACCTCTACAAATGCCAGACAGGAATTGTACGAAGCGCAGAACGCAATCGCAAGAGAAGTGATTGCGAATGAGAACGAGCAAAGGGACAGGTTGTATGTGTGTGCGCCAATCTAGACCGCGCACACACAACAGCAGATACGAAACAGAAACACGATCGCGAGAGGTGCGATCGCCAGACGTGACACAAGGCAGATCAGAACAGAATACGAGGATAGCAAAGGCACAGCCAACCATACAATGAGGAAATGCGGAAATTAACAAACGCTAGCTAACCACGAACACCGCACTCATTCGCAACAGTGCACGCGGTCATGCGCGGTCTCCACGTGATAAGCACAATAGAGACAAGCACGCCTAACTAATCATCGACAGACAAACATGAAACAGAGGACGCGAGCGCTTGCTCAACGGTTACCTCACCGAGCCTCCAGCAAGCGCTCGTAGCAGACAAGACAGACACACGAAAACAGGAACAGGCGGGAGATAGGATCCACAGCACTAGCGAAAGTGACTAGCGCGATCCAGGAAGACAGAACAGAAGGATCCACAGCACTAGCGAAAGTGACTAGTGCGATCCAGAGAGGCAGAACAGAAGGATCCACAGCACTAGCGGAAAGTGGCTAGCGCGATCCAAAGAGACAGAACAGAAGGATCCACAGCGCTAGCGAAAAGTGGCTAGCGCGATCCAAAGAGACAGAACAGAAGGATCCACAGCGCTAGCGCAAGATGCTAGTGCGATCCCAGTGAGACAGATCACAAGAGATAGCTGGTAGCAACCGCTGCACCAGCTATACTCCAAGAACAGAGATCAGAACGATTTCCTGTCGACCACCATTGGGACAGGACAATCGCAACAGACAAACAAAACAGATAAACAATCCTAACTGCACTAGGGAACATGCCTAGCACAGTTTCCAGGAATTACTCTAAGCTGATCTTCAAACAAAGAGCATGGCTGACACTCTCCAGAGTGTTTCACAGGAAGACTCCTTATGAACAGCCAAGCATTTTGGGAAACACATAGTACTTATAGTACACGCCTCCAATGAATGTGGCCAGGAAATTTGCATGACAACGCATGCAAATTCCTCAGCAAGCACAAGCTGCAAAACTGACAGAAGCTCTTCTTTCCAGAGTCCTGGAGCATGCAAACCTACACAATGGTCAAAAAGCTGCCTGCCTGCACAGGCAGCTGAGCAAACCATCACAGTTCCTTAGGCTTCTTTCACACAGGAGGCTGAAGGTGGTAAATTCACTGCCTGTTAGCTGCTCTCATGCTCCAGCAAGGAAGTTAATAGCATGCGTGATAGAGAGTCACCCCTGCCCCCCCCCCATGAAGACACACCTGAGTTTTTTTAACCTCCATGTAATAACATTGCATGACAAATGATGATAATCATAGTGTTCCAAACACTGCCATTCACCTGCATAACTGCCCAACAAGCGCAGAATTCAGCCCTCCTTTTGGAAGAGGTCTTTTTCCTGTCTGAATATATGAAAATGTTTTATGTTTTATATTCTTATGATCGTTCTCTCCGATTCCTATAAAAGGACTTAAAATCAGATCATTCTCATGCATGATATAAATAACAGGGTATTTACAGTAAATCCATGATAAACAGCGTTTTTGTACAGATGAGGGATTGCTTTTGTTCTTAAAGTTCTTTTTCTGGGAGAGGTCCAGTTATTCTGATATTTTACGATCTGGCAGCCTGCTTCAGACCATTTATAATATTCAGGAATTGGCATGCTATGCCTGGACATTCTATAATCTACCACTTTTGTCACCATTGCAAAGAAGTTTCTGCAATACCTTTCGTAAAATTCTTATTTTAACCTCCCTAGCCGTATTGACAGATATATATGTCCATACAAAACATGCTGTGAACAGTATAAACATGCATACACATCAATACTCTCCTGCACTGTATACTAGACCCTTGCTTGACACATTTTGGCAAGTTACAGGAAAAAAAGGCTATAAAAATTAACTGTATCACTGTTTGCACAGAAATCCTGGGGAAATTGAACGCCAGGTAGGGTTAATGGAACTATATGAAAACTACAGTAATACACAGTTATGTAGATAAGTCATTTTTCAGATCACTTCTGAAAACACCTAGCCAATTCACTGTTTGCTTTTTATGGTGTGTTACCCAGGAACAATAGGGTACTTTTTTCATGTAGGGTTGCGCATCCTGAAAAATTAGGATTGCTATGCATTGGTGTAAAAAATATTTTGCTCTAACTTTTCATGGGACAACACTAAAGCTATGACGGGTTAGTGAGCCTGAATACCTAGTGGGCACAAACTACGGAGTTAGCTGGTTTGCGCCCGCACATCGCGCACAACAGCGTGCACAGCGCACGTAGTGCGGTGCACCGGTACTAATGCGCGGTGCGAGTCGCACCTGCTGCTCTATAAACATCGCGGGTGCGCCTGAAGTGGCGCATAGATGCGCCGCTTCGGGGGCACCCGATGCGTAGTTTTCAGTGCACTAGGTGTGCCGTTTATAGAGCAGCGGGTGCGACATTATCGTCCCACCTTGCATTATTACCGCTGCTGTGCGTGATGTTACTTGTGCAGCGGTTAGTGCGCGCAAAGCTACTTTTGGAGCACTAAGTGGCTTTTCACTCCGGCGCTAACACTTAGAGCCAGTTAGTGAATCAAGCCCCATGTGACTTACACCCAAGACACTCTACCAAAATGGCTATTGTCAAAGTTACACCAGGGCTGGGCAACGGGAAAGGCTGAGAAGGCACCAGCCTCTGAGTGCAGAGCCCAGAGGGTGCACCTGTGCTTTCCTATTGCCCCCTTACCCTGCGTTATGCAGAGCGATGCGAGCAGAAGCTGCGAGCAACTCACCTGTCAACGCCATCAGGAACCTCAGCATCTCTTCTTCCCATCACACAAATTTTCTACCTATACTGTGTTGGGCAAAAGTGCCGGAGAACCTTGTCCCAGCCCTGAGTGACACATTACTTAAATACTGATAAATATAAACGTTTCCTCTCTATGCTTCTTCTTTTTCTTACTCTTCTTCTTCTTCTTGATCTGTCTTCAGCATTTAATAGAGTAGATGCTTCTCCAGACATGGTCCTTTATAGGTATACATGTTTTTGCTCTCTCTTGGCTTTCTTTCTCCCTCACTGATAGGACTTTCAGTTTTGCATGCACCACCTTCTCTCTCTGTAATGGTACCACAAGACTTGGTTCTCTTGCTACTTCTGTTCCCTATCTATACTTATGGTCTTGGTCAGGTTATGCTGATGACACCCAAATCTGTTTCTCTGCTTCTGGTATGGCAACATTAATAGTTTATGTCCCTACATTTCTTTACACAATCTCCTCCTTCCGATTCTTTAACTTTTTCAAAGTTAATTTGGATAAAACAAAATGTTTCATTTTGCACCACAAGATTCAACTCCCCTGCCTAACATAACAATTCTCATTATTTATTAACACAGCAATAGCTTCTGCCCTGCAGGCCCATTGACTAGGTGCAATATTCCACTTGGCTCTCTCCTTCACATTGGGTTCTGTCATCTCAACTTAAAAAACATTTCTCCATTTGTTTCCTTACTGAAGATAAGGCAAAAGTATTTGTGCATGCCCAAATTGACTACTGCAACAACGACAAGCCAGATAAGCACAAACTCTGTAACTGAGTGCGCACACGGATCTAGGAAAACATTCTGTCTGGAGTGGGTCTTTAATAAATCTGTAAATCTGACTTTTTACTCCCCATTATAATGAAGAAGGGAGGTAACAATGCATTTTCCATGTTCTAACCCATGACATTTATAAGTGAATATACATAATAAATGTCATTTTATGTAAATGAAGTTTTTTCAGCTTTGTGCTGTATAATGGATTCATTAGATACAGTCTTCTTTATTCAGTAGTGACGTTAATATTCTGGTATGTGTTGGAATATGCTGGGATTGTCATCCTGGGAGTCTCTATTGAATTACTTCACCCTTTGTACAATTATCTCCTACATCTTTCCAATGCTTTGAGAGATTCACAGGCCAAATATGATATGTACAGGGACAGCCCGCACTGCCTCCATCTAGGGAAACATTGGTGTGAGAAAATAGGAGATTTATTTGATTTGAGTCAAATGTTGTTACTGCATCCAATAAAGCACTGCTCTGCTATAGAACTGATAACGCAACAGGTTAATGGGATCAATTCTTTTCCATGGCAGTGAAGGTCTGGAAACCCCCTCTAGCAATAAGTTGGAAATAAGCCAGTGCGTGTTAATGATTGAAACCATAACCTACAAGTCCCACACTGACAGTATGCTTATTCATGTCTATCCACTGCTATTTCACACTCACCAAACCAGACAGGGAGAACATTTAACTTCAGCTTGACAACTATGTGCAAGTGTTATTAGAGCAAGTGAAACTGCAAGCCTCTATTTTAATAGGAGGGAACATCATAATCATTGGAACATTTTGTTATTCATCCTAGATGACAAGGCTGCAACTATGACATAAAATATCACATTATCATACACCTTGTGCAATTCATTAGTGATGTAGGTACGGGCACACAGACGCACGCACGCACGCACGCACGCACGCACGCACGCACACACACACACACACACACACACACTTACATACTCTCTCTCTCTCTCTCTCTCCATCTTCTCTCCTCTTCTCTCCTCTTGCTCTCACTTTCCTCTTTTTCGATGCCTTCTCATCTCTCCCTCTCTTTTGCTTTATTTTTCTTTCTCATTCTCTGTTCCCTTTTTTTAATCTCATCTTTTTCCCCCCTTTCCTCCTCCTCTTCTCTCTCTCCTCCCTCCTATGTTTCTCTCTCTCTATTTCCCCTCTCCTACTCTCCTCTCTGTCTCCCATACAGTACACTTTCTGTCTCTCTTGGATTTTTGTCATTAGTCTTCTCAGAAATGTGGTAGACATGCAACATTTGTTATTGTGGTTTTAGCCCTGAAAGTTAATAATTGACTCTTAAGCTTTGTACCGGTGGAGTCAAACAGTGTCACAGCTGCCTTCCTATTCTCTTTGATGTCCCATTTCTGACCTGTAGTCCATGCCTTCTGAAGCATGATGATATTTCACATAGAAAAAGTAGTGAGCCACAGCCTTTTCAGCCTCATATTTTCCTGTCATGTTTGATTCCACTGTACACTAGCACTATTATTCTGTTATAACACAAGTCACACATTCACAACACATGTATATGTGTATATCAAAAAGTCATTGAATGGACTCAGTGTGCTCCTGCTACTGCCAACTACTATAATCCTACCTTTACTTTACATATGAATATTGTGTCCATGCTGATCACAACATAGTTTAGGATTACTAATAAAGTCATCATTATGAAACTTTGCACATCTATGGAAGGCATGTAAAAGGGTATATAATATATATATAACATATAATTATTATTATGCGATGACAGTTTCATGCAGTTTTGTGTATACTATTAACCCATGATGGACTGAATGGACTAGTAGTTACCTGTGATGGTGGGATCAGCCTGGATGGGATGTAGGATTCCTGGACATCTATGACGTTGGACTCAAACTTGTTGCTGGTTGAAGTGCTGCCTTCAGCTTCCAGATGGAAGGCGCTGCCCTCATATAAAGCACTACAAAGACAAGGATGCCCCAGCAGCACTAATGCCATGGAAGCATACAGCCATGGGGAAAAGCTTGCCATTTTCTTCTTGCATCCAGTACTTTTCCCTGCTATGCAGAATCAAAATAAAAGTCCAGTTCTCTGACACATACACGCTCTCTTCACTGTGGTGCAGCTTCTAACATTTACACTTAGGAGCTGACTTTCCAGATGTGGAGTAAAAAGGATGTCTGCCGCTTGGCTGTGTCGCTATTCACATGCAGAAGAAGAAACTCATTCTTTGCTTTTGCCAGTCACTTTACTTTCCTCTGGAGACTAGAGACAGCAAGAAGCAAGTTTTCCTATGAAAGCTCCAGAAGCCCCCGAGCCACCTTATCTTGTGTGTGTGTCAGGATACAGGATACAGGCTGCACAGCTGTGTTTCACTCACACACTTCCCTTCGCTGCAATCAAGTTTACCTTCAATTTCAGACCCTCCCTCTGGAAGCACAGTGCAGCTGCCTGCAACCTCATTTCACTGACTTCTTAGACAGTTGCAGA
The DNA here is from genome assembly GCF_040937935.1 of Hyperolius riggenbachi. Taxonomy (NCBI): domain Eukaryota; kingdom Metazoa; phylum Chordata; class Amphibia; order Anura; family Hyperoliidae; genus Hyperolius; species Hyperolius riggenbachi. The sequence goes on from NC_090649.1 coordinate 278,103,158, forward strand.
GCTGGATTAAGTCATATCACTGACTCCATGCTGTTCAATCTGTGATAACAAAGTGTCTCATAATGTAGCCCTGTCAACTTGTCAAATGCACATACCAGCCATAAGTGACAGATTACATGCCGTTTACTTGTCTGTAACATAAAAAAGCAGCTGACATTTAAATATGTCACTTCGAAAGTGTTTTGCTAAGCAATGCCTTGTGTAACATATGGAAAGATCAGAATCTTGTTATTTATATATCATTTTCAGATTATGTGCCTTTTTTTCCACATTTTTCAATGTTTTTTGTTTTTTTTTTAAATCAGGAAGGCAATCTTACAGGTTGTTTCACAGTGTATGAAGAACAACCTGGATTTGAAAGCTGGTTCTGAAGGTGGCCATAAACTATGCAATCTTCCAAACATTTAAGTGAATGATTTAAGTGAAATCATATTTGAATTATATGTGTGCCAGGGGTGTCACAATAGCCACTGCGACCCCTGCCCTCGCAGGGGGGCACAAAGGGGCTAAAGGGGCCTGGTCCTGGGATGCAGAGTAGCAGCAGGAGCTTTATACTTTACCTCATCCCAGTGGTGGGACAGGTCCTCCTCACTGCTCTGTGTAGCCGCTGTGTAGCCTATCACATTGTGGGGGGCCCTGTCTATTTATGTTATGCCTCTGATGTGTGCCTGCAAACTATTAGAATAATTGTCATTTTTCACTTGGTCCAATTGATTTTCTAAAGAAATAATGCCAACAAAGGGAAAATGTGCAATGAAATACATAACTAAGTCAATAATATTACTGAAATTATCATTCTGTCAAACGATTGGATTGTGTCATCATGTACAGTGAAGCTATCTTATGTGTACTTTGTATACAAGTGTGTAGAATAGACATATAGCTTTCCTCTTCTGAACTCTCTTTATTTCACTGTTCCCATATTTTTGCTTCCAGTTTTCGGCCAGCCACATTTATTCTATTAGAATGAAGGTGACTAGCCTGTACTGGCGGGGAAAGCTTTCTATATCTGTCATTAAACTGCTGTCCATACAAGACATGGAATGCTGCATGAGACTACATTCATTTTTATGAAATTGAAAATAAAGTGGAAGCACCCTGTGGTGGGCATACGCAGCTATTATGACACACTAGAGTTAGAAAAACTCTTTTAGGAGGGATACGGAGGTTGCCATATTTATGTCCTTTTAAACAATGCATGTTGCTGGCCCTGTACCTGTAATACTTCACTGACACAGAATGAGTATGCAGATCAGGTGTTCTGACTAAAGTTTGACTACATTGGTCACATAAGATCAGTGGGGCATCCACACAATGAACTGACATTGTTTAAAAAAAAATCAGTATGTAAGTAGGTCATTTTAATGAAGGTGTTGGAGTTAATTTTTTTCTTTGTTACCACAGTTCCTGATTTAGCTGGCATAATGTTCTCTTTAAAAATAGGGCAAATCTGAACAGCAGCTCTCAGCAAATAATTAGAAACATAAGCTAACTTTGTAGATTACTTGGAAAGCCCATTCTTGGAGTGCAGACATTTCCCCCAAATCTGTTGAACTGCAGTAATTGAGACAAAAGTTATAAGTCCTCTTGCTCTCTGTGCAACATTTGCTCACCTTATGCTCTTTTTTCTGATTCAGAGATAGCTGCTGCACACTTTCATAACACATTAACCTCTGTTACTGATTCTACAGTTTCCTCTTTCACTAATCTGAGCAGATTAAACTATTAAAATGCTGTTCTAAGGTGGCTTAATGGTCCTAGTGCAAAAACACTTGCCATGAGCATATGGCTGGATATTAACTAAGGAGGGCCCTATCAGAGGTCAAGCAATCATACTTCTCTTTCCTCTCAATATATCACTTTTCTCTAAATATCCCATCATTCCAAACATCTATTAAATACTTTCAACTTCTTACTCCATCCTCCACCTCTTACTCTTTCTCCTTTCTTTTCAGCACAGGACTTTGCCATGTTTTACAAAGACAAAAGCAGCATCAGAAATAGTGTTGATCGAACACCCAGTTATTCGGGCTCGGGTTGGCTCGGCCGAACATGGTCCATAAGTTTGGGATATTCGGCCGAACACCGAGCTGTGGCTGATGCCAATGCCTGGCAGTAGTGAGGCAAGGGCTCTGTGGCTGTTGCTGGCAGTGGTGAGGCAGGGGCTCTGTGGTTGCTGCTTGCGGTGGTGAAGCTGGGGCACTGTGGCTGCTGCTGGCAGTGGTGGTGAGGCTGGGGCACTGTGGCTGGTCTGGCTGGCAGTGCTGGCACCTAACCACTAGCTTTGTCTCCTAAAACCCTACCTACCCCAAGCTAAACCCCAATGCGAATAGCAGAGCCAGCCGCGCGTTCTGGTATTTATATACCTGAACACGTGACCCGCTCGGCCAATCACAGCTATGGTCACAGCCAGCTAGGCTGTGTGACCATAGCTGTGGAAAAAGCATTGTCGCCGCTGATTGGCTGTCTGCAAAGGCGCCAATAATGGGAGGAGACCGAACAGCGCGGCCGAGCACCATGCGGTGCTCGGCTGTGCTCGACCCGAACCCGCGAATGTTCAGGGAATAACGAACAGTGCCGAGCACTGTTCGATCAACACTAATCAGAAACAGCTTCCTTTGGCAGATTACTCTTTGTATACAGACTTCAGTTCGCACCTCCTTCTCATCTGCTGTCTATCAATTAACTAAACACCCTCTTCTCTCTCTGCACTAAATCATATCCCACAACCTGCCCCCTTGATTCTATTCCCTCCCACTTTGGAAAGCAGTAGTTTGCTGAAGAGAGATTGAGTATATCTCGCTGGACAGAGTTTATAACTTTATGCACAAAAGTAATAGCAGAGGAGCAGAGCAGTAGAGTTACAGTGGCGGTATATTTTATTTACACACAGATTGCCAAAGAATATATTTGTTTTCACTAACAGCATGTGCAAGCAAGCCCCAGTGACACCAAAACTCAAGGAACCTCCTCTTGATCATACTGCCTTTCTTAACTACTGAACTGTCTCTCTTCTTCTCCTGTCTTCCAAACTTTTTAAGCAACACCTTCAATCTGACTTGGTGCGCCATCTCTTTCTCTCTAATTCCCTGTTGTTCACCTCCAATCTGGTTTTTGGCTTCAGAAATTGCCCTCATCAAAGTCACTAATGACTTACTGAAGGCAAAATGTTTGTACTGTATTTTCATTCCTCTTGGTATCTTTTTTGATATGGTGAATCAACCTCCAATTCCCCCGATACTCTCTCCTCTGGGCATTCAGGATCTCTCTTTCTACTCTCTTTCTTCTGACCTCACAGATGGGATCTCCAGCCCTGACTTTGGACCCCTTCTCTTCTTATGATTTTCATCAGTTTATCAACTGGTTTGGTGCCCGGTATCACTTATTTCCTGATGACGTCCAAATATCTCTCTGCTCCTGATGTAGCTACATTATTAGTTTGTGTTCCTTACTTTCTTTAACGTATTACCTCCTTCACGTCCTGTTGCTTTCTGAAGCATAACATGGACTAAATGGAAATTGATGGTTTTCTACCATAAAGTATGTCTTGTGTAACAATCAATGAAACCTGCCACTCAGGCTGATTGCCTAGGTCAGGGATATTGAACTACAGTCCATGAGGGCAAAGGTACTCACACATTTTTGGCTCGGCTCAAATTAGTTGATAGGACTGAATCAGGAATGGTGTGGTTCATCAAGTGAAACACATTTCTCCATTTCTCAGTCCATCCTAAACATTGGTATGGATATGGCCCTCAAGGACTGGAATCTGACACCTGTGGTCTAGGTGAAATATTTGAATTGGCAGTTCAAACCCCCCATCAACACACTGACCACTTTATGTCATCTCCAACTAAAGAACCTTTCCTGCATTTATCCCTCCTTACTCAAGATACAGTTAAACTATTTGCGCATGCCCTCATAATTTCCTGACTTGTGGCCTAACGCTTATTCACTACTGGACTCTTGGTAACATTTCAACATTTTATCAGTCCAATGCAAGACACCTACCCCTCTGCAACATGGTTTGACTTAGAATCTACACGTAATTTACCTTTATTGCATGGAACTATGAAGGACAATCGACCTTCAGAAAATGCTGGACTATGTAGCTGCTCAACTGTAAGGCTGGACTGTGTAGCTGCTCAACTGTAAGTTCTGGAACACATACTAATATTTCATTTTAAACAAAAAAACAGATTTGACGGAAACTAAGTACCATAATTGGATACTATGGAGGTTTTGTTTTGTTTTCCTTAAAAAAAACAAAAAACAAAAAAAGCAAATAAGCACATACAGTATATTCTGACTTGATGGTTAATATGCATTGATGTTTAATTGTGATGAATGGCATCACTGTTTAGTAAAGTTTAATGCAAAGGTCTGCACAGTCAATTAGAATATTGTTTTGGGGATGCTCAAATGAGATAAGAGATAAGATAGTGGCATAATATTGTTCTTTATAATATTGCCTTATCTCATTGACAAAGGGCATCTGCGCATATCTTAAATCATCATTGCAGACTGATGAAATAAACTGGATTGTCCTACCTTTATTGTGCAGACCCTAGCATTCAACTTTGCACAATACTGGGGTGTACCACCTGGGCGGGTGATGATCAATCCTCTTCCCCACTGGGGTAAACGTGAGCAGATTGTGCAGTTCTAACTTGGACATAATATCACTGGTTGGCATGTTTATGACCACATTTTCTTGTCAATAGCTGAAATTTGCATATTATACTACCCATTGTTTTTAGGTTTTGGGGGTGCATTGAAGTACCGTAAGTCTCCATGAAGAGCATACATATAAACAGTTTTATTTTATTTGATTTAGCTTCAAACTACAATAGAAAGTATGAGGTGATCACTGGGACAGTCACTATGAGGTGCTGGCAGCCAATATCACATACTGTACTTATTTTAATACTCTATTATCATATGCAGATTCAGAAATTCTGATGTTTTAGAATTGGCCTATGCCCATCCCCTTCCCACTAGTAACTGTGCTTCTTTACATCACTTGTTAAGCATAGAGTGAGGAGTGTCACTGGGTCTGGGATTGGCAGTTGGCAGACTGTCACTGCCACCTAATTTACTGTCACCTGCTATTACCATGGCTCCAGCAAGAAGCAATGTGACTGGAGACATTAAAATGGGTAACAGTAACAGTCTATCCAAGTTGCCATATTGTGTGAGGGTCACCTGGAAAGTAACAGCCATTTTTTGGTTATCTGCCAAGTAATGTATTCTTTCAATGTAATTTAACTTGCCTCTGTCAGGTTTACCTCTCCTCTCCCTTTACCATTTATCATGTGATTGCAGAATGCCGGTAAGTTTTTGTACAACAGTATTAACATGACTCTCCCCAGTCAGTTCCTCATACCTAGAAAGTAACAGCTATTTGCTTTTATCTACCATGCAAAGTGTTCTTTCTGTGTAATGTAACGTTCATCTGTCAAGTTAACCTCTTCTCTTCCTGCAGCGCTTGTCACGTGACTGCAGAATGCTGGTAACTGTTGGTTCAGCAGCATCAACATGAAGCCCCCCTCAATTCCTCCAACCCATAGGTGGAGAGTGTGTTCCTGCTACAACAAAGGGATTGAAGACCTTGTAAAATGATCTACATTCTTAGATAAAGGAGATGTTTATGTGGAGAAATAATCAGAAAATAGTGTCTCTACAATACAATGAATAAAATGTTTCCTTCATTGATTCCTTGAAAAGGGCTGTTACTTTCCGGATGAACCTCATATTTTTATTTGATGACAGGTTCACTTTCATTGCAGTGCTGGTCTCTCCAGATGGATGAAGAGTTACATAGCAATCGTACCACACCTAAAACTTAACATTTTATAATAGTAGCAATTAATGGCATGCTTCTACAGTTTATAGACTATTTTAACAGAGCATTAAACCCAGCCAAGCCTGTGCTCTTTGGCATGCATTATCCTGTATACTGGCCAGTGCCTTAGTGTTACTTCATCATTCCAGAAATGTGAACCTCTATTTACAAAGAGTGTTCTGTCTTCCTCTTAAAGAAATGCTTTGTGTGGCACCAGAAACAAGGCTGGCAGTGTATAGAGCCAGACTGTGTTGCCTAAGGCTGACCATTGCTTTTCACTGTATAATCATACAGCGCATGGAATGTAACCTCCATGTCATTTTTCTGAAAAATTCTAAATGCGTTTTTAAAATTCAGTTTTCTTTAAAAAAAATCAAATGTTCTTTTCGAAAGCATTATGAATTTGCAATTAACTCCTGCTTGAAGGTAGTTAAAGGTGAAGACAGAAAAGCATTATTAATTAACAACGTGTTCGTACAGTATTGAGGACCTAGTTGGTAACCACAAAGCCCATTGCCTTCAGAACAGCTTCAGAGCTTCTTGGAGAGCTGACATAAATAACCTGAACTCTATGGAGTATGGAGAGGAGATACAGCACCGTTCTGCAACAAGCCTTCAGTATTTTAGCAATGAAGGAGGTGGAAATCTAATTCCACATTTGCGCTGTATATCTTCCCACAAAAGCTCAGTGTTTAGATCTAGGGATTGGGCGCCATGAAGGACATGAACTTCCTGGAATTTACTAGTGGGAAGAAGAGTGACTCATCAGTCCTTTTCCCTTTTTCAGTTGGCTAGAAGTCTGAGATTGGTTACACCGGGTTGCATGCACTGTGCCTACAAGAGGAGGTGACATCATCTCCAGCCTTTGCCCCAGTGCAAAGATGCACAGATTTTAAGATTAGATAACAAAAGAGCTTTTGATTATTACTGGAACTGTACCTTAGCATATTGTATCAACTATTGTTTTGTGTTACGTTATCCCTGACTTCAACTAATTATGCATTTTTTCCTGATTTAGCTACAGTTTCATCATTAATTATTTTTTATTTTAGCTCTGTTTTTTTGCTACATGTGGCTTTGAATCCTCACATAACAAGCATACCTTTATAGCTTACGTTTAGTGGTGACTGCAGCTGTCCTTTCATATCATGTTTCTGTTATTTGTCCACCACTGTGTATTGTGTATTTCCTTTGTACATTTAAACACTGGTCTGCTTTCTGGGATGCTTGAGATGTTTATGCAACTGGCTATAAATGATCAAATAAGCATATAAACTATTTCAGCAAATTTTGTACCGCCTTTGATGCTCTGGCAGCAGCAAAATGTCATGATCAGAAGCATTTTTCTGCAGCCTTCCCTAGCTTTTGAAATGGCCAGCAGGGCAGTGTGCCCCCCAGTTCTCTAGCCAGTCCCAGAAAAATATGGACTGAGCAAAGGCTGAAAAGTTTTCGGAGTTATCTATGATTACTCAACCCACTTTGCCAATATTCAATACACCATTTTTTTGTTCCATATTTTATTGTGGAAATATGATACAGTGTTAAAGTAAGGATTGATTACCCACTGTAGAATTAAGAGAACACAGGCAACCTGCAAGATAAGACTATTTCACATCTTTCACTGAAATCCTTTAGTGTTTGGAATGTCATAGGACCATGGCTTATTCACTCTATGTAACAAGCTTTCTTTGCTGAATCTAAATTTTTGCACAGCTAGTTGCTGACTAGGACAACATTTTTTTGTGATTTGAAATTTGTGGCATAGGACTCGAGAAAATCATGGATATGAAACGACTGTAAGAGATGACAGCTAGATTGAATGATAAGGTAGAATTGTTTGACGCTATCTGGTGGCCATGGGATTTATGGAAAATTGAACAAGATTATGGCCAATTACGTAATTTATGCGCATTGAAGGGATATTCAGACCTTTTCACATGTTTTGCTTTTTTACTTGGGTTATACTGTATTTTTCGGACTATAAGACGCTCGTGACCACAAGACGCACCTAGGTTTAGAGGACAAGAACTAGGTGGAAAAAAATATTTACTAAACCTGGTGCATTCATGGTGAAGGGGCATCTTGTGGATTATGCCTCCTTTGTACCTTATGCCCCCCTGTGCCTCTTTTGTCTCCCTGGCTGTGTCCTCCTCTGTCCCCCCTCCCGTAAGAGCCCCCCTGTGTTCAACTGTGTCTGCCTCTGTCCTCCTCTATGCCCCTTTGAGTTCCCCTTGTGTCCTCCTCTATGCCTCTTTGTGTTTCCCTTGTGTCCTCCTCTATGCCCCTTTGTGTTCTCTGTTTGTCCCACTGTGTCCTCCTCTGCATGGGCACAGTACTGGAAGCCCCCGACATTGCAGTGGGTTGGAGGCTCGTATTGGAAGGTGTTCACAAGTCAGGAACTCCCTGCATTTCGACTATAAGAGGCAGTGACTTTTTTACCCCACTTTTGGTGGAGAAAAAGTAAGTCTTATAGTCCAAAAAATACAGTAATTGTCTTTGATAAGTGGACTTCTGGTTGATGGGTTATTTCATGCTCTTATCAAAAATTTTCTTTTAAGTTTATATAGAAGATAAATAAATTTGTGGCATAATTATCTCTCTGTGTACTATCCAGTGACAAGCAGATTGCACTTGGGCTTGCTTCCCTATGAAAGATTGACAGTTGTGTGTACGAGCACATACAGTATATATCTCCCTATATACAATCCACGCAAAGCACTTTAACCCTAAAGCAGTTTTATTGGAAAGTCATATTATCCATATACAGTACATCATTCAACATTTCCAGTTTGCTCGGGACCTCTTTAGCAAAGAAAACAATCACCGCTAAGAAGCCCCTTGAATACAAACAAACATCAAAAATGAAAAAAAAGTCTTAAATTACAAATACATTATAGTCGTAGTCAGCATGACGAGTAATATCACCAAAACAGCACCACGATATCCATCAACAGAAATATCTATTAGACTGTTGAGCCATGCCAAATTATAACCATGCCTCTGATGAGTTGCTACATGCAACAAACCTTGCATCTAAACATCAAGGGAGGCATAAGATGCTAAAGAGGAGCTTGGAGGGAGAGAGTAAGGTACAGCGGCATAGGCAGCAAGACTTCACATGGCGGGAGAGAGTATGGTACAGCGGCATAATCAGCAAGACATCACATGTGGTGAGAAAGAGTATGGTACAGAGGCATGGGCATCAAAACATCGCATGTGGTGGAAGAGAGTATGGTACAGCGGCATAGGCAGCAAAACATCACATGTGGCGGGAGAGAGTATGGTACAGCGGCATAGGCAGCAAGACATCATATGTAGTGGGAGAGAGTTATGGTACAGAGGCATGGGCAGCAAGACATAACATGTGGTGGAAGAGAGTATGGTACAGCGGCATAGGCAGCAAGACATCACATGTGGCGGGAGAGAGTATGGTACAGCGGCATAGGCAGCAAGACATCACATGTGGCGGAAGAGAGTATGGTACAGCGGCATAGGCAGCAATACATCACATGTGGCGGGAGAGAGTATGTATGGTAGAGCGGCATAGGCAGCAATACATCACATGTGGCGGGAGAGAGTATGTATGGTAGAGTGGCATAGGCAGCAAGACATCACATGTGGAGGGAGAGGGTATGGAACAGTGGCATTGGCAGCAAGACATCACATGTGGTGGTAGAGAGCATGACACAGCGACACAGGCAGCAAGACATCACAGGCTTGATTCACTAAGACATGTCTTATTCGAGTTAACACGTCTTATAAGCGATAACATGCCTTATCCAAGTTAACACTCCTTATCAGAGATAACATGCCTTATCAAAGTTAACTCACCTTATCAGAGTAGCATAGCGAGCACTACGAACCCACAGGGGCTCATGGCAGCACGAGTGGAGCTCTCGTCATTGCCAATTAGCAGGCATAAATTTGTAGCACTCTCTATGCTACTCTGATAAGGCATGTTCACTTTGATAAGGTGTGTTATCTCTGATAAGAGGCTTGATTCACTAAGACAAATAGCATGCCTTATCAAAGTTAACAGGTCTTATTAAAGTTAACGCTCCTTATCAGAGTAGCATGCAAACCCACAGGGGCTCAGGGCAGGATGAGTCAAGCTCTCATCATTGCCAAACTTATGCCAAATAGGCATAAGTTTGTAGCGCTCGCTATGCTATTCTGATCGGGCGTGTAAACTTTGATAAGGCATGCTATTTGTCTTAGTGAATCAAGCCCAAGGAGTGTTAACTTGGATAAGGAGTGTTATCTCTGATAAGGCATGTTAACTCGGATAAGGCATGCTATTTGTCTTAGTCTCAAATGTCTCATGTGAGTGAAGTTACGTGCTTTGATAAAAGTTTGAGGGATTTCACGCTAGGTAAATGGATCTGTATAACCCACACTGAAGCTAGCATATCCATTGAGAGCAAAAATTGAAGGTTGTGGTGGGGGAATTGTAGATTGCCCAATTGTGCTTATGACCCACAGTCTATAGGGTCCAGCCATTCCGGTGAGCAGGATGTGGTGAAGGCTGGAGAAGGTCCATGTTGCCCCTGGTTAGAAACAGAAATTGTAATTTTAACTGTGCTGTGCTGCAACCTATATTATCATAAAATGGACAACACATCACTTCTGTCTGATCATTAACACATTGAATGTTTATTCATTGTTAACAATTTAGGGTGCCAGCACAGTCTTGTCTTTTTCATGTGATACTTGTTGAGCTGTAGGGACAGACCCTCTTGCAGTTCATGGATGCTGCATTAATACCTGTGGAACTAGGTCACATACACAGTTTTTTAATTGCACTGAGCACCATATGCAGTACATGCAGATGCTGTGTTCCATCCATCAATATTGTGTTTTTCTTGGGCAATTATACACCAGTGTGTTTATACTCATGGACATATCACATATACAACTTATAAGCGTGGGGCAGCACGGTGGCGTAGTGGTTAGCTCTCTCGCCTTGCAGCGCTGGGTCCCTGGTTCGAATCCCAGCCAGGGCACTATCTGCAAAGAGTTTGTATGTTCTCTCCGTGTCTGCGTGGGTTTCCTCCGGGCACTCCGGTTTCCTCTCACATTCCAAAAACATACAGATAAGTTAATTGGCTCCCCCTAAAAAAAAAAATTGGCCCTAGACTACAGTACTTACACTACATAATATAGACATATGGCAATGGTAGGGATTAGATTGTGAGCTCCTTTGAGGGACAGTTAGTGACAAGATATATATATATACACTGTACAGCGCTGCGTAATATGTCGGCGCTATAGAAATACTAAATAATAATAATAATAATAATAATCTTTGTATGCACTAGGGAGCTAGTATGCACTTTACTCTGTAAACCTGAGATGGTTCTTTTGTGTTTTACGACATGTGTGGATATTGTTCAATGTATAGGATGTAAATTGGTTCTAAACAATTGTTATTGTATAAATAAAGGTTGTAAATATTTTTTTGAGATCAGTGCTTTCTTTTAAATCAATTTTGATTGAATATAATTGATCCTTTGGTGTTCTAAAAAGACCACTTTCATTATTGGTTTCAATAGATTTCTGTCCAGTAAAACTTTTTTGGTTAGTAATTTTGATTAAATTTAACATTAAATTGGACAGCTTTACTTATTACTACTGTGGGTCTACATGAAAAGGGCGCCGGTAAAAAAGGGCGCCTGGTGGAGCCCATATATATACCAACTTCGGCTACAAAAAGGCGCCTGGTGTAGCCCATATAAACTTCGGCTACAAAAAAGACGCTTGGTGTAGCCCATATAAAAACTTCGGGTACAAAAAAACTCCGGGATGTGTTAATTACTATTGCCCCTCCAGGCCGCCATGGATAGTGGGGGAATGAAATAATTCGTCTTCCAGCGCTTGTAGCCCATATACAAACTTCGGCTAGAAAAAAACTCCGGGATGTGTTAATTACTATTCCCCCTCCAGGCCGCCATGGATAGTGGGGGAATGAAATAATTCGGCTTACAGTGCTTGTAGCCCATATAAAAACTTAGGCTACAAAAAAAAGGCAATAATATGGGCTACAGAGGGGCACCTTACTGTAGCCGAAAAAAATATGGGCTACAAAGGGGAGCCCGCTTGTAGCCTATATCAAAACTCAGGCGCCCTTTTCTACACCTTGTAGTCCATATTTCCAGAAATAACATTGATGTCTATGGCGGCGCCCTTTTCATACAGGCACCTCGGGCGCCCTTTTCAACCGATCCCTACTACTGTATGATGGTTAAAACAAAAGTAAACTGTTTTTCTGGCAAAGCTTAACGCCATTGGTAGCTGCTTAACATAGCACAACATAATATAGACATATGGCAATGGTAGGGATTAGATTGTGAGCTCCTTTGAGGGACAGTTAGTGACAAGATATATATATATACACTGTACAGCGCTGCGTAATATGTCGGCGCTATAGAAATACTAAATAATAATAATAATAATAATCTTTGTATGCACTAGGGAGCTAGTATGCACTTTACTCTGTAAACCTGAGATGGTTCTTTTGTGTTTTACGACATGTGTGGATATTGTTCAATGTATAGGATGTAAATTGGTTTTAAACAATTGTTATTGTATAAATAAAGGTTGTAAATATTTTTTGAGATCAGTGCTTTCTTTTAAATCAATTTTGATTGAATATAATTGATCCTTTGGTGTTCTAAAAAGACCACTTTCATTATTGGTTTCAATAGATTTCTGTCCAGTAAAACTTTTTTGGTTAGTAATTTTGATTAAATTTAACATGAAGTTGGACAGCTTTACTTATTACTACTGTTTTTCTGGCAAAGCTTAACGCCATTGGTAGCTGCTTAACATAGCACAACCAGAAATATGTTCTTGTGAAATTAAACTTGGGATTCTGAATAGTGACATACAATATTATGAACCTCCCTCTAAAATTCTCCAGTTTAGCCAACAAGACTGGACAAGCCCTGAGCTAATAGTGTTCTACAAGGTCACCTCTTGCCATTGATAGAGGGTAGAAACCAGCTAACTCTTCTAGAGAATAGGAATGTTTTAGGGCCATTCACACTTGAAAGGGGCAAAATGGTAGCGCTTAGCTCTACCGTTTTGTACGGGTGATTTTACCGCAATTAGCTCGGTAAAATCACTGTACATTCTTGCAATTCCCGACGATCGTGATCAGTGCTTTTATAAGGACTGTATTGTGATCGCTCCAGAATCACAAGAAAATGCTGCAGGCAACACGTTTTGCGATTGCCGTCAATCACGAAACGCTCACAATCGGTGGCAATCGCAGCAGTGAGATCACTGCCACCTGGTTATAATTGCGCCAGTGCTTTAAAAAGAGCTAGTGCTTCGGGGATTAATGGGAATCACCCACTAATCGCCGTAGTGTGAATGGACCCTCACTACTATTGGATAAGCTCAAAGGTGGCAAATAATAAAGGAGATGTAGTTATGATTAGTTAGCGCTAGGATTTATAAGGAACACCAACTTGTAGTGAGCCACTCCATTTTACTTTCTGATGGTGATGAGAAGGGTTTTAACTTTTTTAGGATTTTTATTATTTTGTACTGTTAAGTGGAAAGTTTGCAACTGTCATTCTGGTGATATCAGATCACAATGAGGATTGCAAAAAGCTTTGTAAACTTCAGTTAATGCCTGCATTGATGAACACAATCTATTTCAAAAGGTCATCAATAATTCCATTGGTTTATTAGGGATGTGTCCCATAAAAGCAATTAAAACACAATACAATTAAATTCCCCCTAAAGGCTGAAGGTAATCAGCACCCCGCGTTAGCTGCATCCAATAATGTGGTATATAAACAATGACAGTATATAAAAAAGTTGGGGAGGCACACATAGTGCTTGATACAAAGTTCCTCAGTGCAATCATACAAAATATATAAAACTCCAAATATGGTGCAAAAAATACAAAAATATCAAATGACATACAAATTATAAAAAAACCTGGTGTTTGGAAAAAGTTCTGAAAATGACCACAATGGCGCTAAAGTGACTCATGCTATCTGAAGTAAAGAGAGGGAATGACAATATAGTCTGGAGGTAAAGAGCCAATAATGGCAATCAAAAAAGATAGCATTACTGTGTAAATATGGCAGTGGATAAGAGTAGTGTTGGGCGAACAGTGTTCGCCACTGTTCGGGTTCTGCAGAACATCACCCTGTTCGGGTGATGTTCGAGTTCGGCCGAACATCTGATGGTGTTCGGCCAAACTGTTTGGCCATATGGCCGAACTAAGAGCGCATGGCCGAACGTTCCCCGAACGTTCGGCTAGCGCTGTGATTGGTCGAACAGGTCACGTGTAGTGTTGGGCGAACATCTAGATGTTCGGGTTCAGACCGAACATGGCCGCGATGTTCGGGTGTTCGAGCCGAACTCCGAACATAATGGAAGTCAATGGGGACCCGAACTTTCGTGCTTTGTAAAGCCTCCTTACATGCTACATACCCCAAATTTACAGGGTATGTGCACCTTGGGAGTGGGTACAAGAGGAAAAAAAAATTAGCAAAAAGAGCTTATAGTTTTTGAGAAAATCGATTTTAAAGTTTCAAAGGGAAAACTGTCTTTTAAATGCGGGAAATGTCTGTTTTCTTTGCACAGGTAACATGCTTTTTGTCGGCATGCAGTCATAAATGTAATACAGATGAGAGGTTCCAGGAAAAGGGACCGGTAACGCTAACCCAGCAGCAGCACACGTGATGGAACAGGAGGAGGGCGGCGCAGGAGGAGAAGGCCACGCTTTGAGACACAACAACCCAGGCCTTGCATGAGGACAAGAAGCGTGCGGATAGCAATTTGCATTTTGTCGCCATGCAGTCATAAATGTAATACAGATGAGAGGTTCAATAAACAATAAACAGTAATTGGTGTTGTCCAGAATGCGCACAATGCGTGGGTCGCGTTCAATGCAGTCCTAGGCCGAAGAGGTCATAGCCTAGGGTCACAAAAACCTGTTTATTTGGGCAATTTCAATGGTGGCGAGTCTGACGTACATAAATCGCAGCAATGGCCGTTAGCAACGTCTGAATCTCACGAAATGTCTCATGCAGGTAGAAGACATATTGTTAGACTTGGGCTCCAAAGATGGGTTCCCTACATCTCTGCAAACCAGAGTTACAGGGCTCCAAAATTGGTAAAATCCCCCATAGGCTTTCATTGGGCCTCCTATTTACAGTTCCAAAATCTCACATCTTTTCAAAGGGCAATTGCTCAGCAGTGGCAAATTTTCTAGCATTGTAGGGACCCTTAGAGGGAACATGACTGGTGAGTTTCGGGCCCCTAGGCCAAAGAGGTCATAGCCTAGGGTCACAAAAACCTGTTTATTTGGGCAATTTCAATGGTAGTTATGCTGACGTACATAAATCTCAGCCATGGCCATTAGCAACGTCTGAATTTCACGAAATGTCTCATGCAGGTAGAAGACATATTGTTAGACTTGGATTCCAAAGATGGGGTCCCTACATCTCTGCAAACCAGAGTTACAGGGGTCCAAAATTGGTAAAATCCACCATAGGCTTTCATTGCCTCCCTATTTCACTTTCCAAAATCTCACATCTTTTCAAAGGGCAATTGCTCAGCAGTGGCAAATTTTCTAGCATTGTAGGGACCCTTAGGGGGAACATGACTGGTGAGTTTCGGGCCCCTAGGCCAAAGAGGTCATAGCCTAGGGTCACAAAAACCTGTTTATTTGGGCTATTTCAATGGTGGCGAGTCTGACGTACATAAATCGCAGCAATGGCCGTTAGCAACGTCTGAATCTCACGAAATGTCTCATGCAGGTAGAAGACATATTGTTAGACTTGGATTCCAAAGATGGGGTCTCTACATCTCTGCAAACCAGAGTTACAGGGCTCCAAAATTGGTAAAATCCCCCATAGGCTTTCATTGGGCCTACTATTTACCGTTCCAAAATCTCACACCATTTCAAAGGGCAATGGCTCAGCAGTGGCAAAACTCACCAGTCATGATCCCCCTAAGAGTCCCTACAATGCTAGAAAATTTGGTACTGCTGAGCCATTGCCCTTTGAAAAGATGTGAGATTTTGGAAAGTGAAATAGGGAGGCAATGAAAGCCTATGGGGGATTTTACCAATTTTGCACCCCTGTAACTCTGGTTTGCAGAGATGTAGGGACCCCATCTTTGGAATCCAAGTCTAACAATATGTCTTCTACCTGCATGAGACATTTCGTGAAATTCAGACGTTGCTAACGGCCATTGCTGAGATTTATGTACGTCAGCATCACTACCATTGAAATAGCCCAAATAAACAGGTTTTTGTGACCCTAGGCTATGACCTCTTTGGCCTAGGGGCCCGAAACTCACCAGTCATGTTCCCCCTAAGGGCCCCTACAATGCTAGAAAATTTGCCACTGCTGAGCAATTGCCCTTTGAAAAGATGTGAGATTTTGGAAAGTGAAATAGGGAGGCAATGAAAGCCTATGGGGGATTTTACCAATTTTGGACCCCTGTAACTCTGGTTTGCAGAGATGTAGGGACCCCATCTTTGGAATCCAAGTCTAACAATATGTCTTCTACCTGCATGAGACATTTCGTGAAATTCAGATGTTGCTAACGGCCATGGCTGAGATTTATGTACGTCAGCATAACTACCATTGAAATTGCCCAAATAAACAGGTTTTTGTGACCCTAGGCTATGACCTCTTTGGCTAGGGGCCCGAAACTCACCAGTCATGTTCCCCCTAAGGGTCCCTACAATGCTAGAAAATGTGTCACTGCTGAGCAATTGCCCTTTGAAAAGATGTGAGATTTTGGAACTGTAAATAGGAGGCCCAATGAAAGCCTATGGGGGATTTTACCAATTTTGGAGCCCTGTAACTCTGGTTTGCAGAGATGTAGGGAACCCATCTTTGGAGCCCAAGTCTAACAATATGTCTTCTACCTGCATGAGACATTTCGTGAAATTCAGACGTTGCTAACGGCCATGGCTGAGATTTATGTACGTCAGCATAACTACCATTGAAATTGCCCAAATAAACAGGTTTTTGTGACCCTAGGCTATGACCTCTTTGGCCTAGGGGCCCGAAACTCACCAGTCATGTTCCCCCTAAGGGTCCATACAATGCTAGAAAATTTGCCACTGCTGAGCAATTGCCCTTTGAAAAGATGTGAGATTTTGGAAAGTGAAATAGGGAGGCAATGAAAGCCTATGGGGGATTTTACCAATTTTGGACCCCTGTAACTCTGGTTTGCAGAGATGTAGGGACCCCATCTTTGGAATCCAAGTCTAACAATATGTCTTCTACCTGCATGAGACATTTCGTGAAATTCAGACGTTGCTAACGGCCATGGCTGAGATTTATGTACGTCAGCATAACTACCATTGAAATTGCCCAAATAAACAGGTTTTTGTGACCCTAGGCTATGACCTCTTTGGCCTAGGGGCCCGAAACTCACCAGTCATGTTCCCCCTAAGGGTCCCTACAATGCTAGAAAATTTGCCACTGCTGAGCAATTGCCCTTTGAAAAGATGTGAGATTTTGGAACTGTAAATAGGAGGCCCAATGAAAGCCTATGGGGGATTTTACCAATTTTGGAGCCCTGTAACTCTGGTTTGCAGAGATGTAGGGAACCCATCTTTGGAGCCCAAGTCTAACAATATGTCTTCTACCTGCATGAGACATTCCGTGAAATTCAGACGTTGCTAACGGCCATGGCTGAGATTTATGTACGTCAGCATAACTACCATTGAAATTGCCCAAATAAACAGGTTTTTGTTACCCTAGGCTATGACCTCTTTGGCCTAGGGGCCCGAAACTCACCAGTCATGTTCCCCCTAAGGGTCCCTACAATGCTAGAAAATTTGCCACTGTTGAGCAATTGCCCTTTGAAAAGATGTGAGATTTTGGAAAGTGAAATAGGGAGGCAATGAAAGCCTATGGGGGATTTTACCAATTTTGGACCCCTGTAACTCTGGTTTGCAGAGATGTAGG
Organism: Hyperolius riggenbachi; assembly: GCF_040937935.1. Taxonomy (NCBI): domain Eukaryota; kingdom Metazoa; phylum Chordata; class Amphibia; order Anura; family Hyperoliidae; genus Hyperolius; species Hyperolius riggenbachi. The sequence continues at coordinate 278,120,957 of NC_090649.1, forward strand.
GACCCCATCTTTGGAATCCAAGTCTAATAATATGTCTTCTACCTGCATGAGACATTTCGTGAAATTCAGACGTTGCTAATGGCCATGGCTGAGATTTATGTATGTCAGCATAACTACCATCCATTGAAATTGCCCAAATAAACAGGTTTTTGTGACCCTAGGCTATGACCTCTTTGGCCTAGGGGCCCGAAACTCACCAGTCATGTTCCCCCTAAGGGTCCCTACAATGCTAGAAAATTTGCCACTGCTGAGCAATTGCCCTTTGAAAAGATGTGAGATTTTGGAACTGTAAATAGGAGGCCCAATGAAAGCCTATGGGGGATTTTACCAATTTTGGAGCCCTGTAACTCTGGTTTGCAGAGATGTAGGGAACCCATCTTTGGAGCCCAAGTCTAACAATATGTCTTCTACCTGCATGAGACATTTCGTGAGATTCAGACGTTGCTAACGGCCATTGCTGAGATTTATGTACGTCAGACTCGCCACCATTGAAATTGCCCAAATAAACAGGTTTTTGTGACCCTAGGCTATGACCTCTTCGGCCTAGGACTGCATTGAACGCGACCCACGCATTGTGCGCATTCTGGACAACACCAATTACTGTTTATTGTTTATTGAACCTCTCATCTGTATTACATTTATGACTGCATGGCGACAAAATGCAAATTGCTATCCGCACACTTCTTGTCCTCATGCAAGGCCTGGGTTGTTGTGTCTCAAAGCGTGGCCTTCTCCTCCTGCGCCGCCCTCCTCCTGTTCCATCATGTGTGCTGCTGCTGGGTTAGCGTTACCGGTCCCTTTTCCTGGAACCTCTTATCTGTATTACATTTATGACTGCATGCCGACAAAAAGCATGTTACCTGTGCAAAGAAAACAGACATTTCCCGCATTTAAAAGACAGTTTTCCCTTTGAAACTTTAAAATCGATTTTCTCAAAAACTATAAGCTCTTTTTGCTATTTTTTTTTCCTCTTGTACCCACTCCCAAGGTGCACATACCCTGTAAATTTGGGGTATGTAGCATGTAAGGAGGCTTTACAAAGCACGAAAGTTCGGGTCCCCATTGACTTCCATTATGTTCGGAGTTCGGCTCGAACACCCGAACATCGCGACCATGTTCGGCCTGTTCGGCCCGAACCCGAACATCTAGATGTTCGCCCAACACTAGATAAGAGTGGCTCACCCAACAATTGCAGCATTCCGGGAGAGTAAAGGAGACAGCCTTACGCGCTTGCAGCCCCTGTCCATCCCAAACACTGGCATGGAGATGGCCCTTGAGGACTGGAGTTCGACACCTGTGACTAGCTGTGCTAAATCTCTGGCACTTTCAACTTAGAACCTACAGATTGGCAGAGGGATCTGTCAGAACATGACAGCTTCCCTAAAGAAACAATTAAGCCCTTTGAACATTGGGATAAATATGAGAGGCATTGAAATAAGACTGAGAATCCATACTATACATCAGGATTATTAGATTTAGCTAAAGTCTGCAAAAATATAAAGTGGGAATGCCAGAAATGGTCATGGCAGAAGCAGGGGCGTAACTGCCATGTCCCCTCCCCACAAAAAAGATGGCATGGGGCCCCCAAGGCCTATAGCCAAGGAACCACACAGGCAGCCAGTAGTCAGCTGCCGTCCTGGTAAGCAGCTGCCACCCCTCCACCATGCAGGGTATCGCAGGGAGAGTTATATTTGTTTGCTTCCAGCACCGCTGATCTCCTTGCATCACAGCAGCAGCACTCTCTGCTGCCCTACACCGAGCTCCCGATCACATGACATTGGTCATGTGATCGGGAGCTGGAGAATGGCAGCAGAGAGAGTATGCAGACCTACAGCACTAGAACAGATAGCGAGTGTAATATTACCTGCTTCCAGTGTTGCAGGTCCCCTCTGTGCATCACAGCACACTCTCTCTGCTGTCATTTACTGGCTCCCTGTCACATGATCACTTTATCGGGATCTCGGCAAAGGACAGCAAAGAGTGTTGCGGCTGTGATGCACAGAGATCCGCAGCACTGGAAGCAGGTAAATATAACGCTCCCTGTGCTACTCTTCATGGCAAGAGTAGGGGCCCCTAAAGCCCCTGGGCCCACCTGCAATCACGGGGGTTGCTAGGGCTATTGTTACATCCCTGGGCAGAAGCCCAAAGACAACCATTGTGAGATATGGTACAAGAAACTGAATATTAAAAACAACAGTGCTTGATAATATTTTTGTAATTATTCTGCAATAAACAGTTTCATTTTTTCATGTCATTATTGCTTGGTTAGCATCGGGTGCTCCTCACTGCTGATGAAAAAAAAATCAAAAATTCACCATTCCTCAGCTACGAGATTTCAATGAAGCCTGTGTTGGCTTAGCTGCAAGGGCGTAGCAATAGCCATAGCAGCCATAGCAACTGCTAGGGAGCCCAGGCTGTACTTGATGTGTTCATTATTAACTTTCCTTTGTTTCTCCACCCTCTGACATTGGGCTTGATTCACAAAAGGTTGCTAACTTACTTAGCACGCCTAAAAGCCTCCTAGCACGCGCAAAGTTTCGCGAGCTAAGCTTTTATTGATCACGCGCAAAGTTTAGCAAAACTTTGCACCGGGTACCCCTAAAACGTCGCACTGGGTGCGCCCAAAACGTCGCATGGTGCGACGTTTCGGCCGCACGGGGTGCAACGTTTTAGGGGTACCCGCTGCGACGTTTCGAGCGCACGGGGTGCAATGTTTTAGAGGCACCCAGCTGCACGTGTGAAACATTGCAGCGGGTGCCTCTAAAACGTCGCACTGGGTGCCTCTAAAATGTCGCACATAGTGCGGCCGAAACGTCGCACCATGCACAGTGCGACGTTTTAGGGGCACCCGGTTGTGATAAACTTTGCGCGCGATCAATTAAAGCTTTGAATGTGCTTAGCACCCTAGCTAGCAAGCCCAAAGTTTTTAGGCGTGCTAATTGAGTTAGCACCCTTTTGTGAATCAAGCCCATTGTCTCTTAGCCCAAGGACTATACATGGTGTACATTGCACAGGATTATAAATTGCCCAATTAACTCATATCCATAAGGTAGGGGCAGGTGGCATTGCTCAAGAGTGCCTAGTTCTGAGGGCCCCATGAAAATGTTGTTATGGGGCCCCATAATTTCTAGCTGCGCGGCGCCACTGCTTAGCTGGCTCATGAAGAAAATGTGTGAAAATGTGTACAATGAGCTGACACAGGGATTATACAAGTTTATGTATTTTCCATGCAGGAACTGCTTGTTATGGTAAGTTCTGTCCGGGAGAAAGTCATTGACAGATAATCCAACCTCCTCAAATGCTATTATTTTCCCACCTGATAAGCAAGAAATTGCTGTATCCGTTCCCTACTTCCTCTCTAACTCATACAAACAGGCATAGTCTGCTGATCTAAAGATGCAGGTCTTACTTTTCTTTAGTGTCTACAGTTTATATCCAACCTGAGGGTACAATGTCCAGAAAAAACTTAATCCACAATGAAAACTGTTCGTTTATTTATCTATTTCATACATTGACTTATAATATTATTTTCACACGTTCACACTAAAAAGTGTTCCACACTTTGCATTCTTTGTTGATGAGAACTTTTGTTATCCTGTTTCTCTTGGCTATTGACCCCTGCTATTCTTATCTATTCCAGCCATAGGAAACCATGAAATCATTATTTATAAGGACACTGCAAAAATAAACATCATAGTTTGTGTGCAGCATAAGTTGTGAGACATCATACACTGATACACTGATATTAGCGCCCTGGTCAATAATATCAATACAGTATAAATTAATGTTTTGTTCAACACTGACTGCTTACTTAAAGAGGAACTCTATTGACATATAGTAGAATTTAGTACACCATTCAGAATACACTTTAATGTTACTTATCCAGATTTCAGCACCAGAAACACTTCCTGTAGCTATATGTTGCTGTACAGTATAGTGGTACAAAGCAGTAATTTTGGGCACATGCAGCAAGTAGACTAATTGGGCACCACCCTAGGTGCCAGTGCTTATTGTCGATACTTGGGAGTGCCTAGTAAAGTGCCCGCTATATATTTCGGGGCACCTGTCACAGGAGCCCTAGTGGCTGACCGCACTTAGCCTTCTAAACGGTGCCAGCGCACAGATCGTGCGAACTCTGGTCGCAGTCAATGCGCAGGAACCGTTAAGAATTAGCCGCAGACAACTCAGAAGGGAGCCTGTGAGACACGGGTGATTACAACTTCACCCACTGGTTCAGAGTAAACTGCCACCACCGCGGTTACCATGGGACCGTGGAGCCCACTAACTGACTGACTAGTCCTGCGAATAAAACGGTTAAACACACGATATTCTGTCTAGCCAACAACAAACAAACAGTAGCGTATCTTCAGAGACCCGGGATCAGTTCTGTGTGTGCTGATAAGCAGGGTAGCGGACAGTGAATGACTTGGAGAAAGTCGTTTATTCACGCAATATAAATAATTAATATATACAGACAATTATTAACCACTTCACCACTGAGGGGTTTTACCCCCTGAGCACCAGAGCAATTTTCACCTTTCAGCGCTCCTTCCATTCATTCGTCTATAACTTTATTATTACTTATCGCAATGAAATGAACTATATCTTGTTTTTTTCGCCACCAATTAGGCTTTCTTTAGGTGGGACATTATGCCAAGAATTATTTTTTTCTAAATGTGTTTTAATGGGAAAATAGGAAAAATGTGGGGAAAAAAATAATTATTTTTCAGTTTTCGGCCATTATAGTTTTTAAATAATGCATGCTACTGTAATTAAAACCCATGAAACGTATTTGCCCTTTTGTCCCGGTTATAAAACCATTTAAATTATGTCCCTATCACAATGTTTGGCGCCAATATTTTATTTGGAAATAAAGGTGCATTTTTTTCAGTTTTGCGTCCATCCCTAATTACAAGCCCATAGTTTATAAAGTAACAGTGTTATACCCTCTTGACATAAATATTTAAAAAGTTCAGTCCCTAAGGTAACTATTTATGTATTTTTTTTAATTGTAAATTTTTTAATTTTTTTTTAATTACAAAAAAAAAAAAAAAATGGGGAGTGTGGGAGGTAATGAGTTAATTTTATGTGTAAAAGTCATTTATTTGTATGTGAAAAATGTGTAGGGTGTAGTTTACTATTTGGCCACAAGATGGCCACAGTAACTTTTTGTTTTAATGCGACCTCCAAGCTTCCTTCCGGAAGCTTGGAGGAAGAATAAGGAGGCTGGACACGTGAGTTTTTTCTCACAATGATCGCGCTGCCCATAGGAGAGCAGCTGATCATTGCGGGGCTTAGATCAACGAACGGGAATGGATTTTCCCGTTCATTGATCTCTGGGCGAGCGGGCGGCGGCGTGTTTACTAGCGGCGGGCGGCGTGTTTACGAGCGGGAGCGCGGGCAGCGTCGGGAACGCGGAAAGTACGTGTTTCTCCGTCCCTGGTTTTTAAAGGATGGAAAAAGGGGCGGAGAAATACGTACGCGCGGGGGTAAAGTGGCTAAAATCAACAATTATTAAAACAGTAATAGCCAGTATAAAAAATAAAAGAAGGGAGAAAAATACTTAGTTCCTGGAAAGATGTCCTTTTTGTGGGAAAAACAGAGTTCTGGGTTTCAATCAAAGTTCAGAGTTCAGACCAGGTGGATGCCAGCATATCCTCAAGCTGGCACCGATGAGTTCAAGATGTTTTCAGGGTGGAGGACACTGAGCTTGGGTCCTCTGCCATTCTTATGCCCCTGATTCAGTAGGAGGGAGTGAGGGCGGGGAGCCACACACCCCCTTGGAAGATGAGATGAGCCCTCCCCTTGTCCTGGGGACTAGAAATCATATCTACCCATATATGGGCTCTATCTCACAGAACCGTACAGGTCAGGGTAGATTTATTAACATTTTCAGGTCTGTCTCGATTTACCCAGCGCCCTGATACCAGACATGAGGGGTGGGACCCCTGTGGTATCATCAGGGCACTTTCAAACTGCCTAACTGGCAGTCCTTACCTCAGAATGTTCTGAAACTTCCTCAGAACCAGCACCGGGGCTCATGCTACACTTCCCCCACGTTTGGCGAAGCTGCCATCTCAGGAACCCCAGAAATATGACAGATCTGGGAAGTTATGGATATGCTATGAGACTCAGGTTATTCCCAGGCAAAGGCTCTTTGAAGTTTGGGGCAGCCAGCTAGGTGTCACCTCCCCTGCTGGGAGGGAGCCAGCGGGTCTGGTTTTCCCCCAACTAGATTGCTTCTGCCATGGTGCTTGTCACCTTATACCTGATGGATGGGCCATCAGCACAGCTTGAAGCCAGGGACTCTCCAGGGCAGATTAGGCTTAGGCTCATTAGCATATCAAAAGAGCCATCCAGCATTTGGGCTGGTGCTCTCTCTCTGCTGAGAAAAGACTGCAGACCTCCTACACAATCAACCCAGATTCTATCGATCTGAAGCGCAATCGATGCAGGGAATCGAGTGCGATCGCTTTTTCTTCACGTGCGGTTACAGGACGCGCCTGCGGCCCCGCAACCGTCCGTGACAGCCCCCCCTGGGGAGAAGGCAGATAGACATTCATCAGCAAGATGTGTGTAGTTGCCGCTAAGCTGCGAGATCTGATCTAGTTCCCCGTTGGCGTTCTGGGGTCGGCTGCCCGCTGCGTGTCGGCCAACCTGGCTGACGGGTCTCGGGTTGCCGGTGCGGCGGGAAAACCTATTGGAGCCTGTGGCTCGGTTCCCCTGGACCGGTCGCGGTCTGCTACCCTCAGGGTTGACCCGACATGGACCGTTCTGGACAGGGCGTTTGCGCCACTGCAGTCGGACGTGGTGTCTGCCGGGACTGCTGACAACGGGCAGTGGGTTGGTTAGGTCAACAGCCAGCCCACGCAGGGTTCCCCTGCTAAGTGGCTGTGGACCTAAGGGAACCCCGCGGGAATCCCTGGACCTTCCCAGCTCCTGACAGACGGCACATGCTCTGCAGTAGTTTGCTACATCCCTGTTCATCCGGGGCCAATAAAACTGTTTCCGAATACCGGCAAGTGTCTTGCGGACCCCTGAGTGCCCTGTCAGAGGATTACCATGTGCGGATTTCAACACATGTCCCCTGAACGCACTCGGGACCACAAGCCATTTGGTATTCGCGTGGGATCTACCTGTAGGGGGCTGTACAGACTCACTGTACAGTCTCCCACCTTCCCAGTACACCTTGAAAGCGGCCCCGTCTGCGAGAGGCTCAGCGGCTTGCTGCCTGAGCACCTCCAGGCTTGGGTCACTTTGTAGTGCGGCTGAGAATACGGCGCTGTCAGTTTCAGCCAACTGGCTCATGTCACACGAGGGCAACGGCTGAAAGGTCTCATCCCTGCGGTCAGAGGAGGGGGAGGAGGCCGGAACCCCCTCCACCTGTTCTGAGCTCGGGTTCTGAGCAGTGCAGCTGCGCGGTACTGCTAGCACAGGTACACTGTCAGAATGACACAGACGGACATTACTCAAATCATCATTGCATGCAGTAATGACATTGACAGGTATAGACATTTTTTTCATTACAGACAGGTTGTACAGTAAACTCAGGTACAGTTACAGCATCATCACAACAGACAGTCTGTACATCAAACTCAGGTGCCTTTGAAGCAGGCACTATTGAACCTGGTACCCTTGAACTGGGCACATTCAACCCACCTCCCCCTGGTGCTCCCCCAAATGTATAAAGTACCTGGTGGTGGGTGGAGAGTCCGTCTCCTTCCGTGAGCGACAAGGCGGTCGTGGCAGGTTCATAGTAGGACACAAGCTTGCCCAAATCAGTCCCCAGCAACACAGGGACTGGGAGATCCTTCATAACCCCAACAACCCTTTCTTGGATTCCTCCTACTCCCCAATCCAGCTTCACTCTTGCGTGGGCTAGGTGAAAAAGGGTGCCCTCTACTCCAGTAAGGGCAAGGGATCGGCTGGAGCTGATGCTCTCCTTTGGTACAAGGTGTGAGTGAACTAACGTGATGTCAGCTCCGGTGTCTCGAAATCCGGTGACAACTTTGCCGTTCACTCTAACAAGTTGCTGCTGGTCGGTTCGGTCGCGGATTTCCTTTCCGCGGGCAAACAGGACAAAATCTGATGATCCAGGCTGTGGTTCGCTGGCGGGTTGCCTCTGCTGTGGGTGAGGTACAGGTGATGCAGATGATCCAGGTGCTGGTGGTGTCCGTCTCCGCTCCGGACAGTCGAATTTCATGTGTCCGGGCTGGCGGCAGTAGTGACAGGTGACCTCTCCAGGGGCTGCAGCCCTGGGTGCAGAAGCTGTGCTGGATGGCCTCTGTGGCTGACGGCTCACAGGGGCAGGAGAGTCTGCCGAGGTATTGGGCTGACCTCCTCTCCAGCTGGATGGGACAGTTCTGCGGGTATCAGCCACCCGGGTAGTTGCAAAAGTCTCAGCAAGGTCTGCAGCGACAGTGGCTGAAGCCGGCCTGCGTTCTAACACAAACTGTCGTACATCAGCAGGGCAAATGTTCAGAAATTGTTCGAGGACTATCAAGTCCTCCAGGATGCCATAAGACCCTTTGGTGAGGCCTAGAGTCCACTGGCGGAGTGTGGTGAGCAAGCTGCTGACCACATCTCGGTACGAATCAGAAGACTTTTTCTGCCAGGCCCTGAACTTTTTCCGATAGGCTTCTGGCGTCAGCTGGTACTTAGTAATGATAGCGTCTTTTATAGCAGCATAATCATTATCCTTCTCCGCAGGCAATTCTGCGAAGGCATCAAGCGCTTTGTAGCGCAGCAAAGGTGTCAGATGTCTGGCCCACTGGTCTTGGGACAGACGATACTGACGGCATGCTTTTTCAAAAGACCGCAAAAACAAGTCAATGTCTGTGTCTTTTTCAATATTAGCAAATTTAAATTTTGCACTTATGGGTGGTGCAGCTCCTTCAGCAGGAAGGCTGGGCGGTGAACTCCGGCTGGCCTGTTGAACCTTTGCCATGTTGAGCTCATGCTGTCATCTCTCCCGCGCCTCTGCGGCATCCCTCTCCGCGTGGCGTTCTGCAGCAGCAGCAGCAGCCTTGCGTTCTGCAGATTGGAGTTCCCGCTCCTCGCGGGCTTCCATGTACTGCATGTACTTTTCCAGGTCAGTCTCCATCAGCTTTTGTAATGCCTGCTGCATTACCGGGTCAGCACCTATGGACAGTCCAGTACTGGCCAGTTCCGGGCGAGTACTGTCAGAAACTATGGGATTGGGGTCCATACTGACATTCTCCTGCGTAACTGTTGATGCAGGGCCCTCAGGATGCACAACCTCTGTACAGTCAGGAGTCTCAGTCTCTGGTTCCCCTCGATTGTCAGATGGGCTGGTATCCACTTCAGCGGACACTCCCGGCTCCCGCAGTTGCTGGGTATCCCATTGAACCAATTCCGTTACCAGGTCCCCTTGTTTCTTGCGGCCGACATCAATGCCTCTCTCTTGGCAAAGATTTTGCCGGTCCGCCAGGCACATTTTCTTGTAGTTCCCGGACATTTCCACGCCAAATAAAATAAAACTTTTGGGGAGGGGTACTGGCTACACAGTCTCTCTGTATATATAAAAAATGTATTGCCTTCCAGCTACACCAACGAATTAGTTCGTTTCTTGATAGCGCTAGCGCTATCTTAGATACTTTTCAGCACAACACAGGTCCCAACCGCTGCCTAACACTGTCACAGGAGCCCTAGTGGCTGACCGCACTTAGCCTTCTAAACGGTGCCAGCGCACAGATCGTGCGAACTCTGGTCGCAGTCAATGCGCAGGAACCGTTAAGAATTAGCCGCAGACAACTCAGAAGGGAGCCTGTGAGACACGGGTGATTACAACTTCACCCACTGGTTCAGAGTAAACTGCCACCACCGCGGTTACCATGGGACCGTGGAGCCCACTAACTGACTGACTAGTCCTGCGAATAAAACGGTTAAACACACGATATTCTGTCTAGCCAACAACAAACAAACAGTAGCGTATCTTCAGAGACCCGGGATCAGTTCTGTGTGTGCTGATAAGCAGGGTAGCGGACAGTGAATGACTTGGAGAAAGTCGTTTATTCACGCAATATAAATAATTAATATATACAGACAATTATTAAAATCAACAATTATTAAAACAGTAATAGCCAGTATAAAAAATAAAAGAAGGGAGAAAAATACTTAGTTCCTGGAAAGATGTCCTTTTTGTGGGAAAAACAGAGTTCTGGGTTTCAATCAAAGTTCAGAGTTCAGACCAGGTGGATGCCAGCATATCCTCAAGCTGACACCGATGAGTTCAAGATGTTTTCAGGGTGGAGGACACTGAGCTTGGGTCCTCTGCCATTCTTATGCCCCTGATTCAGTAGGAGGGAGTGAGGGCGGGGAGCCACACACCCCCTTGGAAGATGAGATGAGCCCTCCCCTTGTCCTGGGGACTAGAAATCATATCTACCCATATATGGGCTCTATCTCACAGAACCGTACAGGTCAGGGTAGATTTATTAACATTTTCAGGTCTGTCTCGATTTACCCAGCGCCCTGATACCAGACATGAGGGGTGGGACCCCTGTGGTATCATCAGGGCACTTTCAAACTGTCTAACTGGCAGTCCTTACCTCAGAATGTTCTGAAACTTCCTCAGAACCAGCACCGGGGCTCATGCTACACTTCCCCCACGTTTGGCGAAGCTGCCATCTCAGGAACCCCAGAAATATGACAGATCTGGGAAGTTATGGATATGCTATGAGACTCAGGTTATTCCCAGGCAAAGGCTCTTTGAAGTTTGGGGCAGCCAGCTAGGTGTCACCTCCCCTGCTGGGAGGGAGCCAGCGGGTCTGGTTTTCCCCCAACTAGATTGCTTCTGCCATGGTGCTTGTCACCTTATACCTGATGGATGGGCCATCAGCACAGCTTGAAGCCAGGGACTCTCCGGGGCAGATTAGGCTCAGGCTCATTAGCATATCAAAAGAGCCATCCAGCATTTGGGCTGGTGCTCTCTCTCTGCTGAGAAAAGACTGCAGACCTCCTACACAATCAACCCAGATTCTATCGATCTGAAGCGCAATCGATGCAGGGAATCGAGTGCGATCGCTTTTTCTTCACGGGCGGTTACAGGACGCGCCTGCGGCCCCGCAACCGTCCGTGACAGCACCCAAAAGCCGATATTTGTCTATGGCGGTGCCTGAGAATTTTCATTTCTTTTTTTTCTTTAGGTTAGGTGTCAGTGAGGTAGTTTGGGGGGGGAGAGGGGGTTAGGGGTCAGGGAGGTTGACGGAGTGTGTGTGTGTGTGTTAATGGTTAGGCGTCAGGGAGGCAGTTTTTGTGTGTGTGTGTGTGTGTGTGTGGGGGGGGGGGGGGTGTTTGGGGTTAAGGGTAGGGCATCAGGTAGGTAGTTTGAACATTTAGGGGAGTTTTAAGGGTTAGGCATTAGGTAGGTAGTTTGTGCAGTTAGGGCAGTTTTAAGGGCTAGGCGTCAGGCAGGTAGTTTGCGCAGGTGGTGGTGGTGGTGGGGGGGGGGGGTTAAGGGTTAGGAGTAAGGGGGGGACAGTTCTGTGTGTGAGCAGGGTTAGGTTTAACTATAATGAAATAACGGTATTTGATACCAATATTTTATTCTTAATAGTAAAATATTGGTATTAAATTCCTTCCACTAACATCCTTGCCGGTTATCCCGAGCCCAGCTCGGCGTAACCCGCCGCGGACGATTGCTCTGGCCCTGCTGGGCCGATTTGCATAATTTTTTTTGTTACGTGCAGCGAGCACTTTGCTAGCTGCTTGTAACATTTGCTCGCCGCCGATCCACCGCTACCCGCCGCCCCGCCCCCCCCCCCTCCAGACCCCTTGCGCAGCCTGGCCAATCAGTGCCAGGCAGCGCTGAGGGGTGGATCGGGACTCCGTCTGACGTCATGACGTCAATCCGATCGTCGCCATGGCGACGGGGGAAGCCCATACAGGAAATCCCGTTTAGAACGGGATTTCCTGTTGGGTAATAGCGCCGGAGGGGATCGGAGGGGTGGGAGGGATAGCGAAGGGAGGGGGGAAGCATGTAGCTAGCGCTAGGCTAGCTACATGCTAAAAAAGAAAATAGCAAAAAAAAAAACCTCCCGCTGCCGTGCGCAGCAGACAATTTGAGCGGCAGGGAGGTTAAGTTATATTTGGTACTCCTGATTCCATTATTACTCTATAATATCCTTTCACTTGTTCATTCTGCATTTATGATATTCTTGGCCAGATACTCGGATTGCATTTTTGTTTTTTTGTTTTTTAGTTAGACATATAGTTTATATCTGGAGCCAAGTATGGATCAAAACAGCTTATTTTGGCTTTACTGTTTATCTATTTTCTTGGCTTCACAATAAATGTCTGATTTGCTGATAATACTGTATTTTACTAAATCTTCAATCAACAACCAGTTTAGTAAAGTACATTCTCTAGTTTATTCTTTTGATCTCCCAAGTGAGGGAACCTTCTTGAGCTGAAATATTACAAAGGGTGGGGGAAGAGGAAACAGGGTGTCCTCTTGGGAACATGTATTTGGATGCATTGGTGGGAACATTATTTTTTCTTATTTCCCTCCATGCACTTAATATCTCTTTTAATATAACATTATACTTTATGTGGGAGGGAGTTTTGGTATTTTTTGTGCAGTAATGCTCCAAAGCTCCACGCTTCAATCATCTCTTGCTCTAAAACACAGTCTGAGAATTCACTGGAGCCCTTGACCTATTCTCTTAAATGCTTGGATAATGCTGCTAATATATAGCTCTGTATACTTGGCTTACTAAGGTCTCCCAGGTCTCTGGTGAGCTGCATCTTTCCCAGTAAAATCCTACATTTCCTTTCATTCCATAGAAAATTAGAAAATCTTGAATGCCGTAATTTGGTATGAAAGGAACACATTTTTAAAAGACTGCATCCCCCTGTAACAGTCACAGGGAGATAGGAAGGTGGGGTGTCTTGACAACCTATAGGAAGAAAGATACAGAGACAATTGGAGATCATATAGCATAGTATGTTACTGGTTAATAGAGATGGCCTGAACATTTCGCCGGCTAACTTGTTAATTCGCGGCAAACCGCGAACACATAGCGAGTTCGACCCCCCCTATACCACATCAGGCTAAACTTTGACCCTCTACATCACAGTCAGTAGACACATGGCAGCCAATCAGGCTGCACTCCCTCCTGGACCCCTGCCCCTCCTTATATAAGTCAGCAGCGTCAGCCATTTTCTCACTTTGTCTGGTGCCTGCTTAGTGAGAGGAAGGGAGAGACATTAGAGAGATAGGGAAAGCGTTAGTTAGCTCTTGTTATCTTGCGCCTTGCTGATATTTGTTGCTGAAAAGCACCACAAAAAAAACTCTTTTGAGAGCTAATGTTCTTGTGATGTGTTTTTTTTTTGTGTGTGTGTGCCACTGACACGGCGTATACAGCCCTGTCTGTTGCAGCTGGCCCTTGCTAATTGCTATATTGTTTTATTGTTACATAGGCCGCTATATCCGGTGAGTGGGGACCGGAAGGGGGGAGTGAACCCTAGCAAGTACAGCTTCAGATGAACTTTATTTGTGGCTACATTAGCTAGCAACATCAGCTTTTGATGAACTCTAAGTGTGGCCATATAAGTGGTGGACTTATGCACTGAGTAGTGCAATTTTATGGAAATTTGTATTTTTGTATGCAGCGCTTTAACCTTTTTTGTTTATATAATTGCTATATTGTGCCACGCCCAGCACAGTCAGTGCATACCTTTCACTGCATCTGTGTGACTGCACATTGTATTATACCAGCAGTCAGTGCATACCTTTCACTGCATCTGTGTGACTGCACATTGTATTATACCAGCAGTCAGTGCATACCTTTCACTGCATCTCTGTGACTGCACATTGTATTATAATACCAGTCAGTGCATACCTTTCACTGCATCTCTGTGACTGCACATTGTATTATACCAGCAGTCAGTGCATACCTTTCACTGCATCTGTGTGACTGCACATTGTATTATAATACCAGTCAGTGCATACCTTTTACTGCATCTCTGTGACTGCACATTGTATTATAATACCAGTCAGTGCATACCTTTCACTGCATCTCTGTGACTGCACATTGTATTATGACCATATGGGATTGAAAACCGCCATCGCCTGCACTCTCACCATTGTGCGCACCAGTCCAGCATGGCCATCACTGCACAAACAGCTTTTTGCGGTGCGTTACACAGTGAGTTTGGTCTGTCAGTGTGAAGCAGTACACTACTTACACTACCTGCTGATCCATGTCTACACGTGCAAGATGTTTTCAAGCACTTTATGCCTCCAATTTAGGAATGCACTGTGATTTCTGCCCTTTAGGGATTATAACCCTGCTGTGCGTCAAATCCATAATTTTCCCCGGGACTTTTGGCATGTAACCCACTCCGCCATGCCCCCCTCCAGGTGTTAGACCCATTGAAACATATTTTCCATCACTTTTGTTGCCAGAAACAGTTTTTGTAGTTTTTCAAGTTCGCCTGCTCATTGAAGTCTATAAGGGTTCGCCGAGTTTGCAAACTTTTGCGGAAGCTCGCGTTTGCGGTTAGCGAACCCAAAATCTGAAGTTCGAGCCATCTCTACTGGTTAATACGTAGAAATAATAGACAAAATGGCCTACTCACAAAGGTAGGTTGTAATATAGGCAACCAACCACTGCAGCAGGTGGAGAGAATAAGCCCGACTCCACTTGGGGTGTCCAAACTAGACTGGGTGTGGGGTCGCTCTCCTTGGTAGAAAAGACTGACTGGCTGACATGAGGTAATAATAAAAATGAAAAAGGTGAGGTAGCTTACCTCAATGATGACAATCTCATAAGACAAAAACGAATGCATTTATTATTATTTAGCTAGCTAAATTAATTCATTTTTGTCTTATGAGACTGCCATCATTGAGGTAAGCCACCTCAACTTTTTCATTTTTTAAAATAGTTTTTTAACTATTTATCGCTATTGTAATCACAGGGAGGTTACACTTCTTATCAATTCTCCTTATAAAGTCATTTATTTATGTCGTAGCAGATTAGTGATACAGCACTAGTTTTACAATTATTTGCTCATGTTAGCCTATTACTAGCCCTTACCGCTATCAACATCATAAAGCCCCCATCTTTCTCTTTCGGCTTCCATGATGCAGGCTCATTACCTTCTCAGCTAATTTATTGATCTTCTAGCTGTCCTGCTAAGGCTGTAGCTCTAATCATTTTAGCTATAGACCCTGAACAAGTATGCAGATCAGATGTTCTGACTGAAGTCTGACTGGATTAGCTTAGCTTGTTATGTCCTTCAGACACTATTGCAGCCAGACAGATCAGCAGAAATACCAGGGAACTTGTATTGTTTAAAAATAAATAAATAAATAAATAAATAAATAAATAAATAAATAAATACATAAATAAATATGTGTGCCTTCATATATCTCTCAGTTCAGGTGTACTTTAACCATGTCATGCCATGAGCTTAAGGGTACAAATTCGAGCTCATACACATTTTGGCAGGGTGGGCATTAATTTCCTGTCATTATGTCCTAAATTGTTCTCAATAGAACAGTGAATTTCAGGACCTCAATACTGAGTTTAGCTATGCAAACACTAACTGACACAGACAGGTCCAATCTGTAGAAGTTAACGTTAAAACAACATGATTGTGTAGCGTTCATCCATCTCACAAATGGTGAACCACTGCTCACTCATAAAAAGACACACCACGATGGAAGATTTGTAGGAAAATGTACCTTTAATGGGGAACCAACACCTTGTGCATGGTGTGTATCAGTGATGATTGTAATCAGCAAAATTACGATTTTGCTAAATTTTGCGTAAATTTTCACAATTACGTTTACACATAATTACAATTTGCAAACTAAATTGATTTCATAGTCATTCGTAATTTTGCATAAAAATTTGCGTAAATTTCGAGAAATTTTGTGTAATTTTGTGCCGACTTTGGAGGTTAATAGCAAAAGCCCCCATACATTCTATGTTAAAGAGAATAGTGGGTACAAGATACAACATTATTTTCCAAATAGACCATATCGTTTTTGAGAAAATCGATTTAAAAAATGCAAAGAAAAATGGTTTTTACACTTGGAAAAATGAGTTTAAAAACCATTTTTCTTTGCATTTTTAAAATTGACTTTCTCAAAAACTACAATGTCTTTTTGAAAAATTCATTTTCTGACTTGTACCCACGATTCTCCTTAACATATGTACCAATTGTGGTAGCAATAGAATGTATGGGGGTTTTGCCATTAACTGCCAAAGTCGTCACACAATTTTACGATATTGCGCGAAAATTACGTGAAAAATTATACAAAATTATGAAATACTACTATTATATATGAAATCAATTACGATTTTCCCTGAAATTTCGCATTACAATTATGATGCGAAAATGCGAATTTCCATGCGAAATTTTGGCCCATCACTGGTGTGTGGCAGGTAACACACTTGACTTTCAGTTTTCCGCGCGCTTTTTCTGCATACTTTTCCTGCACACCAAGTGTGTTTCCATGCAGGAAACGCGTGCATTTTTTCACAGCAGCTGATGTAAATGATAGAGGAAACTGCCAAAATGTGCAGAGTCATCATGCAGAATGTCAGTTTTTTTTCTGCGTGCGAACAACACAGTAAGTGTGCACTAGCACATTGATTAACATGAGTTCTCAGTTTTTCTGTGCAGAAAATGCGCACGAAAATAGTCAAGTGTGTTCCCTGCCTGTATGTTTCTGCTTACGTTATACCTCCTACAAAGGGATTATTATGGGGTTTACAATGCTTTTCCTGTACTGTATATCCCTTTAGTGTAGATGTGCTTTAATCTATGATAAGAAGCACAATAATTACCGAATGCCAAACAATGCTACACAAACATAGGCGACTACAGGAAATATTCCCAGCCCCCCCCCCCCCCCCAATCAAGCTTTAGAAAAATCACTTTGCAAAAAGCTCTCAACACCAGGAAAAGGTACATTGCCACCAGCAAAGTAGTGTGAGGCACACAGATACATATAGGCCACAGAGAAGGAACTGATACTCCACACTGCGGGTGTGAAACACAAGGCCCACAGGCTAAATGTGGCCCTCCTTGCTATTTTATGTGGCTCTCCAGAGCTTCAAATGTGCATCATCTTTAGCAGCAAAAGAATGACAGAAAACTGCCTTCACATCCACAGGAGCACACCGGTGACAATGGGCTCAATTCTGGTAGCGTTTAGTAAATAATTACCTCATGGAATTGGGTTTACCTCATGAGGGAAATCAACTTTTGAATTCTGGTAGTTTAAGTAAAGTTTTACCTCATGTAATTTCATGAGGTAATTCATGTGGTAATTTTCTACTAAAAATGTGTGGTATTTAGTAGTAAAATACCTCACACTTGAATTCTGAAGTGAAATAAGGTGCGTGTTTGCATGTCTTTTACCTCACATAATTAGACCTACCTCTACCACATGATAAATGTAGTGCTGTGACAGAATTGTGATATCTGTCACATAACATGGAGCCTTTTCAGCTTGTTCTGTGCTCCGACAACCCGCCCCCCCACCCCCCCCCCCCCCCCGTCTCTAAAAATAGAAGTGCTCCTACCCCGAGCCTCTAAGGGCCCGTTTCCACTAGGAGCGGTGCGATGCGGCTACATAGCTGCTAGAGTTGGGCCGAACGGTTCGCCTGCGAACGGTTCCATGCGAACTTCAGTGGTTCGCGTTCGCGTCCCGCAGGCAAACTTTTGCGGAAGTTCGGTTCGCCCCATAGTGCACCATGAGGGTCAACTTTGACCCTCTACATCACAGTCAGCAGGCCCAGTGTAGCCAATTAGGCTACACTAGCCCCTGGAGCCACTCCCCCCCTTATAAAAGGCAGGCAGCGGCGGCCATTACGGTCACTCGTGTGCCTGCGTTAGTGAGAGTAGGGCGAGCTGCTGCAGACTGTCTCTCATAGGGAAAGATTAGTTAGGCTTAGCTTGTTCCTGGCTGCATACCTGTTCTGTTCTGTGAACCCACCACTGCATACCTGTTCTGTGAACCCACCACTGCATACCTGTACTGTGAACCCACCACTGCATACCTGTACTGTGAACCCACCACTGCATACCTGTTCTGTGAACCCACCACTGCATACCTGTTCAGTGAACCTGCCACTGCATACCTGTTCTGTGAACCCACCACTGCATACCTGTTCTGTGAACCCACCACTGCATACCTGTTCAGTGAACCTGCCACTGCATACCTGTTCTGTGAACCCACCACTGCATACCTGTTCAGTGAACCCACCACTGCATACCTGTTCAGTGAACCCACCACTGCATACCTGTTCAGTGAACCCACCACTGCATACCTGTTCAGTGAACCCACCACTGCATACCTGTACTGCTCAGTGAACCCGCCACTGCATACCGGTTCTGTTCAGTGAACCCGCCACTGTATACCTGTTCAGTGAACCTGCCACTGCATACCTGTTCTGTGAACCCACCACTGCATACCTGTACTGCTCAGTGAACCCGCCACTGCATACCTGTTCTGTGAACCCGCCAATGCATACCTGTTGTGTTCAGTGAACCCGCCACTGTATTCCTGTTCAGTGAACCCGCCATTGCCGTCACTACACAAACAGCTGTTTGCGGTGCGTTACACGGTGAGTTTGGTGTGTCAGTGTGAAGCAGTACCTTAATTACACTACCTGATTGATGTATACACATGCAAGATGTTTTAAAGCACTTTAGGCCTGTCATTTAGCATTCAATGTGATTTCTGCCCTTAAAACGCTGCTTTGCATCAAATCCAGATTTTTCCCGGGGACTTTTGGCGTGTATCCCACTCCGCCATGCCCCCCTCCAGGTGTTAGACCCCTTGAAACATCTTTTCCATCACTTTTGTGACTAGCATAATTTTTTATAATTTTTTTTTTTCAAAGTTCGCATCCCCATTGAAGTCTATTGCGGTTCGCAAACTTTAACGCGAACCGAACCTTCCGCGGAAGTTGGCGAACCCGGTTCGCGAACCTAAAATCGGAGGTTCGGCCCAACTCTAATAGCTGCATCGCACCGCGGGTATCCTGAAACACATGCACAGCAATGGAAGAGTTTCCACTGCGTGCATGTGGTTGTGCGGAACGATCCGAGAATCTGCAGCATGCTGCAGATTCTCGCACGCCCGCAGCCGCGCCTCATCTCCTCCATTGACTTCCGCATCGGGAGATGCGGAAGTGATGCGGCAGAAGTGATGCGATGCGGCTAGGTAGCCGCATTTGCATCACTTTGTAGTGGAAACCGGCCCAAAAAGTAAGTTCTCCAAACCCCCTCCCAACCACCAGCCTCTAAAAGTAAGTGCTCCGACCCCCGCCTCTAATACTGCTCCGACCCCCAGCCTCTAAAAGTGCTCCGACCTACTCCCCCCCCCCCATCCTCTAAAAGTAAGTGCTCTGACCCCTGCCTCTATTACTGCTCTGACCCCCCTTCCGACCTCCAGCCTCTAAAAGTGCTCCGACCTACCCCCTCCCCCCCATCCTCTAAAAGTAAGTGCTCCGACCCCAGCCTCTCATACTGCTCTGCCCCCCACCCCCTCTAACAGTGCTCCCACCGCCTCTATGTTCTTATGATAAGTAAAATTGCACAAACCCTCTTCATCTCTACCCCAGTCCCCGCCCCCCCCCCACACACAATTTTTGCATGACCTAGTGGACAGTGTCGTGCGCAGCGGGTTACGGGGGGGGAGGGGGGCTGGGGCATAGCTAGCATAGTTGCCCCAGTATAGGGAGTTTAGTTGCCCCAGTATAGCTAGTATAGTGCCCCAGTAGATAGCTAGTATAGTGCCCCAGTAGATGGCTAGTATAGTGTCCCAGTAGATGGCTAGCATAGTGCCTCAGTAGATAGCTAGCATAGTGCCCCAGTAGATAGCTAGCATAGTGCCCCAGTAGATAGCTAGCATAGTGCCCCAGTATATAGCTAGCATAGTGTCCCAGTATATAGCTAGTATAGTGCCCCAGTAGATAGCTAGTATAGTGCCCCAGTAGATAGCTAGTATAGTGCCCCAGTATATAGCTAGTATAGTGTCCCAGTAGATGGCTAGTAAAGTGCCCCAGTAGATAGCTAGCATAGTGCCTCAGTAGATAGCTAGTATAGTGCCCCAGCTTATAGCTAGTATAGTGCCCCAGCTTATAGCTAGTATAGTGCCCCAGTATATAGCTAGTATAGTGTCCCAGTATATAGCTAGTATAGTGCCCCAGTATATAGCTAGTATAGTGTCCCAGTATATAGCTAGCATAGTGCCCCAGTATATAGCTACCGTAGTATAGTGCCCCGACCCCCCTCATCCGAACGCCCCCCCCCCCTTCCCCGGAGGGACAATCAATATGCTTCCCCTTGCAGTGCTAAGAAGTATAGCTGCTACTACTCACCATTAAGGCACGTTCCTGCATTCACCGGGCATCCTCCTTCTCCTCCTCCGTACTGCTCCGGCTGTTTACCGTACCCGGGACGCGGCTTGATGACGTCATCAAGCCGCGTCCCGGGTACGGTAAACAGCCGGAGCAGTACGGAGCAGGAGAAGGAGGATGCCCGGTGAACGCAGGAGCGTGCCTTAATGGTGAATAGTAGCTCCTATGCTTCTTAGCACTGCAAGGGGAAGCATATTGATTGTCCCTCCGGGTGCCGTGGTGGGAAGATTACGAGAGGCCAGGTCGGGAGGGGGGTTGGGGAGCATTAGGAGAGGCGGGGAGATTAAGAGAGGCCAGGTCGGGAGGGGGTCGGGGAGATTAAGAGAGGCCAGGTCGGGAGGGGGGTTGGGGAGCATTAGGAGAGGCGGGGGTCGGGGAGATTACAGAGGCCGGGCTCGGTATCACTCCCACAAGCATCATGTCGGGAAAATACCTCATTGTTTACCGAGTGAAAAGCACTCGGTAAAACATGTTTCCCCCCGTGTCGCTAATTTAACGGATACAAGCAACAGGCGGGAAAATGTACAAGAATTAAAAAAAAAAAAGAATGAGGTATTTTCCCGACTAATGCTTTTATCACCTCGCACAGCTACCAGAATTGAGCCCAATGTTTCTGGTTGAAACACTGTCAGATTGAGGTGGGGTGCAGCAACAACCCAAGGTACCCCTCAGCAAAATTATCATGGGGCCCCTCTTGGGATCCATTCCAAACCCCTTTATGTATCTGGTAAAACACTCCCCCCACACCTCAGCTTATTAATAAGACTATGGTGGATGTGAAGGCCAGTATCTTGCCTTGGGCCACATTTCATCTTGATCATTTTCTGCCAAAGCAAAACTAAGGCAGGTAAAGATTACACTGCTCCACTGCGCTACTTCACAGAAGGGGAGGAGCTGCCCCATGTTCATTATAGTTATGCCACTTAGTTTGAGGCTGTACAATAAGCGTTAAATCTCAATAGACAATTTGGACCCGACTTAGACTAAGTTTTAGATTTTGTCCCCTTGAGTTTGGTACACTAATCAGGTACCTTATCAAAGGCACATTTCATGAAAAACCTAAGGTAGTGTCCCAGGTGCAAAATACAAATCACCCACCCTTAGGATGAGCTATAATACATGAAGCTAGCGCATGGATGTCTTCTTATTGTGCTGTTCTTCACACGTGTACTTTATGGAAACTTCTGGGATTGTCCAGTGGATGCAATTCAATGAATGAACTCCAGGGGCTGGAAAGAAACAATAACAGAAAAAAAACAAGCAATATGGTGTAGTATATTTAGGTAATGTGAAGGAAGGTCCCAAAAATACTACTTACAAAGCTGGGTTGCTAACAGGAAACCACACGATCAAGTATGTGGAGAATTCCATCTCCACATGAGTATGAAGCTTCTTCACAACATGGAAGGTCACACTCTGAAGGTAAAAAAACAGGAAAAAAACTGCATAGGATATCACAGGGAGTACCCCTAGTAGGGAAGAGGAGCTATTTACAGTGGGAGAAGGCACCCCAGTATAAAGTATTAAAAGGCTCATTGGCAATATAATGAAACAGTCTTACCTCATTATCATCTAACGCCGATTGGCGGTCGCAAGGTGGCAGCCCCAGGATTACGTAACGCGGATAGGCATCAAGTCCTGGAGGTGGAGATTAGCAGGGGACAATCACACATTATCGTGGATATCAGGCTGTTAGTAAACAAATGGGGAAAAAAACACTTTGTTTACATTTGTACAGCGCTGTGATCTAGCGCAACACTCGGCTGACCCTCAGAGCGGCTCGCATTGAAAGCCCTCTCATAGGCTGATGCCTATGAGAGGTGGGTAAGAGGACGGATCGCCGTCTTATGTCAATTTAGGATGGGGGAGAGGGAAAGGAGGGAGAGGGAGGGAAAATGCATTGTTTTTAAATTAAAACAAACAAACAAAAAATCGCAGCAGCAATCAGAGACCTCGAAAAGAATGTCCTATTAAGGACAAGAAAAGGAGGTAAGGTAAAGTGCATTAATACACACAGAATGTATGCTAACCCTGTGCTCCCTCATGCTGTCCTTCTAAGGGCAGTGGAAACAGCCATCCTGTGTGCCACATGGTTTGCATGATTACATGGATTTTATTTAGGCTAAGATATAAAAAAATACATTTGAATTTTGAAGGAGTGCTGGCTTGGAAGTGCCTTCTACAAAAGCGATATTGATGTATGTGTGAAGTGACCTGAACTTTTATTTCTAGTTATTTGATTGGACTTACATAAGAATATGTTTGTAATTTATCATTCATTTGTGTATCATCGTCAGGTGAAAAGTACTCACTTGTGTAAATAGCTTTCGTTAGCCAATTGAAGATACTCTCTGCTAAAACTATCCTTCTTTCTGCTACTATCTATGGCTAACATGTACTACTAGGAATATATACACGGGGATCCATTTGGCATCTTCCCAAGGAAAGACTCAGTCCACTGTCATGTGTAGTCAAGAGTGAGTTTTCATTTAGTAAACATTAATCAAAGAATGAATTAACCATCCACTACTGTTGAAATACTGCGTGTCAGCAATGCTGAGATTACCTTATCTGCAATAAGATGGGCTGACTTAAAAACAGTTTTCACAATTTTATTCTTAGGTGACAAATAATAATTTTTTTATTTTTTAAGGTAGAGTGTTTCATTTGCTCCAAACACAAACCTGTATTATTCTAAAACCATCACTCCAGACAATTATCACATTGTCTTTATTATGGTCGGGTAAAAATACTTTTAATAATGACATAAACATACCAGCAGTGATTGTTAAAATCATGTATAAAAAGTGGCATATAAGACATTGCCAGGCACAAAGCCCAATAATTTCAATATAGTAGTAATTTTACATGGGGGCATTCAGTCCTTTGCAGGCTCTGTCCAAATAGGGCATGGGGTTGGGCTGACAATGGTATTTATTTGCAAATCTTAAATAATATTTTTTAACCAACATTACAGATAACTACATGCTGTATAACTGAACAGTACATTAAAATCATAGTCTATTCAAACACCTAAAGCGTTCTTTGGTTTGTAAATATCTCATCTGTCCTGGATGGTTGGTGAGTCAGAACATTCAATACTTTGAAAGCCAGTAGACAGATCTTAAAATAGATTCTCCATTTAACTGGCAACCAGTGTGGGGAGATTTGAAAATTGTGGAGGTGCGTATGTAGCAGGGAAAATTTGCCAGAAGTATTCACACATCTTGAGGGATCAGGTCATCTCAAACTCTTGTTCTTCATACATGTGCAAACACACCCAATTACCATGCGCTTCCAGTACAGCTATGTTGCTGGCTAAGATAGGCAATGCAAGCATACAGATGGAAATTTAAACCTCTGAAGATGGACATTTTGGGGATGGAGGTGCCTGGAGTGTTAGAATAGTCATTACTATAGGCATAAACCTTATAAAATAATAAATATAATAAAGTAAAGAGAGGTCTTATCTTACCTCCCCGGAAGACAGGACACCAGTCTAACTGCTAAAGTTTTTTTTTGTCTATCTGTGTTGTGAATAAAAAACGTTACCAGTTAAACTGGTGTCCTATCTTTTGGGGAGGTAAGATAAGACCTCTCTTTATTTTATTTTATTTCATTTATTATTTTATAAAGTTTAGGCCTCTAGTAATGACTATTCTAACACACTGGGCGCCTTCATCCCCAAAAATATCCAGTCAGACCTCCCTTGGAGGTAGAAGTTTTACCCAGAACTGCATTAAGGAGAGCAACCATCCAGCATCCTTCAGGACCTGGAAAGCCAGCATCTGGCAGGACCTGGGAAGCCGAGCAGGGAGGGCTTATTGCCCGTAAGCCTATATGGTGGTTGCAAGGATCTGCAACCCAATTTTGTGAGTATAAACCTTCATACTTACCCCCCAAATGAATAATACAGCACCTGATTAGATTGTGAGCTCCTCTGTGCGACAGTTAGTGACAAGACTATACAGTATACACTCTGTAAAAGTGCTGTGGAAGATGTCTGCAATATATAAATATTAAATATGAATAATAATAATAATAATCAGGACATAGGGATGGTCGGAAATACTCATTTCCTATTCTGCGAAAATCCAAGTTTCCACCAATGCCAATTTCTGATTTTCTGATTTTCTGTGTTTCCGTTTTCTATTTTTCCGGTTTTTCAATTTCCAATTCTCAAAGAGGATTTTACTAGTCCTTTTGTGCATCAGAGAGTGCAAAAAAAAATAAATCTTAAGAACGGAAATCGGAAAAATGGAAAATCAGTCTTGTGATTGGTCTAAAAATACAGAGGTCCTGATTGGTCCAATGCTTCTGAGTTCTGTGATTGGGCTAAAATTACCGAGTTGCTATAAATTGGATTTCCATGGAATTACGATTTGCAATTTCCATCTTCTGACTTCCAAAATCCGATCGGAAATGCCGATTCCCAATTGGAAATGTGGAAATTTCAATTCCTCGGAATACGAATTAGCACAGATAATATATAATGGCAACACATGTCACATGAGGCACATCTTATTGCTTTTCGTATGGCTTCTAAAGGCTTTTAAAGATTAATATATACAGGATCTTCTCAAAAAATTTGCATATTGTGATAAAGTTCATTATTTTCTGTAATGTACTGATAAACATTAGACTTTTATATATTTTAGATTCAAATACACACAACTGAAGTAGTTCAAGCCTTTTATTGTTTTAATATTGATGATTTTGTTATACAGCTCATGAAAACCCAACTTTCCTATCTCAAAAAATTAGCATATTTCATCCGACCAATAAAAGAAAAGTGTTTTTAAAACAAAAAAAGTCAACCTTCAAATAATTATGTTCAGTTATGCACTCAATACTTGGTCGGGAATCCTTTTGCAGAAATGACTGCTTCAATGCGGCGTGGCATGGAGGCAATCAGCCTTTGGCACTGCTCAGGTGTTATGGAGGCCCAGGATGCTTCGATAGCGGCCTTAAGCTCATCCAGAGTGTTGGGTCTTACGTCTCTCAACTTTCTCTTCACAATATCCCACAGATTCTCTATGGGGTTCAGGTCAGGAGAGTTGGCAGGCCAATTGAGCACAATAATACCATGGTCAGTAAACCATTTACCAGTGGTTTTGGCACTGTGAGCAGGTGCCAGGTCATGCTGAAAAATGAAATCTTCATCTCTATGAAGCTTTTCAGCAGATGGAAGCATGAACCCACTTTTGAACCAGAAACAGCGGCAGAAGCGCCTGACCTGGGCTACAGAGAAGCAGCACTGGACTGTTGCTCAGTGGTCCAAAGTACTTTTATCAGATGAAAGCAACTTTTACATGTCATTCGGAAATCAAGGTGCCAGAGTCTGGAGGAAGACTGGGGAGAGGGAAATGCCAAAATGCCTGAAGTCCAGTGTCAAGTACCCACAGTCAGTGATGGTCTGGGGTGCCATGTCAGCTGCTGGTGTTGGTCCACTGTGTTTTATCAAGGGCAGGGACTATGCAGCTAGCTATCAGGAGATTTTGGAGCACTTCATGCTTCCATCTGCTGAAAAGCTTTATGGAGATGAAGATTTCATTTTTCAGCATGACCTGGCACCTGCTCACAGTGCCAAAACCACTGGTAAATGGTTTACTGGCCATGGTATTACTGTGCTCAATTGGCCTGCCAACTCTCCTGACCTGAACCCCATAGAGGATCTGTGGGATATTGTGAAGAGAAAGTTGAGAGACGCAAGACCCAACACTCTGGATGAGCTTAAGGCCGCTATCGAAGCATCCTGGGCCTCCATAACACCTGAGCAGTGCCACAGCCTGATTGCCTCCATGCCACCCGCATTGAAGCAGTCATTTCTGCAAAAGAATTCCCGACCAAGTATAGAGTGCATAACTGAACATAATTATTTGAAGGTTGACTTTTTTGTTTTAAAAACACTTTTCTTTTATTGGTCGGATGAAATATACTAATTTTTTGAGATAGGAAATTTGGGTTTTTATGAGCTGTATGCCAAAATCATCAATATTAACCACTTGCCGACCGCACACTCATAACGTGCGTCGGCAAAGTGGCAGCTGCAGGACCAGCGACGCAGTACTGCGTCGCCAGCTGCAGCCTAATTAATCAGGAAGCAGCCGCTCGTACGAGCGGCTGCTTCCTGTCAAATCACGGCGGGGGGCTCCGTGAATAGCCTGCGGGCCGCCGATGGCGGCTCGCAGGCTAGATGTAAACACAAGCGGAAATAATCCGCTTTGTTTACATTTGTACGGCGCTGCTGCGCAGCAGCGCCGTAAGGCAGATCGGCGATCCCCGGCCAATCAGCGGCCGGGGATCGCCGCCATGTGACAGGAGACAGCCTGTCACTGGCTGCACAGGACGGATAGCGTCCTGTGCAGCCCGGCTTACCAAAGGGGGCCAGGTAGGAGAGGGAGGGGGAGCATTTCGCCGCGGAGGGGGGCTTTGAGGTGCCCCCCCCGCCAGCCACTCGCAGGCAGCAGAGATCAGACCCCCCCAGCACATCATCCCCATAGGGGGGAAAAAAGGGGGGCAATCTGATCTCCCTGCCTGCACCCTGATCTGTGCTGGGGGCTGCAGAGCCCACCCAGCACAGATCAATCAAACTAGCGCTGGTCCTTAAGGGGGGGTAAAGGGTGGGTCCTCAAGTGGTTAAAACAATAAAAGGCTTGAACTACTTAAGTTGTGTGTATTTGAATCTAAAATATATGAAAGTCTAATGTTTATCAGTACATTACAGAAAATAATGAACTTTATCACAATATGCTAATTTTTTGAGAAGATCCTGTATACCTTTTTGTTTATCTCATTGTTAGTAGCTCTGTTGTGTATGTCTCCCAGCAGTAAATATGATGACCTGTAGGCTTACGGTGAATCAAACAACATGAATGAATTGCATGATTAGTATCAATCATTTCTTGATCTTTGCTCTATTTTTATTTTTTTTCTTCATACTACTAATTTTTACCGATAATTAAAGTATCAATAATATCTACACGTTCTCCCTTCCTCACACTAAACTTTTCTCCTGACACCTAACATTACCTTCTACCTCCCTGTACCTAACACTTACCTCCCCACTCTGTGTCTTACACTAGCCTCCCTCTACAAGCTTAACACTAACCTAACCATTATAGCTGAACCTGTTCCATCATACGAACACTTCGGCCATGCCACAACTCACAACTGATCTAATCGCCGCCTCTACTTCTATAATAGTTTCGCTACAGAGTCGAACTCATAACTATTCCAAGCGGCGCCCCTACTATTCCATTATAGTGTAGCGGAACTCATAACCATTGCGTGTGCTCAGCAATATGCCCTGCTCCTGTGCTCCGTGGCCAATCAAAGCCACAAATAACTTTGCAGTCTACACCATCATGCCCAGTATCCTGGGCTAAGTGCCCTGCTTTGTTTAAAATTCATAACTATACAATATACAGATTACTTATAGGTTGTGTTTATTTAATGTTTAAACTGTGTTTACTAATGAAATTGTAGCTTACCATCAGAAGAAATGCAATGGGCTCCAGATTTGTGTTTTGCTTTTTTTTCCTCACAGCCTCATTTTAAAGGGACTCCGAGCAGTGCAGAAACTATTGAAAGATGCATACCATTTTGAAGCTCTCTTTCTCCTCTTTCCAACGACACATAAACCGCCGCCCTACGCCTTTTAGTTTTCAATATGTTCGCGATCGAAATTGTGGTGGCCGTGATTTCGATCGCAAAAATAGCAAAAACTAAAAGGCGTAGGGTGGCGGTTTATATATCGTTGGAAAGAGGAGAAAGAGAGCTTCAAAATGGTATGCATCTTTCCATAGGTTCTGTACTGCTCAGAGTCCCTTTATTTGCCCTTATGCTGAAAGAGTATTGAAATTGGTGTGTGACGGTTCTGTCCCTGGACTTTATTGCAACTGGCAAGCTTTTTGCACCCGCGCTGTGTTCTGTAAAGCAAGCTTCAGCAAACCTTGTTTAATTCACTTGCAAACTGTCTTGGTCCGCTACTGAAGAGCATATTACACTAAGGTCAGTGTGGTTTTCTCATTTAAACTCCTAACTTTATTGCTTTAACCAGCCAACAGAGAGAACAATTAATGTTGAAAATGTAATAGTAGCCCCGAGTAATTCCAGAGAAATGTAAGCCCAAGGGACAAAAGCTCCATCACATCTGGCAGGCTGTGTCATTGTCTGAAACTATTATATGCAGCCCTGCTGGCACAGGGTGTTGCATGTCCACTATCCAATTACTACTGAGCTGATTCTCTTTTTGTAGATGTATTCCTTTCTGGGTCAGAGACAAATTGCTCTTATAAATCTTTTGCTTGTTTTCTCAGTTCAGCCCATAATGATAAATTGAATTCATAGCTGAAGCTGTGTGTGAGAAAAAATGTAAAGCATAACATCCTAAGCAAGAATCACAAATGAAGAGCGGGAGATAAAGATGTGGGTAGAAGGGAATGTTCCAGTAATATGAGGAAATTTATAAAGAAATGAGCTTTGGCCCAGCACAGTAAAATTGCTGGCAGCTAAATATTACAACAGCAGTTCCCAGTTCTTTCTCACTCAGTGCCAGCATTCGTGTGTAGTGGCATATTCTCATACCTACATGCAAATGGATGTTGCATTGCATTCCCACAGATTATGTGAGACTAATATAGGTTCCTTCAATGCTTTCCAAATACAGAAATACATAAATAATAAGTATTCAAAAATCAGCTCAGTTAAGGCTAAAAACATATTAGACGACTGGAATGACCTGCTGGCCTGTGTGTCTTAGGCAAGATTTCCTGATAATAAGTTGTGTCTCCGCCCCTTCTGAGAAGGCCCCATGAGAGAGGTCACTCTCTTCCACATGGAGTCCTAAATGTTCCGTTTAATCTACAGCTTTAGTTAAACACTTCGGGATTTCAGCCAAAGATTTTTTTTAATTTTCCACAGGGAGGAGGGTTAGAACATAGTTTTTACGGTAATTAGTGTCCCCCATTAAGGAAACTGTTCTTTCTGTTCCAGGAATGTAATGGCATATTAATATAAAACTATTTTTAAATATGTACACATTTGTAGTAAGAGAAGATTTTGAGCATATTTCAAGTTATGCTCTTCACACAGGCAGCCCGAAAAGTTGGCAACGAGAAATTGTTGAAAGTTTTCAGCCATTTGTTGTTGATATTGTTGAATGAATAGAATCACTCTATCTGTGTTTACCTTTGTGCACAGTAATGGTACATTTTTTAGTAAATTTTAATTTTTTTCAGTCTGTTTATTCAGATTGTATTGTTTAAAAACAGAGAAGCTGGTGGGTCCAGTCAATCCTAAACGATTTGATAATGGATCATTTCCTTAACGAACTGGTCGATCGACACAACAGATTCTTTCCATACATAAAAAACTGGTTTCTATATTGGAAATGGTTAAGATCCTTTAATGTTGGGGATCAATTACAAATTATCTTTTCTATCAATTTAGATGATCTGAATGAAGGTAGCTACGCTCGCTAAAAATTGCAAGGCTAATGGGGCAATTTCAGTAATCTCCGGGACATTGTAGCACACCTCATAGTGCAGTGACCGGGAGCTGTGTTCAGTGAATTTGGAAATTAGCAAATGGTTCCAATTGCGGATGGTTAAATAATTCTGAATTGGTTTTCTGAGTAGGGATGGTTGTGACGCTCTGCGGTTCCCGAGAACACCGTTTATTTGTCATGTGAGCGATAAATGCAAGTTTCTTTGCAAAAATAGTCAACATGACATTTTTGCTTTAAATCCACTGTTTTTTTCCTCTCTCCTTCCTGGCTCTGTCTCTAATTACATGGCTTCTCTCACCCAAGTGTGACCAGCGGGTTTCCTGGCATCCAGGTCCCCCAACCAGGCAGAGAGAGAGAAATCTCACACCTACACTGCTCTTTTTTAGACTGCTAGGCACCGACCCAGCAGGTGTCCAACACATAGCAGCCTTTTGACGTGAGTTGAAAGAAGACAGGAGTGATCCTTGTCACGCCAACTGGAGACTCCCAAAAGTTCAATAAACCTTACAAGCTATATTTAATAATAGGCACAGTTTTGTAATATTTCTGGCGTTCCCAAGATCGCAGGTCCCTCAAATTCACGGAGTTTATTAGATTCCACATGACACTGGTTCTGAGAGGTTTCCTTACCAATCGGACCCCCAGAACTGAAGTAAGACTGTTTTAAAATAACCCTCTAATACCCCAGGGGTCTGACCCCTCAAGTGTGATATCAGTGTTCTCGATAAATTCTGACAAACCTAAAAATGTTATTAGATTTAACATAACCTGTATGGTTTTGTAGATAGACTACCTATGATTCAGATATATTCCTGTGTCATATCTCATGTTCCAAAGAGGTGTGTGATCCATGCCCCCTAACTCCTCCTTGCTGAAGTGAGGGGTATAACTTAACTGGGCCCCGGTTGCTCAGGGTCCATCATCTGAAATCTTTTGCCTAACAACATCCTGGCAGCCAGCTGGACACTGGCGCAAAACCTCCATCTTAGATTAGGTCTCACAAAGGCCTCCGGCCGCATGGCAACCGCCATTTTGGACTTCCTCCAAAGACTTACAATTGCTGCATGGACTACCAATAACAGTATTTGAACTGTATATTAAGACATTCTGTTTCTTTTCATCTCTATTCTCTTTCTATCAAACCAATCTGTTCTACCGGACAGTTATATCTACCTGTGGGCTAAATTATGCTGTATGTGTATGTAGTTTTAGAATAAACGATTTTATCGTTCAGTCTTGTCCCTGTTCTGGTCATCTGACTGTTGCTATAACGGATCTGCCCTCAGTCAGTCACACTACCGCATTGTTTTATTATTTGCTTATAAATTGTTGATTTGCTAGCTAGGTTGTAAATAACCGTTTCTTCCTTCTAGGATTAGCTAGTACCCGATTTCCTGTGCGAAATCGATAACTTTAGTTTCTCGATTGGGCATACAATTCGAGATTGCATCATATATGGACCAGGTAACCTTTCTTTAAACGTCACATTGCTCACAGTCTTTAAGCCTTCGGAAGTGACTATTCCCCGAACAGTGACTGGAGCATGTCGAACGCGATTGAGCTGGCTACCATATTATGATAGTGTTGGGGTCTCTTCACCCTAGTTGGAGACTGTCTGCTCCATCCATCCAAAACCAGACAGTGGTGGCAGTGAATTTACCCGATTTCCAGCGTGAAATGGATATTTTAGTTTACCGATTGTATATACAATCGGGATTGTACATGTATGGGCACCTCGAACCAATCTTAACCGTTTACTACGCACACAGTGAATTTGCCTCCACCAGCCTCTAGTGCATGAGACCTGCATGGCAACAGTGGCCTAGTAATAGGCGATTGGTGAGGGATTGTCCCATTACATATTGTCGGCAGCTGCACGATCAATTTTCATTGTCAGTCTGTTCATCCTATTTCTTGCGTATGCTAACAGGAGCAGATTAGACGGGATTGGCCCGCTCTGTCTTCCTCTGACGATCCAGCAACCGGTCTTTGTTGTCCGTCTGCACCCGTACTTCCTGCGGAGCAGATGGGACGGGATCGTGAGGCTGGATTGTCACATGGTTAATGAGATGCAATAATTCAGAGTTCATGCAGGATTATGCACATTTTTTATGCAAATACTGTATCTGCAGCCTGAAAATGAACCAATCCAATTCCACCTTGGGGGGCCCATTTTCAAGCTGCGTACATTTGCATACAAAATTTGCATAATCCTGCATGAACTCGGAATTATTGCATCTCATTGACCATCCCTAGTTCTGGTCACAGTGTGCAGTTGTTCTATAAAAGGATGGAAGGCTGCTCAGCTTCTGTGGATGGCAGTGATGAAGGCGTATTGGAAAGTATAGCTTGGATATGGCTCTGTGGATAGGGCTAGTGAGAGTGGTGTTACAGGATACCCAGTTATGTCTTATGGGATTGTCTGCAAGTTGGACAATATGGCTCTGAAAAATAAGGAAGCCATGCAATACATTTACAGTTCTGGATATATACCTGCTTTTCTCATTTCAATTATTGTAAATATTGTTACCATTTATCTGTTATTGGATTTGGAATCCTTGTGCAACAATGTTCTTCTGGTTTATTTATTTATTATTTATTTTATTTATTTATTGTATTTATAAAGCGCCAACATATTACGCAGCGCTGATTTAAAGTGGATCTACACTTTTCAGTATGGCTCAGCCCTCCACCAGCAGCTCATTAAAAATGAACTAAGCAGAACCATTTTTCTTGGTAGAATACCACATTTTTAGAAATGTTACCGCAAGCTTAGGGCAGAAATACTGCATGTTTTCCTGCACTTTAGGAAAATTGCCAAAAAATGGTCACATGCGGGAAAATCTTTCAGGGTTTCAAAAAATACTAGAAAATACCAAAAGCGGTATTTCCCAGACAAGAATATTTTTACAGCGTAGGCTACCAGAATTGAGGCCATTGTGATTCAGATACTACTAATACCAGAATATCAACAGGACTGCCAGACAATCGGTATTGTTTAAAAGGAAATAAATATGGCAGCCTCCATAACACTCTCACCTCAGGTTCCCTTGAAATAATGTATAAAAGAATCATGTAAAGGGAAGCAAAATTCAAGAAACGTGAGATCTTAAATCTAATTACATATGGCTTATAAAATTATATTTCTTTTTGTTGAATAAAATCCTATATAATAAAACCCATAGTGTCCCTGCGTCATTCTCCTCCATTCCATGTGTCCGTGTTTTTGCACTACTGCGCATGAGTTGGGACAGGAGGAGGATGGGGACAGGGGGCGGGCGACTGTTGGTGCGGGAGGAGTGCGCGCATGCGCATTGACATGCGGGACAGACCTAGAGCCTGTTTTAAACGGGCTCAGGTCCCCTAGTTGCTGCATAAAATTGCTTTTAAAGGGACACTGTAGGGGGGTCAGGGGAAAATGAGTTGAAGTTACCCTGGGCTTCTAATGGTCCCCCACAGACATCCTGTGCCCGCGCAGCCTCTCCCCAATGCTCCGGCCCCGCCTCTGGTTCACTTCTGGAATTTCAGACTTTAAAGTCTGAAAACAACTGCGCCTGCGTTGCCGTGTCCTCACTCCTGCTGATGGCACCAGGAGCGTACTGCGCAGGCCCAGTATGGTCTGTGCCTGCGCCGTGTGCTCCTGGTGACATCAGGGGAAGCGAGGACACGGTAACACAGACACAGTGGTTTTCAGACTTTAAAGTCTGAAATTCGAGAGGTGAACCGGAGGCGGGGCCAGAGCATTGGTGAGTGGCTGCGCGGGCACAGGATGTCTGCGGGGGACCATTAGAAGCCCCGGGTAACATCAACTCATTTCCCCCCGACCCCCCTACAGTGTCCCTTTAAGTTAAAAAAGAGCAAATTGAAATGAAGTAATGTTCTTAACTTATCCATCACCCCCCCACAAAAGGCTGTTTGTTATTTTATTTTAAAAAGACAAAAAAGAAGAAGACAAAAAAGAAACCGAGAGCCCAATATAGTGTAGTATCTCTGTGACAATTGGTCAGATGTACAACAAGGCAATGGTTATACTCACAAACGTGGGTTACCACAAAGGCAACCACTGGATAGGCAGGCGGGGAGAATTATGACCTGACCCTGCTCAGGTAAAAGAAGTCGCTCTCTGTAGACAGGAAGGAATGGGGATACACCCCTCCACCAAGGGTGGACTAGATAATTGGTAGAGTAGTAACACAGAGGCGCCAAGTAGAATAAAAAGCGATTAAAAACCGTTTAAAAAGGGGGAAGTTGGTGGACTCACCTCCCTCATGTAAAGACAAACCGGGCAGTGGGACGTTAATCACAGTATAAAGTAACTTTTATTAAAAGCTCCAAAGTTGCAAGGCGTTTCACAGGTCACAATCCCGCTTCATCAGGCAAAAAGTTTGGAGGGTTCAAAGTCGGGGGAAAAGCCTGGCTAAACGTCTTCTCAGAGTGATAAGAAGTTTAATAATTAGAATTCAGAGTTAACAATCTCTATAAAATAATTATTTGTGAAATGATCCACAGGAGCATTATGTAATGAGCAGTTACCAAATATTACGCGCCATAAAAGATTACCTTTTTATACTTTCAGAAAGTACAAAGGCAGCACAAAATGGGAAGCATTACAAGACTGCTATAGTTGAATGAAGAAAGTGTTATAAAGTATAATTATTTCCCCATAGCTCAGTATTTCCACTTCATCAACAAATAAGAAGCATTGCAGCTGTCAGCAGAAGTGTGAAAGAAAACAATTACACACTTCCTAGGAAAATCTTCCCATGTCATTCGAAGAAACTAGAACATTCTCAGTGCTGGAGATACTGTACATTAAGGCTAGTTGGCTCTGGTCTGGTGGTGCAGTAATGTGTATCCCAGTGTTGCTGTCTGTCAGAGATTGATGCTTGTTGTGGAATGCACTGTAAAGAAAAGGTTTAAGGATATTTAGTAATGCCTCAACTGCATCTGCTGTTCTAAATGAACTGTGCATACTTTAAAACTGACATAATGCCTATTGACTACAAGGACAACGTGCCCTCTCTTCAGCAATGGGCTGGGAATTATCATCGCCACCATTTCCTTTGGGCTGTGTTTTTATGTGACTTCAAGGAAAGGGTTTAAAATAGGCCTACTAATTAAATATGTTTATAAAGTTCATATTTTCTTCAAAGGACTCTGCCAGAAAGAAAAACTTGTATATGCATTGCCGCAGGATTAGGCTGACATGGTAATAGTCATTTACTGACTTTTTTTGCACAGTAAGAAAAGGATTAAAGTAAGAAGAGACTTATTTAGAATGCTGTAATTTATCGTAACAATAAATAAAGTGCACTTTGGAAAATATATGCAGTCCTGAACAAATTAAAATTCAAAGACCTACTCCCTGAACTGCAAAAGGGATAAAGAGGCGCCTCAGGATGGATACAATTCTTAAAGCTAATGGGAACCGATTTAGAAATAAAGTCCGATACTCACCTAAGGAGAGGAAAGGCTCGGTCCTAAAGAGACTTCCCTCTGCTCTCCTGGTGCCCGGTCCCACTCAGGATCCCCCGTAGCAGTATTCGACCAGTTCGGTCAAATACTGCCACTTCCGCCGCCGAAGGGAGGTTTCCTGAAGATGGGCCGCTCCATACTGCGCATGCTCTATGATGCACTCGCACGTGTGGTGCTCGCGCGTGTCTATGACTCACATTGCGCGTGCGCAGTATACCTGTCTTCGGGAGGACTCGGTTCCCGAAGACTTCCGAAGTCCCCGTGGCGGGGGATTTGAACGGAGGATCCTGAGGGCACCGGGAGAGGAGAGGGAAGGCTCATTTAGACTCAGAGCCTTCCCTCTCCTTAAAGAGACTCCGTAACAAAAATTGCATCCTGTTTTTAATCATCCTACATGTTCCAAAAGCTATTCTAATGTGTTCTGGCTAACTGCAGCACTTTCTAATATGACAGTCTCTGTAATAAATCAATGTATCTTTCCCCTGTCAGACTTGTCGGCCTGTGTCTGGAAGGCTGCCAAGTTCTTCAGTGTTGTGGTTCTGCTATGAACTCACCCTTCCTGGCCCCTCTATGCATACTGCCTGTGTGTTATTTAGATAAGAGAGAAGAGAGAAGCTGCTCTAATCAGCTGGATAAATCGTCCTCTGAGCTGGCTGGGCTTTCACATACTGAGGAATTACAAACAAGGGCAAAGCTGTTTGCAGGAAGAAAAGAGCAGCCTGAAACTTCAGTGCATGGGGGAAAGAAACACACAAATGATCTCTTGAGATTCAAAAGGAATGCTGTATACAGCCTGCTTATGTATGGATGTATTTTCTATGTGTGGACATACTGTTAGAGATGTGGCGAACGGTTCGGGAACCGTTCGCCGGCGAACATCTCTAAATTCATGGGCCTCTTACTACTTCCGGGTCGCAATGACTCGGAGTAGTACGCCTGCGCTGCCCGGCGGAGCGCGTCCTAGATCGCGCTCCCGTTGCCGGGCACTCTCTGCGCATGTGCGTGACGTCATGAGTGAGATTTTGCCACCTGTGACACAAAGGGGTGGTTTACTTTATCAAGTGCCCTTGTGGTCTGGCCTATGTGGGACAGACCACTAGGGATATTAAGACTAGATTGAATGAACACAAAAGTAACATCAAAAAACCTAAAAAGCTCACCGGTGATGAAAAAGAGGATAAAAGAAAGGACCCCCCACTTGCCAGACACTTTGCAGAGTGTAAGCCAACTGCGCTGACAGGTGTTGGAGGTGGTCCCAAGACATGAAGGCAGGGATCATGTCAGGGGCATAGCTAGAAATTACTGGGCCCCATAGCATAAAACTTTGATGCCCTCCTCCCCCCCCACACACACACACGACCTTCCAATGCCACAGACCTCGAACCTCCCATCCAAACATTCCTCCAGGACCCTCCACCCCAACATTCCCACACCCCTCTAAGTACAGTATAAGTAGCCAGGTCTATAGGTGTCCCCAGTTTAGGTAGTAGTCAGGGTAGTAACTAGAAATCACTGGGCCCCCTTGTTTTAACTCATACATGAACATTAAGGAAAATTCAAGTTGAAAATAAACTGTGAAGATAAACAATTTCATCCATCCTACTCCTGAAAAAAATATATTCATTTTTTTACTACCTCCCAGTTTTATTTTCTGTTTTAAAAAGCTAAAAAAAGTAGGTTTAATGCTATTGTCTCATATGATGATGATTCAGCTTTTCCCCGAGTCTCACAGTTAGCAATCATGTGACCCCCAACAAGACAAATTCAGCAATCATGAGGCCCCTATCAAGACAAATTCAGCAATCATGAAGCCCCCAACATGACAAATTCAGCAATCGTGAGGCCCCCAACAAGACAAATTCAGCAATCATGAGGCCCCCAACAAATCATGAGGCCCCCAACAAGACAAATTCAGCAGTCATGAGGCACATAAATAGACAGCATTTCACATAATTAGGCAGAAAGCCCCCTTAATATGGTAGACACCTCTCACTTAGCTTCTGAATTCTCCTGTACTGGCTGCTGTGCCTGGCAATACTGTTTTTGGCTGGATTGGGGATGATGTGCGGGCTGAAAGGCCAGGCAGCGATGCTGTGGCCTGGTTGGCGGTGATGCTGTGGCCGGGTTGGCTGGCAGTGATGCTGTGGCTGAGTTGGCGGTGATGCTGTGGCTGGGTTGGCTGGCGGTGATGCTGTGGCCGGGCTGGCGGTGATGCTGAGCTGTGCTTGGCTGGTTGAAGTAAATGCTGGCCTGACTGGTGGTGATGCGGTGGCCTTTTTGATAGTGATTCTGGGCTGGTTGGCTGGTGGTGATGCCAGGCTGGCTGGCCTGGATAGTTTAGGGGGTGACAGGTGCCCCCTAGTTAAGGTAGCACCAGGAGTCCCCCAGTTTAGGTAGTGACAGGAGCCCCCCAGTTAAGGTAGTGACAGGAGCCCCCCAGTTCAGGCAGTGACAGGAGTCCCCCAGTTCAGGCAGTGACAGGAGCCCCCCAGTGTAAGTAGTGACAGGTGCCCCCCAGTTCAGGTAGTGACAGGGACCCCCCCAGTGTATGTAGTGACAGGAGCCCCCAGTTTAGGTTGTGAGTGACAAGGACCCCCAGGTTAGGTAGTGAGTGACAGACGCCCCCCAGGTTAGGTTGTGAGTGACAGGGACCCCCAGATTAGGTAGTGAGTGACAGGCGCCCCCCAGGTTAGGTTGTGAGTGACAGGGGCCACCCAGGTTCGGTTGTGAGTGACAGGGGCCCCCCAGGTTAGGTAGTGAGTGACAGGCGCCCCCCAGGTTAGGTAGTGAGTGACAGGCGCCCCCCAGGTTAGGTTGTGAGTGACAGGGACCCCCAGGTTAGGTAGTGAGTGACAGGCACCCCCCAGGTTAGGTTGTGAGTTACAGGCACCCCCCAGGTTAGGTGGTGAGTGACAGGGGCCCCCCAGGTTAGGTTGTGAGTGACAGGCGCCCCCCAGGTCAGGTTGTGAGTGACAGGCGCCCCCCAGGTTAGGTTGTGAGTGACAGGGACCCCCCTAGGTTAGATAGTGAGTGACAGAGACCTCCCAGGTTAGGTTGTGAGTAACAGGCGCCCCCCAGGTTAGGTTGTGAGTGACAGGCGCCCCCAAGTTAGGTTGTGAGTGACAGGGACCCCCAGTTAGGTTGTGAGTGACAGGCGGCACCCCCCAGGTTAGATTAGACCCCCCCTCCCCCCGGGCCTGCTCAGGGCCGTTTTTGGGGTGCTGGAGGGGTGGCAGCATGAGGGGAGAGCTTGGTGGCAGGTCGGCAGGGAGGGGGGAAGGCCCCCCTCCCTCACCTTGGGCTCTCCCCTCTGCGCTCTCCCCTCCAGCATTAAATAGGCTATATGCAGGCGGCGGGGCAGCGGCGACAGATACATACCTTCCGTGCGCTCCAAGGATGCGTCCCTCTCTAGCCTCTGACGCGACTTCCGGTATAAACAGAAGAGAGAGACGCATCCTTGGAGCGCACGGAAGGTATGTATCTGCCGCCGCATCCCCACCGCCTGCATATAGCCTATTTAATGCTGGAGGGTAGAGCGCAGAGGGAAGAGCCCGAGGTGAGGGAGGGGGGGGCCCGTCCCCCCTCCCCACCGACCTGCCACCAAGCTCTCCCCTCATGCTGCCACCCCTCCAGCACCTAGCGGGGCATCCTGCTGCGGGCCCCCTGTGACAGTAGGGCTTGCTATGGTTGCTATGGCTATTGCTATGCCCCAGATCATGTAAAGGAACTTTTGAGGAGGGAGGCCTGGTGGATGGACGAGCTGGGGACGCAGTCACCAGGAGGCTTGAACAAGGATTTTAGTCTCCTCTAAAGTTAGCTGTTCATAGGGTTAATGTTGCAATGTGATTTGGATCCCGCCCCCCAATGTTAGGTGTGGCTATTTGAAATGCTTCTATAAAAGTTGTATTCGTGTGATGGACTTCGAGCACTTGAGAAAGGGCACCTCGCCCGAAATGTTGTGCTGGTTGTGTTATGCTGTATACACCTATTTAATACTCAAATAAATGGGAATCGTTGGATAAGAATCCGCTGAGGGTTGAGCTCCTTATGGGATACGTATAGATTGATTTAACTTTCTTGGAGGATTGGTGACCCTTCCTACCATAGGAACTCCTCATGATATATTAACTGCCTGAAGCCCGCAGACACCCCTTTGTGTATTGTGGTCAACAAGTTTATCCCAACCTTTTTGTGTCCAGGAGGCATAGGGGTAATTGGGGGACTTATGTGAAACCTGGATACTTCCATTATCAATAATAGAACTTTTCCCACCCAGATAAATAGGGAAAGAGTAAAGTTCCCCTTACCTATGTAATATTAACTTAACATTTTTTAATAACACCATGAGAAAAGGACCACCATGAGAACAGGGATCCAGACCTCGTGCAGCATAACTTTATATGAGCAAGGTTGATTTGCATATTCAAAGGATGATTTGCATATTCAGCAGTAATGCACTGTGAGACTCCTCATGTGCACACTCCAACTTGAAAAATCACAAATACCTTCTGTTTTAAGAAGGCACATTTCTGTTTCGTATAGCAGTTTAGTAAGAGGGCGGTTTGGTCCTTTTTAGCCTTTACACACTCCTAGGAGTTCTGGTTCACCATGAGCTTGCTTGGCAATCTGTTATTTTAGTTGTTTCAAGTCCTACCTCATATAGCCACATTAATCCATGCCATGCATTGATGAGGACCAACCAGTCCAAAAACAGTCTGAATGCATGTTGGATTATTGTGGCTCTGTACATTTAACAAGCTGACACATCATTGCATTCCAGCGGTTCTGGAGGTGTATTTAGCTTTCATGGAATCAGAATCAATGGGCTTTATTCACTAAGACAAATAGCACGCCTTATCAAAGTTAACATGCCTTATCAGAGTAGCATAGCAAACTTATGCCTGCTAATTGGCAATAACGAGAGCTCCACTTGTCCTGCCCTGAGCCCCTGCGGGTTCGTAGAATTATGCTACTCTGATAAGGCGCGTCAACTTTGATAAGGCATGCTATTTGTCTTAGTGAATCAACCCCCATTTATTTGGCCAAGTGAGTTTGCACTGAATTTGATTTGAATTTGACTTGACAGTTGCTTAACAGACACAAGCAAAACAAAACAAAACAATACAAGGGCAGACAGTATATGAATATTACAAGTCAGGGAGAGTATGTAAGTTATAGTTGCAGTGAACAGGGTGAGAAGTGTTCATTTTAAGTTCTGTGCTGAATACTTTCAAGTCCTAGGAGATCGAGCACGGTTCTGCATAAAGCGTGGCTTCCGTCTGAGGGAAAATGCGAACACTAGCCTAACTCGTCCTACTCCTAACATTAACCTACCCTGGCTATGGACATGAAAAGGAGGAAGCCCCAGGTAAGTAGATCAGCATTTATTAATTTTCACGTATCCTTTAACCACTTCTCTCCCAAGGGTTTTTACCCTCACAGACCAGAGCAATTTTCACCTGTCAACGCTCTTCCTTTTCATTTGCCAATAACTTTTTCAATACTAATCACAACAAAAATGATCTATACCTTGGTTTTTTCTCCACAAACTAGGCTTTTTGGGGGTGATATTTGTTTTCAGTAATTACTTTACTGTCTATGCATTTTAATGGTAAAAAAAAAGGAAAAAACTGAAAACATACACAATTTCTCCAATTCCATCCCCTGTAGTTTTAAAATAAACAATGCTACCATACATAAAACCCACACATTGTATCTGTCTATTGGTCCTGGTTATCACAAGATTTGAATTATGTCCCTAGTACAAAGTGTGGTGACAATATATTATTTGGAAATAAAGGTGTATTTTTTTCTATGTTGTGGTTTTCGTTTTCTCATTGCACACTACCAATGGTTACAAGCCCTTATTAGAAAAAATAAGAGTAATACACCCTCATGGCATACATATTTGAAAAACTGAAACCCTAAAGTAACTATTTATGTATTCTCTTATCAATTCTGTCACTTTTGTTTTTTTTTTACAAGTGTTTTATTTTGGTATAAAGTATATGAAAATAAGTTTATTGCTTCTTATTCAGTTTGCCGCAAAAAAATAAAATAAAAAAAAAATCAAATGTCATAAGCCTCAGATCTCAAACGACCCAAGTTCCATTATCTCGCTTGTCACAATTAAAATAATACCATACCCTATATGCATAATCAGACACCTTTTTGGCCACATAATACATTGTTAGCCATGAGCAGCACCAATTGATTTTTCAAGGAGATTGTTTTGCACAAAAAGCAATACAGTCATTCTTTCTTAGAAAAGCCCATGGAGCATCTGATCAATCAAGAAAAGCCACAAATGTCACTTCATTCTGAAAACTAGAGACCCAGGCCTACTCAGATATACATATTTTGTAACATTTGTACTTATGCGGTTTTTTTAATTGTACCATAACTTTAAAGGATACCCGAAGTGACATGTGACATGATGAGATAGACATACGTATGTACAGTGCCTAGCACACAAATAAATGTGCTGTGTTCCTTTTTTTTCTTTCTCTGTCTGAAAGAGTTAAATATCAGGTATGTAAGTGGCTGACTCAGTCCTGACTCAAGACAGGAAGTAACTACAGTGTGAACCTCACTGATAAGAAATTCCAACTATAAAACACTTTCCTAGCAGAAAATGGCTTCTAAGAGCAAGACAGAGATAAAAAAGGGAAATTTCTTATCAGTGAGGGTCACACTGTAGTCACTTCCTGACTGAGTCAGGACTGAGTCAGCCACTTACATACCTGATATTTAACTCTTTCAGACAGAGAAAGAAAAAAAGGAACACAACATAGTTATTTGTCTGCTAGGCACTGTACATACATATGTCTATCTCATCATGTCACATGTCACCTTGGGTATCCTTTAAGAATGGTATTTTTTACAGTTTTTTTTCACTTTGGCACAAAAAAAATCAAATGGCTTAGGCCTCAGCTCTCAAACACCAAAAATGTTACTCTCTTGCTTGTCACGGTTAAAATGATACCCTATATACACAAGCAGATAGCATTTGGCCACGCAATAAACAGTTAACCATGAGCAGCACCAATTGATTTATTAAGGCCATTTTTTGCACCAAAATTAATACAGTCATTCTTTCTTAGCAAAGCTCATGGAGTGTCAAAAAAAGCCATTAATGTCACCATTCTGAAAACTAGAGACCCGGGCCGAATTTAGCTAAGGTTCCCTTTAGGCAGGGAACACACTAGATGCGTTTGTTTGCATTTTGCCATGGATGGCAAAACGCGCACGATTCTACAGTGTACGTGCACCCACTTCAGCACGTGCACACACATGCTCCCCCAGGTACATGTGCACGTATGGCAGGAAACACACTTATAGGGCCATTTTCCCCTGCGATTCCTGGGTCTCTGTTGGCTTTTGCGTTTCTGTGTAATGCACGTTTCCGCGCTTGCGGCTTCATGTACTGTATGCAAATGTGTGCATCGTGCGGAAAAAAGCAGAAAGTAAATGTAAAAACGTGTGGAAGTTAAGGTTCCCTTCAGGCAGGGAACACACTAGACACGTTTGTGCACATTTTGCCACAGACGGCAAAACGCGCACGATTCTACAGTGCACACGCACGTGCATTTGCACTTGCATGTGCACCATACCTGCACTTGTACCTGCACCGTACCCGTAACTGCGTCCCTAATGCAGGGAACATACTTGCAGGGCTGTTTTCCCCTGCAATTCCCAGGTCTTTGTCAGGTCTTTCGTTTGCATCTAATGCAAATGTTTTTCCGTCAACATTTCTGCTTTTGCGGCGGCATGTACTGTATGCGAACGTGTACATAGTGTGGAAAAAAATCAGAAAGCTGTGCGATTAAAAAATGTGTGGAAGTTAAGGTTCCCTTAGGCAGGGAACACACTAAACGTGCACAATTCTATAAGCTATTGAATTCAATAGCCTTGTGCGGGAAACGTGCGTCGCGACTGTTTGTTTATGTTTTGTGTTTGCGGTTTTCCATGCATTTTTAAATTGTATAACCTTCTGCTTTTTTTCTGCACATCGTGCACATTTGCATAATGTACTTCCCATCAGAAATGTGGAAATGTTCCTAGGAAAACATACATGTTAAGCACGAATGCAAACGCAAATGCCAATGGAGACCTGGGAAACGCAGTGGAAAACGGCCCTACAACAACCCTACCCTAAAGGACAGGTGCGAGGTGAAAAGAGAAAACAAGATCTACTTACTTGGGGCTTCCTCCAGCCCCTGGCACCCTATCTGTCCCTCGCCGCAGTTCTGCTTCCGTTGCAGATGCCAACCTCATCAGGTCGGCATCCTTTGCGCCTGCGCAAGCGCGTGGCCCAGCCAGTCGTGCTCACGTGGCCTGGAGCATATTGCATAGACGCAGAAGTACTGCATCTGCACAGAATGCTCCAGGCCACGTGAGCACGACTGCAAGCGGCGTGGTTACGTGCTTGGGCAGGCGCAGCCAGGTCGGCATCTGAAACAGAGGGGATCCCAGGGACTCTGAAGCCTTGGCAAGGGACAGATAGGCTGCCAGGGGCTGGAGAAAGCCCAAGGTTCTCATTTTGCATCTGTCCTTTAAATTGCACATTTATGCGTGCATGCACGTGCATGTGCACCTACGGGTGCATTAAGAGGAACCAACAGGATGTTTTAATACTACCGGCAGTCCAGTAGTGGTTAATGTGTTAATGTGGAGGCCCTATACTCGAGTATCCCGCACAATTTGGGGATTGAAGCAGTAGATCTGTTCCTGAGTGAATTGGGGATACAATATGTGCCTCACAGCCTCTTTCTCTCATCCCTCTTGCATTTTCTGTTACACAATAATATTTTTGTGTTTGAGGAATCCCACTACCTCCAGGTGCAGGGTGCGGCGATGGGCACCACCTGTGCCCCGTCGTACGCAAACCTGTACCTGGGGGCGTGGGAACGTTTTTTTTTTCTGATGATGGTCTTTCGATGTACCTGTGTCATGTTTTGACATGGCACAGGTACATGGACGACATCTTCATTCTTTGGACAGGAGGTGTGGATCTTTTGCGGGAATTCGTGGTTCGTTTGAACGTGAACGACCGCAATTTGAGATTCACATTACT
This sequence comes from Hyperolius riggenbachi, assembly GCF_040937935.1. NCBI lineage: Eukaryota > Metazoa > Chordata > Amphibia > Anura > Hyperoliidae > Hyperolius > Hyperolius riggenbachi. The sequence continues at coordinate 278,165,427 of NC_090649.1, forward strand.
ATGTGATGCATCCAGTATTCCATTTTTGAATATAAGGGTGGGCATTAATGAGTGTGGTGGTCTCTTTACCCAGCTGTATCGGAAAGATACTTCTACCAACTCCTTGTTACGGGCCGATAGTTTCCACCCTGACCATATGATCAGGGGGATCCCTATGGGTCAGTATCTTCGTTTGAAACGTAATTGTTCACGGGGTGCTGATTTTAAAAGAGAGGCAGATGATCTCCGTGCGCGTTTTCATGCGCGTGGGTATCGTGACAAACACCTAAGGCGTGCCTATCAATGGGCCCACATGAGCAGCAGGGACGCTTTGCTTGGATCGTCCGTGAGCACGAGATGCGGATCTGAAACGCCGAGGTTTTATACTCAGTTTTGTGCGCAACACACATCGATTCAGCATATTTTGGATCGTCATTGGCATATCCTTACAAATGATTCGAAACTTGCCAAGATTGTCTCTGAGAAACCGCAAGTCGTTTTTCGTCGGGCACCGTCATTACGGGACAAATTGGTTGCGAGCCACTTTTACGGGACTGACACAGTTCGCCGGCACTGTGAGGCTCTGGGCACATACACATGTGGGGGCTGCACTATGTGTCGGTATATTTCGGTTGGAAAAACAGTGACGCTCCCCAATGGTCGGCACTGCAATTTATCACATTTTGTGAATTGTGGCACGGTGCTGGTGGTGTATCTTCTGACATGTCCCTGTGGGGTGTTCTATGTCGGTAAGACAAAACGCGATTTACGATCTCGCATGTCAGAACACATCACCAGCATCACTAGTAAAAATATCACCACTGTCCCTAGACCGGTAGCTAGACATTTTAAATCTATACATGGCGGTAACCCCTCGGGGGTCCGTTTCATTGGGTTAGACCGCATTCACCGGACGATCCGTGGCGGCAATAGCGACCGTCTGCTGCTTCAGAGGGAGTCCAGGTGGATCTTTGTCCTACGGGCCATTGATCCACCTGGACTGAATGAGAATAATAGTTATTCCTCCTTTTTACCCATATAATATATCTGACCAGGAGTTGTGTTTTTTTTTTTTTCCCTTCTCCCTCTCGTCTGATCTCTCCCTCTCCCTCTGCGACCTACTTGGGCGTTGCTTGCGGCATTGCCCTAAGCAGCTCCCCAGCATTCCACATTTTTTTCATGTGGATTGTCTTCCCAACTAAAGAAATACTGATCTTTCTTTATCAAATTTTGATGGAAACTGACTTATTGCCATGTTTCTTTGTTTACTAATTATTGGGAGTTTTGCATTCCACCATGTATTTATACACTTGGATATTTCCACATTGGGTTGGTTCTATAATGTTTAAGTAAACTTGCCTTTTTGGGTTTTGACGTATTGTGTTGTCCGTGGCGCCCTTTAGCCTCACCGCTCCCATTAGGTGGGTTGCCTGGGCTTTCTAGTCCCATGCTTTCCACTTTCGATCTCGCCCCCTCCTTTGTGTGGGTTGGTTTTGGGAGGAGGTGTGTGCTTGTGCGTCTCTCCGGACATAGTGGTTTACCTGCGCCTCCCGGCGGCGTTCGCTGCGCCCGCCCCCCCCCCCGGCTCTCTATTGGGTGAGGCTTTGTGCTTCATTTCCTGCTCCATATGGGGATTGGGCCGGGGCGGGTGGGCGGGCGCTGTGTGCGCCGATTGGTGGGCGCTCGCTTCTTATGCGTGTGTGGTGAATGTTGCCTGTGACTGTGCCGCGCCCCCTTTGAGAAAGCCAGAAGTCCAGCGAAACATGTCAGGACAGCGTGGCTTGGCGTCCTGAGGCTGTCCGTGCCCACCAGCCGTGCCGCCATATGACATCTGACCGCTTCTTCTCCTGGCCAGACTCTGCTCAGATGTTTTCTATGGTCTCTCTCCTGGCTAACAAGGACTTCCATTCACACATCAATATAAGCACTGCTTGACAGGGCAGTGGGACTTTTCTGCTAACCATTGGGACAAGCTACCATCTATTGCAGGACTTATTCATTGGACACGCTGAAGGGAGTGGACATCCATCTTCTTGGTGGTATTGTATGCGCTTTTCTTCATTTGGAATATGTAACACACCTTTCCACATTCCTGCATCGCTTGACACATGCAGTGTCTGTCGCTCCTGCCTGTCCTCTAATGAACTTGTGTTTTGCTTTATGCTTACAATGTGTTGCTTTCACCTGCCTGCATCTGCCAATTGAGTGCTGGACTCTGAGAACTTACTAAAGAGCCTACTGGTACCTTTAACCCATGCCTGACTGCATGGTGGCTGTGCTTTATTGTGACTGCTTTGCATCTAAAGACTGCTTATCATACTCCTGAATATAGTAGCAGCTCCATTTTTAGGAAGCCTTGCCTGATATTCCTTTTTTTGCAAAGGACATATGATTTTTTGAGCAAATGATCCAATCCTTATTAGGTGGCCAGGTTTGAATGTTGTGGATGTGGCATGAATGGTGGGCATATTGACGACCAATGGGCTGTGTGTTTTTTTTAAATATGGGTATGTGTCTTGGGTGATAGTTGATAATTAATAATAAAGTTTTGATAATTTTTTTTATACATTATGGCCTCAATTCACTAAGATTTATCAAACACTTTATCAAACGTTTGATAATTTACCTCATGCGTAAAATCTAAATTTGAATTCACTAAAGTGTTAAATATTTATCAAATATTTTATTGATAAAATGTTCAATAAATATATAACATAATATAACACCTTAGTGAATTCAAAATTAGTTTTTACCCATGAGGTAAATTATCAAACGTTTGATAAAGTGTTTGATAAAGCTTAGTGAATTGAGGCCTATGTGTCTGTTGTTTGGAGTATATGCCCTGCTTTAGCCCCTTCTGAATTGTTTTGAGGTTAATGTGTTCCACCTTTACTCTACTCTGTGGATGCATGGGGATATGTGGGAAGAGCTAATCCTCCTGTAAGGAAGTGATTGCACAATGCAACTCTATTAGGAAAGAGGTGCCCTGGGGTGTGGCATGTGGAAGGTTCTCTTACCTTTTTTTTATAGCTGACACAAACCTAAGGACAAAGCCAACCTTTATGCACAACATGTTTCACCGGACACTGCCGGCTTCATCAGGTGACATCTGGAATAATATACACACAGTTGACACAGCTCCTATTTAAAATGACATACAAACGTGTAGACATACGTAAAATGGTCTCTTCCAAATGATATTGCTTTTAGTTCAAGTTTGGTTTCTTTAAGTTGGTTAATTCCTGGCATCTTTCCAAATTCCACAAATAATACAATATTCATGCTGACAAACAAAAAATGATGACTTCTCTTTTTGATCAACTATTCATATAAATAGCTAAAATGTATTGAGAATAAGTTTTTTTTTCCATACTGTTTTGTCATCTGTGAAGGTTGGAACTGTTTTGTCATCTGTGAAGGTTGGAACGTAGGGTAATCTTCCACGTGTCACACCCTAGGCCATCTCTTTCCATTATCAGATGTGCATGGAAATGAGACTGGTGCGTACACCAGTCTCTGTGTAGCTGGGGCCTTGCTTATTGCCACTGTGCATGTGCGCAGCATGGACCCAGACAGCCGTTGAGACAGGACGGGGCCAGTGAGCCGGGTCGGCTTGTGCGCAGGTGGAAGTGTGCGCGGGGTGGGTGCACGCGCATGCGACTGTTAAAAGATAGACCTAGAGTCCATTTCAAAACGGGCTTGGGTCTACTAGTGTGTAATAATTCCTGATATTTTACTACATTTCAGTATACAACCTGTTTTTGACTTTTCTCTGTATCTTGCTTTCCTTGACATTGTTAATACATTATCCATGATTGCTTATGTACCAGATAATTTATTATTCACTATTTTTTTTTTAAACTCAGATACTATGCAAACTAAACTAGTTATACTGTACACTGAATAGTTCTCACGCAGATGCTTCCTCCATAAGAGTGTTCTGTACACTTATAGCCTGAACTGTAACACAGTGCACCCTAGTGGAAATTTTTCATAACACAGTATAGGGAATTGATATTTGCAGCAGAACTGCTATCTCAATATGCTAATCTGAAATGTGTATTTATTATTTTTTTACACTGCAGTACAACAATACATGAGAGCATATAATAGACGTGAAACAGGCAATTAAATTATGGCAGCAGTGAGGAGGTGAAATATGCCTGCAAGAGATTACAATCTAAGCATTATCGCAAATATAGAACGTTTGTAACTAAGGTATCTTTTTCAATAGAAAGGTCTTAATGTGCTGTGATGAGAATATATACTATCTATCAACTATTTATTACATAATATTAGTGCCTGTATAATCTACCCATGTTTGTTTCTTATATTCTGCGGCATCACATAAAATGTTGGTGCTATAGAGATTAACAATAATAATGAGCTGCAATCATTGATGATTCACTGTAACGTGCAAAACATTGTCTCCACACAGAGTTCGCACAGTAATGTGTCCAGATCCGACCTGGGGAAAATATAAGGCAATAATTGTTTACACCATTTTTATCCTTATTTTTCTCAATGATATAATTTATGTAGTACCAGCATCTTTTGTGGCACTGTACAATAGGCAACACATGGTTCATAAAGTTGCATAAACATTTATAGGAACAGAGATAATACATCCTTGAGCTTGTACGTGTAAAATTAGTTATTTGTATCGTCTTTGGATATAGCCGCTATTTTTATATTACTGGTAAAATGGGTGCCAAGAAATACCTTACTATAGTGGAAATTTTACCACCAATAGAAAAATATTGGTAACTATAACGGTATTCTACACCTCCCCCGTTTAACATAATTCTCACACTAACACTCCCTATATATATATATATATATATATATAACACAACCTACACCCCACCTACTCCTACCATTATACTTACATGGCTATAAAACCCCATTTTACCCAAGTGGCTTTAAACCCGCTAATTACAGCTTTCAAAAAGCTGTAAAGCCACTAATTACAGTGCCTACAGGCACATATATATGACAATGTCATCAGGCAAAACACTCATGGATGAACATACCATAGTATCAACTACAAAAGTTCCATATAACATATACTGTACATGGCAACATTTCATTTTCATTGTCAGCTCTAATGGACCAAAATGGACTATGTAAAGATGTAAAAATTATCATATGCAGGTATTGTCAATTTCAGAATTTGCAGAAAGTAAGATGGCATGTCCAGCGGTATAGCTAAGGAGCTTGGAGCCCCAGTGTAAGTTTTACATGGGACCCCAAGTACTATTGATATGGATTATGGATTATATGGAACCCCAATACCTCTCAAGGGCTGCTGCAGTGTTAGAGAAGTATATTTAGAGTAAGGAAACAGTTAGTTAAGGATTACCACTATGTAATGCATATGTAGAGGTGTTTATTACCAGCATAGCACCAATGAAAAGCTAACAGGATGGATGAAGGAGGGCTCCCCTTGGTGCGGTCACAACCTCTGCATCCCCTATTGCTACACCACTGCCAAGGCCACAAAGGCAATACATTCTACAGCTCTGCCCAGTTAGTTTAGATTCCAAAATTTATTAGTAAAACAATGTAAATAAATGTGTCTAACATGGCAGATAGGAGACCAAGTGAAGGAAATTCACGCTTGCTTAAAGGGGAGACATATAGTTCCAACTTCTTCTTGTGTCATGTCACCTTCTTGCATAACCTTGTCATAAACCGTATGAAATATGACTCAGTGGAGTTCCCGCTCAATTGTGTTTTATGAGGTCACAGTCGTGTTTAACCAAAAAGACCCAGGTCACTGAGGCAAGTACAATAAAGCTGACATTAGGGGATGAATTATTGACATTTGACTCCAATTATATGGTGAGCAATGAGCATGTGTGTTCTGATGTTTTCCTGCTGGACAGAATCAAAATCAGAATCAATTTATTTTTCGCCAAGTAAGTTTGCACCTACAAGGAATTTGTCTTGGCAGTTGCTTAACAAACACAAACAAAAACAATACAAGGACAGACAGTGTGAATATTACAAGTTAAGGACATTATAAGTATAGTGGCAGTAAGCAATGTGAGAATTGTTCATGTTTAGTTCTGTGCTGATTACTTTCAGTCCTAGCAGCTCTTACGTGGTTCAGCATTAAGTATGGCTACCGCTTGAGGAAAAAAACTGTTCCTGTGTCTAGAGGTTTTGGTAGCAATTGACCGGAATCTTACTCCTGAAGGCATGCGCTGGAAGATGGAGTGAGCTGGGTGAGAGGGGTCAGAGGCAATTTTGGTTGCTCTCTTTCTGCACCTGTTAGTGTAAAGATCCTGCAGGGAAGGTAAGCTACAGCCAATTATCCTTTCCGCTGATCGGATGATGCGCTGCAGCCTCCCCTTTTCTAATTCTGAGCAGGAGCCGAACCATACAGTCATAGATGATGTTATGGTGGATTCGATGATTGCAGTGTAGAACTGCACCATCAGATTTTGAGATTTTGAGAATTGTACTCTAGACACTATCTGTCTGTCAGAATTGTTTTCTTATGTGTAGCCTTCCATGCATGGATATCTTCTCACACATGGCTTAACTAACACATGTACATTACAAAGCTTTTCATATCTGTTGGCTTTCTATCACAGGGCCTGGCTTAAATCAAGCTTAAACTGTACCTGAGGCATAAAAAAAAACCAGATACTTACCTTACAAGAGAGAAGCCTCTGGATTCTATAGAGGATTCCCAAGTCTTCCTGGCCCTCACCATTGTCGTGCATGGACCCCTTGAGCATGTAATGTAGCCACACTCCTCTTCATGCATGAGTATGGCCATACTGCACCTGCACGAGCATTTATGCATCTGGGCAGTAAAACCAGAGATGCTTGTCCTAGAGTTACTCCTTGCTACTGCGCAGGTGTGGTCAAGCTCATGCAGGTGCAGCACAGCTGTGCTTATGCACGTCAGGAGTGCGGACACAGTCTTCAAGATGGCACTGGGCAGCGGTGTTGGTCTCAAGGAGGATATGGAAAGAGACTTCCCAGGTGCTTCCTTTTTCAAAGATAAGTATATTTTTTTGCATCTGTATTCCTGCTGTGGGTTTTATTATGACTTATAATATCCAACGATCATTTAATATGGTTGGAAAACGTGCAGAACAATGGAGGGCAGAACAGACTTGGACTGTATTTTCAAAAACGTCTTTGCTATGAAGTGGTATATGTTTGCAATCCTTGTCTGGGTAAAATTAGGATACATAAAGCAAGGTTGTAGCTAGAAATCACTGGGCACCACTGTGAAATTTGATTGCCCCCATTCCTAAGTGCCTCCTATGAACCTCCTATGCTACTGCCTTTAAAACTCTGTCACTCCTATGCCTCTGTGTCAACCCCTCCCCCTTAAAGCAAACTGCTCAACTAAATATGTCAGTGTGTCCATTATTGGGTCCTGATACTTACAGAACCCCTCTTTGGTCCCTCTGTTGTGCCACTCTGAACCCTGTTTTGGCACTGACTAGAGACAGTCAAGTGAAAGTTGAAGGAGAGGGCACATGCTCTGTCCCACTCCTTCCTCTCTGAATTTCTGTGCAGGCGCCCGTGTGACTGTGCATGGCAGCTGTGGCTGGAAGCATTCCAGGAATGCACGACATTGGGGATGAGGTGGTGCAGCAGAGGGGGCCTCGACTAAACAGGAGGTCCTGTGAGTATTAAGACTCCACAATACGCACACCGACATATTTAATGAAGCAGTTTGGGGTTCAGTTCAGATGTTCCTCAATTGTCTCCTGTCTACCCACCTCTTTAGCCTTTTTAAAACTGTATCCCCCTTGTGCCTCTGTCTCACCCTTCCCCATTATTGTCTCCTCTGTGTCTTCATCTCCACTGTCTTTAAAACTCTTTTAAACTGCCCCCCCCCCCCCTGTATGTCCATGTGTCACCCTCTCTGACTGTCCTCCGAAACACTTCTGCCTGATATTCAGGTTGGAACAAGGCACCATACGTACCTCATAACTGCACTCCACCTCCACAGTCTCTTCCTTGGTTCCATAAGTGTCTGCTTAGTGTACCCTTTACAGCTGACCTTCCTACTTATGATGTGGTGATGTCACTAGTCCGACAGGCATTCTATTAGCTGAAGGGAGCTGAAGCAGCAGTAGGCTGTGTTGTCTATGTGTGTCCGCACTGCCCAGCCAGCAAAATGCTTTAAGTGTATTTTTGGGTTGTTGGTCAATTGACTTGACACTAAATAGCTAAGCTGCACGCTTTTGAGCACCTGCTATAGTTATGCCAATAACAGAGAGGACTGATAAGTTTTAGAATTTGTGAATTACAGTTTGTGATTGTGATATTGCAGCACTAACACCAGTAATTTATCGCTGATAAAGCCTGGAGTTATTGAACGTAAGTTCTCACTGCAGATTTGTGCTCATGACTGCAGTTGTGCAACTGCCAATTTACTAACCTTTCAGTAGCCTTATTAGTTTATGATATAACTCAGGAAGGGGTATACATTTTTAAGGTTCTCCCACTTAGTATCTACTTAAAAAAAAAATCTTGGCTAGGTTGCTAAGTTATCTTTATTTTCCAGTATTCTCCGACCAATTTGTATCCCAATATACTGTCTACCAGCCTAATGTCCAATATGCCAAATGCATTATGTGTATGTGGAAGAACTTCATTCTGTGAACATGAATGTGCTCTACAGCCTAAGCAAAATTGTTCCTAGATGCATCCTGCTTGCTTTCCACTGTGTAAAATTTGCATCCTTTAAAGGGAATCTGAAGTGAAAATAAACTTATGAGATAATAAAGTGTATGTGTAGTACAGCTAAGAAATAGAACATTCATAGAAAAGAAAACAGATTCATATTGTTTCCAGTACAGGAAGAGTTAAAAAAAACTTGTTAAGAAAGTTGTTATCTATGCAAAAGAGCTTCTCTGAGCTCTCCGACCCAACTTGAGTTGAAGACAGTGCTGTTTTCTAAAGCACTTATATTTAAAGAAACAGTAAAAGGCAGCTTCAGATAAGGTCTTATTGCAGGGAAGTTCAAAGGATCATTAGCTCTGCTCTGTTTTGTAGTTGAAAATACAGAGTGTAGTTTGCAGACTACAAATATGACAGAATTATGCAATGTTATAAAAAAAGCTATATAAAAAATAAAAATGTGACTTTTCTACTAAAATATGACTTGTCTTTGCTACTAATGTTCTATCAATTATCCGTACTACATGTGCAATTCATTACATCATATGTTTTCTTTTTCGCTTTAGTGTCACTTTAAAATCTAATGCACACTCCAATTCAGTTATAGACTTTCTGTGTAAAGTAGCAATATGACCCTGCCACTGTAATCATATATTTCCAAATACGCCAGTGGCTTACTAATGGGGCTACCAATGCTCAACAGAGATTCTCCCTACATGTTGAAACACATAAACTCTCTGACACTTTGCTGACAAGAAGTGACTTGCTGATGAAATCATACCAGTCCCAATATATTGGCCTCAATTCACTAAGCTTATCTCCTGTCTTTAATAACATTTCTAGAGTTATCACCATGGTGATGAGGCATGTCGTATTCAGGAAAAATTTTACCTCAGGCAAACCTAAAGTTAACTCTTCTGTCTTTAAGTTAACTCTTCAATCCTTAAAATAACTCCATAGTTAAAGACAGGCTGTTAATTAACTGCGTGTGAAAATAACTACAGAGGAGGTAACTTCAGGAATGAAGAGATAAGATAACTCTCTCACTGTGTGGAGGTAAGTTTTCTCTTGCCTTATTATCTCTATCATGATCTTAGTGAATTAAGGCCATTGTAATTTAATCTCACCAAGGTGCAGACTTGACATAAAACTGTAGGTGATAATTTAAGGACAACTGAAGTAAGAGTGATATGGAAACTGCCATATTTATTTCCTTTTAAGCAATACCAGTCGCCTGGCTGTCCTGCTGATCCTCTGCCTCTAATACTTTTAGCCATAGACCCTGAACAAGCATTCAACAGATCAGGTGTTTCAAACATTATTGTCAAATCTCACAAGATTAGCTTCATGCTTGTTTCTGGTGTGATTCAGACACTACTGAAGACACATAGACCAGCAGGACTGCCAGGCAACTGGTATTTTTGTTAAATGGCAGCATTCATAAAGTTCTCACTTCAGGTTCCCTTTAAGGTTATAGAGCCATAGGCCAGACATCTCATGCTGAAGGGAGAACAATTTACTTACCTTATCAATGGTTAATGATCTATAATTGGCACAGGCAAAACATATTCCGGCTTCTACTTCCAAACAATACAGTAACACAGTAAAAACACAACTATACCATGGTATGGAAAGAAACGGAAAAATAATGCATTCAAGATTTTGAAGATTTGCAGTAGATCTTGCCAACACTCCATAGAGGAATGGAGCCAGCAATTATGGGTCTGTCAGCCTGTTTTCTTGTTTGCTCAGCAAGCAGTGTGTTCACTAAGGGCAATTTTCCAGCCTAACATATATGTAATATCTACCAGCTGCAGAAAACACTCCATAAAGTCTAGCTGGTCCAAATCTATCCCACATTAAAGAAACAGATAAAAACCTTGTCAAACTCTGGGGAGGACTCTCCTAGGCTGTACATTACTACTAAGTTATCATTCAAAAGCTAGATTCTACGAGTGTCTGGAAACTGTCAGACTGTATATAAAGACAATCTCTTTTTTTAATAGGAAGACTGCACAGGATATTAACTCTTTTGAGGTAGCCATGAATATTAGTTTCCAATTATTATATTATTTACAAAATATTTTTATAGCCATGCTAAAATGTAGATACACGCCCAGCGTTTGTATGCAGTGTTGCTGCAGTTACAGCCCAAGTCCACCCAGGGCTGTCATCAGAAATTTTTGGGCCCAATACTGGACAAACCTACTGGGCCTCGCTTACTCCCGTCTGCTCCCACATGGAAAATCACAATTTTTGAAGGCCTGAACACAGTAACGTCACTGTGTCCACTTTCTACGTGCTGCCATGGCTAGGAGCATTCTGTGCATGCTCAGTTCATTTATACTGTAACTACACTATGAGAGCATGATGGAGGAGGCGTGAGGCCCAGAACAGTGCAAGTGCAGTGCACCGCAACCCATCTGGATTGTGCAGACTTCACAGGAGCACAACGGACTGGACCACAAGGGTATTGAGGAAGCTGATGGACTACAGGGGGCTGGAAGGAGCTCCATGTAAGTAAACATCTTTTTTCACCCATTTGTCTCAGGTTTACTTTATTCATTAACTGACTTAGGTAACACCTGGATGAGCCTCCTGGCACCTCTCACCACTTTAATGGGCAGCCCATGTGTGGCACTGTTCACCGGGGCCCCAGATTCACTCAGGCCCCATACCGCAGTCCCCCCTGTGATGCCCTGAGGGTGGCCCTGAGTCCACCCTCCCAGATTTAAAGAGAAACTGTAACCAAGGATTGATCTTCATCCCAATCAAAAGCTGATACCCCCTTTCCCACGAGAAAACGTTACCTTTTCTCTAATAGATTATCAGGGGGGTCTTTATGGCTGATATTGTGATGAAACCCCTCCCACAGTGTGATGTCAGGACCCTGGTCCTAATAGTTTGCTGTCTGTGAACCTCATTGCATTGTGAGATATAACGTATGTTTCCAACTGCCACGCAATCTATCTCTGTTCATATGTATATCAATAAAAAACAACCTATTAGCCTATAGCATTATTAGAGTTGGTGCCCTCTGTTCTTTTTTAATTTCTGCCAGTAGTAAAGATGATTATGTGCAGGCTGATTGTGGATTAAATAATATGAACAATTAGATGGTGAATATCAATACTTTCTTGATCTCTCTTCTATTTTTTAACTTCTCACTTTGCAATATCAAGCAAGCAAGGAACTGGCAGCAGGAAGGTAGTGTGTTTTTGTGTTTTCTAGCTACAGAGTACCTTTCACAACCCCTTTGATCCTTTCCCTACCTAGTCGTGTGTGTGTGTGTGTGTGTGTGTGTGTGTGTGTGTGTGTGTGTGTGCGTGTGCGTGTGTGTGCGTGCGTGCGTGCGTGTGTGTGTTTAAGTATGTGTACATGGCCATATTTTTTCTTTTCACTAACCAAAGCTCACTTTCACCAAGTGAAAGGCCACAGTCTTGAGTCTAAATAGAGTTTGCACATGTGCAGTAGTGTTGTATGTGATTACATGACAGAATGTAAGCTGATCGCATGGTGAGTGGTATTAACCACTTGTCTCTGGAAGCAGGAAATTTGGGCGCATGAGCCCGGTTTTAATGTTTTAATGTTTTATAACTGCTTCTCATGATTACACATTATTTAATGATTTATAATTTTTTAAACATTATTTTTAAATGAAAAACAGTACAATATTTTTTTAAAAACATTTTTAAACGAAAAACAGCAAAACATTTTTTAAAACGTTAATAATGCTTATCACAGGTGGGTCTTAGGTTTAGGCACCACCAGGGGGGTCTTAGGTTTAGGCACCACAAGGGGGGTCTTAGGTTTAGGCACCACAAGGGAGGGTCTTAGGTTTAGGCACCACAAGGGGGGTCTTAGGTTTAGGCACCACAAGGGGGGTCTTAGGTTTAGGCACCACAAGGGGGGTCTTAGGTTTAGGCACCACAAGGGGGGTCTTAGGTTTAGGCACCACCAGGGGGGTCTAGGGGTTAGGGTCAGGGTCAGGGAGGGTTCTGTGTGAGAGTAGGGTTAGGTATAGTTTTAGTAACATTCTTATTAATCTTTTATAAAACGTTATTATACATTTCATTTTTTAACCACTTCCGGGTTTCGGGTGGTTTTGCTGATCTGTGCTGCGGGGGCTCTTCAGCCCGCAGCACAGATCAGATAGCAGCCAGGGCGATCAGACTTTCCCCCTTTTTTCCCCACTAGGGGGATGTCCTGCTGGGGGGTCTGATCGCCGCCGGCTGTTTACGCTTGCGGGGGGCTCTTCAAAATCCCCCCTCCGCAGCGCTTTCTGGCCTCCTTCCCTCCCTCTCCCTCCCCCTGTGAGTGGCGCAGGATGGAAATCCGTCCTGCGCCGCCTCAGATAGGCTTCTGCCAATCAGAGGCCGGGGATCGCCGATCTCCTCTATGGCGCTGCTGCGCAGCAGCGCCGTATGTATGTAAACAGCGGGGAAGATCTTCCCCGCGTGTTTACATTTACCCTGCGAGCCGCGATCGGAGGCTCGCAGGGTGTTCACGGAGACACCCTCCGTGAACTGACATGGAACGGCCGCTCAGGATTCAGGGGCGTACTTATGCGTACGCAGAATCTTGAAGTGGTTAAACAGGGAAGATTAACGTTTTTACAATTCCCGATTTCATACACATTATTTAATGATTTATAACTTTATAAAACATTATTTTTAAACGAAATATAGCACAATTTTTTTTTTAAACGTTATTCATGCTTATCGTTTAAAACCCTGCGCCCTTTTTTCCCGGCGCCCTTTTTTAACGTACGCCTTGTCTCTATCTGTACGGATATTTCCATCCAGGCTTCCGCATGCAGGGCTATCTGGATGGATTCGTTCGTCCAGCGGCAATACGGCGGTTGTGCGCACCCGCCGCTCGTTCACAGTGCGGCTGACAGAAAGGTGATTGGCTCAAGGGACCAGCCGGTCCTTTAGCCAATCAAATCATTTCTAAAGGCAGAATGCACATAGTTACATCCAGTAACAATGTGCATTCTGAAAAATGTTTATAAACATTGTTTTCCCCCTCTCTCTCTCTCAGCTATCTATCATTACAGAGTCTGTGACTGATCTGTGGTGACAGAAGCTGAGAGAGAGACTGAAGCTTTGTGGTAGGCCATATTTTTTTTTAAAAAATGTGCCCCACATACCTTTATTTAACCCCATACCCACCCTTAACCCCTGATCCTCTCTCCCCTTGCCATTTATTCTTTCTAAACCCCCCTTACACTACCTTTTGGGTACCTTTCGGGTACTTTTCCCCTTCTCTACCCTCTCTATCTACTCTTTTTATCTATCTCTATTTATTTTCCTTTATATAAAAAAACAAAACAAATAAAAAACAACTGTCATTTAAAAAAACAAAAACAATAAACAACCTATCAATCTATTTCTTTCTTTTTCTTCTTACTTTTTCTCCCTATCTCTTTTTGATATTATGGCGGGGAGGCTGTATTCTGTGGAGGAGGCAGCCGCCATCCTCCGGCAGAGTAGCAGCGAGGAGGACTTGGGTAGCGACTGGCTCCCTCCATCTGGCTCTGATTCAAGGTCTGAAATCTCAGAGTCCGGAGGGACGCCATGTGGCAGCTTGTTGTGGGATTATCCTTATTCCCCTGATGAGGGACCATCAGGGCTGTCAGAGGCCACAGCAGGGTGCACAGTGGGCAACACCGCAGCAGCCAGCAGCAGCAGTGGGCAGAAGGAAGACAGGTGCAGACAGGTTGGGCGGCCATTGGTACCTCGCAGGCAGGAGGTACCGGATCATATTCTGAGTGGCACCTGGTCACCCCCTAATTTTGAGGTGCCCAATATACCACCCTTTACAGCCACTCCTGGTGTGTCAGTGCCTACTGACAACCTGTCACCTATTCAGCTGTACCAGCTGTTTATTACAGAGGAATTCTGGCAGCATATAGTTGAGCAGACCAATCTGAATGCTCAACAATTTGTAGCAGACAACCCCACACACTGGACTGTGAGAAAATGGAAGCCCACCACCGTGCCCAAACTGAAGATTTTTATTGGCTTGACATTTAGCATGGGCATCACATCAAAGCCACATTTACGAATGTATTGGTCCAGGGAACTCTATCATAATGCGCCCCTATACCCAGCAACAAGGGCCAGGCAGCAATTTGATTTATTGTCAAAATGTTTTCATTTAAACGACAATGCCAACCAAGTTGCATGGACTGACCCTGCCCATGATCAGTTTTTTTAAGTTAAGGCCCCTGCTGACCGACCTTACTACTGTATTTGGGGAACTCTACACCCCAAACCATGAAATTGCAGTTGACAAGTCCCTTATACCATTTCATTGGAGACTTTCCATGAAACAGTACATACCAAGCAAGCGGGCAAGGTATGGGGTAAAAATGTACAAGGCATGTGAGAGTGGCACTGGCTACACCTTCACCTTCAAAATATATGAAGGCATGGACTCCAGCCTTTACAGTCAGCTGGGTGCCCACAGTACATTGGCACCAGTGGAAAGAATTTCATCGATCTGATAAACCCACGTCTCCACCAGGGCTACCACCTCTATGTTGACAACTTCTATTCCAGTGTACCTTTATTCAAGTACCTGTACTTAGCCCAGACTGGTGCATGTGGGACGGTTAGATCCAACCTTTTAGACCTTCCACCACAGGTTATCAATGACAAATTAGAAAGAGGGCAGTCCTGCAGCCTCAGATGTGATTAACTCCTGGCACTAAAGTTCTATGACAAGAGGGAGGTGATATACCTAACATCGATCCACACCGAGGCCACAGTTCCTGCCAGGTCAAGAGGGGAGACCACTGAAAATCCACCGGCTTTTTTTGTGTGTGTCTATTTTTTTTTTTAAACCCGGACATATTTTACTGTCCTTTTCCCATTTCCTCTATATTCATGTCACTTACTGTCCATCAAAGGGGCTCACATTTGGCCTACAACTGTGTTTCTGGGGTGTTGGAGGAAACTGGATGATTGGGTGAATCCCAGGAACACATACAAGCTGCTGAATTGGACTTTGAACCCTGGTTCCAAATTAACCACTTGCCGACCGCACACTCATAACGTGCGTCGGCAAAGTGGCAGCTGCAGGACCAGCGACGCAGTACTGCGTCGCCAGCTGCAGCCTAATTAATCAGGAAGCAGCCGCTCGTACGAGCGGCTGCTTCCTGTCAAATCACGGCGGGGGGCTCCGTGAATAGCCTGCGGGCCGCCGATGGCGGCTCGCAGGCTAGATGTAAACACAAGCGGAAATAATCCGCTTTGTTTACATTTGTACGGCGCTGCTGCGCAGCAGCGCCGTAAGGCAGATCGGCGATCCCCGGCCAATCAGCGGCCGGGGATCGCCGCCATGTGACAGACCACATCCTGTCACTGGCTGCACAGGACGGATAGCGTCCTGTGCAGCCCCGATCTCCAGGGGGAGGCAGCAGGTAGGAGAGGGAGGGGGAATTTCGCCGCGGAGGGGGGCTTTGAGGTGCCCCCCCCCGCCACCCACAGCAGGCAGGAGAGATCAGACCCCCCCAGCACATCATCCCCATAGGGGGGAAAAAAGGGGGGCAATCTGATCTCCCTGCCTGCACCCTGATCTGTGCTGGGGGCTGCAGAGCCCACCCAGCACAGATCAATCAAACCAGCGCTGGTCCTTAAGGGGGGGTAAAGGGTGGGTCATCAAGTGGTTAAACTTTAGCCACATGCTTGGAATGAACTATTCTTCTCACCCTCTGATTTGCTTTGGCTTCTGACACCTGACACTTGACTTCTGATCTCTGACTTTTCTCCAATCCTGCTAGACATCCAATGGTAAGTTCCATTGAATTTGTCATCATTGTAATTTGGTTTTGTTTTAACTGAGACAAATGTGAGAATACATTTTGGTGTGTTTTAAAGCTTGGACTAGGGACAAACTTAATCCAACTTTATGTCTTTATTTACCGTAAATTATACTGACACCCACTTTTGAATAGCCCTGGTAGTTAGCCTTCAATTATGGTGACATTTGTGGTCATTTTCTGATTCCAATCTCTCCTGAGACTATACAAATAAAACAATGGCACTTTAACAATTAGTGCAATAAAATAGTGCACCTTGGGTATAATGGATTGCTGCACCAAGTGTTTGTTACTAAATGACGCATATGTTTAATCATTTTAACTTTGACAAGCTGTAGAATAGATTTTGCTGTGTTTTAGGATTAAGGCCTATGTCATGTGAATTTTTCCTACTGCCAAACTGAAAAAAATTGTTAAAAAATGCCATTTTCAGAGTTATGGTGCAATTTCAGCAAAACTGCATAAGGCCCAATGTTACCAAATATGTATATCTGAGTAGGCCTGGGTGTCTAGTTTTCAGAATGGTAACATTTATGACATGTATTGAATGTTCTGACACTCCAGGGGGCTTTGCTAAGAAAGAATAACATTGTTACATTTGTTGAAAAAAATGGCCTTGAAAAATCAGTTGGCGCTACTTGTGGTTAACAGTGTGTTGTGTGCCCCAAAAGCTATGTGATTATGTATATAGGGTATCATTTTAACAGTGACAAGCTGTAGAATAGATTTTGCTGTGTTTTAGGATTAAGGCCTATGCCGTGAGAATTTTTCCTACTGCCAAACTTAAAAACAAATTAAAAAATGCCATTTTCAGAGTTATGGTGCAATTTCAGCAAAACTGCATAAGGCCCAATGTTACCAATGTTATGTATATCTGAGTAGGCCTGGGTGTCCAGTTTTCAGAATGGTAACATTTATGACATGTATTGAATGTTCTGACACTCCAGGGGATTTGCTAAGAAAGAATGACATTGTTACATTTGTTGAAAAAAATAGCCTTGAAAAATCCATTGGTGCTACTTGTGGTTAACAGTGTGTCGTTTGCCCCAAACGCTATGTGATTATGTATATATGGTATCATTTTAACCATGACAAGCAAGAGAATAGAATTTGGGGCGTTTGAAAGATGAGGACTATGTCATGTGAATTTTTCTAACTGCCAAAGTGAATGAAAAGCAATAACATTGTTATTTTTAAATACTCTGTACCAACAGAAAACACTCGTAAAAAAACCCAAAAATGACAGATTTGAAAAAAGAATACATAAATCCTTACCTTAGGGACTCACCTTTTTAAATATGTATGCCATGAAGGTGTATTACTGTTAAGTATGCAAATAAGGGTGTTTAATCATTGGTAGTGTACAATGAGAAAACAAAAACACGACATAGAAAAAATACACCTTTATTTCCAAATAATATATTGTCACCATACTTTGTTCAAGGGACATAATTTATATGTTGTGATAACCAGGACAAATGGGCAAATAAAATGTGTGAATGTTATCTATAGTAATATTGTTTATTTTAAAACTATAGGGGATGGAATTGGAGAAATTGTGTATTTTTTCATTTTTTCTCTTGTTTTTCACTATAAAATGCATAGAAAATGAAGTAATTTCTGAAAACAAGTATTACTCACAAAAAGCTTAATTTGTGGTGAAAAAACAAGATATAGATCATTTACATGTGATCAGTAGTGAAAAAGTTATTGGGGAATTAATAGGAGGAGTGCTGAGAGGGGAAAAGTGCTTGCGTTCTGAAGGTGAAAACACCTGTAGGCAGAAGTGGTTAATTATATTTTCTGAACATCACATCCCAAATAAGTAATCCTATTCCCATTTCTTAAAACGCACCCAAGGAAGGAATACATTTTTTTATTTAAATGAGTCTCATGAGCTTATAAAAAGCTCCTCTAAATCTCCATACCTTTATTGCCGGAAAAAACACATGTAAAATGTTTGCTATATCTCCCAACTTTAACCACTTCGCATCCAGACCTTGTTTTCCCCTTATGGACCAGAGCAGTTTTAACGTTTTAGCTATGTCCCTATTCAATCAGCAATAACGTTATCCCTACTCACTACACCTAAATGATCTACTGTAAACAGTGTTGCCAACCTTTCATGTTATTTTTTACTGACAAATACCTAAACATTTACTGACAAAAGTTTTTTTTTACTGACAAAACTATGGCCGAAAAAATGGGCGTGGCCACGAAACAGAATGTGGGCGTGGTCATGGGTGGAGCCAAATATACATGATTTTAATATTGCTGTGAAAGGTCTGCCAGGGAAGTTTGAGCTCTGCCATAGTGTTTCCCCCCCTTCCCCCAAAATACATGTAATCTTACAGCATTTCACCAAAAATCCACGTAATCTGGCAGAGGTTCTTCCAAAATACAGATAATATGGCAGTGATTCCCAAAAAATAGATGTAATCTGGCAGCAGCGATTCCCCCAACATACACATAATCTGGCAGCAGTTCCCCAAAATACATTTAATCTGACAGCAGTGGTTCCCCAAAAATAGGTAGCCCCAGGTCTATAGATGTCCCCAGAACAGGTAGCCAGGGGGAGAGATGTCCCCAGAACAGGTAGCCAGGGGTATATGTGCCCAGTATATGTAGGCAGGGGTACAGGGCCGGTTCTAGACTGGCACATATGAGGGGGCAGTCAAATGGGTAGGGGGCAGCATGTTCGAGGAAATTTGCGGCGACTAAAGTGGGCATGGCAAGTAAATACACATAATGAGAGACAGCGTTTCACCAGTAAATGCACGTAATGACAGACAGCTTTTCACCAGTAAATGCACATAAGAGACCGCCTTTCACCAGTAAATGCACGTAATGACAGACAGCTTTTCACCAGTGAATGCACGTAATAAGAGACAGCTTTTCACCAGTAAATGCACGTAATGAGAGACAGCTTTTCACCAGTAAATGCACGTAATGAGAGACAGGTTTTCACCAGTAAATGCACATAATGAGAGACAGCTTTTCACCAGTAAATGAGCATAAGAGACAGCTTTTCACCAGTAAATGCACATAATAAGAGACGGCTTTGCACCAGTAAATGCACATAATAAGAGACAGCATTTCACCAGTAAATGCACATAATAAGAGACAGCTTTTCACCAGTAAATGCACATAATGGCAAACAGCCAGTGTCCTCAGTATATGTAGCCAGCAGATATATGTGCCCAGTATATGTAGGCAGGGGTATATGTGCCCAGTATATGTAGCCAGGGTTATATGTGCCCAGTAGATGTAGCCAGGGTTATATGTGCCCAGTAGATGTGGCCAGGGTTATATGTGCCCAGTAGATGTAGCCAGGGTTATATGTGCCCAGTAGATGTAGCCAGGGTTATATGTGCCCAGTAGATGTAGCCAGGGTTATATGTGCCCAGTAGATGTAGACAGGGTTATATGTGCCCAGTAGATGTAGCCAGGGTTATATGTGCCCAGTAGATGTAGCCAGGGGGTATATGTGCCCAGTAGATGTAGACAGGGTTATATGTGCCCAGTAGATGTAGCCAGGGTTATATGTGCCCAGTAGATGTAGCCAGGGGGTATATGTGCCCAGTAGATGTAGCCAGATGTATATGTGCCCAGTAGATGCAGCAAGATGTATATGTGCCCAGTAGATGTAGCCAGAGGTATATGTGCCCAGTAGATGTAGCCAGGGGGTATATGTGCCCAGTAGATGTAGCCAGATGTATATGTGCCCAGTAGATGTAGCCAGATGTATATGTGCCCAGTAGATGTAGCCAGGGGTATATGTGCCCAGTAGATGTAGCCAGAGGTATATGTGCCCAGTAGATGTAGCCAGAGGTATATGTGCCCAGTAGATGTAGCCAGGGGGTATATGTGCCCAGTAGATGTAGCCAGATGTATATGTGCCCAGTAGATGTAGCCAGAGGTATATATGCCCAGTAGATGTAGCCAGGCGGGCGTGCTTACCGTCCCCGCGAATCGTCCCAGAGACTCCCACTCAGTGATGTCAGTCGAGCCCAGCAGAGTGCAGGCACTGAGAGAGAGTCAGTGTCTGTCGGTCCCACTCCAGTGGCTGGCGGCGTCCGAGCACTTCAATCTCCTCGCTGCAAGTGCGAGGAGAAAGTGCGGGAGGGGTGGAGATAAAGGGCAGGAGAACAGGCCAATGACGGGAAAAAAAGGGGCGGGGAAAGGGTGTCATAGTGGCTGACTGGCTGGCTGCCCAGTCAGTCACTCACCAGTGAGTCCAGTGCCGAACGATAGGTAAGGTATTGCGGGAGGGGGGCGGGGCTAGTAGAGTCTCAAGCGCGGCAAGATTTTTTTTTAACCACAACTGCGCATGCGCAACACTTGAATCAATATTTTTCACGGACGCAGCCAAATGAGTCACGGATTTCACGGACAGTAAAATTATGGTCTAAATTTACGGGCTGGCCGTGAATTTACGGGCGGTTGGCAACACTGACTGTAAATATCGTTTTTTTTTCAAGACAAAGCAGGCTTTCAATTGGGGGGGGGGTAGTCCCAAGAACAATTTTGACTTCTATGCATTTTAATTGAAAAAAAGGAACAAAAAACGTTTTTAACAATTCCAGTTTAAAAATAAAAAGTGCCACAGTGATAAAACCCTTCCAACAGTTTTATGTCCCCCCTAATATAGTCAGATGTGCCCCGAGTATCAGCCCAACCTTCCCAGTATAGCCAGATGTGACCCCAATATCAGTACCCCCCGTATAGTCAGATGTGTTCCTTGTATCTACCACCCCCCAGTACAGAGAGACAGTAACATTATAGGCAGATGTGTCCCCAGGATAAAATTTCCCCCATTATAGCCATATGTGCCACAGAATTCCCCCTTCCACCAATTATAGCCAGATGTGCCCCCAGTATTAGGTTACCCCCCCAGGTAACCAAATGAGCACCCATTGTCAGATGTCGTCCCCCCAGTTACCCAGATGCCTGGCAGGTTTTTCACACCCTATAACCCCCCTTCCCCCTAGTGTGGATAGCCAGATGTGCAGCCCCTCCGTGCTCAGATAGCCTAAATACATGTAAATCAAGCTACCTCTCACACCTTACCTCGTTCCAGCGATGAGTCTGCACCCCCGAGCATTCGATCCCCGCTCTGCACTCAGCCACATAATGCCGGTAACCCGGGTCCCGGCTCGATGACATCATCAACCCGGGACCCGGGTTACCGGCAATACGCGGCTGAGTTCAGAGCTGGGATCGGAGGCTCGGGCTGCAGCCTCATCGCTGGAACAAGGTAGGGTGAGAGAGGCTATCTGAGCACGGAGGAGGGGGAGATGAAGGATCACGCTGTTGGCTACAGCGGTGATCATTCATCAGGGGGGGACACTAATTGGCTACAAGGGAACATGTTCCCTTTCACCAATTAGTAAGGCAGCTGAGAGTGCCGGAGGGTGCGCTTGTAAGTGCTCCCGATCGTGCACAGCAGGGCTGCAAGCAAGTCAGTATATCTACGTCATGGTGGCTTGGAGGGTGCCACAGATGACGTAGATATACTGTAGTGGTGGATTAAGTGGTTAAGTTACCAGGACACCTTGAAAGCACATATAACGTGAGCAGAAAGTTAAAAAATAATGGTGCTCAAGATCACTTACTCCAACACTGCACCACTTCTTTCTTTGCCGACAAATAATCCTGAGTAAAGGAGGATGAGCAAATCTGAACTGGGCAGATGTGAGTTCTGAACCACACATGCCCAATAATAGAAAGGATTTGTGCATGAAAGACAGAAGTGGTGCAGTGTTGGACGTAAGTAATTCAAGTAAGGGATCCTGCACACCACTATGTTTTAACTTTCTGCTCACGTTATATGTGCTTTTTTCTGCAATAGGCGTATGGAGATTTAGGAAAGCTTTTTATAAGCTCATAAGACTCATTTAAATAAAGCGCTGATATATTATTCACATAG
The DNA here is from genome assembly GCF_040937935.1 of Hyperolius riggenbachi. Lineage (NCBI taxonomy): Eukaryota > Metazoa > Chordata > Amphibia > Anura > Hyperoliidae > Hyperolius > Hyperolius riggenbachi. Next base: position 278,187,821 of record NC_090649.1, read on the forward strand.
TATTTTTAAGTAAACCTGTGAGATATAAAAAAAAAGTTTTCCCCAAACTTGCCTGCCAGGCCGTTCCAGTGCTAAACTCCCCTCCCCCCACCTCACAGCGCATCTGCACTGTGTCTGCGCAGTAGTGTAGACCCACTCGGGCATTGGCAAAAAGAGCCGAGGCTGATCGGGTTCCTGCTACTGAGCTGGCGGCTCGGGCAGCATGTACTCGATCGGGTTTGGCTATTCCCTCCAAAGTCTGATTGGGTCTGTGCTATTGCCTATGCGCGAACTGTCGACAAGCCCTTGTCCTGGGCCTTGGGGTCCTGTGTGAAAATTGGTATATATTTATATATATATTGTTATAGGTACAACTTGCTAGTACCAGGTTGGACCCATTTTGCCTTCAGAACTACCTTAATTCTTCATAGCATAGATTGAACCTGAAGTTGGAAACATTCAGACAGATTTGTTGTATGCACATCCATGAGGCAAATCTCCTGTTCCACCAAGTGCCAATTGTCCTCTATTGAGATCTGGTGATGGTACAGGTCATTAGACTACAGTGAACTCATGGCTAAGTTCAAGAAGCCATTTTGAGAGGATTTGAGCTCTGAGACATGTTGCATTATGCTGCTGGAAGTAGTCATTAGAAGATGAGAACACTGTTCTCATAAAGGGGTGAACATAGCAACAATACTCAGGTAGGCTGTTGGTACTAAGTGGTACTAAGTGGCCCAAAGTGAGCCAAGAGAATGTTCCCCCTATTGTACTACCACTAGCAGCCTAAACTGTTATTTATGCCAAATTATGAATCTATCATCTGAATATCACAGCTGAAATGGAGACCCATCAGACCAGGCAATCTTTGTACAAGCTTGTATTGTCCAATTTTGGTGAGCTTGTGCAAATTGTAGCCTCAGTTTCCAACTCTGCGCTTGGAGTGGAACCTGGTGTGGTTTTCTGTTGCTGTAGCCCATCAGCTTCACGCAGGGCCGGCCTTAGGTTTCACAGCTCCCTGAGCGTAACCAGATTTTGGTGCCCCCCCCACATTCATCCTCTTCGCGTGTGAGCGCACCACACACATACACTAATGGGGGGGTCGGGGGGATCTGCTGCCTAAATACACTAAAAGGGGATCTGCGACTGCAAGACTAGTAGCCTAAGCCTATATACACTAAAGGGGGGGATCTGCCTACATATACAAGACTAGTAGCCTATATACACTAAGGGGGATGATCTGCCAGATCCCCCCTTAGTGTATATAGGCTTAGGCTACTAGTCTTGCAGTCGCAGATCCCCTTTTAGTGTATTTAGGCAGCAGATCCCCCCCCCCCCCATTAGTGTATCTAGCAGCATAAGCATATTCCCCCTTTAGCGTAGGGAGGTTGGGGAGCCTTACTTTTTGCTGGTCAGTCTTCTCTTCTTACTGTCTGCAGAGCAGTCTGCAGACTTAGTGCCAGTGTAGGTGCCAGGATTCTGGGAGCTGGAGAGAAGGACTCGTCGTCACTCAGGACATTGTCACAAGGCTGGTGGCACATGTGCTGCGCACTTCTCTGCAGCAGCCTGAAGCTCAGAACGCCTCTGTCCATCCTGATTCCTGACATATAGCTATAAGTGCCCCCAGTATAGGTAGCCAGGCATAGGTGACCCAGTAAAGGCAGCCAGGTAGGTGCCCCCAGTATAGGTAGCCAGTATACTTGCCCCAGTATAGGTTAGATAGGCATTTGTCCCAGCTATAGGTTAGATAGGTAGGTGCCCCCAGTACAGGTTAGATAGGTAGCTGCCCCCCAGTATAGGTTAGATAGGTATTTTTCCCCCAGTATAGGTTAGATAGGTAGGTGTCCCCAGTATTGGCTAGATAGGTAGCTGCCCCCAGTATAGGTTAGATAGGTAGGTGCCCCCCAGTATAGGTTAGATAGGTAGGTGCCCCCAGTATAGGTTAGATAGGTAGGTGCCCCCAGTATAGGCTAGATAGGTAGGTGCCCCCAGTATAGGTTAGATAGGTAGGTGCCCCCAGTATTGGCTAGATAGGTAGCTGCCCCCAGTATTGGCTAGATAGGTAGATGCCCCCAGTATAGGTTAGATAGGTAGCTGCCCCCCCAGTATAGATTAGATAGGTATGTGCCCCCAGTATAGGTTAGATAGGTAGGTGCCCCCAGTATCGGCTAGATAGGTAGGTGCCCCCAGTATAGGCTAGATAGGTAGCTGCCCCCAGTATAGGTTAGATGGGTAGGTGCCCCACAGTATAGGTTAGATAGGTAGCTGCCCCCAGTATAGGTTAGATAGGTAGGTGCCCCCAGTATAGGTTAGATAGGTAGGTGCCCCCAGTATAGGTTAGATAGGTAGGTGCCCCCAGTATAGGTTAGATAGGTAGGTGCCCCCAGTATTGGCTAGATAGGTAGCTGCCCCCAGTATAGGTTAGATAGGTAGGTGCCCCCAGTATTGGCCAGATAGGTAGCTGCCCCCAGTATTGGCTAGATAGGTAGATGCCCCCAGTATAGGTTAGATATGTAGCTGCCCCCCAGTATAGGTTAGATATGTAGGTGCCCCCCAGTATAGGTTAGATAGGTAGCTGCCCCCAGTATTGGCTAGATAGGTAGGTGCCCCCAGTATAGATTAGTTAGGTAGGTACCTTCCCCTCATAGTGGAGGGGGAGCCGCGGGGAGGGCAGCCCGACCTCTCCCTCCCTTCCTCTCCGGGCGCTCTCCGTGCTCCCCCCTCCGATGAAGACTGCAGCAGGAAGCTAATTCAAAGAGAACAACTCACCTCCCTGGTTCCGATCGCTGGCGCCTCTCACTTGCCGCTGCTGGTCTCCTCTTCTACATTAGTTACTGATACACACTAAACTTCCTGCTTAACAGGAAGTTTAGTGTGTATCAGTAACTAATGTAGAAGAGGAGACCAGCAGTGGCAAGTGAGAGGCGCTGGCGATCGGAACCAGGGAGGTGAGTTGTTCTCTTTGAATTAGCTTCCTGCTGCAGTCTTCATCGGAGGGGGGAGCACGGAGAGCGTCCGGAGAGGAAGGGAGGGAGAGGTCGGGCTGCGGCTCCCCCCTCCATCATCGCATGTTTGCTCCCCAGCCATCACCCCCAGCAGCGGCCCTAGGGGGCGGGGCTAGACGGACTCAGCCGGGGCGCGCATCTTCCATTAGGACACATGTGGCCAGGCGGCAGGAGCGCCCCCTGGAAGCCGGTGCCCTGAGCAATCGCACTGGTTGCTCAGGTCAAAGGCCGGCCCTGGCTTCACGGTTCTGCATTGTTGTGTATTCAGAGATGATATGCTGCATAGCTTGTTTGTAACAAATGGTTATTTGAGCTACTGTTGTTTTTCAGTCTTCTTGAACCAGTCTGCTCATTCTCCTCTGATCAGCATTACAGCCAGGCAATCAGCATTTGTTTTTTGAAGGAGTTGGCAATAGAAACTTCCATATTTCTCTGTGCTGCTGTAATTTTTGCCCCACATACTACATTACTGGCAATCAGTCATACCCTAAAGAGGAGAGATTGCAATACAGAGACTAGTTTTTATGTTAAATACAGAAATCAGGAAGCATTTCAATGACGTTCATATTGTGCAAGACAGATACAGTGCATACACAGTGCATGTGGAATTGGAATCATTGAGGAAATACAAATACCCAGCTGTATAAAATACCCAGATCTCTGGCCCACTGTATTTCATGCTGGAATTTCAATACTAGTTAAGGAATTTCAAAAAAAGAGTACTTTACAAAAAGATGATGCTTAAATTTCGATGAGCTGGTTATACTGTATAAAAAAGGCTGCTGCACAAAGGATGAAATTGCTATACGCATGAACATTTTCTAGGCAATCATATGGCATTCTTCCAATATACAGTATGAATGTGTCTGGAGCGCTCTAAAGGCTGAGATAAGCCACAACTCCATCTTACTGGTGTGAAAATACTGAACAAATTCTGAAAAGTGAATGTGTATATCAGGTTCAAAGAGGACCATTCAGCTGACTGCTCTTTGTTTGCGACCCCTCAATGAATGGCCAGTTGTTGCTTTATCATCATTAGAGATATTGGCACAATCACCCCAAACCGCACACAAATCAGTTGCCCATTGCCTGTCATTCTCAGTTGTTTTCAGATCTGTGAGCAGAAAATACAATACACAGAAAGGTACCTATCAAAATAAATAACGCTTTATTTTACAGCATAAATCCATCTACAAAACAGTCAGTCCTTGCTATCTTTTCTCAACACTGACAATAAGTATATGTTTGTCAATACTATTATTGTCCTAAAGTGGTGATCCCCAGCTTTATTCACTTGAATGGAGAAATGGATCACCAGCCAAAATTGTTACTTTTTTCTAGAAGTAGTGGCACATGCATAGCTCCCTCTTTGGGAGCCCTGTCCCTCTGTCCTCCTCATTTGTCCCTCTTTCAGGACTTTGTCCCTCTTTCTATGTATATATATATATTTCTCTACAAAAAAAAAGTGTTTGATTGACTCTAACCCTTACTCCCATCCTTTAACTTGATATATTACTAAATGTTAACATGAAGGAAAATGAACCAGGATATAAAGAACCAGTGTGGTTTGATTATTAAACAAAATATTTTTCTATTAAAATATTTATGGTATGCGTGACTAGGGGTGTGACGGGGGCGTGATCAGGGGTGTGGCAGGGGTGTGGCTTATATGTCCCTCTTTCTCATCTCAAAAAGTTGGGAGGTATGCACATGGACCATTTACCGTACTTATATTGTGGCCATGTACCACTACCTCTTAAAGTGGTGATCTGAAACAAAAGTTTTTAAAACAAAGTGTATGTAAAAAGACACCACGGTTCTTCTCTATACTGCACTATACTGGTTTCCTCCAATGTCTTCAGGGAATACAGATGTGATCATTGTAGTCTGCCAACATTGACTACTAATTATACTATCTTCATTGTACAATGTTATCAAATCTATGTAGTAGAAGGATAAACTGAGGGAATATACTTTGAAAGTATACTTTAGGTACTCCCTCATATTACATAGAAGTGGTAAGATTTTATAATCAAGATTGTATCGTTAGTGGGCACCAGTGGCGTAGCTAAAGAGCTGTGGGCCCCAATGGAAGTTTTACATGGGGCCCCCCCAAGCACTCTATACATAACAATTGATACGGCGCACCAAAACCTGCCAAGGACAACCCCAGTGTCAGAGGTGCAAGAAGGGGATGGGGAACAGTGTGTTAAGGATTACTACTATTCAAAGTAAGAAGTGATTATTACCAGCACAGGACCAATAGAGAGCTAATACTGTGATAGAGGGTGGACCCTTTGGGGCCCCTCTGGCCCAAGGGCCCCGATGCGGTCGCTACCTCTGCACCCCCTATTGCTATGCCCCTGGTGGGCACCTTTAGGGACATTAGACCATAACTATGCTAAAGAAAATAGATTGTGAGCTCTTCTGAAGGGCCATTAGTGACTTGGATTGTTTAACATACTTTATGAAATGCTGTGGAAGATGTGTCTATATTATTTATATTTTTTATAAATAATACTAATACTACTAATAATAATACAGATTTTCTTTTCCCCATTTGCTGAAGTACACTTTAGGTGTATGGAAAATGTTATGTTCCTGTGCTTTCCTCCACATCAGACTTTTCCTATTTCTAAGACAGTGGGCTTAGGATGCACAATATTACATTTGTGTCAAGGACTTGATGCTTTGTCATCGCTTGTGGAATTTTACAGATCTTGGCTGCCCGCTCACCACTTCAGCAACACTATGTGAGATGATCAATCATCTTTTCAAATAAGCTAAAGCCCTTCATACTGCATAGCTTAGCTCCCCCCCCCCCCCTCCCCAAAAAAAGAGAAAGAAGCAGAGCTTAAGGAAATACAATATAGACCTGCTGAGCTCAAGCATGTCTGAAGTCTGTCCTGCTTAAATGCTTCATAGATTACCTGAATAAAAAAAAGAGAGATAATGCCTTATGGAGGAATTGAATGCTAGAACAAGAGCTACAACAAAAGATTATATAACACACATAAGGTGAAACTTAAAGTGGTCTGAAACTCAGCTTTTTTTCTTTGCTCTAAAAGACTCCTAACAGCTTCAAACCTACAACCAGTAAAAAAATGTAACAGAACAGCATTCAAACAGTTAAACACAGCACTTCATTCTGCAGTTGAAAGCCCCTTCAGTTTATGATCCGCATCCACATAGGAGATAACATTATTTTTTGTTTTCATTCCACAGTGGTTACAGTCTTTGTTGAGCTGAAAAGAGCTCTCTGTACTTCAAGCATGCACACAGTTCAGAAGAGTTCACTAGAAGATTTTAATATATAATCAAAAGCAGCTTGAATAAAATGCAATGGCAGCTTTGGGAAATTGTAATTTGTAAATAGCCAATATTACTTGTGCACAAAATCAAATATGGTAAGTGTAATGGGTAATAAAACGTAGGAAAACACATTTTTATTGAATGCTATGTCAGAGTTTCAGATCACTTTAACTAGTAAGTGTTAATTTATTCACAGATGTTGCACTGTTGTAGAACTGATATCATAACATGTCCCCCCAACCAGCGGTACAGATCATGCATTCAAGTACAGACCATACATGCTCAATGGGATTAATAATTGCAGACAAACTGGTCCATGGAAGCTTTCAGTTACCTGTTTGTGCCTGGAAATCTTGGGTCTTTTTTTATTGCTGTGGGGCAAGGAGTTTCATCTCTCATGAACAGAGTGCATTTTGTGTTCAGCTGCCCAGGTGCTAATATATGCATAAGACCACTGTACAATATGGTGATGTGCTTTTTTTGTATTAATGTTGCATACACATTGCACCAGCTTTGGACTCCCCATACTTCACTATGCTAAATGGTTGTAGCTGTGGGTTAGGTTCTGCCAATTCCGATCACTCCAGTGGTAGGGAATGTAAGACCCTATGGGATGAAGAAAACCAGGAGCCAAAGGGTGTAGTATCGTTAGGTCAAGAATAAATGACAGAAATGAAGGTAATAAATACTCACAAAAATGGGTTGCAATCCAGCAATCACAGTGTGGTTGCTTTCCTCCTGGGATCCTTACTACTTGTGGACAGCCACAAGTAGTGTACGATAAATACCTCTGAAGAGGTGTTACAGACAAGGGGTTTGTGGGTGTTTGGGAGGTACCAAAAAAACTGTATGTACCGTAATCTGGGGAGCTCTAGACAGGCGCTCACATGCCACACAGTTTGTGCTAAAGGTGTTTTTTGTTGTTGTATTGACCTGAGTAAGTGAGCAAGGACTCGTAAATGGGTTGTCTACAATCAATCTTTTGAAAATTAAAGATTTCCTTTCCAAAATACCTCTTTTTAAAAACTGATAATTTTTTATGTAGTGACCCACTCCAGATTACATTCAATTTTTGGGCGCCTCCCCAACACCCATAAACCCTATAAACCAAATCCCAACTAAATGGTTGTTTGCGGTCAGTTCATGCTCTGTCTCAGATAGGCTTTCTCTAGTCCCCTACGCATCCTTTATATGAAAACTGGGCCTAGATCACATGATCCCAAACGCTCAGTGGGCATCCCACCAAATGGCTGGTTGGTGCTGTGGGTTTCTGTCTGCAGCATCAGGCTAGAGTCCTACAGCAGTAGCCACAGAAGGCCAGGGACTGTTGGGTCCCCGCTACAGCTCTTGGCTTCCCCATCCTATAAGCAAGGCTTGTCTGCTAGGAGCCCCAGACTCACTTTCGACACCAACAGCAGCAAATACAACTAGAGATGGTCTATAAAATGCAAATAAATCTGTCTTGCATATAAATATAATGCAAAATATATGCAACTTAGAACTGGGATAGTCAAAATTGTCAGGATGTTCATTTGACTGATCCAATTCCAAGCTGCATACAATTTGCATAACATTACCATGCAGATCAGAATTATTAGTATCTAAGTGACTACCTCCACACACAACTTGTCTATTGTTTTCTGTCTATGTATTCAAATTGTAGCAGAGAGTGGCTCCGGCATTGGACAGGAGGCCACACCCACTCAGTCTAGTGTTCTGGCAGGGGATGACCCCTGATTTTAGCTGGAACCTTTAGTGCTAAGAAAATGGCTTTGACTGATGGGGCTGTTACCCCCTTGCCTTTTACACCATATTACTTAAAGGGGAACTGAAAAGAGTGGTATATGGAGGCTGTCATGTTTATTTCCTTTTAATCAATACCAGTTGCCTGGCAGCCCTGCTGGTCTATTTCTCTGCAGTAGTATCTGATTAAAACCAGAAACAAGCATGCAGCTAGTCTTGTCAGATCTGACTTATAAGTCTGAACCACTGAAACACCTGATCTGCTGCATGCTTGTTCAGGGGCTATGGCTAATAGTATTAGAGGCAGAGGATCAGCAGGGCTGCCAGGCAACTGGTATTGTCTAAAAGGAAATAAACATGACAGCCTCCATATACCTCTCTCTTCAGTTCCCCTTTAATAATACAGCTTACAGGACACAAACAGCAAACATCTGTCCAACTTTTCTCCATAATAAAGGACACCATATTCTATCACTCACTATATCTGAATGCATGCAAAGCTCATTACTGTATTCCTTTAAGGTATAGTTGTAGCAAGTGATGCACATATTGGCCTGTTTGCTTACTTAATTATCTCTCTTACGTTTCTCATAAACAAGCAAATTCATAATATTGTTAAATATTTTTTCCTCAGGTGGTGATATACTGTAAATGCAAAATGTACTTCCCACCAGTAAGATATTCCCAATGCCATCTGTGAGGAATAAGGGCTCTTTCATAAGGCCAGCTGAAGCAGAGAATGCACCACCTGACAGATGCTCTTGTCATGCGCTTGTTAGTACTTGGTACTGTGATGATGTACAGGGGGCCACTCCATGGATTCACATATGAGCCTGCTGCAGTTGTGCTCAGACATGAAATGTCGTGGTTCTTTACCGCCAGGTAACGCCAAAGCATGTCAAACACAGACACAGGTGGTGTTACAAACGCTGCCATTTGGCTTAAATTTAATTTAACCTAAATGGCGCCTGAGGGTGGCAGACAGGACGCTAAACTGCCCAACAAGCACACATTCCTTTAGTTCTGCTGTATATATCAAATGGTGTAATGACAAGCCCTATTTTAGCTTGCTTACATGTAAGGCAGTGACTTATAAAGCATGGAGGTTCCAAAGTGTTCCTAACAGAAACTGTGATGTGGGGCATCCAAGTATGCTGCCAGTCACTGCATTAATTCAAGCGTGGGAAATAAGTAACAAGATGTTACTGCCATGCAACTAATCACTTAAGCATTAGTATGAGTTTCTAGGCTGTCTGTACTCCGTCTGTACTCCTCAAAGAGGGTTCCTAGCTTCAGTCAGTGTTAGTTATTCATAGCTAGCTTCAAATTGAGATGAAGACACTTTTTAGCATCAGTGAATTACAGAATGTTTTGTGGAGCGCTAATGTATGGTTGTAGGAATCTTTAAAGGGAACCTGAAATGAGAGGGATATGGGGGCCGACATATGTATTTTCTTTTAAACAATGCAAATTTACTGGTTATCCTGCAGTTCCTCTGCCTCCAATACTTTTAAGCATAGACCCTGAACAAGAATGCATATCTGGTGCTCTGACTGGAGTCTGACTGGATTAGCTGTGTGCTTGTTTCAGATGTGTGGTTCCGACACTACTGATGCCAGGCTTGGATTAACATCACAGGAGCACAGATGTTCTGGCACCCTAGACTTTGCCATCCACAAACCCACGACCCCCCCCCCCCCCCCCCAGACTGCACTGCAAGTGTGCTGGCTGTCCCACATTTCACCTTCTTCCTACTTCCTCTACCCAGCATAGGTAGCCACAGGTACCTCTTAGTATTAGATTATAAGAAGTACCCTCAATATTAAGTCGCTTGCGGTGCCCCCAAGTATTAGGTAGCTAGAGATGCCCCCAACTGAAGGGAGATATCGTCAGTGGCAGTGGAATGCAGAGAGCCCGGTGAGTAAACTTTCATTTAGGCTCTGCTCGGGACGCTGTATAAAAGGAAGGAGGCACTGGGGAGGGGAGTAAGCCATCTTTCCATCATCAGGCACCTATAGGCATGTGCCTACAGTGTCTTATGGTAAATCTGATGCCAGCAAATTGACAAACATGGACTGCTAAGCAACTGGTATTGTTTAAAAGTAAATAAACATGGAAGCCTCCATATACTTGTCATGCCAGGTTGTAGGTTCCAGTGAAAGTGCAATTTCACTTTAAAGTGGGACTAAACTCTATATAAAATGAATTAAGAAAATACAGGTTTAGCACCATCACAATAAATGTATTGGAACTGTAACACCTTTTCCTCTGTCCGAAGCCAGGAATCATGGTAAATTGTTTTCTTGTCTTTATATTCAACCTGGGTAAACATATGTCTTGAGCTCCCAAATCCCAATTGCGCTAAAATCACACCCAAAATTGCAATCACACCTAATAATCAAACCAAAATTGCACCCAAAATCGCATTCACAACAAAATTGCGGAAAAAAAAAAGAATTCCCAGTAGCTGAACCATCTACCGTACTTCCTCCCCCTCGGCATCAGAAATAACCAAACTGGCAGATCAGCCAGGTGATTACTAAAGGTAATGAACATTTTTCAGAATGTTTGACATTTTAAATAATATTTTTTTGGTGTGTACATTACTTTTTTTTTTAAATATGTTATATTTGGAGTTTCATCCCACTTTAAAGTGAACCAGAGATGAAAAAATAAATACAAATATACATACCTGGGGCTTCCTCCAGCCCCATCTGCCTGGATCGCTCCCCCACTGCCTTCCTCCGCTTTCTGCAGCTACGAGAACTGGTTCCCTGCATTGCCCTCAGTCAGAGCCAGTCTAGCGTAAGAGAAGTGCGCTGTTGGCGTATCTCTCCAGCAGTCGCTGGAGAGATACGTAGAGGGCGCACTTCTCCTGCGTAGGCTGGCTCCAATTACGTCAGTGATGGGACCCGGTTCTCGTAGCTGCGGGAAGCAGAGGAAGGCAGTGGGGGAGCGATCCAGGCAGATGGGGCTGGAGGAAGCCCCAGGTATGTATAAATCTTTTTTATTTCAGTCATCTCTGGTTCCCTTTAAAGATCAACTATAACCCAGGATTGAACCGCATCCCAATCAGTTGCTAATACACCTTTTCCCATGAAAAATGGTTACCTTTCCTCAAATAGATCATCAGGGGGGTCTGTACGGCTAATATTGTGGTAAAACCCCTCCCAAAGTGTGATGTCAGCACCTAGGTAGTAAAGATGATTACGTGCAGGCTGATTGTGGATCAAACTAAATTAACTAATTAGATGGTGAATATCAATAATTTCTCGACCTCCCTTCTATTTTTTATCTTCTCACTTTGCAATGTATTCATTAATTTTTTTCCCCTTTTCGCTACAGCTCCTCTTTATGACCGCTCAGAATGTCTCGCCCCACAACAAATTCCCAGCATAACACTCTTTCACCAGTTTGCTCTAATCATTTGTTTGTTTTGATTTGTTATATTCAGATGGTAGTACAAATATGAGATGTCAGGGATTACCAATACAGACCCAAAGAAGGCACATCTCCTAGTATGAGCCTTTGGTAAATGGAATTGATCTGTACATGGCTTGTTTGTTTGAGCTGAAATTCAGGAGCATTTCTGAGTGGAAAAAAATCCATCCTATTAAGCTGTGCACAAAAAAAAAATCTATTTCCTCTGAGTTAATGTAATGTGTGTCAGATCATGGAACTGACCATTATCAATTGAACGTACAAAAATGAATATAAACATAATTTTGTCATTCGTCTATTAAGGAAGGATAGTTTCTCCTATAAATCGTTTCACTTTGCCAGCAACTGTACTAGGCGGGCAAAACATGCAAAATAAACTTACTTACATCATGGCATGAGACTCCATGGATTAGAGGTAGCTCTGCCTGATCCAGCTAAATTTTACAGACCCTGGATGAGACTGTCTTGCTCATCTGTCTGTGGTCCTGTCTGGGCATCTGCTTCCTCCCATGTGCACCTGCTACTAGACATGGGTGTATGCTCTTATAGCTGGGAGCATGTGCACACATGCACAGACTGCATGCAAGTGTTCAGTGTTTGGTAATTGTATTTGCATGCTGATCTGACGACATTGTTTCTCCTGTTCACCCTGCCACTGTTGGGGTATCCCTAATAGTCAAGACCTGGTAGCCACTAGCTAGCAAAGTCCATTAACATTTACTGAATGCTCTGGTGAAAACCCATGTGTGCCTTCATAGTGCCCTCGCCTCAGTGAGAGTGTCAACAGGTTAGCCATAACCAACAGCCACTATTCTAACACTGACATTTCACATTTGCCAAACTGTAATGTAAGCTTGAAAATTGTTTCTTAATAGTTCATTATCTGTACTGCCTCCAATGAGTGAGCTGGGGATTATCCTCATATGTCATGTGATGTGACAAAAGCACTGCAGCATCACCAGTCACACATCTCCAGTTTTGTATTAGGCTGAATCAGTAAACAAAAGCAATAGAACATTTAGAGCTTAACTATGCAGTAAATCTATTTTAACCTCTTGCTATCAAGAAATTAATCCTCAACAACATTCTTAAATAAAATCAATATTTTATATATGTCTCCAAAGCTGCAAAAATTATAGTCTTTCACTGTACAATGTTGTCACTTTCAGTTCCATATTAGCGTCTTAGTTCCACCTCATTTTTCCATTATGTAACCAGCAGCTGTGTATAATAATTCTATAAAAAATAGTATGTAGCTTATCCACCTTTTGGTGCCTAAGACAGCCTCTAATGCAACTTGCTGCAGATTCCTAACTTTCCAGTACCCCCAAAATGTGTATCAGCTTTTGTATTCATCTCATTTGTATAATCAGATTTTCAGTTCCTCCATTTAGTGGCTACTACACTCACTATGTGACTTAAGTTTAATAGACATGTTGTTGACCATAATTTAACTACTGACAAAGACTGTGACCACTGATAGAGAATATGATCACATTGTGACCGCTGACTTTACTGCATTACACTGTGACAAGTGACAGGACTGGATCTGTGACCTCTGACTGTACCAGGAGTGCAGTGTAACAGCTGACACAGCTGGGACTGCACTAGCATTACTGTCTGGCTTAGTTGTAGATTGTGATCAATGACTAAACATTGATTGTATTTGAATAATAACTGTATCAGGTCCACAGTATAGCCACTGAATGACCTTGGACTGTTCTTTGAACATTGACAGAGCTGGGACCACAGTGTGAGTTTTGACTGGACTGCCTATGACCTATGACTACTAACTGGACTGGAAATGTATAGTGAGTTTTAAAGTGGATCCGAGATGAACTTTTACTCATTGCATAATTGTGTTCCTTTCCTATTTTTATAGGGCATTCCTCAAGCCAAATACTTTTTTGTTTTTGTTTTAATACTCTAATGCCCTATAAACTAAACAAGCCTCGCCCACAGCTTTTCAGAGAGCCTTGGCACTTTCAGACAGTAGCTAGGGCTCATGGGAGCTCAGTCTGGGTAGGAGGAGGGGGGGGGGTATTACTAGCCAGAGACTTCAGAGGCAGAAGGGAGGAGGGGGGATTAGGTTTTTTTTCACAGACTGAGTGCTGAAGATGCAGATAAGCTTGCCTGTGTGTAATGTTTACAAACAACATGGCTGCTGTCATTGTATCACAGGAAGAAATAATCATATTCTATTGAAGCTGTTTGCAGCTAGATTTGCTGGGTAAACTATCTAAACTTTAGATAAGATATATAGACAAGTTACTTGTTATAGTTAGTTTTTCATCTTGGATCCGCTTTAAAGCATATCTTAAGTGACACGTAACATGATGATATAAACATAGGTACATACACTCATCTAAAGGATTATTAGGAACACCATACTAATACGGTGTTTGACCCCCTTGCGCCTTCAGAACTGCCTTAATTCTACATGGAATTGATTCAACAAGCTGCTGAAAGCATTCTTTAGAAATGTTTGCCCATATTGATTGGATAGCATCTTGCAGTTGATGGAGATTTGTGGTATGCACATCCAGGGCTCCCGTTCCATCACATCCCAAAGATGCTCTATTGGGTTGAGACCTGGTGACTGTGGGGGCTATTTTAGTACAGTGAACTCATTGTCATGTTCAAGAAACCAATTTGAAATGATTCGAGCTTTGTGACATGGTGCCTTATCCTGCTGGAATTAGCCATCAGAGGATGGGTACATGGTGGTCATCAAGGGATGGACATGGTCAGAAACAATGCTCAGGTAGCCCGTGGTATTTAAATGATGCCCAATTGGCACTAAGGGGCCTAAAGTTTGCCAAGAAAACATCCTCCACACCCAGGGCCGGATTTCTGGCAAGGCCTCATAGGCCATGGCCTAGGGCACCAGAAATTTAGGGGTGGCTCAGTGAGGGGCAGTAAAGCTGTTCTGTGCAGCCATCCCCATCTACAAGGACAGCTTTAACCCTTCGTACTCTGTGTCCTGTACTTGTGTCGTCCCTGCAAGACCTGTAAGCTCTATCCCTGCAGGTACATATCAGCCTAATTCTCATGGTGACACAGTGGGTCCATCATTAACAAAATGGCAAACATAACATAAAGTTCTTAAGGAAAACACAACTTATAATCTATACGCATATTACTAAAATACTTATTGTCTGTGACATCCAATGATGGAAAGTAAGTAAAATGCTCATTGGGGCACACAGAGAGAACAACCATACAGACAGTATAGTTGGCCTTGGGCGGTAAAAAGTACAAATCCGGCCCTGCCCACACCATTACACCACCACCACCAGCCTGCACAGCAGTAACAAGGCATGATAGATCCATGTTCTCATTCTGTTTACACCAAAGTCTGACTCTATCGAGGCTCATCAGACCAGGCAACATTTTTCCGCTGCATACCTCGGTTGTAACAAGTGGTTATTTCAGTCAACGTTGCTCTTCTATCAGCTTGAATCAGTCGGCCCATTCTCCTCTGACCTCTAGCATCAACAAGGCATTTTCGCCCACAGGACTGCGCATACTGAATGTTTTTCCCTTTTCACACCATTCTTTGTAAACCCTAGAAATGGTTGTGCGTGAAAATCCCAGTAACTGAGCAGATTGTGAAATACTCAGGCCGGCCCATCTGGCACCAATAATCATGCCCTGCTCAAAATTGTTTAAATCACCTTTCTTTCCCATTTTGACATTCAGTTTGGAGTTCAGGAGATTGTCTTGACCAGGACCACACTCCTAAATGCATTGAAGCAACTGCCATGTGATTGGTTGATTAGATAATTGCATTAATGAGAAATTTAACAGGTGTTTCTAATAATCCTTTAGGTGAGTGTATAGTGCTAGCAGGAATAGCCCTACTGAGAAATTGTTTGACGTCACTTTCTATTTTACAGTACGGCAAGCGTTAAGAAAAAACTTGAGTTGTTATCTATGCAAAAGAGCTTGTAGAACTGCTTGTCAAATTCAGTTTTTGAAAAGTAAATAGAAGTCAAAAGGTTGTTATCTCTCAGAGAAGAGGCAGACAATAAGGTTTTAGCTCAGGGAAGTTCGAGGGTCATTAATTCAGTTTGTTTTCTGCTAAACAAGGCGAGGTGTGGATTCTAAACAGTAGCTCTGACAGTCTGATGCAATCTTAAAAATTAGAAAAGGAAAGGGAAGGGGTGGCGAGAAAACCTAGAGCTTTATAGTGTAGTTTATTGATATTGGTATTGGGTTTTTGAGTGAATAAATTATACTCACAAAAATGCACCACACCAGTGGCCACACAAGTAGGCAAGTAGGAAGAACAAAGCCAACCCCCCTTGGGTTAAAAAGTCACTCTCTGGGATGGGCCAAAAATTACCCTACACTCAGGGTGTGTTCAACACTATACAATTGTACAGAGGCGCCAAAGTAAAGTCAAATATTTTACATTTTATTTAATATAATTTAATATTTAATATGATATTTATTTTATTTATTCGTTCAATACGACTTAGTAATGCAAACTGAAGAAACGTTATCAGTCCACAAATACAACTCTCGTAAAAATTGCATCATGTTTGTTGGGACTAAGCCCGCTTCATCAGACAAGCAAGAAGAGTGAAATCTCAATTGAGCTTATAAAAGAGCCTCTCACCTTAGTCGGCTCCAGGCACCTGGCGCTTCTACAAGCTCAATTGAGATTTCACTCTCTTTTGCTTGCCAGGTAAAACAAAAGTTTGCTTTCCTAAAACAGAAAGAATTTGCGATAATTCAGGTTGGAGTGAGCTCGAGATGTCTCCCAGGCACCACTGCTGAATATATGCAAATTAACCATTGTACCCTTACCCATTTTGTACCCATTTTTATTTACTAAAAATAAAAATGTGATATTTATTTCAACTACACTAATGTTTTATTTATCATTAGAACTAAACCTACAGTTCATTTCTCATACAGTAAGTTTATTATCGCTTCAGTTTCACTTTGACATTTGAGTCTACCCAGACTGAGCCACTGTAAAAACAACAGCAAGAAAGCACCAGACCAAATGAACAGTGGAAAGAATCAGAAATAACATGGTAAAGGTGGTCATATATCCGTATATAGTCGCATACAAGCCGAGATTTTGACCCCCCAAAAGTGGGTCAAAAGTTGGGGGGTTGGCTTGTATGCGAGCCATGTGATTCCCCATACACCCCGCAATCCCCCCCTCCCCCCCACGGCCGCCGACATTACCTTGGCCGGCGCCGCTTCTTCTATTCCCCTCTCCTGCTCGCTCCATAATTCACAGCAGCGCTCTTCACGGCTGCTGTCTGTGATGAGGCGGAGAGCGGTTCCCATAGCAAGGAGAGTGGTTCCCCCCCCGCTACAGGAAGCCGCGCTCTCTGCTTCCTGCTTCATCACAGAGAGCAGCCATGAAGAGCCGTGAAGAGCGCTGCTGTGAATTATGGAGCGAGCAGGAGAAGGGAATAGAAGAAGCGGCGCCGGCCAAGGTAAAAGCGGCGGCCGCGGGGGGGGGGGGGGGATTGGGCATTACGATACTGGGCACTACCTACCTATACTGGGCACATTACTAGCTATACTGGGCACTATACTAGCTATACTGGGCACTATACTAGCTATACTGGGCACTATACTAGCTATACTGGGGCACTTCACTAGCTATACTGGGCACTATACTAACTATACTGGGCACTGTACTAGCTATACTGGGGCACTTCACTAGCTATACTGGGCACTATACTAGCTATTCTGGGGCACTACCTACCTATACTGGGCACTATACTAGCTATACTGGACACTATACTAGCTATATTGAGGCACTTTACTAGCTATACTGGGCACTATACTAGCTATACTGGGGCACTTCACTAGCTATACTGGGCACTATACTAGCTATACTGGGGCACTACCTACCTATACTGGGCATTATACTAGCTATACTGGGGACCTTTACTAGCTATACTGGGCACTATACTAGCTATACTGGGGCACTTCACTAGCTATACTGGGCACTATACTAGCTATACTGGGGCACTACCTACCAATACTGGGCACTATACTAGCTAGACTGGGGCACTATACTAGCTATACTGGGACACTTTACTAGCTATACTGGGCACTATACTAGCTATACTGGGGCACTACCTACCTATACCGGGCATTATACTAGCTATACTGGGGCACTTTACTAGCTATACTGGGCACTATACTAGCTATACTGGGCACTATACTAGCTATACTGGGGCACTACCTACCTATACTGGGCACTATACTAGCTATACTGGGGCACTACCTACGCATACTGGGCTCTTTACTAGCTATACTGGGCACTATACTAGCTATACTGGGCACTATACTACCTATACTGGGCACTATACTAGCTATACTGGGGCACTACCTACCCATACTGGGCACTATACTAGCTATACTGGGGCACTAGCTACCCATACTGGGCACTATACTAGCTATATTGGGACACACTAGGGGAATAAGGCGGCCAGCATTTCCTACCCCTGGCTTATATGGAGGTCAATCATTTTTTACCGTTTTTTTAGGTAAAAGTTGGGGGGTCGGCTTATATGAGGGTCAGCTTATATGCGAGTATATACGGTAAGCGTCCCGATCAACCAACCAAATTGGATAATTTTATCAAATTGAGAGACAATTGAGTGTGTTCCAATTTATGTGATCAACAATAAAACTGACCGGTGCTTGGGTGAATCGCATAGATTTTTTGATTGAGCAGGATGGAAGATATTGGTTGATTGTAATGGAATCGGCTACTGTTCACATGAATTCAATTGACAAAAAAATGATTTTTGGATTCAGAGCATGAATTCACAACAATGGTCAGTCCGAATAGTGAATGTGAAAGGCATAGGCTATCGCTTGTAGTATGTGGGCCAATTGTCATTCACCTTCCGTTCAAGCACACTAGTTAATCGCCCAATTGAGTTGACTGCTTAATTGCTCGATGTGAAATCATTAGATGTATGGCTACCTTAACTTAGTGATCCCGTATGTAGCTGGTAGTCTTTATAAACATCCGGTGCCTATTTTTTTTCCAGACTTTGCATCTTCTTCACCTCATTAGAAGTGAATTAGTAGTTCTGTTAAAGTGAATGGGAACCGCATTTAAAAAAAGGAGATAGATACTTACCCAAGGAGAGGGAAGGCTCTGGGTCCTATAGAGCCTTCCGGCTCCTCTCCTGGTCCCGTCGTTCCGGTGCTGGCTCGCCCGGTAGCAGTATTTGACTAAATTAGTCAAATACTGCTTTACCCAGCCGAAGGAGGCTTCAGAAGTCTTCAGGGAGCCCGAGTGCTCCTGAAGAAGGGCGGCCCTGTACTGCGACTGCGCAAGCACGCTCTCTTGCACGCTCACGTCTGTGCAGTGTGGAGCCGCACGTCTTTGGGAGGACATGGCTCCTG
Organism: Hyperolius riggenbachi; assembly: GCF_040937935.1. Lineage (NCBI taxonomy): Eukaryota > Metazoa > Chordata > Amphibia > Anura > Hyperoliidae > Hyperolius > Hyperolius riggenbachi. The sequence continues at coordinate 278,206,702 of NC_090649.1, forward strand.
AAGACTTCCAAATACCCTTTCGGTGGGGGATTGAAAGGAGGGGATCCTGCACAGGCTAGAGAGCACCGAGAGAGGAGACGGAAGGCTTTATATGACCCAGAGCCTTCTCTCTCCTTAGGTAAGTATTTGCTTCATTCTTTTTAAAATGCAGTTCCCATTCACTTTAAGGTGCCCAATACTTTCCTCAGATGCAACCATTTTATCAGATTTTTACCTTCTAATTGTACAGAAAACCATGCATCAGGTAGAGAAAATTGCTGTGAAGTGATTCTGTGGTGTATTGGAATACAAAATTTTGGCAATCGGAATGTTGGATTTTACATCTTATCTGAAGACAGAAAGTGCCCTAATTGACCTGTTTATGGGAACAATCGATAACTACCTTTTCAATGACTTATGATCCTGCAAATTTGATTGAATGATCCCATCTAAATAGAATATTGTACCATTAATGGACACCTTAAAAGTGAAGAGATATCTTCTAGAATACAGAAAGGTATCCAGTTGAAGGTACCTTTTTTTTTTCTTCCATGGATACAAATGCCCATTTGTGACTGATGAGAGACGAAAAAAGACACAGAGATACCGGGAGCCCAATATCGGGTAATACCATCAATGCAGAGGAGATAATGTATACAGTGTTCAAATATACTCACAAAGGTGGGTTGCAGGGAATACAACCACTCATACAAGCATGTGGAGCATGTAGCAAGTACCGCCCCCACTCTGCCTTTGTGAGAGGATAATAAGATGTTTGCTGCTCCAGAAAAAAAGGGCGGGTGTTTTCCTCTGAGGGTGTGAGGTCAAGGACTAAGTACACTCCTATTCAGCAGGTTACTGTATATACTAGGAGAATGTAGGAGGTGCCCAAGGTATATCAATCTAATAAAAAGGTATGTCCTACCTTAAAGCTGTTATGGTTTTACCGAAAATTTTGCATTCTTGAATATTACAGCTTTAACCAATCATGCCGCCTGGATGTGATTGTCACGTCCAGGCGACTGGTGCCTTGCTGTTGCAGGCATCTGCGTGCTGCCGCACGCGCCCCCTGGTAGCTGCACTGGGTAGCCCAGAGATCAATGAATGGGAACATAGTTCCTTTTCATTGATCTAAGTCCCTGGCAGAAAAATCAACGGCTTCTTACTAGAGGCCGCGGTCTTTCTGACAAAAAAAAGTTTCCTGTCCTCTAAATGCTTCCTAAAAGTGAGCATTTCGCTTCCAGGGCTAAAACAAAATATCTCACTGTGGTCATCTTTTGCCCAAATAGTAAAACTACATATACATACATTTTTAAATAAAATAAACCCACATTATTATATTTAAAATTAACTGTTTACCTCCCACACCAAAAATTACCCAAATAAAATTTTTAATGAAAAAAAATTACAATAAAAAAAAACATAAATAGTTACCTAAGGGTGTGAACTTTTTTAATATGCATGTGAAGAGGGTATATTGCGAACATTTTTTAAATTATAAGCTTGTAAATAGTGATGGACGCAAAACTGAAAAAATGCACCTTTATTTCCAAACAAAATATTGGCGCTATACATTGAGATAGGGACATAATTTAAATGGTGTAATAACCGGGACAAATGGGAAAAGAAATACATAGGTTTTAATTATGGTAGCATGTATTATTTTATAGCTATAATGGCCGAAAACTGAGAAATAATGAATTTTTCCCATTTTTTCTTAATATTCTTGTTAAAATGCATTTAGAAAGAAATGTATTCTTAGCAAAATGTACCATCCAAAGAAAGCCTAATTGGGGGCTGAAAAAAATAAGATATAGATCAATTTATTGTGATAATTAGTGATAAAGTTATTGCCGAATGAATGGGAGGTTGTGAGAAAACGCGGAAGAGCCGCCGCCATGAGCCAGCGGCCGGCGGCTCTTTCCACGTACATCGACCTCACACACGGAGAGGCAGCCGCCTCCTCCCAGCATGAGGCGGCTGTCCCCGTGAAGAAGCGTGCGGAGCGCGGAGAAACCGCCGTGTTGGACGCGGCGGTTGGCGCGCATACCTTTGCTGTGGAGGCTCAGAGCGGGGCTGCTGTGGCTGGGACATGTAGTCCCTCCAGATTTAGAGTGACATGCGCGCGCGCACTCAGGCAGGGCATATATAGTAGCCAGAGGTAGTCAGCTGACCAGGCTGGCTCTGGCTTCACTCCCCATTGGTCCAGCACTGTGGGAGGTGCTGGGGAGCGAGATGGGTATATATACTGCTGGCTGGTCATTTCTCGGGTGTCTGGCGTTGCGATCACATATGTGGGAGCACCCAGATCCGTAGTCAGATCCGCAAGTGTGCCGGGACCAGCTGGAGCTGTAATCCTACACTTAGCTAGATTCTGTTGATAGCTAAAGTACTAGTTTGATTGTGATTATCTGTTATGACCTATTGCTTGCTCGACCATCCTCCTGAACTCTGATCTTCGATATTTCTGATACTCTGTTGCCGAACCTCGGCTCGTTCCTAGACTCTGTTTCTGCCTCCTGATTTTGTACCCCGATATATCTGATACCCCGTTGCCGAACCCTGCCTGTACTTTGACTCTGCCTTTGCCTCCTGATCTTGTACTTTATCTGTCCGTGTGTGTACGACCTGGCTTGTCCGACCTCGAGAACCGACCTTACTGTTGGAGGCGGTTCCTCGTTCTGTTAGTGACCCTTCCGCCAGAGGGTTATTTTCAGTATATCCTTCCTGCTGACAGCCTGACTCCTCCCGTCTTGGAGAGCTCAGGTTTGCGGAAGGAATCTGTACAGTACGCCTTGCTGTACTGAGGCCCAGTCCTCTAAGTGTTACTGTTACACCAAGCACTACACTCTACTCAGGTAAACAGAGGTTAGCTTGTATATCGGATTATCAGTGATACTGCAGATCACATATAATCTGGTATATATCTGTATTCCCAGTGATACTGCAGATCACCGGTAATCAGATTATACCTTGGGCGCCTCCTACATTCTCCCATTTGTAATTGGTTCTCTTTAAAAATATACAATATCGCATCAATGTTGGACGAGCAGGCATTGTAGTGGTGAAATTTTTACTTTTGTGCATTACTAACAGAGTTCAGTGCATGCAATAGATCAGCCGACTACAAAATATCAGTCAGACAGGAATTAATAAACAATACAGCAACCAGGAACCAAAATTATTGCTCTGAGCCCTCATTCATACTGCTAGTTGTGGCATATTTGCTGAATTTATCTGATGTTCAATTCAACATCTCCTCTGATGCACATGAAAATGTTTTGTTAAAAAATATAATGCAGTTATGTATAAGGAATTGTATATTCAAATCCTTTACCATCGCAAAGCTGTATTCCATTCATAAAATCAGAGAGTGAAGACAATGCTTGCCTTGATTTCTGTGAGCTGTAGTAGCCCTGCCATTGGCTGGGTCATATGTCCTACAGCAAGGTCTGTGCACATTTTCACTGGGCTTTTTGCCATTTTAAAGGCTTGCTTTGCATTATCCAATGAAGTGATCATTAGTTAGTAAGCTGCTGACAAGCTTTAAAGCTCTCTAATCATTTTAGTGAACTTTCCAAAGACTCACAATTTATCTGCTTTTGCATGATACTTAAAAACATAACCAAATAAAAAGCCAACTTAATAGAATAATTCCTACTGTGTATTAACTTTACGAGGCAAGGAGAAAGCATTTGGGAAGCGCACCTACATCAAATAAGTGTGGGGACGCTGGATCAGTTTCAGGAACAAAATTATCTTTTTGGACTTTGAATGTCCTCTTTGCTAAAGTTAAAGCAATAAATGGCTGATTTAAAAATGATTGCAAAAAATTTAAAACAATAATTTTAATACTTTATATCAATCTTTTTAACTCATTGCAGTCAATTTTTCCAGCTGTCCCATTTAAAACAAACGAATTTAATTCAAAATGATTACAATCATGGTGGGCTGCAAAATGTAGTTGGCCAGAGTGAAGGCTGTGGATGCCGTGGTGCAGTAGGGGGATAGGGGGTGAGTCTCATTCTTGGAATACTCTATAATTACTTTTACTCTTTTTTATTCTCTCAATTCATTCCTTCACTTTCTGGGAATATAGGGTGAGTATAATTCTTGGAATACTCTATAATTCCTTTTCTTCTCCTTTTCTCAATTCATTCCTTCACTTTCTGAATGCAGATAGGTGCATTGGTCCCGGAATTGGGATGGAGTGGTCGGGAAAGGTGAGGAACTCCCCTGGAGCGCCTAGGCCATTATTGACTGAAGCAATGTTGATAAGCATGGCGGATTAGAGCCATGGAAAGCTTAGTAAATTGTATTACTTTGTGTAGTGAGGGAAGGACTCAACGTTGGGACTTATATGGCACCTGCTGGATCATGGGCTAATGGGAAGTGAATTGAGTGTTTGTATTTACATCTCCTTTTTGCATATGAAAAATGAAAAAATTATTATTATTTTTTTAAAGAAAACAATTACAATTAATTGATCATAAATATGTTCAGTTGTTTTATTGATTTAAAAAGTGCCTTCAAAGATCACAGTCAAAATATGTTAATTAACATTAGAACTGCTTTCACAACATTTTAATACATGGCCTGTGTAAGAATGCATCAAAAGAATTTTGGGAGATTCTAGTCATATGAGTTCAATGACAGCCCGTATGACCTACTACTATCTTATACAGCAACGTATTCATTGTTTGCTGCAACATGGTTCATGATTGGTTATTGATTACTGATGAATGTGATGGGGAGGACAGACAATTTAGGATGCAGTGAAAACTAGACACTGATAAGTTGCACCTAAATGACGCGGTGCAAAATTATACTGTTTATCAAAACAACACAGATTGATTTAAGTAATGACTTTAACCACTTGAATACCAGCAGTCTCTAGCCCCTTAAGGACCAGAGACTGCTGGTACAAAAAAGGGGCTCACAGACATCATGCCGCATGGATCTGTCACTCTTGCAGTTCGCGCTGCTCTCCTGTCACTGGAGCCCACTCGCTCTGCCGTCGCTATGACAGCAGAACTCCGTGAGCCAATGTGATTGGTTCACAGCAACCACACGTTCAGGAGCCAATGAAATCGGCTCCTGGCCATCTAGAGGAGCTTTGCTGTCATAGGGACAGCAGAGCAAGTGGGTTGCAATGAATTGAGAAAGGTGTGATTGGTGTTATACAGGGGATACAGGGATGGCAGGGATAACCGGTCCCAAACAGGGTGTAGATTTCAATTACTTGTTTTCTCCTTTTTCTCTTTTTCATTTAAATTTTAAATTAGTAGATTTCAATTAGCCTGGTCCAGAAGCGGTTAATCACTAACTGTACATAGTTTTCTTGAAAACTGTTAAAGAGAAACTCCGACCAAGAATTGAACTTTATCCCAATCAGTAGCTGATATCCCCTTTTACAGTTGAAATCTATTCCTTTTCACAAACAGACCATCAGGGGGCTGGCTGATATTGTGGTGAAACCTCTCCCACAAAGAAAATCTGAGTACATACTCTTGGCAGTTTCCTGTCTGTGAACCTTGTTGCATTGTGGGAAATAGCTGTTTACAGCTGTTTCCAACTGCCAAAAAAGCATGCAGCAGCTACATCATCAGCCAACAGTAAAAATGTCACCATGTAATAAATGTCAGAATGTAAATCAGGGATTTAAAAGATTTTACAATGGGCAAACACTGACTAAATCATTTATACATAATTATTGTAAAAATTAAGAACTTTTTTTATTACATTATTTTCACTAAAGTTCCTCTTTAAGCTTTCAAAACTTAAAGTTGCTTCTGCAGGCTTGATACAGAACTGGATCAAAGTCATTTAGTGTTAAAGTTTTTCAGGAAAAACAAAACAGTGTTTTCCATTACCTGAAATCCAGTAGTTGTGTGACCACCCCTCAGAGCAGACTGCCATACTTCCTACTGAACTCATCAGGAGCCTGACTTTCCAGACATTGCATCCCTCTCCAGGTCAGTCCTTTTCTCCATAGACTAGTAGTGGACAGAGGGTGATTAACTAGATGGCTAGCACGCTCCCTAGCACGCTCCCACAATGCTATCCTAGATTTGAATGCAGAAGAAGGGTGAGTGGAAGACATTACTAGGCCCCCTCCCATTGCTTACAGTGGAAGGGAGAATCCGTGACATACTCTCCTCCTGGCAGTCTATACCATGTTGCCCTAACAAGGCACTGCAGAAAATTAGAGTTGCAGTATAGAGTTACTGAGGAGAACTCTGGAGCACAACCAATGGAACAGTATGCTATATGCATGTTTCACTATTTTTAAATTGATTTGCGAGGTCTTATAAAACAACAAAAAAAAGTTGTTGTTTTTTTTACCTGTAGCAGTGATGTTTGCAAAACACCCATAAGTAGCTCGCAGTATACTATGTGAAAGGCTGCTAAATCTCCTGAGAGACTGATTAGTAGACAGTTTCTCCTCAACTTGACCCTGGAATGCCTCTCTTGCTATTCTCTTTCCTCTTTGTTCAGTTCAGATGCATGCCCCTCAGAGAAGCCCAGCTACTGGATAAGCTGTTCAGACCTTACAATTTACACTCAGTCACCCTTGTCATATTGTGCTAGCTGACTGGAGTGATATGTTTCAGTCATTAAAGTATGTGTAAACAGTGAGACAGGTCAATATATTCACAATGAGCTGTTTTCCTGCAGTCCAGCTGATTTTTGATGTGTTCAGTTTTATTTTAAGTTAAAATACATGGTGCAATAATTTTCATTTGTAAGAAAAAACAAACAAACAAACAAAAACAAAACAGCATGTGAATGATGTATACCGGATACCCAGCCAAACTCTCAAAGTATTGAAACAATTTTGATACACCAGGTACGGTAAATAGAATATTTTCCAGGCAGAAAGTGTTGCAAAGGTATACTGTGGGTTGCTTGAGAATTATTTGTTATTCATATTTCATGTGTGGAAAGGAATGTGTACTACACTATTGATTAGCCAAAGTGTTTTATTTAACTAAAGAAAGACCAAATCCAATTGATAAGCTCATGAACTGAATATTTAATAAGCCAAAGGAAGTTAAAGTTGCTATTTTAGTATGCAGGTCTGGAACTGTGATTCCACCTTGCATTTCCCAATCAGACACAGTAGATGGCAGCAAAGTATCCCATTTCTGATCTGAGAATAATTTGCATTCCTATAGAACCTTAGTTGGAAAAAAAAATCACACTGCATTCTGGGCGGTCCAACGAATTTACCAGGTCACATAGGAAAATACGACAAGGGGGAGGGGGGTTAGCAATGCAATCGAGTGAACTCTATCTCAAAGGTTTTCTTGGTCACAAATGCAGTCATGACTGGAGAACTTATAGCAGCCTGAAAATGACTTCTTATTGCATTTTCCCAGGTTCGCGATTCACAGACTATTTTCCCAAGGCTTTGATTTTGCTTTGCAGTGTACATTTAGCTTAACAAAGTAATTTGTTACTGGCAATTCATGAGCTGTACTCACCTGCATGTTTACCCTTTATGACATAATGTACAGTGTCTAAAAAGATAATGAGAAGTATTCTCATTTGTGGTGTCAAAAATACCACAAATGCATGCATGATTCAAAAACACAAAAATCTTTATTTTTGTTCTCCTTGATTGAAGACATGTTTCTCCAACATCTGCACTCATGTACTCAGGGATTCATGGAACCCCTGAGCAAGCATATTTCAACTTCTCACCAAGCATCCCCATAGTCTAGACAAATCACCCAGACTTTGCCAATTTTGTCTGCTCATCCTCCTAATGCACCAGGGTACCTTGTACAGTAGAGTCCCCAGTATTCGGCACCAGCGGGGATCGCCTGCTGCCGGATACATGTGCTTGCCGGTTGCTTGAGCAATGGGCCGAAAAAGCACAAACTCCCCCCCCCCCCCTGAAATATCTACCGAGCCTCCAGCAACGTCTTGCTGCCTCCCTGCAGCACCTAGAGGGCTCCTAGCAGCTTTGCAGCTTTCTCTGTGCCCAGAAGCCAGTATGTCACCTGACCCACATCGGCTCACATGACATGCCGACTTGCTTGCACAGATGCTGTAAGCCATTAGGAGCCCGCTAGGTGCTGTAGGGAGGCTGCAAGATATCACCGCAGGTGCGGTAAGTATTTTAGTGCCTGCTAATACCCCCAAAGCCCCCCAAACAAAGTCAGGCATGATTGTTAGTAGAGATTTTTGGTTGCCTGAGTACCGGATAACTGGGACTTTGCTGTACTGATAAAATAGTAACATATGCAAAACCCTGGCAAAAGCATTTGTGATCACCTCAATGGGGAATTTAAAGATGCATTTACCAGGAATTCCCTTATTACTATTGGAGGGCTTGGAACAGAAGAGCTGGTAGTGTCGGTTGTGGTGCCTGGTGGTGTGGTCAGCAATGCAGTGCTGGGTGTGTCTGGCAAAAGTGTGGTGGAGCACAGCAATGACAGTGACTCCCACTGGCAGCAAATGATACTCCAATCAAGATTTATAGGATGTATAGTGTGCAGAACTGTTATTTTTAGGATTTATTGTGTGCTGAAGTAGTTAGGTAGAAGTACCTGTAGTTACACTACTTACACAAGCTCTTTAGCTATCTAAACTGTATTGCCAGCTACTGCAATACAGTTACCAGTAGCTGGCATCCTTGCAAAGGAATAAGACCGTATGGAGCCTGCCCAACCAACCAACTGGAATTAGGATATCCTCATCCAGTGGCATAACTAGAATTCATTGGGCCCCCTTACAAAACTTTGGATTGGGCCATTCCCCCCCCCCCCCCCCCCTCTGCGTGCCTGCGTCTTGTATGTCTCCCGTCAGCAGCGTTTCAGCCACAGAAGACGTAGGCAGGCATGCAGAGCTCCGTTGTCGCCTGGAATGCGGAAGTCAGAGGTGAGTTGGGCCCCCCTTTCCGCCGCTGTGTGCCCACTGCCCCCTCTCCTGCGCTGTGCCCCCTCCCTACACTGAAAACTGCCCTGGGTGGGCACCCCTGTGCCTGCATCCCTTGCAGGGGCTATTGCTATACCCCTGTCCTCATCCCTTTGTAAAGGGTAGATTGGGTGGGTTTTATCATTTTGTTTCTTGCTTTCATTTTAGGGATAGATATACAGGTAAATGTTGTATTAAATTGACAGGGACAGTGAGTGAATAGGAATAGCAGTAGTGAGCACTAGTTTTGGGCTATACAAACACTACACAAGCAAAGGCAGTCAGTTACTGACATTGCTGATGTGTCACTGTGTAATTTAATTTTGTGTTTGTGTTTTTCCTTATTATAAATAGTAGGTATATATTTTGCAGATTTCTAAATAATTTTGCGTTATTGCTATCGTAAAGGTTGACTTTGAGCATATTTGCACTTAACTAGTTACTATTGTGCTTGTTTGTACAATTGTTTGTTACAGCTATCATTAAGAGAGCTAATGTGCACATTTGCACATAATTGTGCATTAATATTGTTACAATAAATATTATGTGCCTTTGAACATAGCTGAGTGTTATTGCACTTACTGTAATGGCTGATACTGTACACATTTCCACATAATTGTGCACTACAGTTGACATAAAGGTTAATATTGTGTACATTGACTTGTAACTGTGCATTTGTATTGTTACAATGAGGCCCCTTTTACACTTATACACTTTTTTTGTGTTGCATTACCCTTTCTGCATGAAGGGTAACGCAACAGCAAAGAAAGTGTATGGGGCCCAGCACACTAAATGCATTACGTGGTGCTGGAAGCTTCTGATTCGCCAGTGACTTGCCACAAAATCAACAACATGTTACCATGCGACTTCTGTGGTGATGCAGCATCGGAATGCATTGAAGTCGATGTGCGATGCAGAAATAAAATTTGTTGGTGGCCTACCTCCCCATCTTTGTTTCACTTGATCTGGGAATGTCCACAGGTTGCCCTTTTCTGGAAACAGGTTGTGGACTTCTTACATGATAAAATTGGTTGCCCGGTTACTATAGACCCTGTACTCTGTGTTCTAGGCGTTATTCGGGACAAAGATATACATGCCTGCACTAAGTCCGTGAGGAGAGAGACCTTGTTTGCTGCCAGACAGGAGATTGCCTTGAGATAGCTAGCTGCTGAACCTCCAACTTTAAAATGCTGGTTTAGACAATGCTCTCACCTTCAAAAAACTAGTCTATACTCATAGAGGGCAAGATCAGAAATTTCATTTAATCTGGGACGGTTGGAAGGATAGAACCTAGGTATAAGGATATTAAAAAGTTGCACAAATGTATTAAACTTGCCACAAGTGTGTGTATTATGTTATTCTGAATTGTGTGTAATTGTAGTCTCCGATATATGCAATGTCACACACGGTCTGGCTGTATTTGCTCCCCTTGAACTTCAGCTCACTCTGTACCCTGAATAATGGTAATTAAAATGGATAATGCCCTACATTATGTATGCCCTGCCTTCCTATGTGAATCTTACCTGTACTAATACTGTACTGTTATCCTTTTACTGTTTAATAAAACTTTTCTTGGTTAAAAGAAAAATGTAATTGTTGGTGGCGGTAGTTCGGCACCCATGTGCAAGTATGACGGGGAAGCCGAGAAAATCCAGTGATGTACTTCCTGTCCAGCAGGTAGTACATCACTGGGTGGGGGGCAAAGGGCATGCGGGGGGCATGGGAATGTTGTGTGTGTGTGGGGGGGCACACTGTGCATATGACCCTGTCAGCGCACTCTGCCACAGGGTCATATGAATCAGCCTTTTGGTGTTGCGGGCAATGTAAGGTGCCAGAGCATCCCACTGCAACTCTTCCCTCAGGTATAAAACCGGCCTAAAGGTTATAATTGAAAACATTTGTACATAATTGTGCATTACTACCATTGTGATATGGAGTAATTTCACAAACAAAACAGTTTCATGAATTTGTTTACAGCAGATTTGCTCATCCCTACCACCAAAAGCATATTTATATATACCATTGGAATTTCCTATTGATCAATACACTCGCGGCACCCGCTATGAGGAGGTAAGATTGTTACACTTACATTTTTTATTTATTGCCCACAAGAGCATTCTTGTCCAGAATGTAGCAAAAGCTTCTTAATATGAAGCAAAACGTTTGTCTCTATACAAGTAATTTCTTGGAAACAATACTATCATATTATTAGTTTGTTTTGGACTAATAGTCTAAAGCTGGGTACACACCTTCAATTTTCATTGGTTAATTTTACCATCATCATGCAGTATGATGGCATACAGTCATTGAATATTAACAACAGACTGTGAAGATAAGCTCTCATACAATATGGAGGTGGTAAAAATTGGTCAGTAATTGTCTAGGGCCAATCAAAATTGGATTAGATGAGATGTATTTGACTCAGATTCCTCTATTTGCATTTATTCTTAAAGTTCTATCAAAATTGGAGTTGTGTACCAGGCTTCATATGTCTGCAAGGCAATTAGATAGCTTTTACTTGGTATTGTCATGCCCACAGTATGTTGGTTTTTAATTTCAAGTTACAGAAGTAACAGACCTTGTGATTGCAATTATGACCTTGTTGTGGTTACATTTTGCACTTTTGCAAGTTATTGCATAATGATCTGGTTTGCCTCCAACAAAGACATGGAAGTGACTGTATCACTCTGAACATTGTGATTGTGTATGTTTTATGCCTGAAATAAAATTAAAAAAAATCTAAATAAAAACTCATACCACCTCCAATGTATATGCTTTTTATTTCCCTGAGTGATTTGCGTACATTTTAGGTCAGATCATTAAATAGCTGTAGATAGAAGTCTTTGCACCTTTCAATTGAGATTGTTTATTCAATTCATTATATCCATGTAACCACCCACTGCTTTTTTAAAGCATTTTATTGAGATGATTTCAAAGCATGGTAGGTCACCAGAGCAATGTGCTTGAGTCATGAAAAAAACCGACCTGTGCTGTTATATTTAGTGTGTAAGAATGCTAACTTGACCCAATTAATTGTGTCAGTTTTGTGGCAATATAAATAATGTTTAATTAGAACAGACACTTGTAATTAAGATGTGAATGGCAGAGAAAATGGTCAGAGAGCAGAGATTTATGTCTCTGGGGTTGAACTAAGAGTGTGTATGCAGTAACAATTGCATGCCGCCTTGACTTTACATAACAACTGGCTTCTTTATTTTCTTGTCTGAAAGCAGATTTCTTCTTATCTGCATCAACTTAATATTGTATTGTATTTATTCCATTAATAATTGTGTGCCTTGAACAGAGACATACATTGTACATTTTCATTGTACAGAAAATCCAAATATTTAACACACAGTAAAAAAAGATATTTGATTTTTATTTACATTCAACCCTGTTTTTTAATCTTTCTTTTACCATTTATAAATGTGCATGCCTGTGTGTATTTGTTAATATACAAGTTATATTTGTTTCATTTTTTGCATCTCTAAATTAGTGCTCTGGAGGTCTTTCCACCTGTAGTATAATGGAGGTAGCACAGATATGAGGCAAGGAGTGGGCAAAGGCATGCCATGAATGGTAGTAATCTTCCACACCAGGAAGTCCCAAAAAACACCAGCACTCACAGAAGCTCAACAGTCAGCTCTGCAGAGGTGGTAAGGCTGTATGCTCTACAACCTTCCTATCAGATAGGGAGGCAGTCGCCCACTGCAGCATTGAATTAAACACTTTGAGGTATGGAAGCTGTCCTTATTGAATATGGTAAAGTGCACCATAGGAGGGTAGGAGCGGCATGATTGGAAGGGCTAGTTTTAAATGTTTTGAGGTAGCCTCTAGATGGCTAGATTATTAGATCCTGCTGATCTGAGATGACAGGAGATGCAGTGCAGCTACAACAATTCTTTCAAATGGCCCAGACCAAACAGTTAAATGTAAGTAGGCCACTCTTTAAAATGATTCTCCATGTAAAGTATACATGTAGTGAAAAAATACCTCTAGTGGGTACTTACCTCAGGAGGGGGAAGTCTCTGGATCCTAAAGAGGCTTCCCTCATCCTCCTCCGCAGGCCAGTTCCAGTGCTAGGACCCCCAACAAAGAGTAGCTTGCGCAGATGCACTAGCACTATTCTGTTTGGCTTTCTTCAAAAAAAGCTGGGCCGGGTTGGGTTGGCATTAATGCGCAGTCAAGAGCCTGCGCAGTAGCATGAACCCAATTTGGCTGGGCTATTTCCACCAGAGCCTGAGAAGGACCATGCTAATGCACAGGGAGGCCACTCTTTGGGGGTCTCAGTGCTCTATCAGTAAGTACAGGCAAGCATGCTATGGCTAAAGAAATGTACATCTGTGCTTTCATTAGTGCTGAATGAGCGTGGATCTGTTGCTGCCATACAGGAACCTCCAATAAGAGGAATTTTGTTTTTGTGAGAATTAAGTGTCAAGTAGATTACATTCATCCACTATGCAGTTTTCATAAGCAGGTATTTATGGGTTGGAGTCAAATCTGTCAAATAAGGTTCAATGGATTAGAATAGCTGGGAATCATTAACATGGCAGTGGTACATCAGGCCATGTTTTAGGATTTTGCCAAATGATTCTGTGTACAGTGTTAACAACAAACATGACAGTTTTGAGTTCTAGGGCACACCATATGGTAGTGGTATAGAGCTGGACAAGAAGAAACTGTTGGTGTTCTGCTACCCAAGAAGGGTTGACTACAATAAAGAAGTAAGCCATAAATATCACAGTACTGCAACCTGCTTAGCAAAATCAAATGTATGAAAATCCACTCTAGCAGAAACAGGATGGAGCGTTTTCCTTTAGAGCGCTTTCCATGAGCAGATCATTGAACATCTGAGTTGTTTTGCAGCTCTGGTGTTTCCTGAGATCCTAGCTTTGAGTTGGAAATAAAATAACTTTCACTAGGAAGGGATGGTGGGTGACAGAGTACAGTAGAGGCTTGATTATTGTCTTCAGTGATATAAGAAACAACCCAGAGTACAAGGAATAATCAACAATTTTGTGATATGTCAGTAGAAACAGGTCGGGACATTGGAACATGAACTGTACTAAAACAGGGTGAAGGTCACAGGTAGTCTCTTGGGGATATAGGAAGGCGTTTGACATGTTCGGAGGCTGGAAAACTACCGTAGTCAGATTTGCAGTCTTAGTCCTTAGTTAAACTAAGGAGTTTAAAATACTTATAAAAAGGTATAAATGAAAGTTACAGTGGAATTGGACATTTACAGAATACACAGCTCTTGGCATGAATGTGACAGTTACAAACAATTATCAAGGGCCTGATTCAGTCACTAAAATCAATTGTTAAAGAGAAACTCAGACCAAGAATTGAACTTTATCCCGATCAGTAGCTGATACCCCCTTTTACATTAGAAATCTATTCCTTTTCACAAACAGACCATCAGGGGGCGCTGTATGGCTGATATTGTGGTGAAACCCCTCCTACAAAGAAATTCTGAGTACATACTCTTGGCAGTTTCCTGTCTGTGAACCCTGTTGCATTGTGGGAAATTGCTGTTTACAGCTGTTTCCAACTGCCAAAACAACAAGCAGCAGGTACATCACTTGCCAGCAGTAAAAATGTCACCATGTGATAAATGTCAGAATATAAATCAAGGATTTAAAATACTTTACAATGGGCAAAGACTGACTAAATCATTTATACATAATTATTGTAAAAATGAAGCACTTTTTTATTACATCATTTTCACTGGAGTTCCACTTTAAAGTCATTCTAATATTATGTATCCAAGAATGTAATTTGCCTTAGCTGCACAGTATTGAGTACGGTTGCTCAGATTATCTTCACCTAGCATTTCCATTCCCAAATACTGTATATATACATACATATATATATATATATATACAGTGGGTTGCAAAAGTATTCGGCCCCCTTGAAGTTTTCCACATTTTGTCATATTACTGCGACAAACATGAATCAATTTTATTGGAATTCCACATGAAAGACCAACACAAAGTGGTGTACACGTGAGAAGTGGAACGAAAATCATACATAATTCCAAACATTTTTTTACAAACAAATAACTGCAAAGTGGTGTGTGCATAATTATTCGGCCCTCTTTGATCTGAGTGCAGTCAGTTGCCTATAGAAATTGCCTGATGAGTGCTAATGACTAAATAGAGTGCACCTGTGTGTAATCTAATTTCAGTACAAATACAGCTGCTCTGTGAGGGCCTCAGAGGTTGTCTAAGAGAATATTGGGAGCAACAACACCGTGAAGTGCAAAGAACACACAAGACAGGTCAGGGATCAAGTTATTGAGAAATTTAAAGCAGGCTTAGGCTACAAAAAGATTTCCAAAGCCTTGAACATCCCACGGAGCACTGTTCAAGCGATCATTCAGAAATGGAAGGAGTATGGCACAACTGTACACCTACCTAGACAAGGCCATCCACCTAAACTCACAGGTCGAACAAGGAGAGCGTTGATCAGAAATGCAGTCAAGAGGCCCATGGTGACTCTGGACGAGCTGCAGAGATCTACAGCTCAGGTGGGAGAATCTATCCATAGAAGAACTATTAGTCATGCACTGTACAAAGTTGACCTTTATGGAAGAGTGGCAAGAAGAAAGGCATTGTTAACAGAAAGCATAAGAAGTCCCGTTTGCAGTTTGCCACAAGCCATGTGGGGGACACAGCAACCATGTGGAAGAAGGTGCTCTGGTCAGATGAGACCAAAATGGAAATTTTTGGCCAAAATGCAAAACGCTATGTGTGGCGGAAAACTAACACTGCACATCACTCTGAACACACCATCCCCACTGTCAAATATGGTGGTGGCAGCATCATGCTCGGGGGGTGCATCTCTTCAGCAGTGACTGGGAAGCTGGTCAGAGTTGATGGGAAGATGGATGGAGCCAAATACAGGGCAAACTTGGAAGAAAACCTCTTGGAGACTGCAAAAGACTTGAGACTGGGATGGAGGTTTACCTTCCAGCAGGACAATGACCCTAAACATAAAGCCAGGGCAACAATGGAATGGTTTAAAACAAAACATATCCATGTGTTAGAATGGCCCAGTCAAAGTCCAGATCTAAATCCAATCGAGAATCTGTGGCAAGATCTGAAAACTGCTGTTCACAAACGCTGTCCATGTAATCTGACTGAGCTGGAGCTGTTTTGCAAAGAAGAATGGGCAAAGATTTCAGTCTTTAGATGTGCAAAGCTGGTAGAGACGTACCCTAAAAGACTGGCAGCTGTAATTGCAGCAAAAGGTGGTTCTACAAAGTATTGACTCAGGGAGCCGAATAATTACGCACACCCCACTTTGCAGTTATTTATTTGTAAAAAATGTTTGGAATGATGTATGATTTTCGATCCACTTCTCACATGTACACCACTTTGTATTGGTCTTTCACGTGGAATTCCAATAAAATTGATGCATGTTTTTGGCAGTAATGTGACAAATTGTGGAAAACTTCAAGGGGGCCAAATACTTTTGCAACCCACTGTGTGTGTGTGTGTATGTATGTATGTATATATATATATATACATATATAGATAGATAGATAGATAGATAGATAGATAGATAGATAGATAGATAGATATTCTTTTTTCAACTGCTAAAAATAAAACCCATCCTTTCTTTTACACTGCATATTTATAGATAGCTCAGGGATGAATTCTGTTGCAAGCGTACAAAGATTGACAAGAGTTGTGCCAGGGACATGTAATTGCCAGTGATTCCCACAATCCTCTTCACATGATTCTTTTGTTAACTAACTCATTCCGTTAATAAAAAGCTTTACAGTTACAATTGTGTTCAACAAAGAATGGTGCACTGAGAGATCATGGCATAAGGGCAATGCTGGAACATTTAATTTATTGGATTTTTTTATAGGACACTAAACATAAAATAAAGGTAGTGAAGTCAGCTGTGGTTTAGACGGATAACAGATAATAAAACTGTTCCATGCTCTTATATTTATTATAGGATGTGAACCATCTGTTGTATTAATAGGCCTGTCTGTCCAAAGGAAACAAATCTGTTTCACTTATTGTTGATATTTTAAGTGTGAGAAAATGGCTCTGTATATCTGGTGAGCATGAACTAGAAAATAAACTCATTTTACATCCTTAGTAATTATAATTCTGGTGGGATGAACACTACATGGTGAAGTAAACCCACTGGCCTTGAGTAAAGCTAGGTATACACTTAACTGTGATAAACAATATCAGTCATTTACCATCTAGCCATGCTTTTCCATTCAATGGAGTATACTTACTAATGATTGGTAAAACGCATATGTACAGATGGCCCATTTAAATCTTACCAGGCAGTTTACAAACTACGTAAGGTACGTTACACAGGTACATTATAACTCATGCTATACGCAAGCAATGTATACATGTGTTGACAAGTTACGCAAACCTCATAATATATGTTACATGCTTTGCATAAGACCTAGTCAAATTGTATCGATCATTGGGGAATACAGAATACAATATTAGATCGGATTTTAGCAGGCGTCTGATTGGATATCCCTTTCCTTGCAGTAGCTGCAGTACAAAGCTACCCTACTCCCATGCCAATGGCTTATGTTCATGCTCATACTTCTGTTCTCCCAGAGTATGACCATTCATTAAAAGATTTTTGACAGATGAAGGGCTAGTTCACAGTGTTCAGATGCGTTGCAGAATAATTCTGCATGTCAACTTACTGTCATACAATACATACATACAATTCTATGGGCCTGTTCACGGTACTGGGTTGTAATTGATCTCATTATTCTAACTCACTGTAGACACAGTACAGCCATGCTCGTGGACTATGGATATGAACTGGTCCCAGGCAGGGCGAGTGGTCTTGAGGAGGATGTGGGAAGCCTCAGGAGGTAAGTATCTATTTTTTTTTTTGACCTTATGCCGCTTCAGGTTCTCTTTAAATAAATATGCCCTGTGCTTAATTCAAAATGCTTTCACAGCTAGTATTTGCATGTTACTATGATAGCACAACTGCTACTTTACTAAGGCTTTAGCCATGCTGTGTATGGCTAAACTCAGATAACTTTTAAAAAATCCATCCCAGGTGTGCGAGATCACTTACAATCTTCATTCTTCTATTCCATTGAAGAGCTTGCTGTTTTTTTTCTAAGTTTTGCAGAAAATGCTTCTCTCTTTATAAGTTTGTTATTTCAGAAATTGGGCCATGTTTTCAAACATTCCTAAGAGATATTGAAGATATTCCTTTGTTTTTTCTTGAATAATGGTTGGTCAGAGCTCTACAGATCTTTCATCTGACCAACTGATCATATGCTTCCCAAGGGCATAGCAATAGCCATAGCAACCATAGCAACTGCTATGGGGCCCTGGAGCAAAGGGGACCCAAGCGGTAAGGTGTTCACTATTTATTCTCCTGTTTGTCTTCAAGCTCTGACTTTATATCAGGGCCCACAGACTGTTTGCAGTGTACATTGCACAGGAATGTACATTGGCCAGTCAACTTATATCTTATAGGACAGAGGCAGGTGGCATTGCTCTTGAGTGCCTAGGTCTTAGGGCCCAATCAAAGTTTTGCTATGAGGCCCGATAATCTCTAGCTACACCTCTGATGCTTCCCCATGTGTTCTCATACAAATGAGCAATGCTAGTATTTAGAGGTCATGCTGCTGCTTGGGGCATCCTAAAGTGAGTACAGTGCAAGGACAATAGCACAGATTGTTACAGGATCATCCAGGAGTGGTATTGATAGATAGTCCCAGCAGGAAATAGCTTGGATTATACTAGTGGGTTAGAACAATGGAGGTTTAACAATGTCAGGCAGGAGTAGTAAAGAAAAGAGGGAAGTGTCAGGCAGGTGCTGTACTTGAAAAGTTCACTACAGGAAGAAATGCTTGCTCTTAATTTCCTGCAGCACTTTTTGCTATGCCACTTCATAGAGGTAGATGATGATCAGAACTACTGGTAAAAGAAACTAGGCTTACGTATGCCACAGCTTGCTTCCTGCCATGTGCCTGCACACCTGCCCAGTTCTTCCACTAGATTTATTTTCAAACTTCTGGCAACTTAAGGTAGGAGGTAAAAATGAAAAGTACAAAAGAGAAATAATTGTGTATAGTTTGGTGTTAGCAAAGGGATGGGCATAGGGTGGGGTTGCTTTAAGAGTACTTGAATATGATTCTGCTTCAACTATCCATAAACACTTTAAAAATGTATTATTTATTAACAACTGACACTGACAGAAGACCTTTATAGAGGATACACAGACAAGGGTAGTCAGTCAGCACACAAGCCAGTACGGCCAATTTACTTAATGGTGTGAATGCTATAATTGGTCTCTCCCGAAAGAAAGAGACTGATGTGCATGCATATATCCATTTGATTAAAGGCTAAGAGACAGAATTGCCCGAGTTTGAAACTGTAGAGAACATGATGTGTTCGCTTGCTTGCTGAGGAGGGATCAATTCTAAATAGTGAAGTGATGAATTGGCAAAGTACAAAATATTCTGTTTAATCACCTTAGCGGTAATGACGAGCTCAGCTCGACCATCACCACCGCAATGGATTTCTCCGGCCCCTGTGGAACGATTTTGATAATTTTTTTTAATACACGCAGCTAGCACTTTGCTAGCTGCGTGTGGGGTCCGATCGTGATTCGGATCGCTAGCGGCGGCGTAAGGGAGCCCCTCCCCGCCCAGACCCCTTGCACAGCCTGGCCAATCAGTGCCAGGCTGCGCTATGGGGCTGGATCGGACATCCCCCGACGCCATGACGTGGATGACGTCGATGACGTCAACCCGATCATCGCCATGGCGACGAGGGAAGCCAAGCAGAAAATCCCATTTACAACGGGATTTTCTGCTTGCTGTAAAAGCCGGTGTTGATCGGACTAGATGGGCAGATGCGCCCTCTAGTGGTGAATCAAGTAGCTATCTTTCAGTTAGCTACAATGATTCAGAACAAAAAAATTGAAAAAAAACTGTCCGCACGCCACCCTGGCGATTTTAATGTAACGCCAGGGTGGTTTGTAACATGTCACATTTTAATCTGCAATCTGTCTGATGATCATAAGAAGTAGTCTTTTCTTTAAGAACAAGGCATGTACCTATCTTTTGCTACTAGGGTTTTATAAAATTGCGGTAGCCACTGTAAATTGCTATGTAAATGCTGTGACAATACACTTGAAGTGTAAGCAGGCAGGTATAGGTTAATACACAGTAACAAGATGGAGGCTGACCACACCTGTATATGGACCATTAAAAAAGTTCTTTAACCTCCTTAGCGGTAACCCCGTGTGTGACACGGGGTAAGCCGCCGGAGGGTGCCGCTCAGGCCCTGCTGAGCCGATTTAAATAATTTTTTTTTTGCTGGACGCAGCTAGCACTTTGCTAGCTGCGCCAGCACCCCGATCGCCGCCGCCGCGCGCCCGATCGCCGCTATCCGGTGCGGCGCGCGCCCCCCCCCCCAGACCCCTGCGCTGCCTGGCCAATCAGTGCCAGGCAGCGCCAAGGGGTGGATCGGGTCTCTCAATGACGTCCCGACGTCGCTGACGTCGGTGACGTCATCCCGCCCCGTCGCCATGGCGATGGGGGAAGCCCTCCAGGAAATCCCGTTCTTTGAACGGGATTTCCTGATTGCCTATCGCCGGAGGCGATCGGCGGGGCTGGGGGGATGCCGCTGAGCAGCGGCTATCATGTAGCGAGCCCTGGGCTCGCTACATGATTTAAAAAAATAAAATAAAAAAAAAACTGCTGCGCTGCCCCCTGGCGGTATTTTTCATACCGCCAAGGGGGTTAAGGTGGCCATACACTGGTCGATTTGCCATCAGATCGACCGACAGATAGATCCCTCTCTGATCGAATCTGATCAGAGAGGGATCGTATGGCTGCCTTTACTGCAAACAGATTGTGAATCGATTTCAGCATGAAACCAATCACAATCTGTGGAGCTACCAGAGCCGCCGCTGCCGCCGCCTGCCCGCCAGCTATACATTACCTAATCCAGCCGGTGCGACTCCCCTGGTCTCCGCTGTCTTCTTCTCTGCACTGGGTTCCGGACCGGCTGGCTTCACTGAACTTCCAGTCCAGGGGAAGTTTAAACAGTAGAGGGCGCTTTACTGTTTAAACTTCCTGCCGGCACAGGAAGTTCAGTGAAGCTACAGTCCTGGAGCCCAGAGTGGAGAAGAAGACAGCACAGTGATCGAATCTGCTGTATATCTGCAGGAAAATCGTTAGGTGCATGGGCCCCTTTAGAATCAGGCCCCTTTAGAATCAGAAGAAGACAGCGGAGACCGGGGGAGTCGCGCCGGCCGGAACAGGTAATGTATTGTTGCTGTATTGCGTCAGTCGTTCGAACGCCGCTATCGACGCACTCCCGACCCGCCGGCGATCGAAAAAAATCTTCCGCACGGAGATACAATAGTGAACCAAAATTTGCACAGTTCTAAAAAAAAGAGTGGGTGAAATAAAAATGAATCAGTGTAAAATGATGTCTGTCATATCAAGGTGACCACTGCACAGTGTTATCCTTTTCATAAAAAATGATTGTGCTGAGAAGGGGGTATTAGTGGTGTATACATTTATGCACAAAAACAGATATAGGTTAGTGTGGTCTTAACCATGATAAGACCATCAAGCCACAAATACATAGTTGTATTTATAGCAGGTCAAAATTATTAACTTCCTTGGCAAACAGGGTATGTAAAAATAAATAAACAGTATTTCTTATGCTTTATTTCATTATTTGTTTCTGAAAATAGATTTTCTTACGCTCCAACTAGCCCTGTTTTAGAGGTTCACCTGCTAATCTAGAACTGAGTCCTCTTGTCCCTCTCCTCCCCAGGTGTGTATTGTACAGGCCTAATGTGTGAGTAAATGTGTTATCTAAATTCTAAATGTGTCTTTTTTATGTCTAATCTCTAAATTATGCACTTCTTATTTGAAAATGTAGCATGATTTATAGAATTCTTTTCTGCCTAACCACTGTAGAAATCTGTAAATTAGAGGAAAGTTTGCCTTTGGCTTACAAGTTCCTTGTGGTCTGCACAGGCAAAGAAGGGTGTGCTGTGCACCACAAGATATTCCTGTTTCACATAAAGCCAGGAGGTATGTGTCCTTTACAGGCCTGCTTGAATACCTTATGTGTTGTTTGGTATTTGATTTCAGAATATTATTCCAGACATGTCAGTACCATTCAGCACTGAACCTGCGGACAGAGCCAGAAATGTTGACTTGTGCTGCTTGGTGCATTTCATGTGACTCAGATACTTCCTCCTTTTGGCTTTTGAAGGAGGAAGTATGGAGTCACATGAAACATGCCTGGGAAGCACAAGTAAGTGAAGTGAACATCTCTGCAGATTCAGTGCTGAATGGTGCTGAAGTGTGGTGTTCGGATGAATTGGGAATGATGTTCTGAATTTGAACACCCTCCAACACTACTCATAAGTAAAATATGTCATTTCTTCTGGTCTTTTTTAATTTCCAGGAATGTGCGATACATTGTGGCATCTTTCAGTAGTAGCAGTAGAACATTGTACTGCGTTAGCCATCAGCGAAAGCTTTTACTGATGACTAGCATGGTACACTAATCAACTGCTACTACTATACCTTACCTATAAGGCCTCTGGAAAGTAACTGTGAACATAGCAAAGTATGCCTTTTTCTAATGTATTTTACCACACAAGTAAATGCAAAATCAAAGGTGACAATTGCTCTAACTGTTTATTTACACTACATGAATCTGACTGAACTAATGCTGATCCTCTTAGGCCTCCAGCTGTGTACATCTGTGTTCAGAAACCTCAATGTATTCTCCAGAGACAAGCTAGTAATCTGGCAATGCTACCTCAGTGACCCTATATGTACTTAAGTGATAGTCATTTTGTATATAATCCCCGATTCACAGATTGCCTAGTTGCTAGAGTGACAAGTGAGGTTCAGTGTTAAATCAGCAGGTACAACTGTTTGCAAATGTTACAGAAATGTTTAGAAATATCACTCCCCTGAAGGCAGCAGAGTCCACCCCACAGCATACCACATTTTAGCAGATGTTTTTTGATGTCACTGCTTTCAAATGCAACTTTCTTCAGGGGGATATGTAAATTGATTGTATTTCGTATCACAGATTATATATACTGTATATATATTAAAGTTTATTTTGGAATAAACATTTAAATAAGGTTGTTGAATATATTTCTACATAGCATAAAAGCATAAAAGAGCTTGGGTTCTGTGAGTACTTTATTTTTCCTTCTGTTCATGTAGTGTTTTATTTACCAGAGAACAAAAAGAACTTAAAGGGATACTATGGATTAACATGTTTTTTTTTCAATTGAGATAGGAAATGTTTGGAAAGTGCTGCTATTTAGTGGTGTATACATTTCACTGCTTATCTATTTGATTACCATTATCTAAATCCTTTCCCATTTTTTCTGATGCAGTCTGCTGAAATTCTGACTGCAGACTGAGCCATGAGCGGAGGGGGGATTTCCCTTCACAGTGCATCATTAACTCTATGGGCCATATGCAATTCACTTTTTCACCTGAGTTTTCTCCTAGGTGATATTTTTAAATGTGACAATAAAATGCCTTTTAAGCCACCAGCAAGCAAGAACATACTCAAAATAATTTTGGTAGTACTTTTTAACTTGCTTTTTGGTACTTTTTAGTTGAAAAGTGCTGGAAAGTTATTTTAAATTGAAGATGAAAACTTATCTCCTAGGAGAAAACTCAGGTGAAAAAGTGAATTGCATATGGCCCTATGTGTACAGAAAGCTCCGTCAGAGACAGACAGAGCTTTCTCTCACAGAGAGCAGAGGAAATGTATCTTATGTGCAACATAAACATTTGTAATACTCTAGTGTGTGAAACCTGATACCTGTTTTCAAATAATTTGCTTCAATATTACACTGTTCTTAGCAGGTCAGACTGCAGAGATTCATACCTCTGCAAATGAGACATTCCAAAGGTAGCTAAAATCTGCACACAATGAAATAAAGCTTTTGCCTCTGATATTTAACATGAATAGTAGGAATATGTTTACACAGCTACTTAGACATTATTTGTACATTAAACGGGAGGGTAGGAGGCGCCCTAGGGGTACTCATAAAATGGTTTTTAAACCAATAGGTAATAGAAAACACGAAATAAAAAATTATAAAATAATAAAAGATAATAAATAATGGTCGCTGCCAGTGTATACACCAGTAGTGAGAACGAACAGCTTAAACAAATTATTTGTAAGAAAATATGGCATAATCCTACCTTAATAAGTAGTCACTCACAATATGTAAGACAGAATGCTTTAATGGGGCACTTTAAAATGACAACGTGTTTCGCAGTTTAAGCCGCTTCATCAGGTCATGTATCGTGCCGGAATGATATGTTCCCCAGAGTCAGGCACCCGACTCTGGGGAACATTTGACTGTCACTTAAGTACATATAGGGTCACTGAGGTAGCATTGCCAGATTACTAGCTTGTCTCTGGAGAATACATTGTGGTTTCTGAACACAGATGTACACAGCTGGAGGCCTAAGAGGATCAGCATTAGATCAGTCAGATTCATGTAGACTCTGGGGAACATACCTTTCCGGCACAATACATGACCTGATGAAGTGGCTTATACTGCAAAATGCGTTGTCATTTTAAAGTGCACCATTAAAGCATTCTTTCTTACATATTGTGAGTGACTTCTTATTAAGGTAGGATCATGCCATATTTTCTTACAAATAATTTGTTTAAGATGTTCGTTCTCACCACTGATGTATACACCGGCAGCAACCATTATTTATTATCTTTTATTATTTTTTTATTTCGTGTTTTCTATTACCTATTGGTATATATATTTTATGAGTACCCCCTAGGGTGCCTCCTACCCTCCCGTTTAATGTGCAGGTGGCATCTTTTCTAAGGAGCTGCGACCACTGAAGCGACATCACAAGGCGGAGTGGGGATGGTACTTCCCCACATGCGACTCAGATTGGTCGCCTCATGCGCAACCCGGCTTTGTGAGTATATACGATCATCTTTTACATCAACTAAATCGCACGTGAGATAATACACCAGATCGGGCTCCCGGTGTCTTCCCGTTCCCTTTCTTTATCTTCCCAGTGCATATTATTTGCACATTGTCATTTTAGAACACTTGAGCATTGATAGTATTCCTTTAAGTAATGCTTTTCAGATTACCACCTAGATTGGTGAAATGTAGAATACCATGATGATAACACTTCACAGGTTGTTTTTATTGGAATCCAAAGACTTCCATGAACAACTTGTGGTCCACCATTCCTCCACTTGCATATTTGACAAAGGTTTGTCAGATGTGCTTTCATTAGTGTTGGGCGAACATCTAGATGTTCAGGTTCGGGCCGAACAGGCCGAACATGGCCGCGATGTTCGGGTGTTCGAGCCGAACTCCGAACATAATGGAAGTCAATGGGGACCTGAACTTTTGTGCTTTGTAAAGCCTCCTTACATGCTACATACCCCAAATTTACAGTGTATGTGCACCTTGGGAGTGGGTACATGAGGAAAAAAATTTAGCAAAAAGAGCTTATAGTTTTTGAGAAAATCGATTTTAAAGTTTCAAAGGGAAAACTGTCTTTTAAATGCGGGAAATGTCTGTTTTCTTTGCACAGGTAACATGCTTTTTGTCGGCATGCAGTCATAAATGTAATACAGATGAGAGGTTCCAGGAAAAGGGAGCGGTAACGCTAACCCAGCAGCAGCACACGTGATGGAACAGGAGGAGGGCGACGCAGGAGGAGAAGGCCACACTTTGAGACACAACAACCCAGGCCTTGCATGAGGACAAGAAGCGTGCGGATAGCAATTTGCTTTTTGTCGGCATGCAGTCATAAATGTAATACAGATGAGAGGTTCCAGGAAAAGGGACCGGTAACGCTAACCCAGCAGTAGCACATGTGATGGAACAGGAGGAGGGCGGCGCAGGAGGAGAAGGCCACGCTTTGAGACACAACAACCCAGGCCTTGCATGCGGACAAGAAGTGTGCGGATAGCAATTTGCTTTTCGTCGGCATGCAGTCATAAATGTAATACAGATGAGAGGTTCCAGGACAAGGGACCGGTAACGCTAACCCAGCAGCAGCACACGTGATGGAACAGGAGGAGGGCGGCGCAGGAGGAGAAGGCCACGCTTTGAGACACAACAACCCAGGCCTTGCATGCGGACAAGAAGCGTGCGGATAGCAATTTGCTTTTTGTTGGCATGCAGTCATAAATGTAATACAGATGAGAGGTTCCAGGAAAAGGGACCGGTAACGCTAACCCAGCAGCAGCACACGTGATGGAACAGGAGGAGGGCGGCGCAGGAGGAGAAGGCCACGCTTTGAGACACAAAAACCCAGGCCTTGCATGAGGACAAGAAGCGTGCGGATAGCAATTTGCTTTTTGTCGGCATGCAGTCATAAATGTAATACAGATGAGAGGTTCCAGGAAAAGGGACCGGTAACGCTAACCCAGCAGCAGCACACGTGATGGAACAGGAGGAGGGCGGCGCAGGAGGAGAAGGCCACGCTTTGAGACACAACAACCCAGGCCTTGCATGAGGACAAGAAGCGTGCGGATAGCAATTTGCTTTTTGTCGGCATGCAGTCATAAATGTAATACAGATGAGAGGTTCCAGGAAAAGTGACCGGTAACGCTAACCCATCACAGATGTTCATTGTTCATGTTACTTGGTTGGGGTCCGGGAGTGTTGCGTAGTCATTTCCAATCCAGGATTGATTCATTTTAATTTGAGTCAGACGGTCTGCATTTTCTGTGGAGAGGCGGATACGCCGATCTGTGATGATGCCTCCGGCAGCACTGAAACAGCGTTCCGACATAACGCTGGCTGCCGGGCAAGCCAGCACCTCTATTGCGTACATTGCCAGTTCGTGCCAGGTGTCTAGCTTCAATACCCAATAGTTGAAGGGTGCAGATGAATTGTTCAACACAGCTACGCCATCTGACATGTAGTCCTTGACCATCTTCTCTAGGCGATCGGTGTTGGAGGTGGATCTGCACGCTTGCTGTTCTGTGGGCTGCTGCATGGGTGTCAGAAAATTTTCCCACTCCAAAGACACTGCCGATACCATTCCCTTTTGGGCACTAGCTGCGGCTTGTGTTGTTTGCTGCCCTCCTGGTCATCCTGGGTTTGCGGAAGTCAGTCTGTCGGCGTACAACTGGCTAGAGGAGGGGGAGGATGTCAATCTCCTCTCTAAAGTCTCCACAAGGGCCTGCTGGTATTCTTCCATTTTGACCTGTCTGACTCATTCTTCAAGCAGTTTTGGAACATTGTGTTTGTACCGTGGATCCAGAAGGGTATAAACTCAGTAATTGGTGTTGTCCAGAATGCGCACAATGCGTGGGTCGCGTTCAATGCAGTCTAGCATGAATTGAGCCATGTGTGCCAGAGTCCTGCCAGAATCCTCATCATCCTCTTGTGAGCGTTGTGATAGTTGTTGTGATGCATCATAGTCATCACCTTCTTCCTGGTCTGCTTCTGCTGACCATTCGCACTGAATTGTGGAAGTCCAACGTGCACCGCTCTGGCCCTCGTCAGTGGTGGCATGAAATTCCTGCTCCAACTCCAGCTGTTCCTCCTCCTCTTCTTCCTCATAGCTGCTGGGGCCAACATTTCCTGAGGCAGATGGCCTGATGTTGGTATCATCACGCTGATCGTTTTCTCCTTCAGATTCCCCCAGTTGCATCATGACAGCTGTTTCCTTGATTTTCAACATTGACTTCTTCAGTAAACACAGCCGTGGTATATTAATGCTGACTGAAGAGTTGTCACTGCTCACAAGCAACGTGGATTGCTCAAAATTTTGGAGGACTTGGCAGAGGTCCAACATGTTGGCCCAATCGGATCCACAGAAGCTTGGCAGCTGTCCGGATGCGCCTCGGTACTGCGCCGTCATGTACTGGACCACTGCACTCTTCTGCTTGCAAAAGCGGGCTAGCATGTGCAGCGTAGAATTCCACCGCGTAGGGACATCACACAGCAAGGTGGGGGAGATTGAAGCGCTCCTGCATCTTGGCGAGTGCCCCCGAAGCAGTACTGGAATTTCTACAATGTTTGGCCACTCGTCGCACCTTCAACAGAAGATCGGCCACGCCTGGGTATGTCCTCAGGAACCGCTGAACTACTAGGTTCATCACGTGTGCCAGGCAAGGGATGTGTGTCAGCTTAGCCAACCTTAAAGCTGACACACATTATCACACACAACCATGCCCGGTTTCAGGTCCAGCGGTGCCAGCCACAAATCCGTCTGTTCCTTTATTCCCCTCCAAATCTCCTCCCCTGTGTGCTGCTTATCCCCAAGACAGATCAGCTTCAGCAACGCTTGCTGACGCATGCCAACAGCTGTGCTGCACTGCTTCCACGATCCTACTGCTGCTGGGTTAGCGTTTCCGGATGAGGTACAGCTTTGAGATGCGTTGGAGGAGAAGGAGTCAGAGAGGTAGGTGCTGCTGTTGTTATCCAGTGGGAGGGACGGCGGTGCAGCTGTTTGCGGTGTGGGCAACACCCGCGCCGTAGCAGGTGAGGAATCGCTGCCAGGCTCCACAAGGTTCACCCAGTGCGCAGTAAGGGAGATGTATCGACCCTGGCCGAACGCACTCGTCCAGGTGTCAGTGGTGAGGTGAACCTTGCAGGCAACGGCATTCTTCAAGCTTCGGGTTATTTTGCTGACCACGTGCTCATGCAACTCAGGCACTGCAGAGCGCGCAAAGTGGTAGCGGCTGGGAACCACGTAACGTGGGATGGCCACTGACATCATGCCCTTGAAGCTGTTTGTCTCCACCACTCGTTATGGCAGCATTTCGCAGGCCAGAAGCTTGGCTATGCTGGCTGTTAGTGCCACGGCCCGGGGGTCATTTGCTGGCAATTTCCTCTTGCGCTCAAGCATCTCCGAGACAGACAACTGAACCATAGGGCTGCACACTGAACGGCTGTTGGTTGTTGTGTTTGATGAAGACTGGGAGACCTCAAGAGCACTATTCCGGAAAGTGACAGTGTCAGCGTCGTCTGATGTTTGTGAATGTTGTTGTGAACCACGCAATGGCTGGGCTACTGCTGCTGCTGAGGAGGGTCTGGTGGTGAGTCTGGTGACCCCAAGGGAGGCAGTGTTGCTGGTACCCTGTCCTGCCGCGTTTGCCCACAGAGTGGGATGTTTGGATACCATGTGGCGGGTCATGCTGGTGGTGGAGAGGTTGTTAATATTTTTCCCCCTGCTCAGGCGGGTCTTGCACACCTTGCAAATCACCATGGTACCATCCTCACTGCAGTCTTCAAAGAAAGGCCAGACTTTGGAGCACCTGCCTTGCTGGCGATTTCTGTTTGCGCCTCTTTTGCGTCTTACTTGAACTTCCACGCTTGTGGTGCCTGAAATTTCGCGCCGCTTACCTTGTGGCACAAGGCGAACTCGTGCAGCAGTGGGTTCTTCAACAGACTCATCTGTGCTGCTACGACGGCGATGTTCTCCTTCACATTCAAAATCTGGGTCTGTGTCCACATTGTCCATACCCTCCTCCTCTTCCATCTCCTCAAACTCGTCATATGTGATTGTGGGCCACCGCCGTGGAGTAGAGCTCCCCAGAACAACCTCTGCGCAGCTCACTCCAACGTCGTCTTCCAGATCTTGTCGGCCGACCTCCTGCAATTGCAACCCCTCCTGCCCAACTTGCTCTGGGATTTGGGTTTCAAAGTCCTCGGACTCGCCTTGCATTTCAGTGCGCGGTGCATTTCTCACAGTAAATGGTTGTGAATCCGGGCACAACATTTCTGGCTGTTCCATTGACCTTTGAAAGGTGGAAGTTTGTTGGGCTGGGAATAGCTCCTGCGAATACCCCATTGTGTCCTGAGGAAATTCTTTGGACTGGTTATTTGGCAGTTGTGTGCGTGGTGTCGCTGCCGGTTGTGTCAGCTTTGTGCCCACTGGCTCCTTGTAACTGGCTGAGGACTCGGACCTCGTGCGTGATGTGCTGGTGCTGCTTAACCCACTGCTGGACGCTTGAGAGGTCATCCAATTAATTATCTGGTCCTGTTCTTTTGGATTTGTGAGGGTTGATTTCCTGGACAACATGGGCGGTATTGAGTGGGTTTTCTTCGGTGCTCCACTGTGGCCTGAACGTGAACCGTCAGGGGAAACACCTCTTCCCTTGCCCCTCCCTCTTTCACAGGATTTCTTCTTCATTTCACTTATCCTTAAAGTACACGCTGACTGGCAGCAGTACAGTGGCAGTACAGAAACGCTATACAGTGGCGGGTGAGCGGTGTACTACTGTTCCCAGCAGAGACACAGAGTGGCAGTAAACACAATGCTATACAGTGGTGGGTGAGCGGTGTACACAGAGTGGCAGTAAACACAATGCTATATAGTGTGGGTGAGCGGTGTACTACTGTTCCCAGCAGCGACACAGAGCACAATGCTATACAGTGGTGGGTGAGCGGTGTACTACTGTTCCCAGAAGCGACACAGAGCACAATGCTATACAGTGGTGGGTGAGCGGTGTACTACTGTTCCCAGCAGCGACACAGAGCACAATGCTATACAGTGGTGGGTGAGCGGTGTACTACTGTTCCCAGAAGCGACACAGAGCACAATGCTATACAGTGGTGGGTGAGCGGTGTACTACTGTTCCCAGCAGCGACACAGAGCACAATGCTATACAGTGGTGGGTGAGCGGTGTACTACTGTTCCCAGCAGCGACACAGAGCACAATGCTATACAGTGGTGGGTGAGCAGTGTACTACTGTTCCCAGCAGCGACACAGAGCACAATGCTATACAGTGGTGGGTGAGCGGTGTACTACTGTTCCCAGCAGCGACACAGAGCACAATGCTATACAGTGGTGGGTGAGCGGTGTACTACTGTTCCCAGCAGCGACACAGAGCACAATGCTATACAGTGGTGGGTGAGCGGTGTACTACTGTTCCCAGCAGCGACACAGAGCACAATGCTATACAGTGGTGGGTAAGCGGTGTACTCCTGTTCCCAGCAGCGACACAGAGCACAATGCTATACAGTGGTGGGTGAGCGGTGTACTACTGTTCCCAGCAGAGACACAGAGCACAATGCTATACAGTGGTGGGTGAGTGGTGTACTACTGTTCCCAGCACCGACACAGAGCACAATGCTATACAGTGGTGCGTGAGCGGTGTACTACTGTTCCCAGCAGCGACACAGAGCACAATGCTATACAGTGGTGGGTGAGCGGTGTACTACTGTTCCCAGCAGCGACACAGAGCACAATGCTATACAGTGGTGGGTGAGCGGTGTACTACTGTTCCCAGCAGCGACACAGAGCACAATGCTATACAGTGGTGGGTGAGCGGTGTACTACTGTTCCCAGCAGCGACACAGAGCACAATGCTATACAGTGGTGAGTGAGCCGTGTACTACTGTTCCCAGCAGCGACGCAGAGCACAATGCTATACAGTGGTGGGTGAGCGGTGTACTACTGTTCCCAGCAGCGACACAGAGCACAATGCTATAAAGTGGTGGGCGAGCGATGTACTACTGTTCCCAGCAGCGACACAGAGCACAATGCTATACAGTGGTGGGTGAGCAGGGTACTACTGTTCCCAGCAGAGACACAGAGCACAATGCCATACAGTGGTGGGTGAGCGGTGTACTACTATTCCCAGCAGTGACACAGAGCACAATGCTATACAGTGGTGGGTGAGCGGTGTACTACTGTTCCCAGCAGTGACACAGAGCACAATGCTATACAGTGGTGGGTGAGCGGTGTACTACTGTTCCCAGCAGAGACACAGAGTGGCAGTAAACACAATGCTATACAGTGGTGGGTGAGCGGTGTACTACTATTCCCAGCAGCGACACAGAGCACAATGCTATACAGTGGTGGGTGAGCGGTGTACTACTGTTCCCAGCAGAGACACAGAGCACAATGCTATACAGTGGTGGGTGAGCGGTGTACTACTATTCCCAGCAGCGACACAGAGCACAATGCTATACAGTGGTGGGTGAGCGGTGTACTACTGTTCCCAGCAGAGACACAGAGTGGCAGTAAACACAATGCTATACAGTGGTGGGTGAGCGGTGTACTACTATTCCCAGCAGCGACACAGAGCACAATGCTATACAGTGGCGGGTGAGCGGTGTACTACTGTTCCCAGCAGAGACACAGAGTGGCAGTAAACACAATGCTATATAGTGTGGGTGAGCGGTGTACTACTGTTCCCAGCAGCGACACAGAGCACAATGCTATACAGTGGTGGGTGAGCGGTGTACTACTGTTCCCAGCAGCGACACAGAGCACAATGCTATACAGTGGTGGGTGAGCAGTGTACTACTGTTCCTAGCAGCGACACAGAGCACAATGCTATAGAGTGGTGGGTGAACGGTGTACTACTGTTCCCAGCAGTGACACAGAGCACAATGCTATACAGTGGTGGGTGAGCGGTGTACTACTGTTTCCAGCAGCGACACAGAGCACAATGCTATACAGTGGTGGGTGAGCAGTGTACTACTGTTCCCAGCAGCGACACAGAGCACAATGCTATACAGTGGTGGGTGAGCGGTGTACTACTGTTCCCAGCAGCGACACAGAGCACAATGCTATACAGTGGTGGTGAGCGGTGTACTACTGTTCCCAGCAGCGACACAGAGCACAATGCTATACAGTGGTGGGTGAGCGGTGTACTACTGTTCCCAGCAGCGACACAGAGCACAATGCTATACAGTGGTGGGTGAGCGATGTACTACTGTTCCCAGCAGCGACACAGAGCACAATGCTATACAGTGGTGGGTGAGCAGTGTACTACTGTTCCCAGCAGCGACACAGAGCACAATGCTATACAGTGGTGGGTGAGCGGTGTACTACTGTTCCCAGCAGCGACACAGAGCACAATGCTATACAGTGGTGGGTGAGCGGTGTACTACTGTTCCCAGCAGCGACACAGAGCACAATGCTATACAGTGGTGGGTGAGCGGTGTACTACTGTTCCCAGCAGCGACACAGAGCACAATGCTATACAGTGGTGGGTGAGCGGTGTACTACTGTTCCCAGCAGCGACACAGAGCACAATGCTATACAGTGGTGGGTGAGCGGTGTACTACTGTTCCCAGCAGCGACACAGAGCACAATGCTATACAGTGGTGGGTGAGCGGTGTACTACTGTTCCCAGCAGCGACACAGAGCACAATGCTATACAGTGGTGGGTGAGCGGTGTACTACTGTTTCCAGCAGAGACACAGAGTGGCAGTAAACACAATGCTATACAGTGGTGGGTGAGCGGTGTACTACTGTTCCCAGCAGCGACACAGAGCACAATGCTATACAGTGGTGGGTGAGCGGTGTACTACTGTTCCCAGCAGAGACACAGAGTGGCAGTAAACACAATGCTATACAGTGGTGGGTGAGCGGTGTACTACTATTTCCAGCAGCAACACAGAGCACAATGCTATACAGTGGTGGTTGAGCGGTGTACTACTGTTCCCAGCAGCGACACAGAGCACAATGCTATACAGTGGTGGGTGAGCGGTGTACTACTGTTCCCAGCAGCGACACAGAGCACAATGCTATACAGTGGTGGGTGAGCGGTGTACTACTGTTCCCAGCAGCGACACAGAGCACAATGCTATACAGTGGTGGGTGAGCGGTGTACTACTGTTCCCAGCAGCGACACAGAGCACAATGCTATACAGTGGTGGGTGAGCGGTGTACTACTGTTTCCAGCAGAGACACAGAGTGGCAGTAAACACAATGCTATACAGTGGTGGGTGAGCGGTGTACTACTGTTCCCAGCAGCGACACAGAGCACAATGCTATACAGTGGTGGGTGAGCGGTGTACTACTGTTCCCAGCAGAGACACAGAGTGGCAGTAAACACAATGCTATACAGTGGTGGGTGAGCGGTGTACTACTATTTCCAGCAGCAACACAGAGCACAATGCTATACAGTGGTGGTTGAGCGGTGTACTACTGTTCCCAGCAGAGACACAGAGCACAATGCTATACAGTGGTGGGTGAGCGGTGTACTACTATTCCCAGCAGCGACACAGAGCACAATGCTATACAGTGGTGGGTGAGCGGTGTACTACTGTTCCCAGCAGAGACACAGAGTGGCAGTAAACACAATGCTATACAGTGGTGGGTGAGCGGTGTACGTCTATTCCCAACAGCGACACAGAGCACAATGCTATACAGTGGTGGGTGAGCGGTGTACTACTGTTCCCAGCAGAGACACAGAGTGGCAGTAAACACAATGCTATATAGTGTGGGTGAGCGGTGTACTACTGTTCCCAGCAGCGACACAATAACTGGGGG
Source organism: Hyperolius riggenbachi (assembly GCF_040937935.1). Classification (NCBI taxonomy): domain Eukaryota; kingdom Metazoa; phylum Chordata; class Amphibia; order Anura; family Hyperoliidae; genus Hyperolius; species Hyperolius riggenbachi. Next base: position 278,240,883 of record NC_090649.1, read on the forward strand.
GACCCTGGCTAGCCTGGCTGGAGAGAGAACTACCCTGCCTGCCTACCCAAAGCTAAACCCACAGACAAATTGCGGAGAAATGACGTGGATCGGGTATTTATTTACCCGAACCACGTGACCCATTCGGCCAATCAGAGCGCGTTCGGGTCCGAACCACGTGACCCGTTCGGCCAATCACAGCGCTAGCCGAACGTTCGGAGAACGTTCGGCCATGCGCTCTTAGTTCGGCCATATGGCCGAACGGTTTGGCCAAACACCATCAGGTGTTCGGTCGAACTCGAACATCACCCGAACAGGGTGATGTTCTGCAGAACCCGAACAGTGGCGAACACTGTTCACCCAACACTAGCTTTCATGTCCATTCATCTGTTTATGTACAAGGGCAAGTATACTGCACATGCGTGAGAATGGTCTATGCACAACCAACAGCACAAAGCCACCCGGTGCACAGCTTTCTCCTCTCTGTGCACAAGCAGCTTCATGCACAGACCATACTCATGCATGTGCAGTATGATTATGCTCGTACATGAACAGAAGCATAGGCCCAAAGATGAAAACAAGGGCGTAGCAATAGCAATAGCAGCCATAGAAGCTGCTATGGGGCCCTGGAGCGTAGGGGTATTAAGGTAAGTATCAAACATAACAACTTTCTCTCCTCACAGGTTTGCTTAAGGATCATTCACACTATGTGAGTTGCAGCGAGTTTTAATGCACTGCACATAGGGCGTGTTTTACAATGGAAACTTTCATTTTATAATTCACACTAAAACAGTGAGTTGCTGTGCAGTGCATTTCAACTCGTTGAGAGTGATTGAACCTCATAGAAATGCACAACAGCTCACAATCCAATTTTTGAGTTTTTATCGATGCATTATAATGCATTTCAACTCACTAACTAGTGTGAATGAGACCCAAAGGTGCACAAAAAGAGAAATGTTTTGCTTACCTACTTAGTGGTACTCTATTATGACTTGCAGACAGGGCCGGATTTGTACTTTCCAATGCCCAAGGCCCACTGTCACCAACTCCCCCCCCCCCCACCACCACCTACAGCATTCTGTCCAACACCCTGAATTGGGATCACTGATTTGAATGGACTCCCCTCCCTTTTGCTGCTTTGTCCCTCATTCAACAAAGAAGCAGTGCATGCTCTGTCCACTCATGCTTTCTGTAATTTTGCGCTCCTGCCCGGATATGCACAGCAGACCATAGTTTTCTAGGCATACATACTTCAGAAATGATGGTTGTGTATGGGCAGCACGTCTCAAGTACCTGATGCGAGTGAACAGAGCATGCACTGCTTCTTTGTCCTCTGCGTGGCTGGATGCAGTCGGAGCCACAAACAGGGGACATGGCAACAAAATGGAGAGAATCCCATCCAAAACAGAGACTATAAGGTCAGCTGAGGTGTCCTTCAAACAGTGGCAGTTTAGCACTTAGGTGGTGATTTAAGGCAAGGAAGTTGTGAAACAGGATGATACGGTTTGTTGGCTAACTTAAAAGAAAAAAAACTTAAACATTTGGCTAATAAGCCTTCTTCAGTGTCTTCCTGCATACTGACAAAATGTTAAAGCATGCAGCTATATATAAATACAACATCAGAAGGAGATACGTAGATTGTTGTACAAATATAAATCTCATTCAGATGTCATCCTGTTTAAAAACTTCTGCTTTCACTGATGGCTTAGTACAATGATCTACCGCTACAAAAATGAGTCAAGAAAGAGTTAAAGTGAACCGAGCACCTTTTTAGCACTCAGGACATTTCTATAGCACATGAAAAATGCATGCCAACAATCTGTTTCATTATTAAAATAAACTTGTATTTTACCTTGTATTTTACAATCAAAGGAGTTTTAATAGGCTGTTTCAGCAGCCTGACCGTCCGCAGAAATCTCAGGAAACTAATTGTTTTATTGAACCAATTACCCAGAAGAAAACAATTTTTTTTCAACAACAAAGGGGGTGGGTAATTGGGACTGTTTGAAACAGACAATGTTTTTAAAGAAACAGTCCTAATTACCCATCCCCTTTGTTGTTGAAAAGAGATTGTTTTCTTCTGGGTAATTGGCTCAATAAAACAATTAGCTTCCTGAGATTTCTGCGGACGGTCAGGCTGCTGAAACAGCCTATTAAAACTCCTTTGATTGTAAAATACAAGGTAAAATACAAGTTTATTTTAATAATGAAACAGATTGTTGCCATGCATTTTTCATGTGCTATAGAAATGTCCTGAGTGCTAAAAAGGTGCTTGGTTCACTTTAAAGTGTAGCACAAAGACTGCTGCTGCCATTCCCCAGAAAGAGAAAAAAGACCTGAGAACTCTTAAATTTATGGCTGGCTTAATATTAGAGAGGGGGAGAGAGAACTTACCCGGGGGTGGGGCGGGGCATGAAAACTCACAGAACTCTGAACCGAGGGGTTCTACTCTCTAGTGTAAACTCCTGGCATTTCTCACAGAAGCTTGTATGTCCATCATACAGGGATGGGATTATCAGGTGATTGATGGCAGATGCTGACTGTCATCACACACCAGTAAGTGAAAGAGATGCAGGGATCTCTGAAAGCAGGATGGCTGAGAGGATTTATTTTGATATGCGACTTCTTATCTCTCCATGTCTTGCCACCCTTTTGCTTTTACCGCCCACAGCCATGGCCCTTTTGGCTTTTCTTGCAGCTATAACAATAAACAATTAGGGTACTGTCTACATTTTTAATTGTATCTGTGAGAACCCCTTCAAAAGTTATATAATCCAGAGGCTTCTGCCATACTCCTCACCCTCATTGATTCAGCGCTGGGACCCAACGGACATATTGTACATGGGTTTGTCAAATATGTTCATGTGGCCGCACTCCCGTCCATGTGGCTTAACTGTGCAGGCATAATAATGGCCCGTGTCTGTGCAGATGGAAAACGGAGACCTACAAAGCTCTAAAAGCTGATATTTATCAGCCATACATTGCTACCTCTTGGGTTGAGAGGAAGCTGTTGTGAGGACTTCTAAAGCTTAGAAGCCTCTAAGTCAATGGATTAGTCCAGGTGTTGAAAGTTGATAATAATCAGAATCAGTTTTATTTGCCAAGGGTGACTTGGTCATGCCCAAGATTGGTTTTGGCACAAACAGGGAGCATACAGTATACACGTAAGACGTAAGATTGTCAGTACACAAAACAGATTGACGGTGACACCACTAGGGTACAGCAATGGCTGATAATCATAGATTGTCAGCGACAGTAATCAGGATAGAACACCAGTAGCTGCAGCCTATGGTGGAAGCGAAGGGTGGTGGCCGTAGGGGAGGATGTGTAGAGAGTTCAAGAGTTTGGTTGCAGAGTGGAAAAAGGTAGGCCTGATTCAGTTGCAAATGTGAAGAGAGGAAAAAAAAAACTAATCTGAGGCATTTATGTGCTTGCCTGCATATTGCAAACAAATACATGTGAGATCATACTACATGTGAACTGCAGGCAATCACAAAATGATCACCAGACAGATATGTACGAGCTTTAACCCTCCTGGCGGTAAAAAAAATTCCGCCAGGAGGCATTGCAGCAGTTTTTTTTTCTTATATCATGTAGCGAGCCCAGCGGCATCCCCCCGCCCGCTTCGATCAGGAAATCCTGTTCAAAGAATGGGATTTCCTGGAGGACTTCCCCCGTCGCCATGGCGACGGGGCGGGATGACGTCACCGACGTTGGGACGTCATTGGGAGTCCCGAACCACCCCTCAGCTTTGCCTGGCACTGATTGGCCAGGCAGCGCACGGGGTCTGGGGGGGGGGGGCGCGCGGCGCGACGGATAGCGGCGATCGAGCGCGGGGCGGTGGTGATCGGTGTGCTGACGCAGCTAGCAAAGTGCTAGCTGCGTGCAGCAATAAAAAACATTAAACAAATCGGCCCAGCAGGGCCGGAGAAAACCTCCTGCGCGGGGTTACCGCCAAGGAGGTTAAAGAGAACCTGAACTGAAAATAAAAAGTTAAAATAACCATACACAGGTCAAACTTACCTCCCGTGTAGTCTACTCCTCAACCTCTTTCTCCTCTCCTGCATCCTGTCTGTCCACTGTGATCAATGGAATTCTCCATCCTCCATTTAAAAAATGGCCATTACCTCATAACAGCTTCCTGTTCAGCACACTTTTAAACTGTAATATCACCCACTTGAGCCATTGGGAAACATGGACATTACCTTGCACATTCAGTTGTAACTGACAGCTGCTGATATATAACTGACAGCAACTGGTATATTTCAGTTCTGACAAAATATTGTCAGAACTGGGAGGGATCACTGTAAGAAGAAAATGGTGAGCTTCTGAGAGGAACTGATGGTGAGGTTTGTATGTAATATTCATTTGCAGCTACAGCATGTGTTTATTTTAAATAATTTTACTTGCTTCAGATTCCCTTTAACCTCCCTGGCGGTAAGCCCGACACAGTGTCGGGCTAGCCGCCGCAGGGTATCACATGGCCCCAGGAGGATTTTTTAAAATAAAAGTTGTGCAATAGTCTTCAGCTAGCATTTCGCTAGTTAATTATGTCCCCCAAGTTCCTCCGGTCCCCACCGATCGCCCCCGATCACCGCCGTAATACGTACCCCCCAGGGATCCCGTGATGGCGCAGCCTCCCAATCAGCTCCAGGCTTCGCTATGGGGAGGATCGGGACTGCGCATGACGTCATGACGTCGATGACATCATGACGTCATGTCCGACCGTCGCCATGGCGACATTGAAGCTGGATCGTGAAGCTGCGGCTCTTGCGGGATCACGGAGGGGTAAATATTACCGGCAGCGATCATGGTTTACTTGGTTGCCGGGGAGCTTGGGGGACATAATTAGCTAGCGAAGTGCTAGCTTAGGCATATAGCAAAACTTTTATTTAAAAAAATCCTCCCGCGGACGCAGCCTCTAAAACTGCATACCGTCAGGGAGGTTAAGAATGAACCCAGTTATTTTAAATGCTTAATTTGGTACGGTAGTGGGCAATATCTTTTCTTTCACCTACTGTACTGACTGACATCAGAATAGAGCTAGTCAATGACATGCTACAAATTCTGGCTTGCATACACATTTAATGCAGTTTGGAAAAGTAGCAAAACAATTAAACTTACGGTTAGTTTTTCAGATGCTTGTAGATTGTAATTACCGTACTTTTCGCCGTATAAGACGCACTTTTTCTCCCCAAAAAATGGGGAGAAAAAGTCCCTGCGTCTTATACGGCAAAGGCAGGGAATCCCCGACTTACGACTTACTAATTACCGTACTTTTCGCCGTATAAGACGCACTTTTTCTCCCCAAAAAATGGGGAGAAAAAGTCCCTGCGTCTTATACGGCAAAGGCAGGGAATCCCCGACTTACGAACACCCGCCGATATGAACCGCGACCCGCCGTCGGGGATTCCCTGCCTGTGCGTCCTGCTGTGGCCTCTCCTCCCCCTCCTTGCTTGTCCCCCTCCTCGTGTCCCCAACGTGTGCGCTCGGGCCCCCCTAATTGAGAAGCGGCAGCTGCTTACCTCCTCCATCTTGCCCGCGGCGATTGAAGACATCCGGCTCCTGTGGGCGGCTTCCTCTAGTGCCGGCTTGTAATGACGCGTCATCAATGACGCGTCATCAATGACGCGTCATTACAAGCCGGCACTAGAGGAAGCCGCCCGACAGAAGCCGGATGTCTTCAATCGCCGCGGGCAAGATGGAGGAGGTAAGCAGCTGCCTCTTCTCAATTAGAGAGGGACCCGGCGAGAACACACAGACAGGACACGGGGAGGGGGGCAAGCAGGGGGGACCCGGTGATCACACACGGGGGCAGAAACACGGGGGGGCAGACACACGAGGGCCAGAAACCTGGGGGCAGACACATGGGGGCCAGAAACCTGGGGGCAGACACATGGGGGCCAGAAACCTGGGGGCAGACACATGGGGGCCAGAAACCTGGGGGCAGACACATGGGGGCAGACAGCTGGGGACAGAAACCTGGGGGCAGACACATGGGGGCAGACACATGGGGACAGAAACCTGGGGGCAGACACCTGGGGGCAGACACATGGGGACAGAAACCTGGGGGCAGACACATGGGGACAGAAACCTGGGGGCAAACATATGGGGTCAGACAGCTGGGGGCAGACACATGGGGGACAGAAACCTGGGGGCAGACACATGGGGGACAGAAACCTGGTGGCAGACACATGGGGGGCAGACACCTGGGGGCAGACAGCAGGCACATGGGGGCAGACAGCAGGCACAATCGGCAGGCACATGGGGGCAGGCACATGGGGGCAGACAGCAGGCACATGGGGGCAGACAGCAGGCACATGGGGCAGGCACATGGGTCAGACAGGAGGACACCATTTGGGGGAGGTCATGTACAAGACGCTCCTGAAATATGGACGCACCAGGTTTAGTTTATATCTTTTTTTCCCTGGATTTTGCCCTCTAAACCTGGGTGCGTCTTATATTCCGGAGCGTCTTATACGGCGCAAAATACGGTAAATGTTTAAATTATCTTTTAATCTGAAAGACTGGGATAACACCAGCCTATTTGTTCCAGTTGAACAAGACCAATGGCTTTTTTTTTTTTTTTTGTAAAATGTGGTAAGAAGCTAGAACAAAATGTGAAATTTATAAAGGTGTATTTTTCCCATCCAAAATAAGCAGAATTGCCAAAGGCTTATTATGCACTTTGCCATGACAAATCAGATTGGGAAGGCTACTGATTGATTACCTGACAGCTTAATTAATCAGCTGTCAGGTAATTAACGGCTTTCCATATCTGATTAGCCCTGTGCAAATTTTAAGTTCAGCACAGTGTTAATTCTGTTTACTGTAAACAAGTTAAACAAGTCCAATTTCAAACTTAGTTCCAGTTAGAACATTTTTCTATATTTAGGAGGTCCGTGCCCGATTTTTGTTAAGTTTTTAACTGTTTGTTTCTCAAATCAAAAATGTATGTTTTGTTATGTTTTAAACTTCTTTTGCTTTCTATGGGGAATGAGGTAAAGGTCCCAGATAGTAACACAAACAGAAATAAAAATTTACATGAGGTAAAACTTGAGGCAGGGGGTTTCAGCGCACGCTCACATCGTAGCATTTGTTTTGAGCATCGCTGTAGATGTAATGTTATTATGGCTATATCGGCCCAGTGGGATTTTCATAGTACTTAAGGTGTCTGCAATAACATGTCTCCCGGGGAAAGGAATTTCACCAACAGGAACACAAATGGTGAGAACAACTTGGTTGCATATGGTTAAAATGCTGGCTGAATCAGATGGGCGTGAGCTGAGGCCAGTAGTTTAAATATATAAGGATCGTAACTGTTATTCTACTCTGGATCTTGTAATGGGGCTTGCAGCAGAGCTTTTGGTACTTCGACCCCATCGTTTGCTATGGCTTAACATTCCATATTCCCTTCTCTATGGTTGACACAAACCCCACCGCACTCCCTCCCAACATTAAATCTTTAAAAGTTACCTTCACTATGCCATTTCCTAACACCCAACCTCTTAAAGAGACTCCGTAACAAAAATTGCATCCTGTTTTTTATCATCCTACAAGTTCCAAAATCTATTCTAATGTGTTCTGGCTTACTGCAGCACTTTATACTATCACAGTCTCTGTAATAAATCAATGTATCTTTCCCCTTTCAGACTTGTCGGCCTGTGTCTGGAAGGCTGCCAAGTTCTTCAGTGTTGTGGTTCTGCTATGAACTCCCCCTTCCAGGCCCCTCTATGCACACTGCCTGTGTGTTATTTAGGATTAGATCAGCCTCTCTCTTCTCTCTTATCTTTTACAAGCTGGATAAATCGTCCTCTGAGCTGGCTGGGCTTTCACATACTGAAGAATTACAGACAAGGGCAAAGCTGTTTGCAGGAAGAAAAGAGCAGCCTGAAACTTCAGTGCATGAGAACTGCAGGGGGAAAGAAACACACAAATGATCTCTTGAGATTCAAAAGGAAGGGTGTATACAGCCTGCTTGTGTATGGATGTATTTTCTATGTGTGGACATACTGTACATCAACCTACTTCCTGTTTTGGTGGCCATTTTGTTTGTTTATAAACAAACTTTTTAAAACTGTTTTTAACCACTTTTAATGCGGCGAGGAGCGGCGAAATTGTGACAGAGGGTAATAGGAGATGTCCCCTAACGCACTGGTATGTTTACTTTTGTGCGATTTTAACAATACAGATTCTCTTTAAAAGAACTCTAATTACTAACCCTAACCAATGCTCCCCTTCTGTCATTAGCAGCGATAACATTTGGGTGCTAGAATGTATTTATTGTGTAGCTGAATGCCTGATATTGGCTAAAGTGCATTACTAAAAGTGCACATTACCTGAACGCCAGTGGTTTTTATGTTACAATGGGTGACTGATATCAGCTTATTGAAGCTAGTAAATATTGAGCCTAAGTGAAAATGCAATAAAATGCTTTGCTTTGGAATAAACAGACACACATTTCAATACCCACTCTTCAAATGTAACAAAACAGACTTTGTTAGAATATTGCTTTATACACAGAAATGCAATTTTACTATTGATGAAGGTTTTATTGTGATGTTAGGTTATTATTCGCACTGCATATGCACCGTGACATGCCTCCAAAAGTGTTAATCATCACTAAAGTTGCAGAGATTTAAAGTGAGCACATGTCCTTTCTTTTGTGGGTCCTGCTGGAGTAATAAATAGTTTTGTGTATTGCCTGTACGTGTCGTGTACAAGCCTAAAGTCCATCTTCTAGATTTCAGACGATAAACTGTACATATGGCAAAGGTTCTCCCCATGTGGTTTCCATTGTGTTTATTGCCTTACTGTAATTTAAGCCTTTGTTTATATCTGAAAGGCCCAAGTCTCATCATGGTTTTCATCTAAATGTATTACTCAGGCCGTATTTGATGATCTCTAATGTCAGACATATGGGTGTATTTAATTACCTAGATTATCATTTTATAATTATTTGCTTTGCTTCTGGGAAGAAGTTATATTGTTATAGTTTTCCAGTTGATAGATGTTAGTCCTTATGTTTTAGTGCTGACTGTAGAAATACATTTAATTTGATCAGTGGGTTGTTCTTTGTCTATGCTATCAACAATGTAAGAATACAAAGGGCAAGCTATAGGGACACACGTTCTAATGGCTGCTAGACAGCTAAATGTAAGAAAATATATTTTACCACTTTAGAGTGTTAGTTCATATATATTTAAAGTGATACTTAAAGAGAATCTGTACTCTAAAATTCTCACAATCCTGGCTTGTAATTGCCAGTTTTAGGCAGTGTTTACAAACAAAAGACATGGCTGCTAACCAGAGTGTGAAAGGCTGAGAGGAGCTCAGTCTGTGACTCACACAGAGCCTGCAGGGGGTGTGGAGAGGGTGTGTATAGTTTCTATCCTATCACAAGTAGAGCAGCACATTCCTGCCTGAGTGCCTGAGCCCGACAAAGCCGTCAGAGGAAAGAAGATTAGATTATATAACAGAGATAATATAGCCACTGTGCAACTAGGAAAGGCTGCGATTAGACAGACCACATTAGAACAGGTATAGGAACTTATAGGATAGAAAAAATAAGGCTGAAAATTTTGTTACAGAGTCTCTTTAAGTGAAAACAAAGTGAAGAGATAAATGCACTGTACATACACATGTCTATCTCATCATGTCACATGTTACTTGAGGTTCCCTTTGAGCACATCTACAATGCTCTTGGGTCAGTAAACTTTTTTCCTAAATTTTCTTGCAGGATATGTTCTTTCATCCTATATACAAATACCATTTAAGCACCGAGCAAGAGAAAAAGTAGACACGAGCAGTCTTACTACGCATAAGATCATTTGGATTAACTGAATGTAAGGACTTTTTTGCTTGCTGGGGACTGGGTATTTTGTTAATTGTGTAACATATCCTGCACCAAACTTGGGAGAAAAATGTATTAAATGAGCACTAAAATCTTAAAATTTGACTGTCATTTATCAAACACTATGTTTTTCGTATTGCTGTCATCGATATTTAATGGTTTCTCAGCTGGAGTTTACATACATAGTCTTTGACCATTACAGACAAACACAGCTTTTGAGTGCTGAGGGCTAAGCCTGGTCACTGTTATTGCAGCTCCTCTGTTAGGGGCTGATGTCCTGTAATAATAGTCGACAGTAGGATACATGCTCACCTTGGATTCAGATTCTACAAAGCCCCCTGTTCTTTTTCAGAGCAGCTCACATGGAGTGATGGTGGACTTGTAAGCTTAATGGCCACTGCATCCTTTGCTACAGAGAACTCTTTGGGCCTGTTTCCACTACACGCAGATTGGATGCAGAAAAACTGACTCCAATGAATGCCTAGGGGCCTGTTTCCACTAAACGTGATTTTTCTGATGCAGATTTTCCCATAGGCATTAATTGAAAACATTGTTTTTTTGCATCCATTCTGCATCCAATCTGCATGTAGTGGAAACAGGCCCTTAGGCCATAGTACCCAGGCTGAGTAGTAAGAGGGCCTGCCTACAATCCATACCTTTACCCACTGAAAACATTTGATGCATTATGAAACAAAATAAAACTTTTTATAAGAACTACAGCAATTGTCCTCCTCATTTATCAATAATTTACATAGTAAATTATTAACAAAAAGGAAGTAATTCATTACAGCATCACAGTGATAAACATGCCCTTGTTCCAACTTCCTGAAGTTTGTTACGGGGTTAAATTCTATATATCTTTATATACTTCTCAAAAACTATATGATAATAATATTTTTCAGTTTCAACGTGATCCATGTTGTCTTTGTACTAATTTAATTTAAAAACGTGGTTTCCATGATTTGCAAATGACCACATTTTGTTTTTATTTATAATCTCCACAGCATCCCAACTTTTCTCTAAATGAGTTGTAGTTTGTGTTTATCATTTTTTTTAAACACTATCTTATAAGTGACACACAACAGAAATTAAAAACTCTTATATTGCTGGGTGGACTGCGTGACTACTAACATGCCTGGCGCTTTCATAGGGTCAAATTGGACGATTGCCCATGACCCCAATCTTCTTATTGGCCCCACAAGTGAGGGGCTGATTTGGTCACAAGTTTACTTTCAATGTAGTCATGAAAATCTAAGGGACCCCAGATTCTATTTTTTGGCCAGGGCCCCATTTTACCTAAAACTGCCCTGACTACAAAAATACACACATTAAAGTTATGTGCTTTCAGTTATTTCATTTTTTATGTCTGTAATAGAAATTAGTATTGCAAATGAAGTGGAATAAGCCCAAAGCACAAAGCAATGTTGATGATAATTAACAGTGAAAGGTAGTTTTAGGGCTATGCTCATATTTCTCCCCTCAATATACCCCAGGCAAAATAAGCATGTATTTTATAGGACTAAATATCAATATGATTAACAACCCCTAACCTATTAAATATGCATAAATAATGCACAAATAGGGATAGATGTAGACTGGGATATCTCTGAGGTACTTAAATTGTTAAATGGCATAAATAGTAGGGAAGTAGAAATTATTATTAAAGAGTTCTGTCCAGATCACTTTCATTGGGGTGCACTATGTGGAGACCAGAAAACCAATTAATAAAATATCTTAAGAACTAATAAAGTTTTGGTTTTACTTTTAGCTTAGATGGGAAGTAAGCAAAGGGTGTGCCGCAGCTTAAACAAATAGTGTACCTGAGATGGATTAAAGTAAAAAAAATACTTACCTAAGAAGAGATAAGCCCTGGATTGTCCAAAGGCCTCTATTGTTCCTCTTGGCCTCCATTGTTGCCAGGTGCGAACCCCCGAAACATATCAGATAAGAGCTTGTCAGATATATTTGTGTGGCCACTCTCCACCATGCATGAGCATGGCCATACTGCACCTGCACAAATACAACCATGCCTGCGCAGTAAGCCGAAGCTGCCTGTTCACAAGTGGCTCTGTGGGTGCTGTACGGCCACGCTCAAGTACAAATGGGATTGCGGTCACGATCTTAAAGGAATCTGAGCATTGATTTTTTTCAACTTAAAAAATCTACCTCCCCATAAAGGAGGTTTGTAATCATGTGTGCCGCTGGAGGTGCGAGCATTGGGGAGAGCACCATTACTTACCTAAGGGGTGCTGATCCTCTGGACCCCCAACCCATACAACATGCACCATCTTCTTCTGACTGCAGCTTATCGGATACAGCATTTGCATTTGTGTTTCCAAACGAGGGTCACGCACACGTCCTGCAATTCGTGCTGAGACGTCTAGCCCAGGAGATGCAAGCAAAGCTGTACTATGGGGAGGTTTGTTTTTTGAAAAGGCAAAATAAATCCCTTTAAAGAGGGTTCTGGGCAGTGGTGGTGTTCTCCAGTAGGATTTGGTAAGTATCTAATTTTTTTTCATTTAAATCCACCTCAAGTTCTCTTAAAAAGGCCTCATACACCAGTAGTTCCTCACTCAACACTAATGAACGTTTTTATTATTTCTGGGTGATAATTATAGTTGGCAGACTTTAGTTACATATAAAATTGATTTAGCAGCAAAGGGCATTTTATAACACTAATAATTGTTTAGATCATGTTACATCTTGAAGGTAACATTACATTGACCTTAGGAAGGAACAGGAGATTTATTTTTTTCCTAGAAAGTAGAAAACTGTGACTTACACTATCAGGTCAAAACTATAAAGCTTAATTACTGCAGCTTGAAATATCCAGTATTAAAATGATGACAAATGCTAGAAGCTTGCCCACCTCGACCTTCCCTCAGCCATCAGTCAACATCTCATTGGGAGTTATAGCTTTGATACATAAGCAAAACTTTCTACTGGTACTGCTGTCACTAAAGTGCAAGAAGAAGGCGCTGAACTAAAAGCACTGATTTTGTATTTCCCCGAGGATCTGCCGGGTCTAAAAGTCAGTTGCCATGGTGCTCCATGGGAACTATGTGGCAGTGTCAAGTGGGGTATTGAGGAAAAATGAACAACGGGGCCACTGATGTGCAAGCTGTTGTGGGTTTATTAACTTTAAGATTAGTTTTTATTGCTGTTATTTTGTGTTGCTTTTCTGCCAGGAAACTGCCTTTTACTCTGGACAATCTTTTCAGCTGTTTTGTTTAATACCGTTATCCAGTTGAATTGTCTCTGCCATAATTAAAATAACACAAGTGATTGCAAAGGCTTCAGTAACTGCAGTAAAGCTACAATATACTTCTGAACGAAGCTTTTCTCGTCTCTGAAATGGAAACGAGCCAAATGTTCAAGAAGAATTGTAGTTGCAAAATAAATAAATGTAAAATCTGTGGTAAAGTGTGAGTGAGCAGTTTAGAGGTAATCTGGCTGTATAAATAGTTTTACTCTTTGATAATCCAGAATGGGCTTTCTCTCATCCACAACAGTTTACACTGTAACAGTTCTTACAAGTTGTTTGGCTTTATGAAGCCTTGCTTCATGTAAATTGTGTCCCAACATCTCGGCACAACTGACACAGAGTAATCACATTCCTGAGCCAGATGTTAAGCATTGAGATATTTGCTGCCGCAGATGGCTGGGAAAATGTACGGACAGTGCTGGGAATCATTTGCATCAATGAAATACTTGTTTTCAGCTTTCACGTGGGAGAATAATGCAAGAATGTCAAATATTTAATGCTTCTTGCCCCTAATTTACCTTATCAAATCCTGGTGTGGCATAGCAAAAATACATGAAGGAAGCACAGTTGGAAAACCTGACATGCATTCACAATTTTAAGCTTATCTATTATTATTTTTCTATTTTTAATAAAAAATTATTAATAAAGTAGATATCTATATAGGAGTGTATTCTGATTGCCATTGCCTAGTAAAGATATCTTAACATTATTGAAATATTACACAAAATAACTTGTCAGGATAGCCACTTCATAATAAATGTGAAATGCAATTTTGCCTTCTTAACCACTTCACAGCTCCAGTACAGTATATCTACTCCCCTGCAGACTTCATCTAACCGCCCAGGGGAGTAAATATACGTACTCCCGCTGCTACCACTGCTGTAAGCGCTCCCGCTTATTTGTGCGCTCGTTCATGTTGCCATCTGCCCGCCAGGAGGTCAATGAATGGGAAAGCAATTCCTAATCATTGATCTAAGTCCCCGTAGCAATTATCGGCGCCTTTTATGAGAAGCTGCACGATCATTCTAATAAATAAAAGTTTCCCATCTTCAGTACACTTCCTGTAAGCATACATATTTTGCTTACAGGACGTATAAAAAAAAAGGACTGAGGCCATCTTGTGGCCAAATAGTAAAACTACAACTAAAAGTATTTTTTTTTAAATGCAAAGACCTGTTTTTACATTTTAAATTAACCCCTTACCTCCCATAGTTCCCAATAGTTACCAACATTTATTTTTTTTGTAAAAAAATACAATGAAATAAATTTACAATTATAAAAAATGCATAAATAGTTTTCTTAGGGACTGAACTTTAATATGTATGTCAAGATGGTATAATACTGTTACTTTATAAATTATGGGCTTTTTATTAATGATGGATGCAAAACTGAAAAAAATGCATCTTTATTTCCTAATAAAATATTGGCGCCAGACATTGTGATAGGGACATAATTTAAATGGTGTAATAACCGGTACAAATGGGCACATAAATTACGTGGATTTTAATTATGGTAGCATGCATTATTTAAAAATTATAATGGCCGAAAACTGAAAAATAAGGATTTTTTTCCAATTTTTTTCTTATTTTTCCATTAAAAAACATTTAGAATAAAATAATTCTTGGCATAATTTACCACCCAAAGTAAGCCTAATTAGTGATAAAAAAAACACATTTAACACATTTCATTCTGATAAGTAGAGATAAAGTTATTGGCAAATGAATGGAAGGAGCTGAAATGTGAAAATTACCTGGATGCTGAAGGGGTAAAACCCCTCAGTTGTGAAGTGGTTAACCACTTCGCATCCAGACCTTGTTTTCCCCTTATGGACCAGAGCAGTTTTGACGTTTTAGCTACTGTATGTCCCTATTCAATCAGCAATAATTTTATCCCTACTCACTACACCTAAATGATCTATATATCATTTTTCAAGAGAAACCAGGCTTTCAATGGGAAATATTTAGTCCCAAGAACAATTTTGTTTTCTAGGCATTTTAATGGAAAAAAAGGAAAAAAAAGGAAAAAAAATGCATTATTTCTCAGTTTTTAACAATTCCAGTTTAAAAATAAAAAGTGCTACAGTGATAAAAACCATGCCACCAGTTTTATGTCCCCCCTAATATAGTCAGATGTGCCCCGAGTATCAGCCCAACCTTTCCAGTATAGCCAGATGTGACCCCAATATCAGCACCCCCGGTATAGTCAGATGTGTCCCTTGTATGCACCACCCCCAGTACAGAGAGACAGTAACTCCGCCAGGATTGGCACCCCTCACTATAGGCAGATGTGTCCCCAGGATAAAATTTCCCCCATTATAGCCATATGCGCCCCCAGAATTGCCCCCCCCACCAATTATAGCCAGATGTGCCCCCAGTATTTGGTTACTTCCCCAGGTAACCAAATGAGCCCCCATTGTCAGATGTCCCCCCCTCCCAGTTACTCAGGTGGCTGGCAGGTTTTTCACACCCTATACCCCCCTCCCCCCAGTGTGGATAGCCAGATGTGCGCCCCCCTCCCCCATCAGGCAGCCCCACCGTGCACAGATAGCCTAAAAAAATGTAAATAAAGCTGCCTCTCTCACCTTACTTCGTTCCAGCGATAAGCCTGCAGCCCGAGCATCCGATCCCCGCTCTGCACTCAGCCACGTAATGCCGGTAACCCGGGTCCCGGCTTGACGACATCATCAAGCCGGGACCCGGGTAACCGGCAATACGCGGCTGAGTGCAGAGCGGTGATCGGAGGCTCGGGCTGCAGGCTCATCGCTGGAATGAGGTAAGGTGAGAGAGGCAGCTTTATTTACATTTTTTTAGGCTATCTGAGCACGGAGGAGTGGGAGCTCCTGTTGGCTGCAGCGGTGATCTTTCATCCGTGGGGGGATCACTAATTGGCCACAAGGGAACATGTTCCCTTTCACCAATTAGTAAGGCAGCTGAGAGTGCCGGAGGGTGCGCTTGGAAGCGCTCCCGATCGTGCACAGAAGGGCTGCAAGCAAGTCAGTATATCTACGTCATGGTGGCTTGGATGATGCCACAGATGACGTAGATATACTGTAGTAATGGATTAAGTGGTTAAAGGTTAAAGTTAAACTGTAACAAAAGGGATATGGAGGCTGCCATATGTATTTCCTAAACAATACCAGCTGCCTAACAGTCTTGCTGATCCTTTGCCTTTAATACTTTTAGCCATAGACCCTGAACAAGCATACAGCATATCAAGTGTCTGACATTATTGTCAAGACAAGATTATCTGCATGCTTGTTTCTGGTGTGATTCAGACACTACTGCAGCCGAATAGATCAACAGGGCTGTCAGGCAACTGGTATTGTTTAAAATGAAATAAATATGACAGCCTCCATATCCCTCTCACTACAGTTGTCTCGAAGTGAAAATAAACTTATGAGATAATGATTTGTCTGTGTAGTACAGCTTAGAAATAGAATATTAGTAGCACAAATATGTGTCTCATATTGTTTCCAGTGCTGAAAGAGTTAAGAAACATCAGTTGTTATCTATGCAAAAGAGCCTTTCTGAGCTCATGGACTCAACTTATACATCAAAGAAACCGTCAGAGACAGATTTAGATTTAGATACGATTTTTACTGCAGCTTACTGAAGGGTCATTAGCTCTGCTTGTTTTATAGTTTAAAATACAGAGTGTGGCTTGTAATTGCAATTATGACAGAATTATGCAATGTTATAAAAAAGCTATACATAGGAGACTATTTTCTTTGCTACTAATGTTCTATTAATTATCAGTACTACAAATACAAATCATTACATCATACTTTTTTCACGTCAGTGTCTCTTTAAAACAGAAAGCATTTGTGATAATTCAGCTGTGAAGTTTAATAGCTATAGGCTCACTATACAACAGTGGTTCTGGATGTGCAGCCTTGCTTTCTAGGGGCAGAAAGAGATGATTTGCACATTCAGAAGCGATGCATCATGGGAAACCAAAGTTGCTCACTTAATGCTGAATTATTGCAAATACCTTCTGTTTATATTTAGCTTTGCTTTTCTATAGATGGCTTTTTTGGTCTCCTTTAGCCCTTAATACATTCCTGGTGGTTCTGGGTAACCATAAGCTAATAAATGTTATGATGGTTACTTAAAACTGTGACTAGATATCCACTTTAAATAATTTTTTTCTAGCCCCGGAAAATGGTTCACACAACTTTTAGTAAGGCTGGGCTGAAATTAAATGTTCTACTTTGTGCTGCCTAAAAAGCTGTTAAGCCTTGGACTCCATCCACAAGTATTCGGAAGATGCCCTGTACTATCTGTCACCAGGATATTAGTATCAGTGGCGTCCCTACCATAGGGCGGCAGGGGGCGCCCCGCACCGGGTGTCGGGCGCCCCAGGGGGTGTCATCAAGGCCTCCCACAGAGGCCTGCGCAGGACAGGAGGGGAAGCAGCACGGAAAGGAGGGGTGGCGGGGAAAGCGGCGGGGAGGGGGGCCGGACCCCCCACCTCCCTCACCTGGGTCCTCTCCTTCTGGCGCTTCCCCCTCCTAATTAGTAGCAGCGGGCACGAGCAGCAGCGGGCAAGAGGACTTACTCACCTCCTTCCTGCGTTCCAGGCGATGGCAAATAGCGTCATCGTCACGTGACGCTGGTCTCCGCCTTCTCCACCGCTCACTGTGCTTCCTGATTGGCGGAAGCACAGTGAGTGACAGAGAAGTCGGAGACCAGCGTCGCGTGAGGATGACGCTATGCGCCGCCGCTATCGTCAGGAGCAGGTGAGTGAGTCTTCTTCGCCGCTCCTGCCCGCTGCTGCTAATTAGGAGGGGGAAGCGCCAGAAGGAGGGGGACCCAGGTGAGGGAGGTGGGGGGTCCTGCCCCCCTCCCCGCCACCCCTCCTTCCAGGCTTTCCTTACACTCCTCACAACTAAACTAGCTATACTGGGGGCAACTATACTAGCTATACTGGGGGCAATTATACTAGCTATTCTAGGGGCAACTGTACTGGCTATACTGGGGGCAACTAAACTAGCTATACTGGGGGCAGCTATACTAGCTATACTGGGGGCAGCTATACTAGCTATACTGGGGGCAGCTATACTAGCTATACTGGGGGCAGCTATACTGGGGGCAGCTATACTAGCTATACTGGGGGCAGCTATACTGGGGGCAGCTATACTAGCTATACTGGGGGCAGCTATACTGGGGGCAGCTATACTGGGGGCAGCTATACTAGCTATACTGGGGGGCAGCTATACTGGGGGCAGCTATACTAGCTATACTGGGGGCAGCTATAATAGCTATACTGGGGGCAGCTATACTGGGGGCAGCTATACTAGCTATACTGGGGGCAGCTATACTGGGGGCAGCTATACTAGCTATACTGGGGGAAGCTATACTAGCTATACTGGGGGGCAGCTATACTGGGGGCAGCTATACTAGCTATACTGGGGGCAGCTATACTGGGGGCAGCTATACTAGCTATACTGGGGGCAGCTATACTGGGGGCAGCTATACTGGGGGCAGCTATACTAGCTATACTGGGGGCAGCTATACTGGGGGCAGCTATACTAGCTATACTGGGGGCAGCTATACTAGCTATACTGGGGGGCAGCTATACTGGGGGCAGCTATACTAGCTATACTGGGGGCAGCTATACTGGGGGCAACTAAACTAGCTATACTGGGGGCAGCTATACTAGCTATACTGGGGGCAGCTATACTAGCTATACTGGGGGCAGCTATACTAGCTATACTGGGGGCAACTAAACTAGCTATACTGGGGGCAGCTATACTAGCTATACTGGGGGCAGCTATACTGGGGGCAGCTATACAAGCTATACTGGGGGCAACTAAACTAGCTAGCTATACTGGGGGCAGCTATACTGGGGGCAGCTATACTGGGGGCAGCTATACTAGCTATACTGGGGGCAGCTATACTAGCTATACTGGGGGCAGCTAAACTAGCTATACTGGGGGCAACTAAACTAGCTATACTTGGGGCAGCTATACTAGCTATACTGGGGGCAGCTATACTAGCTATACTGGTGGCAGCTATACTGGGGGCAACTATACTAGCTATACTGGGGGCAACTATACTAGCTATACTGGGGGCAGCTATACTAGCTATACTGGGGGCAGCTATACTAGCTATACTGGGGGCATATATACTAGCTACACTGGGGGCAAATATACTAGCTACACTGGGGGCAAATATACTAGCTACACTGGGGGCAAATATACTAGGTATACTGGGGGCAACTAAACTAGCTATACTGGGGGCAACTATACTAGCTCCACTGGGGGCAGCTATACTGGGGGCAACTATACTAGCTAATACTTTAAAATACAGTTAGCTCCGCCCTCATATGGTCATGACCACGCCCATTGTTTTGCTGCGAAGCACGCCGCAGGTTGTGGCCACGCCCATTTTTAGGGGGTGTGTCTTTTAATACCCAGCACCGGGTGCCAAATGTCCTAGGTACGCCACTGATTAGTATATTAGTAGCAGGTCCAGTGGTGCAGCTCTAGAGCCATAAGTCTCAGTGAAAATGCTACTCTGTTCCACTATCACTCTATTTATAATAATCAGACCATATCAGTTACCCAAACCTGTCTTTCAAGGATAGCCACAACATGCTAGTGGTGTAAGCATGGGGAGACCAGCTAACAAAGAGGTGATCATTACCACATAATCCCTCCAAAACGATCCAGCACAGCTCTTTTAATCAGAAGATTATTTTATTGGATCATAAAAATACAAATATTAAAGCTGCATAGTGGCTACGGTCCACCGTTTCGGACCATCACAGTCCTTGTTCACGCCACACAGCCAAATGAACAACTGCAGACATGCTCTTTATATAGTCAAAGCTCCAACAGGGCAACCAATCAGAGGAACCTATGCAAATGACTGGACCTGATGGGGAACTACAGGGCTTGTCCACAAAGGGTACCGCCCTCCCACTCCATTGGTCAAACATTTTGGAATGTATGATGTCACAGCAGGAACATAAACACATAAATAGAAACATTTCTAACTCTGATCTATGGCACCTGTTGAATATCTAAAAAGATCCTGGGAGGAATCCAGGGCATCCTGATGCAGAGGGCATGGGTTTGGATGTGTCAAATACAGTATAAAACTGTAAACGAACAAACACCGAGCGCTGCCACGTTCGACCCTTACAGCGTTCGTTGAAAATCTACATAGCAAGTGCAGATACATTCGTTTGGTGGTCAACGCGGACCGGGAGAAGGTGTCCTTTTTGGACACGTGTGTCTTTAAGAAGGATGGGAAGCTTAGCACGGACCTGTTCGTCAAGAGTACGGACAGGAATTCGGTGCTTCATTTTGATAGCTTCCATCCACGTCATCAGGTGGTCAGCATTCCCAATAGCCAGTATGATCGGGTAACGAAAATTGTGGGTGATACCCAATTGAGGGAGAGAAGACTAGTTGAGATGGGCAGAAAATTTCAGTCCAGAGGCTATCCCCCTGATACATTAATGAGATACCAAAAGAGAAAGAACAAGTTGAGAAATAGGGCTAGGGATGAGGGACGAATAGCATTCGTCTCTACCTTTAATACTATTAGTGATGAGGTACAACGTATTGTTACGAAACATTGGCGCACCCTTAAAGATTCCCTCCCACATGTTCCTGAATTCCAGCAGCCTCCCTTATTTTCCTACAGAAGGGCCCCCTCTTTAAGATCCAGGCTGGTTCACTCTGACCCTAACCGTGGATCTAATATACAGGTGCCCCGCGTGTGTGGTACCTTCCCTTGTCTCAGCTGCCACATGTGCCATAGCATTATTAGAGGTGATGTTTTTTCTCACCCTTCCTCTGGTAAGAGATATGCGATTAGAGGTCGCTTTTCTTGTTGTTCACGCTTTGTTGTTTATATGCTTAAATGTCCATGTGGCAGCTGTTACGTGGGAAAAACCACACAGGAGCTCAAAGATCGTGTTTCCAAACACAAATTCAATATTAGAGGTAGAAGCTTAGCTCATGCAGTCTCAGAGCATTTTGTCCAATTTAGACATGATGTTAGTCAGCTCAGAGTCCAAGTTATTGATGGGGTGCCCCGTGGGTTTAGGGGTGATAGGGCTAGAGAATTGTTAAAAAGAGAGGCGCGCTGGATTAGGGAATTGGGGACTATTGGTCGTGGGGGACTAAATAAGGAATACGACTTAAATTTTGTGTGGTAGATGTTCTATGGCTCTGGGTCTGTTGTTTGGGGGTGGGGGGTGTCCTTTGGGTCCCCTTCTTATTTGTCACTTATGTATCATAGGTTCTTTTGCACATTTTTACCATGCATTATTGAACTAGGGGTGTTATTTTATGGGTGGAGTCCAGGTCATCTATTGATAGCACTGGGCATGCGTATTTTTGTTTTTGTCTGTTTCGTATTTTTATACGCATACTATGCGTCTGTTTTTCCGCATCGCGGTGGCAATAGGACGCCAGTATAGGCGTCATTGCGTACGTCCTTCCGCATTGGTTGTCATGTGACGGTGGTTGCCATGGTGACGGCGGGCAGCGCTCGGTGTTTGTTCGTTTACAGTTTTATACTGTATTTGACACATCCAAACCCATGCCCTCTGCATCAGGATGCCCTGGATTCCTCCCAGGATCTTTTTAAATATTCAACAGGTGCCATAGATCAGAGTTAGAAATGTTTCTATTTATGTGTTTATGTTCCTGCTGTGACATCATACATTTCAAAATGTTTGACCAATGGAGTGGGAGGGCGGTACCCTTTGTGGACAAGCCCTGTAGTTCCCCATCAGGTCCAGTCATTTGCATAGGTTCCTCTGATTGGTTGCCCTGTTGGAGCTTTGACTATATAAAGAGCATGTCTGCAGTTGTTCATTTGGCTGTGTGGCGTGAACAAGGACTGTGATGGTCCGAAACGGTGGACCGTAGCCACTATGCAGCTTTAATATTTGTATTTTTATGATCCAATAAAATAATCTTCTGATTAAAAGAGCTGTGCTGGATCGTTTTTGAGGAATTGTACGCTATACCCTGTGGGTACAGGGGTGGATCCGCTGCACGCCTATTCCCCGACATCGCTAGTGTGCGGTCTTACACATCTTTGTGGCCATTACCACATAATGACCGCCTCTGCTGAGAATCCAGCATGTGAACAACAGCCCCCAACCCCTCAGTTTGTGTATAATTTGTACTGCCTATTCTGTCCTGTCTTGTCTGTCGCGATTGCGCTGTCGCCAGCGGCGGTTGATAGCGAATCGCTCTGTCTTGTTTGGATCCCACTAGCCTCTAGCGGTAGCGGCTGTGGATCCTTCTGATCTATGTTCCTGGAGTGTAAGCTGGAGCAGCGGTTGCTACTGGCTACCTCATCTGTCTGTCTTGTTTGGATCGCACTAGCCTCTAGCGGTAGCGTCTGTGGATCCTTCTGATCTATGTTCCTGGAGTGTAAGCTGGAGCAGCGGTTGCTACTGGCTACCTCCTCTGTTTGTCTTGTCTGTTTGTGCTCCTTTGTGTTACTTGTGGCTAGTTAGGGTGGCGTGCTTGTCTCTGTTGTGCTTTTCGTGTGGAGACCGCGCTGTAAATGCGTTCGCTGTTGCGAATGAGTGCGGTGTTCGCGTTTAGCTAGCGTTTGTTATTTTCCTTATCTTTAATTGTTGTTTGCTGTGCCTTTGCTACTCTCGTGCTCTGTCCTGCTCAGTCTGGTGTCACTATTTGGCAATCGCCATTCTTGCGATTGCGTTCCCACTTCGTTTCCGCCGTTGTGTGTTCACCGTCGCTGGGTGGCGACTAGTTTGGTGGACACACATTGATTCTGTCTCTATGCTCTCTCTCTTTGGGAGCTTTCTTGCCTTGTGTTGCTTCTCTTCGTACAATTTCCATCTGGCATTTGTGGCAGCGCAGAGGGTTTATTCCTCTGCACTCCACAGCTCCATCTGCCGGTGGGAATTCCCCTCTACTGGTGCTTGCACCAAAGGCTGGGTTCTATTATTTTGACACGCTTGTGGAGGACTTCCGCAGTGTCAGCGCACATCTTGTGCGCTGACCACGGAGATATCCCACAATCATTACAATAACCGTTTCTAGCTTCTAAGGGTACAATGGTTAATTTGCATATATTCAGCAGTGATGCACTGGGAGACATCTCAAGCTCACTCCAACCTGAATTATCGCAAATTCTTTCTGTTTTAAGAAAGCAAACTTTAGTTTTTCTTAACATCTTAGTAAGGGGGCTTTTAGGACCATTGTAGTCCCTTACACACTCTAATGAGTTCCATGTCACCATGAGCTTGCTGGTTAGTCTGTACCTCTCGGTGTTACAAGCCCTACTGCATAGAGCCAAATTAATCCATGCCATGCACTGATGAGGATCAAACAATCCGAAACAGTCTGTATGCATGTTGGATTATTATGGCTCTGTATAAATTAACAAGCTGACACATCATTGCATTCCAGCGGTTCTGGAGGTGTGTTTAGCTTCTAAGGGTACAATGGTTAATTTGCATATATTCAGCAGTGATTTACTGGGAGACATCTCAAGCTCACTCCAACCTGAATTATCGCAAATTCTTTCTGTTTTAAGAAAGCAAACTTTTGTTTTTCATGTAAGATGGTTGGACCATTCTCGTGGATGCAGGTGTATTGCTACATGGCTATAAGCTGTATGTTTAGAGTATCATGTCGAATGGGCTGTTTTTACTATGTTGTGATTATTGATGAGCAAATATAGTCATTTTTATTTTGACATAATTTCCCTGAAAATGTCACATTTTTGCACAGATAAGAATATTATTGAAAATGTATGGGCATGGCAAAACACATTTTCTCACAGATAACAATTTGTGCAAAAAATATGTGAGCAAGAGAAAAAAATTCTCATGCCCAACTTGAGTTGAAGGGCATGAGAAAACACATTGGGCTACATTTAATTCAACAATAAGTGCAATAAAATAATTAATTTGATAAGCTTTAAGTTTTTCAGTAACACATCCCAAAGTATAGTAGCAGGCCTACAGGTATATGCAATAAATTGTAAGCCAGCCTAGATTAAAATCAACATATAAACTCTATTTTAGCCTCAGTATCTTGGAAATAATAAACTTTTATTTTCAAGAAAGTTCTAATTTTCATGAAATATATTTCTTGCAAAATTCTATTTATGTTCATAAAAATGCAAATTTTAATGTGAAAAATGAATCTCTACCCTAATTGTGATGTACTGTGTTGTTATTATTAATTTATGAAGCTCCAACAAATTCCATGGCACTGTACAAAGTAAGAAACAAACATGAGGTACATAATAATACAGACAATGGTATACACCAATATACAAAATACAGAATTGGTAATTACAGTGACAAAAATAACATGATTAATAAAATGTATAATGAATTCCAAGACACAAACAGCCCTGCCCTTGTGAGTTTACAATCTAAATATATTTTTTAATTTATAATTTTTAAAATTGTTAATTTAAAGCATAATTTTATAAAAACACATTCTACAAGAGATATTGGGCCTTTTTTTTTATCACAGTTCCAGTTTATTTTTATTAGTTTCCATAGTACCAATTTATTTTCCTTATCTTAACTATTATTGTGAGAGGTAAGCAGAGGACTTGTTTTTTTTTTTTTCCAATCCTATTTGTGGTAAAATGAAACTCTTTTGGGAGCTTTCTGATTCCTAGTTATTTCTGCACTGGTAACATTACCAAGGAATGTGCCACTTTCTTTGTGCAGGTGTAGAGAACCAATTCTGCAAATAATCATGAAAATGTTTCATGCTTATCAGAGGAAACAGCTTGTCCCTATCTTATCGTGGACAGGATTATGTCGCTTTCCCAATTATTTGCGTTCCAATTTGTATTCTTCTTCAATGTTTTCTCTTTCTTCTTCTCTATTAATATTATCATTGTTGATGTATGTAGCATCTTTTGTGGTGCTTTAAATATAGTAGTTACATGGACAAATAGGGGCAATGCAAATAAAACACAGTTGCATAGTGCAAGTTGTGCGAAGTATAAGAACAGTACCATTGTTCTGACCCAGTCCCAGTTTACTGATCTTATTAGTGTTCAAATTCGGGACCCTGCATTTGGAATCAACAATTATGAGTAAACACCACACTTCAGCACTTAAGCTAGTGGACAGGGGCACGGAGAGGTCACTCGTAATTATAAGAAGAGTGACATGAACCACAACCCAGTGACCCTGTCCAGTAGCATAAGTGTTAAAGTGTGGTGTTTGGCAAATTGGCATAATTCGGATTTCTGAATGCATAATCTGGAATTCGAGCATCAACACTATATCTTATCCTTGCTGCCAAGGACCAGTCTCCTGTTCACTTCTGCATTACTTTTTCCTCATTAACTATATAACTATATCTTTATGTTCCTAGCAGGGCCGGGCCGAGGCAGAGGCTGGGCAGGCTGCAGCCTATGAGCGCAGCCACTTGAGGGCGCATTTCTTTGAAGTCTCCTCGCCACTGACACCACCAGCTTGACACATCTTGTTTTGTGCCTGGTGCCACACTCCTGCTGCTGGTTCTGCGCACTGGTGAGCTAATCTCCCCGGTGTGTGCTTCCTCTTTAGCATGCCCCACTGCTCCATAATAGCCTTGCTGTCATCACAGAGATGACAGGCACGGCTGTGGCATCATGTAACTAGGCAACAGCAGGAAGCCGACTTCTGCTCTGATGGAAGTGGCACCGGCTTCCTGCAGAGTTGCCTGAAGACTTGCTGCAAGTTTGAGCTGTGCCTGGACTGGACGGGGGAGGGACAGTGCCTGATATAGCACTATGAACGCCAAGACCTCGGCTGACTGAAGGGCAGGAGGACCCAGCTGCTTTCACATGCATGGTATGGAGGGGGGATTGGAGTAGAGGTAGAGAGAAGAGTGAGGGAGGGGGAGGGTGGAAGAGAGAGAATGAATGAGAGTATTGTATGTGTGTACTGTACTGTGTGTGTGTATACTGTATGTACTCTGTGTGACCTGTGTGTACTGTATGTGTATGTCTACTGTATGTGTGCACTCTGTATACTGTATGTGTGTACATGGGTACTGTGTGTGTATGTACTGTGTGTATGTATACTGTATGTGTGTGTGTGTCTATGTACTGTGTGTATGTATACTGTATGTGTGTGTACTGTATGTATGTATGTATGTATGTATGTGTGCACTCTGTATACTGTATGTGTGTACATGGGCACTGTGTGTGTATGTATACTGTGTGTGTGTGTGTATGTACTGTGTGTATGTATACTGTGTGTGTGTACTGTATGTATGTATGTGTGCACTCTGTATACTGTATGTGTGTACATGGGTACTGTGTGTGTGTATGTACTGTGTGTACGTATACTGTATGTGTGTGTACTGTATGTATGTATGTGTGTGTATATGCTATATGTGTGTGTACTGAGCAAGGCATGCGTGCGGGGGGTGGGGGGGGGCGCACTTTGGAGTCTCAGCCTCTGGTGCTGGGGAACCTTGTCCCGGCCCTGGTTCCTAGTGTTATTTGTAAAGAGGTAGAGAGTCCATATCATCCTCTAACAGTCCTGCTGGCATGCCTCCCCCCTCCCCTCAGGCAGAGGGCAATGAAGAGGGAAATAAAAGGGGTCAAGGGGGAGCATGGATTTAACAGATCAGTCTACAGTCATCTAAATTATTGAAAATATCTATTCAAAAATTTCTACTTCATTAAGGAAGAATAAACAGCAAATACTCCCCCTCATATGCGGCTGGGCATCCATATTCCATACTACTAAAAACCTGAAGCAGAAGGTTACTTGCCATGATGACAAGAAATGTAATATAGGGTTACATCTCTCTGTTTCAATTCTGAGTTGTTAATTCTTCAACAAACTTCCGTCATTTTAGATTCTATACCCAAATTAGATGCTCTTTAGATTTACACCATATGTTTCATCCCACAATGAACCTGTGTCATTTTCACTCATACTGTTTTACTCTATTTAACAGCCTGTCTGTCCAACCAACCATCTTCCCTCCTACTCTATACGTCTCTGATAGTTCCACTTCATATGCTTCAATTCACTGCACAGCCCTATAACAGCAGTGCCATAACAAAGTATGAAATGGGGAAAAAAAGGATAAAAGAAGTGAAGAGGGACCTTTTCAAAGCTTTTTAAATAGGATCTCAACCAATGAATATGTGCCATTTGTTCAAGCATAAGTTATACTGGCTGAATGAAACAGATAAGCTCTATTACTGCCTTTAGAATTCTTTTGACACTGACACCATTTCAAGTTTTAAAAACGGCACAGAATGTGTATTCTATTAGGGACATTATAATTACATTAATATTACAGCTGCACAAGTAACAATAAGTTTGGCTGATAAACCACTGCTTATAACTGAGCCAAACCACTAATTCAGTATTACAACAAGCAATTTAAGTTGTATCACCTTAGAAGTTGATTTCCTGCTCCGTGATCATCAATTTGTAATTTGCATGGTGTAAATGCACAAGTAATGTACATGTACAATTGGTTGTATCAAATTAACTGTTATCTATTTTCTCAATATTCCATTTATGCAACACAAATATATTCAGTGGGTTCTGTTTAGACATATCCAACTAATGATCTCTTTTAATTGGATTTTAAATGCTTTGCAAATAATTTGTGAAAATGGTAAAAGCAGTTTCAATACTGGAAAATTTGATTACAGCAATTAAAATGTCAATTAGACAGTGCTGTAGCCATCTGCATTGTGTCTTGATGCTATTTGGAAAATAAATTCTTGCAGATAGATACAGTGATTATTTTTGTATAGTAAAATAAGTTATATTTATGTATTCCTACTTATTCTCAGCAGGTCGAAAATTACATTAACTTTCACGGTTACCTGTGCTATACAGCGTCTTCACTCAGTCACTAAGGATGACTAATCATAAAATGAAGTCAAATGTTGTGAAAGCTGAGATGCAGACCAAAGTAAATTTTTTTGGTTTATGCTTTTTATTTATTTTTGTATTTTTTTATTTTTGGAAGATGAATCAAAAAATAGTTTTCAGTCTCCTGTTTTACACCATTGTTCATAATTAAAGTAAAAATATTAGAGGCTGATCTTTTCTGCAGGGGTCGAGTCCTGCGTGAACACAGGTGGACGATGTCCACCTGCTTTTTTCAGAGGGTGGACATCGTCCACCCTAGCATGTGTGGAGGGAGAGAGCGTTGTGAAGGGGGAGCATTGGGCACAGCGGCGGAGAAGGGGGGACATCTCCCCCCCCCCTTCCCTCACCTTGGGGCTCCCCCTCCCTCACTCTCCCCTCCAGAACTAAACTTTGTGGGTGGCTGGTAGCGAGCAAGACTTATCTCTGCCTTGTTCCAAGCGCCAGGGAAGTTCTGCGTGCCGCTGCTCTGGTCTAGACCAGACCAGACTAGCGGCAATGGAAAGCTCCCTCTCGTGCTGGAACAAGGAAGAGGTAAGTCCCGCCCGCACATTTTAGTTCTCGAGGGGAGAGTGAGGGAGGGGGAGCCCCAAGGTGAGGGAAGGGGGGGAGACGTCCCCCCTTCTTCGCTGCTATGCCCAGCGCTCCCCCCCTGCACTGCCTCTCCTCCTGCTGGGGGACACACAAACTCCTGGTTACCTACTCTGGGGACATCTATACACCTGGCTACCTATTCTGGGGACATATATACACCTGGCTATCTATTCTGGGGACATCTATACACCTGGCTACTTATTGTAGGGACATTTATACACCTGGCTACCTATGAGACACCTATAAACCTAGCTACCTGTGGGACATCTATACATCTGTCTACCTATTCTGGGGACATCTATACACCTGGCCACCTATTCTGGGGACATCTATACACCTGGCTACCTATTCTGGGGAAATTATACACCTAGCTACCTATTCTGGGGACATTTATACTCATGGCTACTTATACTGGGGACACCTATAGACCTGGCTACCAATGCTGGGAGTACCTATTTTGGGGGAACTGCTGTCAGATTATCTGTATTTTTGGGGAACCGCTGTTGACAGATTAAGTGTATTTTGGGGAACAGCTGCCATATTATGTGTATGTTAGGGGAAGGGCTGCTGCCAGATAGCATAGTATGTAAATTGGGGTGAGGAAACATTTTACAATGTACACACATCAACAACATTATTTATAAATGAATATTGTAAAAAAATAAACAATTTTATTAATTACATGATTTTCAGTACAGTTCCTCTTTAAATGATCAGTGGTAACCGGCAACAAAACACAGCAGAGGAATAATGCATGTAGATTGTACAAAATGTCTTAGCCCCATGTTATATCAACTGCTTCATTTACTGTATATACACGTATATGTGCTGATCAGGTTTATAAATTGAATGTCAAATGGAATGCTTTTAAAGTTTTCCCAGAGATGTTTTCTTTGTTCTTGTCTTACATTAAGAAAACATCTGGACAGGATGAAGATGGGGTACTTAAACATTTATCAGAGGCAGAAATTGCATATGCTCTTTGTCCATCTGATGAAAATAAATGAGAGTGACTCGTGATTCAGGAGAATGTCATTTCTTTACAACAGAACAGTCAAGAGAAAACATTTTTAGAGCACAATAATTTTGAACTGGGTTACCAGTTGTCCAAAAAATTGGTATATACGAGCATAGCTGCAGGACCCCCCCCCCCCCAAAAAAAAAGACCAAGAGTTTAAAGGAAACTCGAAGTGAGAGGAATATGGAGGCTGCCATATTTATTTCCTTGTAAACAATGCCAGTTGCCTGGCAGCCCTGTCGATCTTCTGGCATAAGTAGTGTCTGAGAACAAGCATATGGCCAATCCAGTAAAACCTGAGTCAG
Organism: Hyperolius riggenbachi; assembly: GCF_040937935.1. Classification (NCBI taxonomy): domain Eukaryota; kingdom Metazoa; phylum Chordata; class Amphibia; order Anura; family Hyperoliidae; genus Hyperolius; species Hyperolius riggenbachi. The sequence continues at coordinate 278,270,765 of NC_090649.1, forward strand.
CTGAGTCAGAGTACCTGATCTGCTGTAGCTTGTTCAAGGTCTAGAGGGCCCATACACACGGGCTACAACTGTTGCTGGAAACACATGTTGCGGCGACAGGTCCTCCGTGTGTATGAGGCACACGCAAGGAACTGTTGCTAATCAGAGCTGTCGCCAGGCGATTGACTTGGCCAATCGCCGGCAACAGCTGTTGCAGGAACCGTCGCTAGTCTCAAGTCGGTGCGGTCGTGTGTATGCTAGTCTCTAGCAACTCTTGTGAGTCCGACAGTTCATTGAACCTGCGACAGAAGTTGCTGAGCAACAGTTTCGACTATGTTGCGGACAGGTTGTTGCCGCGTGTATACAATCGTCGCTTGTATACAACTGTCGTTGCTGGAGACTTTCAACTGTTGCTTGTCTCCATGCAACTGCAGACATCCGTGCCTCGTGTGTATGTAGCATAAGGCTAAAAGTATTAGCGAGTAGAGACACAGGATAAGGATATTTTTAAAAAATAAATAAATAATGTAGCCCCCGTATCCCCCTCATATCGAGTTCCCTTTAAAGGCAAACTCTACACAAATCACTTTTATAACTGACTGGCATTGCCTGCATGGGAGCTAAAGGGTAAGCAAAGTTAGGATAATATAATAGATGAAAAGGATTAGTGGCCTGGTTCAGAACTCTTTAATATAGACAACAGAATATAACTACAGGTTGCTAGCAGTAATCCAGAGGGAGTAATCCTGCTGAAAACTCCAACTCTCCTGATTAATTAGTCTTGTGTTACATTGAATGCGAAATAATGCCAATATAAACTACAGAAAACAGTATGGTACAGGGGAATATAGTTTAATGATATAATATAACAATATCAACACTAAATGATGGGGATATAGCAGCTACAACGCATATGAATGAAATCTCCACCGGGAGACTCCAGCACAGGATACAGCTGATATATGGCTTATCCTGCTGCTGCACAACTCCCGGCGGCATTAATTACTATTACCCCTCCAGGTCCACGTGTATAGTGGGGAATGATGTAATTCGGCTTCCAGCCTATTACAGTCTATGGTGGCGCCGGCTGCGCCCAAATCTCCTGTGCTGTAATGCACGTGTTCGCTACAGCAGGCCGATAAATAATGGATACACACTAACAAAAGATATGCTGGTTTACCCTATACAAATGCAGATGTCGAAGTTACCAGCTTGACTTACTGCTGATTACTTCATTTTGCTTCATTATATTATTAAATTATATTCCCTTGTACTGTACTAATCTTTTTACTTGATATACTGCATTGGCAAAGTATCACTAAATATAAGACATGACTAATGACTAATGAAAAGTACTGAAATTTACATTTTTTATGTCAATGTCCATTCTATGCCACCTTGGGAGGTAATTTTTGTCTGCAACTTTTTTGCCTAAATGGATCACATGAATTTGTATTTACATGTGTTAGAATATTACTTTCCATTAACACCAGTGTTCAGTGTAATTAACATCATCACCCCTGCATGACGTTATCCTAAGAGTGTTCCTAAGTTTGCAGCAAAACCCTGAAGTACAAACCTTACTGTCCTATTCATTTTTCAATTATTATGATTCATCAGTAAGTGGACCAACCAATAAGTTGACCAATCAGTAGCTTTGTTTAAATTTGTGGTAGCCAATCAGAGGGTTTATTAAAAGGTTAGTGTGCTTTAACTTCAGTGGGGCTGTAACCACCGGGGGTGCTGGATATAGCCAAAGGCGCTGGATACAGCTGAGTAGTTGAGATTTCGGCTATAAAAGGACGCTGGACATAACCGAGATTTCAGCTACAGTATAAGAGGTCGCTGGATACAGCCAAGATTTTTTTGGGCTACAAAAAGGCTCTGGATATAGCCGACATTTTTTTGGGCTATAAAAGGGCGCCTTATGTAGTCTTTTTTAGCCGCCAAAAATCTAAATATAAGAATAAGCAACATACCTTCTAAAAATTCCAGTTATTTAAAAAAAATGTTTTGCACCAACCAAAATGCATTGTTTGGTCTCTCCACTTTATTAGATGCAAAATAAAAGATATATGGTATATAATACAATTGTCAGTTAATATGCTCAACTGACATACAGTAAAAGTGAAAAAACGGATGGAGTATTGTAGCTGACTGACTAAACAAATAAATAAATATGTTCCCAGTTAAATTAAACAGCTCAGTAGTTAGTCAAATAAACATTCATATGAAATCCATTTCATACTGCGACATGATTGGCTCCTAGAAGATATTTGCTAGAGACTCTATATGGAATGTTTGAGGGTAATACATTGAACCAATGGTAAATTTAATCCATCAAATAGAAGTCTGACTCATCATCTGTTAATTACAATTATAATAGAAAATAAAATAAAATCACACATTAATACTTAATAAAAAATGTTTCATAACACCAGAAAATAATTATAATAATAGATTAATAAACACTTAATAATTAATCATTCATAAGCTGTGGTATATAACATAAATATATAGCCTCTGAGTTTAATGTGAATCCATAAAAATAATAAACTGCAAAACATCCTCAGATTACTGGTTATATACAGGTACTTCAGGTGGCAATATTATTGATTGTTTATTTGACGGTTACACATATGTGTTTTCTATATTGATCTTCCAGTGAAACTGAGAATATTTTACAATGTATTCTTTTTATGGATTCATATTAACCACTTGAGGACCTAGGGCTTTCTACCCCTTAAGGACCGGCCACTTTTTTTCCATTCAGACCACTGCAGCTTTCACGGTTTATTGCTCGCTCATACAACCTACCACCTAAATGAATTTTGGCTCCTTTTCTTGTCACTAATAAAGCTTTCTTTTGGTGCTATTTGATTGCTCCTGCGATTTTTACTTTTTATTATATTCATCAAAAAAGACATGAATTTTGGCAAAAAAATGATTTTTTTAACTTTCTGTGCTGACATTTTTCAAATAAAGTAAAATTTCTGTATACATGCAGCGCGAAAAATGTGGACAAACATGTTTTTGATAAAAAAAAAACCCATTCAGTGTATATTTATTGGTTTGGGTAAAAGTTATAGCGTTTACAAACTATGGTGCAAAAAGTGAATTTTCCCATTTTCAAGCATCTCTGACTTTTCTGACCCCCTGTCATGTTTCATGAGGGGCTAGAATTCCAGGATAGTATAAATACCCCCCAAATGACCCCATTTTGGAAAGAAGACATCCCAAAGTATTCACTGAGAGGCATAGTGAGTTCATAGAAGATATTATTTTTTGTCACAAGTAAGCGGAAAATGACACTTTGTGAGAAAAAAAAAAAAAAAAAAAGTTTCCATTTCTTCTAACTTGCGACAAAAAAAAATGAAATCTGCCACGGACTCACCATGCCCCTCTATGAATACCTTGAAGGGTCTACTTTCCAAAATGGGGTCATTTGTGGGGTGTGTTTACTGTTCTGACATTTTGGTGGGTGCTAAATTGTAAGCACCCCTGTAAAGCCTAAAGGTGCTCATTGGACTTTGGACCCCTTAGCGCAGTTAGGCTGCAAAAAAGTGCCACACATGTGGTATTGCCGTACTCAGGAGAAGTAGTATAATGTGTTTTGGGGTGTATTTTTACACATACCCATGCTGGGTGGAAGAAATATCTCTGTAAATGACAATTTGTTAATTTTTATAACACACAATTGTCCATTTACAGAGATCTTTCTCCCACTCAGCATGGGTATGTGTAAAAATACACCACAAAACACATTATACTACTTCTCCTGAGTACGGCGATACCACATGTGTGGCACTTTTTTGTACCCTAACTGCGCTAAAGGGCCCAAAGTCCAATGAGTACCTTTAGGATTTCACAGGTCATTTTGAGAAATTTCGTTTCAAGACTACTCCTCACGGTTTAGGGCCCCTAAAATGCCAGGGCAGTATAGGAACCCCACAAATGACCCCATTTTAGAAAGAAGACACCCCAAGGTATTCCGTTAGGAGTATGGTGAGTTCATAGAAGATTTTATTTTTTGTCAAAAGTTAGCGGAAAATGACACTTTGTGAAAAAACACAATTAAAATCAATTTCCGCTAACTTGTGACAAAAAATAAAATCTTCTATGAACTCGCCATACTACTAACGGAATACCTTGGGGTGTCTTCTTTCTAAAATGGGGTCATTTGTGGGGTTCCTATACTGCCCTGGCATTTTAGGGGCCCTAAACCGTGAGGAGTAGTCTTGAAACGAAATTTCTCAAAATGACCTGTGAAATCCTAAAGGTACTCATTGGACTTTGGGCCCTTTAGCGCAGTTAGGGTGCAAAAAAGTGCCACACATGTGGTATCGCCATACTCGGGAGAAGTAGTACAATGTGTTTTGGGGTGTATTTTTACACATACCCATGCTGGGTGGGAGAAATACCTCTGTAAATGGACAATTGTGTGTAAAAAAATCAAAAGATTGTCATTTACAGAGGTATTTCTCCCACCCAGCATGGGTATGTGTAAAAATACAATCCAAAACACATTATACTACTTCTCCCGAGTACGGCGATACCACATGTGTGGCACTTTTTTGCACCCTAACTGCACTAAGGGGCCCAAAGTCCAATGAGTAACTTTAGGATTTCACAGGTCATTTTTGTTTCAAGACTACTCCTCGCGGTTTAGGGCCCCTAAAATGCCAGGGCAGTATAGGAACCCCACTAATGACCCCATTTTAGAAAGAAGACACCCCAAGGTATTCCGTTAGGAGTATGGTGAGTTTTTTTTCACAAAGTGTCATTTTCCGCTAACTTGTGACAAAAAATAAAATCTTCTATGAACTCACCATACTCCGTACGGAATACCTTTGGGTGTCTTCTTTCTAGAATGGGGTCATTTGTGGGGTTCCTATACTGCCCTGGCATTTTAGGGGCCCTAAACCGTGAGGAGTAGTCTTGAAACCAAATGTCGCAAAATGACCTGTGAAATCCTAAAGGTACTCATTGGACTTTGGGCCCCTTAGCGTACTTAGGGTGTAAAAAAGTGCCACACATGTGGTACCGCCGTACTCAGGAGAAGTAGTATAATGCGTTTTGGGGTGTATTTTTACACATACCCATGCTAAGTGGGAGAAATATCTCTGTAAATGACAATTGTTTGATTTTTTTTACACACAATTGTCCATTTACATAGAAATTTCTCCCACCCAGCATGGGTATGTGTAAAAATACACCCCAAAACACATTATACTACTTTTCCTAAATACGGCGGTACCACATGTGTGACACTTTTTTGCAGCCTAGGTGCGCTAAGGGGCCCAACGTCCTATTCACAGATCATTTTGAAGCATTTGTTTTCTAGACTACTCCTCGCGGTTTAGGGGCCCTAAAATGCCAGGGCAGTATAGGAACCCCACAAGTGACCCCATTTTAGAAAGAAGACACCCCAAGGTATTCTGTTAGGTGTATGGCGAGTTCATAGAAGATTTTATTTTTTGTCACAAGTTAGTGAAAAATGACACTTTGTGAAAAAAAACCAATAAAAATTAATTTCCGCTAACTTTTGACAAAAAAATAAAATCTTCTATGAACTCGTCATACACCTAACAAAATACCTTGGGGTGTCTTTTTTTCTAAAATGGGGTCACTTGTGGGGTTCCTATACCGCCCTGGCATTTTACAGGCCCAAAACCGTGAGTAGTCTGGAAACCAAATGTCTCAAAATGACTGTTCAGGGGTATAAGCATCTGCAAATTTTGATGACAGGTGGTCTATGAGGGGGCGAATTTTGTGGAACCGTTCATAAGCAGGGTGGCCTTTTAGATGACAGGTTGTATTGGGCCTGATCTGATGGATAGGAGTGCTAGGGGGGTGACAGGAGGTGATTGATGGGTGTCTCAGGGGGTGGTTAGAGGGGAAAATAGATGCAATCAATGCACTGGGGAGGTGATCGGAAGGGGGTCTGAGGGGGATCTGAGGGTTTGGCCGAGTGATCAGGAGCCCACACGGGGCAAATTGGGGCCTGATCTGATGGGTAGGTGTGCTAGGGGGTGACAGGAGGTGATTGATGGGTGTCTCAAGGTGTGATTAGTGGGGGGAATAGATGCAAGCAATGCACTGGCGAGGTGATCAGGGCTGGGGTCTGAGGGCATTCTGAGGGTGTGGGCGGGTGATTGAGTGCCCTAGGGGCAGATAGGGGTCTAATCTGATAGGTAGCAGTGACAGGGGGTGATTGATGGGTAATTAGTGGGTGTTTAGGGTAGAGAATAGATGGAAACACTGCGCTTGGGTGGTGATCTGATGTCGGATCTGCGGGCGATCTATTGATGTGGGTGGGTGATCAGTTTGCCCGCAAGGGGCAGGTTAGGGGCTGATTGATGGGTGGCAGTGACAGTGGGTGATTGATGGGTGGCAGTGACAGGGGGTGATTGATGGGTGGCAGTGACAGGGGGTGATTGATGGGTGATAGGTGATTGGCAGGTGATTGACAGGTGATCAGTGGGTTATTACAGGGAAGGACAGATGTAAATATTGCACTGGCGAATTGATAAGGGGGGGTCTGAGGGCAATCTGAGTGTGTAGGCGGGTGATTGGGTGCCCGCAAGGGGCAGATTAGGGTCTGATCTGATGGGTAACAGTGACACGTGGTGATAGGGGGTGATTGATGGGTAATTAGTGGGTGTTTAGAGGAGAGAATAGATGTAAACGCTGCGCTTGGGTGGTGATCTGATGTCGGATCTGCGGGCGATCTATTTGTGTGGGTGGGTGATCAGATTGCCCGCAAGGGGCAGGTTAGGGGCTGATTGTTGGGTGGCAGTGACAGGGGGTGATTGATGGGTGATAGGTGATTGGCAGGTTATTGACAGGTGATCAGTGGGTTATTACAGGGAAGGACAGATGTAGTTAATGCACTGGCGAATTGATAAGGGGGGGGGTCTGAGGGCAATCTGAGCGTGTGGGCGGGTGATTGGGTGCCCGCAAGGGGCAGATTAGGGTCTGATCTGATAGGTAACAGTGACAGGTGGTGATAGGGGGTGATTGATGGGTGATTGATGGGTAATTAGTGGGTGTTTAGAGAAGATAACAGATGTAAACGATACATTTGGGAGGTAATCTGACGGCGGGTTTGCGGGCGATCTAATGGTGTGGGTGGGTGATCAGATTGCCCGCAAGGGGCAGGTTAGGGGCTGATTGATGGGTGGCAGTGACAGGGGGTGACAGGGGGTGATTGATGGGTGATAGGTGATTGGCAGGTGATTGACAGGTGATCAGTGGGTTATTACAGGGAAGAACAGATGTAATTAATGCACTGGTGAATTGATAAGGGGGGGTCAGAGGGCAATCTGAGCGTGTGGGCGGGTGATTGGGTGCCCGCAAGGGGCAGATTAGGGTCTGATCTGATAGGTGAAAGTGACAGGTGGTGATAGGGGGTGATTGATGGGTGATTGATGGGTAATTAGTGGGTGTTTAGAGGAGAGAATAGATGTCAACAATGGATTTGGGAGGTGATCTGATGTCGGATCTGCGGGCGATCTATTGGTGTGGGGGGGGTGATCAGATTGCCCGCAAGGGGCAGGTTAGGGGCTGATTGATGGGTGGCAGTGACAGGGGGTGATTGATGGGTGATTGACAGGTGATTGACAGGTGATTGACAGGTGATCAGGGGGATTGATGCATACAGTAAACAGGGGGGGTGGTGGTCTGGGGGGGGGTCTGGGGAGAATCTGAGGGGTGGGGGGTGATCAGGAGGGGGCAGGGAGCAGGGGGGGGATAAAAAAAAATAGCGTTGACAGATAGTGACAGGGAGTGATTGATGGGTGATTAGGGAGGTGATATGGTGCAAACAGGGGTCTGGGGGGTGGGCAGGGGGGGGGGGGGTCTGATGGGTGCTGTGGGCGATCTGGGGCAGGGGGGGTAAAAAATCAGTGTGCTTGGTGTAGACTAGGGTGGCTGCAGCCTGCCCTGGTGGTCCCTCGGACAATGGGACCACCAGGGCAGGAGGCAGCCTGTATAATATACTTTGTAAACATTACAAAGTGTATTATACACTTTGTATGCGGCGATCGTCGGGTTAACATCCCGCCGGCGCTTCCGTATGGCCGGCGGGATGTTGCGGCGGGTGAGCGGCGCCAGGCGGAGGCGGAGGATCGCGTCACGGATGACGCGATCGCTCCGCCCATGCCCCTACAAGGACCGCCGCCATTTGTCAATACGGCGGTCCTTGCGGGGTGCACTTCCCGGCCGCCAATTGTACATACGGCGGTCGGGAAGTGGTTAAACCTATAGCCTGGAACTTATATTTACAGTCTATAGAAGAGTCTACGAACAATGATTTACAAGGGTCATTGAGAAAGTAATCCATTTGCTTTTATCTGCCATGCAAGACATCCTTTCTATGTAATTTAACTTGCATCTGTCAGGTTAACCTTTCTTCCCTGCACTGCTTGTCATGTGACTGCAGAACACCCGCAACTGTTTTTTCAGGAGCATTATTAGGAAGCCCTCCCCATCAATTCTTCCAATTCATAGGTGAGAAGTGTAATGCTACTATAACGAAGCTTTCAAAACCTTGTAAAAAAAAATAAATGATAAATGCTTAAATGAAGGAGGTAGCCCTAGTGCAAAAAATCCATTTATCTTACTCTGTGTTATCCTTGAGGTAAGCCAACTTTTATTTTTTTATTTTCAGTATTTTAATGTATTTTATCCTTCCTGGGCACCTCTTCACCATTGTGAAATAAAGGAGGTGACTATGGGGAGAAATAATCAGAACATATAGTCTAAAATAAAATAAATAAAATGTTTTCTAAATTGATTAATTGAAATCGGCTGTTACTTTCCGGATGACCCTCGTATTGTGTTTCTATCCATGTATTTTTATAAATATTATTTATTAAGAATTAATTAAATAATTATCATTTTTTGCTTCCAATCAACCAAGAATGTTTCAAATTTATTAGATTAATTAATTTTACAAGTTGATTCCATTTATTACCCAAACATCCTGCCTGGTATCTCTGGCAAATATAAATGTGTTCTCTACATTAATCTTCTAGCAACCAACCATGTCTCAATCTGAAATGGGTTACATATGAACATTTAATGAAATAATGGATGATGTGGTATAATTAAGTTGAGTGTATATTAATATATTTAATTGAAATATTCTCTTGCCTTGTGCATTTGAATGTGTTGTACATAAGATCTGTTTTTACTTGTATGATGCATCAGAAATGCATGTTCACACAATTGTACCATTGGTCATAAGCATGAAGCAGGTGGTTTTGGCGCACAGCGCTAAGCGCCGGGTACCGAAACTAGACACCCCATAGCAGGAATGTTAAACTGCACGGGATGTGTAAGGGTAATTCGGGGCTCCAGCAATCGCTGGTCCCTGAATTCCCTCTTCCTTCAAGTTGCGATGACTCAGAGGAGGAATAGTATTTCACGCCGTGAGAGATTTGAGTGGCAGCAGGTGAGCCTTAACATACTGTACGTACGCCATGAGCAGGCCATACACTCACAGATTATCCCCAGCAGATTCAAGGACTCAAATCTGACAGAAATCTATAACAAAACATGATGCTTTAATTATAATTTTGATCAAAATGTGACAATAAATCGGTCGAATGGTAAACTTTGGGCAATTGGGTCTGAGTGGTAGTATATTGACGGCCTATAGCATTGCAGTAGATTGGTTTGATGGATTTTCAACCTAAAGTTTGCCACACTGAATGCAAATCTATGCATGTATGACCACCTTTAGGCCCTTATTCAGCTGATGAGGTAGGGAGACCCACAAAATGCATCCTGGTTAATGGAGTTCATCTTTATTAAAACTAACTGGGCATTCTTAAGAGGTGAATGTAAACTTCTGTTTATATTTTTTATATTTTTTCGGGGGAACCTTCCAGCATACATATAATTTCTACTGTTTTATTCTTCTGAGTAAATTGAAAGTGTTATTGTTTATACTTGGAGAGTGCCTTTACTGTGGTAACTTCTGATTTAAAGAGGAACTGTAGTGAAAATAACATAATTAATACAATTATTTTCTTTTTTTACAATATTCCATTTTTTTTACAATATAGCAATACATTATTTAGTCAGTGTTTGCCTATTATAAATCTTTCCTCACACTTTCCTCTCCCTAATTTCCATTCTGCAATTTACTTGGCACTGTTGGCAGGTGCATCAATGTGAAAAGCTATAATATCTAGCCTCCCTGAATGCTCTGAGGGCAGAATTATGCATAGCTAAACAGCCTAGGCTAAACATCACCTGGAGGGCGGGGAAACTATATACAGCAATATATATGTATATATACAGTGTATATATATATATATATATATAAAATGTTTCTGATATTGAGACCAGGATAATTAATATAAAAGTGGATATCCAGAATAATTTACTACATTCTGCTATTTGTTACTATAATGCCTTTGCGAATATCCATTCTAGTATTTAATCCAAATTGTTACTTTAATGTTACAGCGGCTAAAAGTTTTTTTCTTTTTTTAGTCTCCATTTGAAGTTACCTAGGCCTACTTTTGATTCTGCCTTTTTGTTTCTAGGTTTTCCTGTCTTTGCCAATCTAGCCAGTTACAAAGAATTTGCATTACCACCCCAGTTCCAAGTAAACATTCAGGAGATTGTGGTTGCTACAAATATATTATTTGCTCTCGCGATGTGGGTACAGGCTTGTGATCACAAGAACGTCAGTTAGCGACACATGGCTTTAACGACCACCACTGCAGATCGGATCATTAAGATCCTTGATGACTCAGCGCAAAGTAAGACGTTCTTGTCCGTCCCGCTGGCCCGAAAGATGGATTGTGGAAAACTCATCATAAGGGGTACGTCACTGAATCCATCTTCCTCTGTGTAACGATTGTGGAACTTTCTCCGTGATCAGCGCACAACGCGTGCGCTGACACGGCGGAAATTCTCCACAAGCGTGTATTTGCAGGCACCCAGCAAAAGGTGCTACGCACCTGTAGAGGGAAATTCCTGTCAGCAGATGGCGCTGGGGAGTGCAGAGGAACCAATCCTCTGTACCTCCACAAGTGCCAGACAGGAATTGTACGAAGTGCAGAACGCAATTGCAAGAGAGGCGATTGCGAATGAGATTGAGCAAAGGGACAGGTTGTATGTGTGTGTGCCAATCCAGTCGCCACCCCGCGACCGCGCACACACAACAGCAGATATGAAATAGGAACGCGATCGCGAGAGGTGCGATCGCCAGACGTGACACAAGGCAGATCAGAATAGAATACGAGGGTAGCAAAGGCACAGCAAATAATACAATAAGGAAATACGGAAAATAACAAACGCTAGCTAACCGCGAACACCGCACTCATTCACAACAGTGCACGCGGTTATGCGCGGTCTCCACGTGATAAGCACAATAGAGACAAGCACGCCTAACTAACCATCGACAGACAAACATGAAACAGAGGACGCGAGCGCTTGCTTAACGGTTACCTCACCGAGCCTCCAGCAAGCGTAGCAGACAAGACAGACACACGAAAACAGGGACAAGCGAGAGATAGGATCCACAGCACTAGCGAAAAGTGGCTAGCACGATCCAGGTACAGAGTAGCAGAACAGAAGGATCCCCAGCGCTAGCGAAAAGTAGCTAGCGCGATCCCAGAAGACAGAACAGAAGGATCCCCAGCGCTAGCGAAAAGTAGCTAGCGCGATCCCAGGAGACAGAACAGAAGAGATAGCTGGTAGCAACCGCTGCACCAGCTATACTCCAAGAACAGAGATCAGAACCATTTCCTGTCGACCACCTTTGGGACAGGACAATGGCAACAGGCAAGACAAGACAGAACAGGCAATACAGATAATACAACCTGACTGGGCTAGAAGGGGAGCCTAAAGCAACCCCCAGGAATTAACTATACTAGATAGCAATGGCTGACACTCCAGCAGTGTCCATCAGGAACAGACCATGGAAAGGAAATGACCAGCAAAGCCTTCTGGGAAACATAAAGCTCTTATAGTGCCAGTCATCAAAGAAGGCAGGTAGGGGATTTGCATAACGAATGTATGCAAATTCCCCAGCAAGAGAACAGACCAGAAACTTGCAATGGAAAGACAGGTCTCTGTTCCAGAGACCTGCAGCCCACAGACTAGAGGAATGGACAAACAGCTGTCTGCCTGTGCAGCCAGCTGAGCGGATCATCACACTCTGTTGGGTGTTGAGTTTTTAGCTTTAAATTCACTTACTGTACTTTTTCTTATCTGAAGCATAATTTTCCTAACCATAGTAATCCTAACTCTAAGGGTCCTTTAACGCTGTGCATATTGCGTTGGGATGAGATCGCAATGCAACGGAGTTGAAAAGTGGCACTGTGCAGTAGCATTGCAACCATACATAGTTACATAGTTATTTGGGTTGAAAAAAAGAAATCCATCCATCGAGTTCAACCAGAGAACCAAGTAAACACCAGCCTGCTCCTCCACATATCCCTGTTGATCCAGAGGAAGGCGAACAAGACATGGTCCAATTAGCCCCAAAAGGGAAATTGTTCTCATACAGTGAGGAATACAGTACAAGGAAAGCATACCTCACTGCCACTGTAAATGTGCACGTTGTCCTGTAAACACACCGGATGATGTGCTTTACCCAGATGGAACTTGCTGCATCGCAATCAATGTGATGGCCCCATAGGAATATCATTGCATTGAGTTGTATGATGATATTCTCCATTATGGCGCGAAGCAATTAACAGTGTGAAAGGAGCCTAATACTTAAAGTGTACCAGAGCTGTGGAAAAAAAGAAGATTTGATACACACCTGCAGCTTCCTCCAGCAGCATAAACCCGTCTGAGTACCACGCCGTCCTCCCGCAGTCTGCCATTCAGCCGCGATCAGCGCCAGTAACAGGCTCAGTCAGGTTCAGTCTGGGTCTTCTGTGCATGTGCGGACCTCCTGCACATGTGCAGTAGACCTAGACTGGACCGACTAAGCCAGTTACTGGGGCTGATCGGGGCTGAATGGCAGACTGCAGGAGGATGGCGTGGGACAGGTTCATGCTGCTGGAGGAAGCCACGGTTGAGTATCAATATTTTCCACAGCTCGGGTTTACTTTAAATTTCCTAAATGTAATTTTGCTTTCCTCTAGTCTCCATGCTGTAACACTGATTTTAATTCTCCTAAGTTAGGAGAAAAAAATGACAACAGTATATCTTATTAACTAATGACTTTAGGTGTATAGATTGGAATGTAGCATTTCCATTACAAACAGTGAAACTTCAGTATACTGGGAATGAGCATTTAAGTAGTCTGCAAGCAGGCAAGTGCCCTATTATGAATAATTATGAGCTTTCAGGAACTGCTTGAAATGTGTGATTTCAGTAGCACAATTACATTTGGAGGTGCACATTTCCCGTGCTAATAATAATTATTAGTATTGTAGCTAAGTAAGCTAACATAAAGAATGCTTTTGTTGGAGCGCACACACATGCATAACAAACATCCTGTCCACTAAGGGATTACTGTGACATATATTTCACATACAAGTGTCTCTTTAATTATATATACATAGCCAGCATCCATGATTCCCTTCCCCCCGTATACTACGAGGGTGACATTACCTCTCCCCTGCAAAACAGATGCAAGCTATGACTCATTTTATAACATTTTGAATGTATTAAGAAAAGAAAGCATCTAGCAGGGCAATGAATTCTTAGGGAAAGTCAATCAGTATTTTATAAGACATTTTAGAAGAAAAACTCATTTGCTCCATTATTAGCACAAGCTTTTTCAAGAAGTAACCGGATACAGCATACCTTACTGCTACATGAGCCATCTTTATACAGTTCCATCAATCGGATAATTTCTTCACGAGTACTCATTTGATGAAAGGTTTCCATCTCTTTTAGCACTTCTTGGCACATTTTACCTCGTGCATCAAGGCATCTGTTTTCTCCATGACAAAGACGTCTAGCCAGGGCCTGATTTACCATAAGGCATCTGCCTACAGGTGCCTCATGATACAAAGGCAGCTCATTCCCCTCCCCTATTGCCTCCCTCCCTCCTTCCCTATTCAGAGTCCTAATGACAGTGTAAATGATAGATTACTCAACCTGCTCTTGGTATTCCACTGACGAGATCTCCTTTCAGTCGGGGGCACCTCTAGCTACTTAACATTGAGGGTACATCTGGCTACCTAATACTAAGGGACACCTGTAGCCGAAGCATGAAATTTAGGCACCCATGGCTAATGGATGATTTGGGTGGCCCATAGACGCTAATGCAAATATTTGCAATAAGGCGCCAAAAGCAGAAGTATTGTTTTAAAAATTAGAATGTTATAGTTCTTGACATTTTTAATGTTTAGTATTTAGAAATTATTCATTTTTGAAAGTTATTATTTTGAAATGTATTATCAGTATAAGGTTAGGAAAGGGTTAGGCATCAGGAAGGGGGGTTTTATGGTTAGGCATCAAGAAGGGGGGTTTTAGGGTTAGGTGTCAAAGGGGAAGGAGGGGGGGGTTGGGTTAGGCATCAGGAAGGGGGGTATTAGGGCTAGCCATCAGGAAGGGAGGGTTCTGTGTGAGAGTAGGGTTAGATTAAGTTGCTTGGGGGTTTTAGGCCCTGTTTACACTTAATCAGTTGCTACGCGTTTTTTTTCCTTCTCCATAGCAATGCATTGTGAAAAAGATTTCAGTTAAACGCGTTAAGTGTGAAAGGTGCCATAGGATAACTTAGGTATTACTTTGAAAATCCGTTGTCCTTTCAGTTATGACTGAGAGTAACTGGTTAAGTGTAAACAGAGCCCTATGCTAGGTACACACCATACAATTTTCTGTTAGAATTTCTCTTAGATTTACCTGCCAGATAGCTTTTTTCCATGTTGTAGGTAAATCTAACAGAAGAATCTAACAGAAAATTGTATGATGTGTACCTAGCATTAGGGTTAGGCGTCAAGAAGGGTTGTTGTAACGATCGGTGTCAGCACACACAGAGAATCTGATTATTGGTGATCTGCAGTATCACCAAGAATACAGATTATATATGATTATTGATGATCTGTGATCAACCATTAGTCACTTGCCTTGAGGTCAGCTGACCCGCCTGGTCAGCTGATCCCTCCTCGTTTGCCATAAAGGTTCTGCCTCTCAGCGCACGCGAGCGTATTCCTCAACCTGTGTGAACTAACAGACCCAGCCACACCAGACGCACGCTGCTGCGGACAAACCACCGTGCTGGACGTGGAATAAGCCGCCTTGCCGCCAGTACACGTGGTGGCTTTTCCGTGTTTTATCACAGTACCCCCCCCCCCCCTGAGGAGTGGACTCCGGACACTTCCCACCAGGCTTTCCAGGATGCAGATCATGGAATTCCTTCTTTAATTCCTCTGCGTGCATACGACAGTCTGGCACCCAAGTTCTCTCCTCTATGCCATATCCCTTCCAGTGAACCAGATACTGCATGGAGTTCTGCACAAGCCGTGAGTCCAGAATTTTTTCAATCTCATACTCAGGTTGATCATCAACCAACACAGGTGGGGGGGGGAGCAGAATCCACGTGCACTGCCGGCTTGAGCAAGGACACATGAAATGATCTCACAACACGCATGCTGGTAGGGAGATCAATGCCATAAGTGACATTATTGATCTTTCTGGTCACTGGAAAAGGACCCACAAATCTAGGGCCTAGTTTGGGTGACAGTTGTTTTAGAGCCAAATGTCGTGTGGACACCCAGACCATGTCCCCTGGAGAGAATTCCCACTCTATGGAACGTCTCTTGTCAGCCTGTTTCTTCTGATTCTGAAAAGCCCTCCCCAAATTTGTCTTAACTATTCCCCAAATCTGCTTCAAGGACCTCCGCCAATTCTCCAGGGCTGGAAACGGAGTAGAAGCCACTGGCAATGGGGCAAACTTAGGTGACCTTCCTGTCACCACCTGAAATGGGGGAAATCCTGAAGAGGAGCTTTTCAGATTGTTGTATGCAAATTCTGCAAACGGCAAAAATTTAACTCAGTCAGTTTGTGCATCTGCAACATAACATCTTAGAAACTGTTCCAGGGATTGATTGACTCTTTCGGTATGGCCGTTGGTCTGTGGGTGGTAGCCTGATGAAAATGAAAGATCCATGTCAAGCTGATGGCAAAATGCCCTCCAAAATTTTGATACAAATTGGACTCCCCGATCTGACACTACATTTTCCGGAATGCCACGCAGCCGGAAAATGTGCTGGATGAAGAGATCAGCCAGTTCCTGGGCCGAGGGGAGTCCTTTCAGAGGGACAAAATGAGCCATCTTACTGAATCGATCGACTACCACCCAAATGACCATCATGCCCTCAGACCTGGGGAGTTCGCCCACAAAATCCATGAACAAATGGGTCCAAGGTTCACTCGGAACTGGTAAAGGCTGCAATGTTCCAACAGGTGCCTGACGAGAAGGTTTGCTTCTAGCACACACTGCACATTCTCTCACAAACTCCTGACAGTCTGTTGCCAATGACGGCCACCAAGCACATCTAGCAAGTAGATCCTGGGTTCTGGTGGCCCCAGGATGCCTAGCATTCTTGTGGGAATGGAACAGCTGCAACAGTTGTAGGCAAAAAGGCAAGGGTACAAACAAAACCCCCTCAGGCTTCCCCTTAGGAACATCCTGTTGAAATGGACTCAGAGTGACAGTCCAGTCTTTCCAGGTCTCAGTGGCCGCCAGGACCATTTTTTGCGGTATAATGGTCTCAGGGGCTGAGGGCTGCGCTGTCTCGGGCTCGAAACACCTGGAATAGGCATCAGCCTTGATGTTATTACTACCAGGGGTATACGTGATTACAAATCTGAATCTCGAAAAGAACAATGACCACTGGGCCTGTCGGGGCTAAGTCTCTTAGCGCCCTCATTGTACTCCAAATTTTTGTGGTCAGTGTAAACTGTAATGGTGTGTTCTGCCCCTTCTAGCCAGTGGCGCCATTCTTCGAAGGCCAACTTGATGGCTAGAAGTTCCCGGTTGCCTATATCGTAGTTTTTCTCTGCGGCTGAAAATCATCGGGAAAAATAGGCACAGAGGTGAAGTTTCCCCTGCAACCCAGAACGCTGAGACAGCACAGCCCCTAACCCTACCTCTGAGGCATCAACCTCCACGATAAAGGGAAAGGTGACGTCTACATGTCTCAATATGGGTGCAGAACAGAACAATTTCTTCAGAGTGGAGAAAGCAGCATGGGCCTCTGGGGACCAGTGGTGAGTGTCTGCCCCTTTCTTGGTGAGACTGGTGAGAGGCGATATCACTGTAGAGCAGGGGTCCCCAACCACCGGGCCGCGGCCCACTGCCGGTCCGTTGGCAGTTTCCAGCTGGGCCGCGGCAGGTCTGTCATCTTGCCCCTCCCCCCGCGGCCGCCACTTCTGTTACTTTATGAGCGGGCGGCCGCTTACGGATTCCCCCATGCGCCGCTCTCCTTCATAAAGTACTATCTCCTCCTATAACAGCAGCGCGTCTTGCGTCTGCTGTAAGGAGGGAAGGAGGCAGGGCAGCGGTTCCCATGGTAGCGGCGATGCATATCGCCACTACAGGAAGCCGCTGCCCCGCCTCCTTCCCTCCTTACAGCAGACGCAAGACGCGCTGCTGTTATAGGAGGAGATAGTACTTCATGCATGAAGGAGAGCGGCGCATGGGAGAATCCGGAAGCGGCTGCCCGCCCGCTCATAAGGTAACAGAAGCGGCTGCCGCGGGGGCACCACCTACGCATACTGGGCACTATACTAGCCATGCTGGGGCACTATACTAGCTATAGCTGGGAACTATACTAGCCATGCTGGGCACTATACTAGCCATGCTGGGCACTATACTAGCCATGCTGGAGCACTATACTAGCCATGCTGGGCACTATACTAGCCATGCTGGGCACTATACTAGCCATGCTGGGGCACTATACTAGCCATGCTGGGGCACTATACTAGCCATGCTGGGGCACTATACTAGCCATGCTGGGACACTATACTAGCCATGCTGGGCACTATACTAGCTATAGCTGGGCAATGTACTAGCCATGCTGGGCACTATACTAGCCATGCTGGGCACTATACTAGCCATGCTGGGCACTATACTAGCCATGCTGGGACACTATACTAGCCATGCTGGGCACTATACTAGCCATGCTGGGGCACTATACTAGCCATGCTGGGACACTATACTAGCCATGCTGGGCACTATACTAACTATAGCTTGGCACTGTACTAGCCATGCTGGGCACTATACTAGCCATGCTGGGGCACTATACTAGCCATGCTGGGGCACTATACTAGCCATACTGGGGTAACCATACTAGCCATTCTGGGCACTTTACTAGCCATACTGGGGCACTATACTAGCTATACTGGGGTAACTATACTAGCCTAGCCATGCTGGGGCACTTTACTAGCCATACTGGGCACTTTACTAGCTATACTGGGGCACTACCTACCCATACTGGACACTATATTAGCTATACTGGGCACTATACTAGGGCACTACCGACCCATACTGGGACTATACTAGCTATACTGGTCACAATACTAGATATACTGGGGCACTATACTAGCTACACTGGGGTAACTATACTAGCCATACTGGGGAAACTAAACTCCCTATACTGAGGCAACTATGCTAGCTATGCCGCCGCACCCCAGCCCCTCCCCCCGTAACCCGCTGCGCAAGACACTGTCCACTAGGTCGTGTCACAAGAGCCCCACTGGCCGTGAACACGCAAAACCGTCCGATCCGATTCTAGCACACAGATTGAGAGCTATGGACGCAATCTGCGTAGAATTGGCGGAGTTTGAGCGTCACGACGCAGTAGGGAGCCTGTGAGGTTACGAAAATACACTTTTACTCCAACCCAGGGGTAGATTTGCCACCATCTCTGTTTTCTATCAGCCCAGAGATAACTGCTAACTGGCTATAGACCTGTGAAACAAACAACCGGTTAAAACTGTGCAATTCCTATCTATCTATCAAAACAGTAGCGTCCCTTCGGAAGTTTAGGTCTCGTCTGTGTATACTGAATAGAAGGTTTTACTGAGAGGTAAAGACCTTTTAAAAAGCCTTTATTTGTTACAATATAAATAATTAATATATACAGACAATCGTGAACAATTAAACGATGAGAGACAGTGATAACACAGTACATAAAAGAAAAAGGGATAAAAAGAACGAATACTTATGATTCTGTGGAAAGTCCGTTCGGGAAAAGACAAAGTTCCTTTGTTGCAGTTAGTTCGCAATATGGCCGAACCACATGGCCGTTGCTCCGCCTGCAAGATGGCCACTGCTATTTCCCCAAGCAGTGGCAGTCTTTTCGGTATGATGGAAAGTGGGGGAATTGGCTGGGGGTCCTCATGCAATCAGTTTTGAGCACTGACATTTCTGGGCGGAGTCTCAAGCTCAGCCCAGGGCCGTGTCAGGCAGTGAGTTCTCAGGGGAGGAACTTCCAGCCATCCACAAAATATGTCCAATTTCATACCCCGCCGGGGTTTTGTCGCACATGCAAACCGATTTCATATTCAGATTGGGCTGAGAATACACGTTCATAGGACATCAAACTTGCAATATTTGGGGCGCACGGGGACCCCATTATTCATATCTCAGCCCCTGCTCGGGTTACCTGGCTATGTCTAGTATCACCATATTCTACAGAATTAGGGAAACAAAATTATGTAATTTTCATATTCCTCCCATGGATGGTATTTGCAAAATGTGACAAAGTTATCAACACCATGCATTCCATACTCAGTTTAGTCGGTGCCGTCAAGACTGGGAGGAATGTAGGTGTCAATAGACCTCATGCTGTGCTAGCTTCCCCTGTTGAATAGACTCTGTTGGTATTTCAGCTCTGCCCAATTAGCACATTAGTGTCACCAGAGCTTTTCCGGGAGCCTTAAAAGGATTTCTTGCTAAACCAGGTTGCTTTAGCCATATGCTAACGCAGGCCCATTTAGCCCTCATGGCAAAAGGGGGGGAAGGCAGGAAGGAAAAACTTCTATTTAAAAATAAAGAATGTCAGTTTTCCGATCACGGTTGCGATCGGACAATCGGCCGCGAATCCTCGGACGACTGGGCGTCGCCCGGCGTCACACCTCCCCCTTCCCGAGCTCTGCTCAGGGAGGTGTCAACAGGACGCCTTCCATAGCAGCTATTGGCGCTGTTGGGTCGGGTTCCCCCTGACACCGCGACAGCCCATCAGCGTTTTGGTGTCGGCTGCCTGCTTTGTGTTGGATCGTAAAGTCGTACTGCTGCAATGACAGGCTCCACCGTAGGAGCTTGCCGTTGGTTCCAGCAGTACGGTTTAGCCAACTCAGGGGATTGTGATCAGTGACGATCGTGAAGGAGCGGCCGTACAGATACGACTGCAGTTTCTGTAGGGCCCACACGATCGCCAGGCACTCCTTTTCAGTTGTGGAGTAGGCTACCTCTCGGGGCAGGAGCTTCCGGCTCAGGTAGAGGATAGGGTGTTCATCCCCCTTTCCATCCACCTGGCTGAGGACTGCGCCGAGACCGTAGTCAGAGGCATCGGTTTGCACCACAAACCGACGACTGAAGTCTGGGGCCTGAAGCACAGGGGCGCTTGCGAGGGCCTGCTTCAAGGCCTGGAAGGCATTCTCGCAAGCGGGGGTCCAGCTAACAACCTTGGGGTGCTTCTTGCTAGTGGCATCGGTCAGGGGCTTCGCCAGTGTACTATAGGCGGGAACAAATTTCCTATAGTAGCCGGCGGTCCCCAGGAACGCCTGGACCTGCTTTTTCGTGATAGGTCGAGGCCATGCCAGGATGGCGTCCACCTTTCCCGTGTCAGGTTTCAGGGTGTTACCCCCCACCCGGTGACCTAAGTACTGCACCTCGGTCATGCCAATCTGACACTTACTCGGTTTAACCGTCAGATTGGCCATGGCCAGCCTCTCTAGTACCTGGGACAGGTGTTTGAGGTGTTCTTCCCAGGTGGGGCTGAACACCGCAATGTCATCCAGATACGCTACAGCGAACCCTTGCATTCCCTCTAGCAGGTCGTTCACGGCCCGCTGAAACGTGGCGGGGGCGTTCTTCATCCCAAAGGGCATCATCGTGAACTCGAAGAGGCCGAAAGGGGTGATGAAGGCCGACTTTTGCCTCGCGTCAGGTGCAAGTGGTATCTGCCAATACCCCCGGCTCAGATCCATGATTGATAGGTACCTGGCTGATGCCAGTGTATCTAGCAGCTCATCAATGCGAGGCATGGGGTAGGCGTCTGTAGTGGTGATGGCGTTCAGTTTCCTGTAGTCTACGCAGAACCGAGTTGTCTGGTCCTTCTTGGGGACCAGGACAACAGGGGCTGCCCAGGCACTACTGGACTTTTGAACCACCCCTAACTCCAGCATCTCCCTCACCTCCTTCTGCATGTCCGCCTGTACCTCGGGAGAGACACGGTAAGCGGATTGCCTGATGGGGGGATGGGTACCTGTATCTACCCCATGCACCGCCATACTGGTCCGCCCCGGGATACCGGAGAAGGTGTGCTGGTACTGGCCCAGCACCTTCTGTAACTGCTCTTGCTGGGCTGAGGCGAGCTGTGGATTGACGTTTAGGTCGCCGTCCACATCTCGTACGTCAGCCAGCAGGTCTAACAGGGGGTCTGCCTCTCCCTGCTCTAACCGGCTGCACACTGGCAGCGCATACTGGGTCCTGTCATGGTGGGCCTTCAGCATGTTTACATGAAAGCTCTTCTGCTTCCTGCCCCCCATGTTCACTAGATACGTCAGAGGGTTTAACCGCTGCACTACAGTAAAAGGCCCCTCCCAGGCTGCTTGCAGCTTGTTCTGCCTCACGGGAAGAAGGGCATATACCTTGTCACCCACATCAAATGACCGCTCTCCAGCAGTGCGGTCGTACCATGCTTTTTGTTTGGCCTGAGCCTGGGCCAGGTTGTTGGTCACTACTGCGGACAGGGACTCCATTTTGTCCCTGAACTTGAGGACGTAATCGACCACGGAGACATCAGTGGGGTCGCCCTTGCCCTCCCATGTCTCCCGCATCAATTGTAAGGGTCCTCGGACATTCCTCCCATACAGGAGTTCAAACGGGGAAAACCCGGTTGACTCCTGCGGCACCTCCCTGTACGCAAACAACAGATGAGGCAGGTATCGTTCCCAGTCCCCACCTTGCGACTCAACAAACGTGGTCAGCATTTGCTTCAGCGTCCCGTTGAACCGTTCACACAGTCCATTGGTCTGCAGGTGGTAGGGACTGGAGACAATGTGCGTCATGTGTATCTTTTTGCACAGGGCCTCCATGAGTTCGGACCTAAACTGGGATCCCTGATCGGAGAGCATCTCCGCAGGGAACCCGACTCGGGAGAAAATGTTAAGTAGCGCGTCTGCTACCTTGTCCGCCCTCAGGGAGGAAAGCGCCATGGCCTCAGGATAGCGGGTGGCGTAATCCACCACCGTCAGGATGTACCTTTTGCCACTGCTGCTGGGAGTGGGCAATGGTCCAATTATGTCGACTGCCACTCTGTGAAAGGGCTCACCTATGATTGGCAGTGGACACAAGGGAGCCTTGCGGGGGTTCCCAGCCCGTTTTACCTTTTGGCAAACAGTACATGAGCGGCAATAGTTGGTCACATCGATCCGCATCCTGGGCCAGTAGAAATGACCCTGGATACGGTCAAGTGTCTTGTGGATTCCCAAGTGCCCTGCCAGGGGAATGTCATGTGCGGACTTCAGCACATGCCCCCGGAAGGCACTGGGTACCACAAGCAACTTGGTACCCACACTTGTTTCACCTTCGGTGGGCTGTACAGGCTCGCTGTACAGCTTACCACCTTCCCAATATACCTTGAAGGTATCTTCATTCGTGAGGGGCTCCGAAGCCTGTCTTCTGAGTGCCTCGAGGCTAGGGTCAGTCTGGAGTGCTTGCACAAATGCAGCACTCTCGCTCTCAGCCAGCTGGCCCGTGGCATATGCAGTTAGTGGCTGAAGGCTACCATCCCTGTGGTCAGAGGAGGGGGAGGAGGCCGGAACCTCTTCCACCTGCTCTGAGCCCAGGTTCTGAGCAGCGCGGCTGCGTGTTACTGCCAGTACAGGTACACCTTCAGACTGGCACATACTGGCATTACTCACATCCTGGCTGCATGCATGAATTACAGTGACAGGTACAACAACATTTTCATCACAAACAATCGGTATATCAAACACAGGTACCTGTGACACAGGTACTATTGGACTCGGTACCCCTGGACTGGGCACATTCAACCCACCTCCCCCCTGTTCTTGCCCCTTGGTGCAAAGTACCTTAGTGTGGGCGGAGAGTCCGTCTCCCTCCTGGCAGTCTGAGGGGCTTGGGGCAGGTTCATAATAGGACACAAGCTTGCCCAGGTCGGTCCCCAACAAAACTGGGACCGGCAGTTGGTCCAGGACCCCAACAACCTTCTCTTGAACCCCCACCCCCCAATCGATGGACACCCGAGCCTGGGGAATGCGAGAAAGAGTGCCCCCCACTCCAGTGAGGGTAAGGTATTTGTCAGGGAGGATATTTTCCGTCGGGACCAGGTGCGCACGCACCAGGGTGACATCCGCTCCAGTGTCGCGGAAACCGGTAACAAGCTGGTCGTTCACTGTAACCAGCTGGTGGTTGCTCGTAGCGGAGTGGATCCCTCTCCCACCTGCGAACATGACGTTGTTGGGTGCTCCCGGCTGGGGTGCGCTGGCTGGCGGCAGTTGCCGTGGGCGAGGTGTAGGTGGTGCAGGAGCTGGCGCGGTCTGCCTCCGCTCCGGGCAGTTAAACTTCATGTGTCCGGGCTTGCGGCAAAAGTGACAGGTGATGCCCTCTGTTACTGCAGGCCTGGACGCAGCAGCTGCGCTGGAGGGCCTCTGGGGCGCACGGCTCACAGAGGTAGGAGAGTCTGCAAAATTGTGGGACTGACCTCCTCTCCAGCTAGATGGGGCAGTCCTGCGGGTCTCCGGCACCCTGGTCGTTGCAAAGGTCTCAGCGAGGTCTGCAGCGACCGTCGCTGACGCCGGTCGGCGCTCCAGCACAAACTGGCGTACATCAGCCGGGCAAATGTTCAGAAACTGCTCCAGGACGATTAAGTCCTCCAGGACACCGTAAGACCCTTTAGTGAGGCCTAGCGTCCACTGGCGGAGTGTGGTGAGCAGACTGCTGACCACATCTTGATAAGAATCAGTAGATTTTTTCTGCCAGGACCTGAACCTTTTCCGGTAGGCTTCTGGCGTCAGCTGGTACTTAGTGATTATAGCCTCCTTTATAGCGGTATAATCATTGTCCTTTTCCACAGGCAGCTCTGAGAAAGCATCAAGCGCTTTGTAGCGCAGCAAGGGTGTCAGATGTCTGGCCCACTGGTCTTGGGACAGACGATACTGACGGCAGGCCTTTTCAAAAGACCTCAAAAACAAGTCAATGTCAGTGTCTTTTTCGATAATAGCAAATTTAAATTTTGCACTTACTGGAGCGGCAGTCCCTTCAGCAGGGAGGCTGGGCGTTGAACTCCGGCTGGCTTGCTGCACTTTCGCCATGTTCAGCTCATGCTGTCGTCTCTCCCGCGCCTCTGCAGATTGGCGTTCCTCTCGCTTTTGCTCCGCCATGTACTGCAGGTACTTGTCCACATCAGTTTCCATCAGCTTTTGCAATGCCTGCTGCATTACTGGATCAACATAACTGGACAGTCCAGTACTGGCCGGTTCCAGGCGAGTACTTTCAGGGGTTCTGGGGTCGGGGATCACACTGACAGCCTCCTGCGTATCTGTTGCCGCATTGCCCGCGGGTTGCTCAACCTCGGTACGCACAGGATCTTCAGTCTCTGGTTCCCCTCGACTTGCGTTAGATGAGCCGGTGTCCTCCACAGTGGACACCTCCAGCGTCCGCAGATTCTGGCTATCCCATCGGTACAAGTCCGTTATCAGGTCCTGCTGTTTCTTGCCGCGGATGTCCATGCCTCTCGCCTCGCACAGACTCTGCAGGTCGGATAGGACCATGACCTTGTAATTCCCGGACATTTCCATGCCAAATAAAAGAAAACTTAGGGGAGGGGTACTGGTTACACAGTCTCTCTGTATATATGAAAAATATATTGCACTCAGTCACTACCAACGAATTAGTTCGTTTCTCGATAGGGCTAATTCGATAGCCCTACCTGAGATACTATCAGCACACACAGATCCCAAACGCTGCCGACCACTGTCACAAGAGCCCCACTGGCCGTGAACACGCAAAACCGTCCGATCCGATTCTAGCACACAGATTGAGAGCTATGGACGCAATCTGCGTAGAATTGGCGGAGTTTGAGCGTCACGACGCAGTAGGGAGCCTGTGAGGTTACGAAAATACACTTTTACTCCAACCCAGGGGTAGATTTGCCACCATCTCTGTTTTCTATCAGCCCAGAGATAACTGCTAACTGGCTATAGACCTGTGAAACAAACAACCGGTTAAAACTGTGCAATTCCTATCTATCTATCAAAACAGTAGCGTCCCTTCGGAAGTTTAGGTCTCGTCTGTGTATACTGAATAGAAGGTTTTACTGAGAGGTAAAGACCTTTTAAAAAGCCTTTATTTGTTACAATATAAATAATTAATATATACAGACAATCGTGAACAATTAAACGATGAGAGACAGTGATAACACAGTACATAAAAGAAAAAGGGATAAAAAGAACGAATACTTATGATTCTGTGGAAAGTCCGTTCGGGAAAAGACAAAGTTCCTTTGTTGCAGTTAGTTCGCAATATGGCCGAACCACATGGCCGTTGCTCCGCCTGCAAGATGGCCACTGCTATTTCCCCAAGCAGTGGCAGTCTTTTCGGTATGATGGAAAGTGGGGGAATTGGCTGGGGGTCCTCATGCAATCAGTTTTGAGCACTGACATTTCTGGGCGGAGTCTCAAGCTCAGCCCAGGGCCGTGTCAGGCAGTGAGTTCTCAGGGGAGGAACTTCCAGCCATCCACAAAATATGTCCAATTTCATACCCCGCCGGGGTTTTGTCGCACATGCAAACCGATTTCATATTCAGATTGGGCTGAGAATACACGTTCATAGGACATCAAACTTGCAATATTTGGGGCGCACGGGGACCCCATTATTCATATCTCAGCCCCTGCTCGGGTTACCTGGCTATGTCTAGTATCACCATATTCTACAGAATTAGGGAAACAAAATTATGTAATTTTCATATTCCTCCCATGGATGGTATTTGCAAAATGTGACAAAGTTATCAACACCATGCATTCCATACTCAGTTTAGTCGGTGCCGTCAAGACTGGGAGGAATGTAGGTGTCAATAGACCTCATGCTGTGCTAGCTTCCCCTGTTGAATAGACTCTGTTGGTATTTCAGCTCTGCCCAATTAGCACATTAGTGTCACCAGAGCTTTTCCGGGAGCCTTAACAGGATTTCTTGCTAAACCAGGTTGCTTTAGCCATATGCTAACGCAGGCCCATTCAGCCCTCATGGCAAAAGGGGGGGAAGGCAGGAAGGAAAAACTTCTATTTAAAAATAAAGAATGTCAGTTTTCCGATCACGGTTGCGATCGGACAATCGGCCGCGAATCCTCGGACGACTGGGCGTCGCCCGGCGTCACAGGTCGCGCACGCAATAAATCCCCCCCCCCCCCCTGGGCCTCGGAGAAAAATTTGGTCAGTAAGTGGTCCCCGGGCCGGAAAAGTTTGGGGACCCCTGCCGTAGAGTACCCCATTATGAACCTCCTGTAGTAGTTGGCGAACCTCAGGAACCTCTGGAGTGCCTTCAGTCCCACAGGTTGAGGCCACTCCAAAACAGCAGAAACCTTTCCAGGGTCCATAGAGAGGCCAGAGGTCGAGATTATGTACCCCAGAAAGGCGACAGAAGTCACTTCGAAAATGCATTTTTCCAGTTTAGCATACAACATATTCTGTCTTAACTTCCATAGCACAAACCCAACATGTTTCCTGTGTTCTGAGAGGTTGGAAGAAAAAATCAGTATATCGTCTAAGTATACCAAGACGAATTTGCCCAACACCTCTCTGAACACCTCGTTAATGAGCTCTTGGAAGATGGCCGGAGCGTTACACAACCCGAAGGGCATCACCAGGTACTCGTAATGCCCGTCGGGTGTGTTAAAGGCCGTCTTCCATTCATCACCATCCCTGATACGCACAAGGTTGTATGCACCCCTCAAATCCAGCTTCGAGAAAATCTTAGCATTGGTGACCTGGGTAAACAAATCGTCAATTAAAGGCAAAGGGTAACATTTTTTACCATAATCTTATTCAAGCCCCGATAATCGATGCATGGACGGAGGCCTCCATCCTTCTTTTTCACGAAAAAGAACCCTGCCCCTGCTGGTGACCGGGAGGGATGAATAAAACCTTTAGCTAAATTTTCTCGGATATATTCTTGCATGGCCAATTTCTCTGGCCCAGACAGATTATAGAGATGACCTCTAGGGGGCATACAACCAGACCTGAGATCGATGGGACAATCAAAAGGATGGTGAGGAGGGAATTTATCTGCTGATTTGGGACTAAACACGTCCGCAAATTCTGAATACTGACTTGGCAAACCCTCCACTTAAATCTTGGTGTTACCCAAGGTTACCTTCGCTAAACAATGATGATGACAATGGTTAGACCAGCTCGTTAGCTGACCTGAAGCCCAATTGATCTGAAGAGAGTGAAGTTGTAACTATGGCATGCCAAGAATGATCGTGGAAGTTGTCATTCGCAAAACCAGAAACTGTAAATTCTCTTTGTGTAACACCCCCACCTTAACCCTTAACTCTGGGGTCTGAGACAGAGGGTTGTCACTCTGCAGAGGAGAGTCGTCCACTCCAGTGACCAGAATCCGTTGATTCAGAGGAGAAATAGGAATCCCTAATTTCTTAACACATTCATAATCCGTGAAGTTGGCTGCTGAGCCAGAATCTAGGAAGGCCTCAGTGGTCACTGTTTGATCTTCCCAAGATACAGTACAAGGGAGGAGCAAACGTTTATCGTCTACAGGTAAAGACTGCACACCTAGGGTATTACCTCCAACTACACCTAGGCGGCAGCGTTTCCCAACTTCTTGGGACAATTCTGCACTCTGTGACCCTCCTGTAAACAGAGCTGTTCTGTTTTTCTGAGATTCTGCTCCACCCGGGACAATTTCGACCGACCAATCTGCATCGGTTCCAGTGGAGGTGAAACGGGTGGAGGAGAGGCGTAAGAAACATATCTCACATTGTTCCTACCCCGAGTCTGTTTCTGGTACCATAGACGACGATCAACCCTGACTGCTAATGAAATGGCCTCATCAATAGACTTCGGCTCTGGATGACCCAGCATTAGATCAGATACTGCGTCTGACAACCCTGACAAGAAACAGTCCAGAAGTGCAAATGACCCCCATCTAGCTGAAACTGCCCATTTACTGAACTCAGCTTCAACCGGATCCCTGCCCTGCCACAAAGTCTTGAGCTTCCGCTCAGCGGTAGAGGCGATGTCTGGATCATCATAAATTATAGCCATAGCTTTAAAAAATTCCTCAACCGATGCTAGAGCCTTATTCCCTATCTGAAGACCATATGCCCAGGTCTGGGAATCCCCTGACAACAGTCTTAATGAACGTGATTCTCTGTGCCACGGTTCCCGACAAGGTAGGTCTCAACTCAAAGTACGATAACACTCGATTTCTAAAAATCTGAAAGTCAGATCTGTGACCAGAAAACCTTTCGGGTACAGGCATACGTAAGTCTGTACTGTACTGTATTTACAGCCGTCTGAAAGACTTGTACAGACCCAGACAAAGCGTTGATCTGGGTCTGATGACTGTCCAGCACCCGGGTGTAATTCTCCACCGTAGTGGTGAGTGCATCAAGACGGCTGTTAAGTGCGTCCATTTGGTTTTGGTCTGCCGTTCTGTAACGATCATTGTCAGCACACAGAGAGAATCTGATTATTGGTGATCTGCAGTATCACCAAGAATACAGATTATACCTGATTATTGATGATCTGCAGAATCACCGATAATCCAAGTATAACTAACCTCTGGACACCTATATAGTGTGAGTGCTTGGTGCAACAGTAAAAACTTTGAGTAAGACCACCCGAGGCGTAGGTGGTCTTTGGCAGTACAGGCGATACTGCCTTTTGGGAAAACACAGAAATCTTCCAGCAGCCTAAGACCTCCAAAGGGGTGGAGTCCCAGGGTGAAGGTAGGAAGAACCTGAGAGTGAGTGACACCTGACAGGTGGACGTCACTAGCAGGTCTGGAGACTATCTCTAAAGGAGGGAGATAGCTCTCTGGGTCGGGCAAGCCAGGTCGGCAACACACAGACACATAAGGTACAAAGACAGAAGACTGATTCGGTATCCAAGGCAAGCAGGGTCTGGCAACAGGTAATCAGAAATACGTAGGTACCGAATCAGAAAGCAGAGGGATAGTCAGGAATGCAATAGGTCATAACAGATATCAACAATGCCTAGTCTTGGGTGTGAGGTCCATGGTCTCAACACCCTGGAACTAGTCTGGAGTATAACAGAATGATAACACAGAGTCCCTAGTCTTGGGTGTGAGGTCCGTGGCCTCGACACCCTGGAACTAGTCTGGAGTATAACAGAATGATAACACAGAGTCCCTAGTCTTGGGTGTGAGGTCCGTGGTCTCGACACCCTGGAACTAGTCTGGGATATAACAGAATGATAACACAGAGTCCCTAGTCTTGGGTGTGAGGTCCGTGGTCTCGACACCCTGGAACTAGTCTGAAGTATAACAGAATGATAACACAGAGTACCTAGTCTTGGGTGTGAGGTCCGTGGTCTTGACACCCTGGAACTAGTCTGAAGTATAACAGAATGATAACACATTAATAACAGAGGTAATCTGGCTCAGTGTGAATTCCCAGGTCCTCCTGGTTCTAACACACTGTTGGATCTGACTATGGTCTGAGTGCTTACACGTAAGTGTTCGCAACGGCAGACAACCTGAAAGTGACCCGCAGTGAATATATATAGCGCAGCACTCTCTGGCGCCACCCATCAGTGATCAACCAATAGTCACTTGCCTTGAGGTCAGCTGACCCACCTGGTCAGCTGATCTCTCCTCGTTTGCCATAAAGGTTCTGTCTCTCAGCGCGCGCGCGCGTATTCCTCAACCTGTGTGAACTAACAGACCCAGCCACGCCAGACGCGCGCTGCTGCGGACAAACCACCGCGCTGGACGCGGAATCAGCCGCTTTGCCACCAGTACACGCGGCGGCTTTTCCGCGTTTTATCACAGTTGTGTTATGGTTAGGCATCAGGAAGGGGTTTCTGTGTGAGAATAGGGTTAGGTTAAGTTATAGTAAAATATTGTTAATAAATACCAATATTTTATTACGATAATTTACACTATTTACACTTAGATATTATTGATAATTTTACTACCTAAAACAAGTGCCAACTTTTTCTCATGCCCCTATTTCATGTATGCCCTGTAGCTACCTATGACAGGCAAGGGATGTAAGGGAGAAATGACAGCCGGGCCAGCCAGCACACTTGCAGTGCAGTTTGGTGGGGGTTTGTAGGTTCATGGAGAGTAAAGACTAAGGTGCCAGGACATCTGTGCCTATAGGGTGAGGCTCCTGTGAGGTAAATCCAGGCCTGGGTATTCTACATAAGAAGTCCAGTTTTCTGATGCACTGTTCTAAGCAAGCAGATAACTGTAACTATTTGAAAAAGTACAGATATGCTTTAAGGCAGACCCACCGTCTTGTGATTCACATCTGCTAGTGCATGTAATTTAGCATCTGCCAACTAGAAGCAAGTAACTGTAGACATTATTTCACTGTGCTGTATTTAGATGAGCTCCATGAGATTTTGTTTCTCAGTAATCACTTTTTGAGTACTTATTAAGCAGGAGCACAGGAGATTATGTATGTTGCACAACAACTGCATATTGCTAGTCACAGGCCTGAAGAGTGAACCTTTAGTACATCCACTTTGGTGATATGTACAGATAACAGTACTTTTGCCTGGGTCACTGACTGTGAGTCATTTACTGACATACAATTAGCTTCCTATTGTATTATCGTATTACGAATAGAACATAAAAGAATAATTATCTTCTGTAAAGCCTATCAAAGACAAGATTATATGGCTTGCTCTTTGAGAGAAAGTATTTCCCATGAATATTTGACCTTTTCTTAGCTTGTCCTTGTTAATTTAAAGCCCCTGACAGTAAATCCTGTAAGAACTAAATATATTGCTTTGTCTCCAAGTTTAAACTCTTCACTTACCCCTAATGCTTGCTTTCTATACAACAAAGGAACATACATTTGGGAATTTTAAGATGAATTCATTATGTTTTAGATGCTTTGGTAGATCAAGTATTAACATCATCCAACCTTAAAGTCCACAAAATTGTTTAAATAACCCTAACCGGTTCAATGTAAAATAAGATGACCTAATCGGTACATAATTGCTATAGACAGGTCTAAAAACTAGACAAGGTTAAAAGGAAACAAAACTTAAAGGGAACCCGAGCCAAAGCTTGGGTTTAGAAACAAATAAAGAAAGCCTCTAGGTCCTACTGAGGCTTCCCTCTGCATCCTTTGGCCCTTCATTACTCGTGACACTGTTTTTTTTTTCTTGGTGTGTTGGTGTGGCATTGTAACACTGCATGCAAATCACACAATGACCAGCAAAGGAGTAGTAATTGGAAAAATTGGGAGACCAAAAACCATATCCTCAATGGTGCGCCACAACACCAATAATATAACCATATAAGTACAAGGATATATAGTAAAAAAGTATTTTTGAAAAGACAAAAAAGTTTCAAGATGATCTTAAATTTTAGTGTATCAAAAAGTTATTTTGCAAAAACAGAGTCCACAAATCTTCAAGTGAATTCATCTTGGCAAACAACATCCCACTATCAAGTACCAAAAACATATGTTAAAATATGCAATTGTTTAAAAAGGCAACAACTTTGACTTGTTTCGGAGTAACCTTCGTCAGGCCTTCAGTAACAATTGTAATCTAAAATGTAATGTATAGAAAAATCAACATTAAATTACAGTAATTAACAATAAAGCAAGAAAACTGCACCAAATACATAAAAATGAATATGAAAATTAAATTACAAGAATGGTAACATAATCAAAAATACCAAGATGAGAGCAGACCAGAAAAAAATAAATAGACCCAAGAGAAATAAGCCAGAAAAAAATAAGCCAGAAAATCAAAAAAATAAACATATGCCACGTGAAAAAAATAAATAAGCAAACTGTGTAGGAATCATAGATCCTATAGAAAATTGGAAGGAAAAGAGAGCAAACAAATCCACCTCACCACCACTGAATGAAGGGAAAGGAGGAGATACAGGTAAAAACCAGAATACCTGTAATATACAGGACAAAAATTGGGACGGGTACCATCTGGACAAAATCAAGCCAGGAAACACCACCTAAAATAATTACTCAATACTGTATATAATATATAAAAAGATATTGTTCTCTTCAAAAATACTTTTTTAGTATATATCCTTGTACTTATACAGCAAAAGAGTAGTGTAACAAATGTCTGTGACGCTGTATTTTATTTTATTTATTAAATAACACACTGACTGATATCACCAGCAGTAAAAAAAAATGGCTCTATGGGACTATCTGACAGCGACCATTTGCCAGGAACTGTTCACCAGTGAACGTGTTCTGTCATTCCTATTTACAAACAAATACCTGGAACATAACCTGTTTGTAAGTAGAGGACCACCTGTGCATGATTGCATATTTGTAGACATGCATGTGAACCCATTTGGCATGAGAAAACACATTTTAAAAAAAGTTTCTATTTTTGTGATTCAAGAAAAAAAAAACTGGAAATTTTGATGAGAAAATTACTTTGGTGAAAATCCAAGTTCATCCCCATTCTCTATGGCAACATTTTGGCCCAATTCAATTGGTCTGGGCCCTTTCTCTCTAGAATATTCGAATGGGGTAGGAGGCGCCCGGTCTAGGAAGCATAACAGTATAAGATAACACTGTAATAGATAGTTACGGTCCGTAACCACAGTACGTGCGGGGCGGAGAGACGTCACCGCACGCGAACACGCCTACCCAAAGAGAGAGGGAAACTTTATTTACCCTCTGCCCTGTACGCCGCGAATCTTAGGCGCCCGGATACGCTATCCACAAGGACTACAGGCACTTGTATTGACCTGAGGAAGCGGCTGTGAGCCGAGAAACGCGTTGTCGAAGTGCACCATTTATAACAATAAAATTTCGAATACCTAATCGTGACTCCTATGAGCTTTTATATCCTGCCAAACACCCGTGAGGTAGGACAATTTTATTATTCCATATTTTATAGTGATTGGAGTAACTATCTATTACAGTGTTATCTCATACTGTTATGCTTCCTAGACCGGGCGCCTCCTACCCCATTCGAATATAGTTGCCTTCCTTCATATATACCATATACTGAGGGTGATTTAGTCGAGTACCCCGACAAAAATCATTTTTTACCAGGAGCAGCGACCAGCTGGGAAGCAAAAGGCCGAGTGGAGACGGTACTTCTCCACCTGCGAACACAAGTGGTTGCCTTTACTGCAACCCACGTTTGTGAGTATATACTCTATTGTTTTTATCATACCCATATATACTAACGATATTGCACCAGAGTGGGCTCCCGGACCTGTTTGTGTTTTTCTCGTCGCCTTTTCATAGTTCTCTCTAGAATGCATCCTCTGCTATTGAAAATCCAGTAGAAACCAGTAACATTAACAAAAAGCATTAGAAATGTATGGGTCCCACACTAGGTTAACTTCCTGGGTCCCTTGTCTGGAAAAAAGTAAGGTCCTATCTAATTAATTTGACTTAAACTTATGATCAAATGTTTGTGTACCAAAACATAGCATTTTGTATGGCATATTAAAATCAAGCTCATGTGGGATCACTGTCACACTAGTACATTTGAAATCGGCGCCGGTAGACTTGGGCGCAGGATCCAGCTGTTGTATGGCTGGTCCTGCTTCTGCACAAGTCCGGGCCGTTTATATTACTATTCCCCCTCCAGGCCGCCATGGATAGTGGGGGAATGAAATAATTCGGCTTCCAGCGATTGCTGGAGGCCGAATTATTATGTTTTGAGCAACTTCAGCTCCGTCTTCTGATGGCTAGGACGTTACTCATTGAGCGCTGCAATAGGACTGATTCCTATTGTAGTCTATGGAGGCGCCGGCTGCGCCCAAATCTAGCAGCGCTGAAAAGCACTGCTCCGGTCACACTTGCAGAGTCAGTGTGTTCAACTGTTCCTGTCAAGCCACGTTTAACCTATCTACTGTGATATGTAGATGTTGTAATCCTAAAGCGTAAATAACCCTCCTTCCCCCCACTTGCGGTCTTCATTGCTTCTCAACATCAAGTCAGCAGAATCACAGTTGTTGCCTTGCTGGCTGAAGTCTGAGCCTAATATAGGTAGCCAATAGGAAACAACCTCGGGCAGTTGATCTAGTTTTTCTCTGAAAACATAACATACTTTAAATGCAATGTATGATTGCATTCACTGCCTGGCTATCCCCACTGCTTAGCACTATGTTGCCAAATCTCTTTGCAGGCCAAGTTCTTACTGAAGCCGGAGATTAGATCACAGAAAGAGATGGAAAAAACTAGCTTCAGTGAAAACATGTTTATTTCTCAATACAGGAGGTTATATTGCAATGGGGCTGACCAATTCTTCAGTTGGTGGTCTTGGACCTTTATGTGTCAAAAAAGACTTATAGAACAGCACTGATTCATACAGAAAGTTACTCAATATGTTCACACAGTATGACTACTATTCAAAACTGTATGATTTGGGGAAGCAGTGAGTGAGTGTAAGTGTAATGACATTGAGCACACTTAACCCTCTGGATGCTTATCCATGCCCAGCCTTTGTACTCCCAGCAGTTTCCCAGAGAGTTTGGAAAATCACTACAAGCCTTTATAAACTCAAAGTATGATTTATGTTGTTATGGATTTATATAGCTGAGACATTTTCCACAGTGCTTTACAGAGTACATTAAACAATTCAGCAGTCACAAACTGTCCTTCAAGAAGACGCTGATGCCTTATTAAGTTGGGCATAAGTCATTATAGATTTATTGAAAAACAGTGTCTTGTGCTTAATAAGCTTTCCATTTTAGTGATTGCTGTGTACCACATCACTAGAGGCAAACCAGGACTTACCTCCCATTTTTAAACTTTATTTTTATTAAGTGTCTTCTAGGTTCTTGGTTATCTTCTGTCAAGAAGATCACGGTCCCTACCATTATCAAGATCTTTATCATAATCTTAGGCCAATGTTTCTTAGGGGGATGGGGGTAACCAATTAAAGTACAAGTATGTTTTTAGGATGTGGGAGTAAACAGGAGTGGCTGGTTGAAACCTGTGCATACACGACAAGAAAATAAAAACTGCAAGATGATAGCATCCGGACCACATTTCAAAGACATGGCCTTAGAAATAAAAGGCATGAATGCAAAAGTTGAAGAGAAATCGAGAGCCCAATATGGTGTAGTATGTCAAAATTGATTGGACAAATGAAACAGTGAGATAGTAATACTCACAAACACGGGTTACCACCTAGGTAACCACTCATTAGGCAGGTGAGGAGATTAGATCTGTACTCACTCAGGATTAAAAAGTTGCTCTCTGTAGATAGGAAAAAAAGGGGGTAGATCACCCCTCCACCTGGGGTGGACTCAAATATATTGGTAGGTGAACAGAGGCACCAGAAGGATAAAAGTACATAACATTTAAAAAAAATTGCTGGGAGGAAGTGGTGGACTCCGTTAAAGCAGACACCAAGGACTGTAAATACATAGATATACACATTTATTGAAAATACCCCAAAGATACAACGCGTTTCGCGGGCACAGCTCACTTCTTTAGGCAATAAGCAGGGGATAAACAACTGTAAACAAAAGACAGAGGCATAGCTATAAATGTTGCCATAAAAATATACAAATGGATTATTAGTTAGTGTAATAAGAATAGTACTTCAAAAATAGTGTTAAGTGATATGCTATAGTAGGGGGGTGATTGCAAGGAATGGGTCGGTGTAAACTACATAATGTGTATAGGGGAATGGACTAGATAACAGTGGTAGAAGGTAGTTAGTAAATCAGATTAAGTTGGTATCAAATTGACTGCTTTAGGTATATTTCAGTAGAAGGTAGGGAATGGAATAAGCTGGCAAGAGGAAAAAAGGCATGTGTAGTGATTAAAAATAAAGATAAAGACTTACCAGCAATTCAGTTATAGCAAGCAGAGCGCCTCTGTACTGTTGTGAGGTCGCTTGCTGCTTTGAATGTGTTAATGCTGGCAGCTCTGGCCTATCCAGAAGCTGCTCCAGTGTGGGTGGGTGGTGTCAGTGGCCATGGTGACAGAGAGTCCTCCAATCAGCTGCTGCCAGCTGTAAGGAGTAGAGTGGTGTGCATGTGGTCTTACATAACATGCATGCTTTCTCTGCATGCACAGGGCAGTGTTTAGAAAGGGAACATGGAGCACAGTGGTGTGTTTGCTCCCATCTAGTGGTTCAAAAGAACAAGTACAGTGAAAAGACTTCAAATGTCATTATACATGCTGAAAGATAATGAAGATAAAAGCATTAACAATGCCCAACTTTTTACAATTGGTAAATAAAATAGTGTATACTTCTGGAATTAATTAAAAATTAATATAATAATAATATTAAAATAAATAAAAAATAAAAATTGATAATAAAGAAATAATGTGAATATGACATGAAGATATAAGCATAAAATCGAAGAACACATAAAAAAACATAAAAACAATTGATATATATTCAAAATATGAGGAGGCCATTGGCAAAAAGGCATGAATGCAAGTCACTTGAACACCACACTGCCCACAGAAGGAAAGTAGAAATAGAATACCTGGATAGTAAATTAGACAGGCCACTGTGTATCAAAGTCATCTATGAGTTACTGACGCAACTATTATAATTCATGTTCTGTTTTTTTGTATATAACCTGTCTTGTTCAATAAATTCTATTGTTAAAAGGAAGTTATTCGTGGACAATAGACCTACATTATATGATCTATATTATATTACCATTATTCACTCACTAACCATTATTCTGCTGGTAAAATAATATATATTTTAAATTCTATGTGCATTTAGTAACGCTAATGTGGATATTGGGAATGCTGTAGATGTGATATACTTGGACTTTGCAAGGGTATTCGACACTGTTCCCCACAAAAGTCTGGTGCAAAAGTTGAGGATGCAAGGACTGGGGAAGAGTCTGTGTGCATGGATAGGGAACTGGATCATATTCAAAATTGGTGACCGTTAGCAGTGGGGTCCCAGAGGGGTCAGTGCTGGGTCCAGTGCTCTTCAATTTGTTTATTAATGATCTTGTAGATGCAGTAGAAAGCAATGTTGCTATTTTTGCAGATGATACAAAATTGTGCAGAATCATCAACTCTCAGGAAGATAGTGACATATTTCAACAGGATCTGGATAGGATGGCTACATGGGCACTTACATGGCAGATGAAATTCAATGTTGACAAATGTAAAGTCATGCATTTTGGTCGTACCAATGGTCTAGCACAATACAAAATAAACGGGATACAGATTAGTGTTGGGCGAACAGTGTTCGCCACTGTTCGGGTTCTGCAGAACATCACCCTGTTCGGGTGATGTTCGGGTTCGGCCGAACACCTGATGGTGTTCGGCCAAACTGTTCGGCCATATGGCCGAACTAAGAGCGCATGGCCGAACGTTACCCGAACGTTCGGCTAGCGCTGTGATTGGCCGAACGGGTCACGTGTAGTGTTGGGCGAACATCTAGATGTTCGGGTTCGGGCCGAACATGGCCGAACTCCGAACATAATGGAAGTCAATGGGGACCCGAACCTTCGTGCTTTGTAAAGCCTCCTTACATGCTACATACCCCAAATTTACAGGGTATGTGCACCTTGGGAGTGGGTACAAGAGGGAAATTTTTTTTAGCAAAAAGAGCTTATAGTTTTTGAGAAAATCGATTTTAAAGTTTCAAAGGGAAAACTGTCTTTTAAATGCGGGAAATGTCTGTTTTCTTTGCACAGGTAACATGCTTTTTGTCGGCATGCAGTCATAAATGTAATACATATAAGAGGTTCCAGGAAAAGGGACCGGTAACGCTAACCCAGCAGCAGCACACGTGATGGAACAAGAGGAGGGTGGCGCAGGAGGAGAAGGCCACGCTTTGAGACACAGCAATCCAGGCCTTGCATGAGGACAAGAAGCGTGCGGATAGCAATTTGCATTTTGTCGCCATGCAGTCATAAATGTAATACAGATGAGAGGTTCAATAAACAGGGACCGGAAACGCTAACCCACCACAGATGTTCATTGTTCATGTTACTTGGTTGGGGTCCGGGAGTGTTGCGTAGTCGTTTCCAATCCAGGATTGATTCATTTTATTTGAGTCAGACGGTCTGCATTTTCTGTGGAGAGGCGGATACGCCGCCGATCTGTGACGATGCCTCCGGCAGCACTGAAACAGCGTTCCGACATAACGCTGGCTGCCGGGCAAGCCAGCACCTCTATTGCGTACATTGCCAGTTTGTGCCAGGTGTCTAGCTTCGATACCCAATAGTTGAAGGGTGCAGATGGATTGTTCAACACAGCTACGCCATCTGACATGTAGTCCTTGACCATCTTCTCCAGGCGATCGGTGTTGGAGGTGGATCTGCACGCTTGCTGTTCTGTGTGCTGCTGCATGGGTGTCAGAAAATGTTCCCACTCCAAGGACACTGCCGATACCATTCCCTTTTGGGCACTAGCTGCGGCTTGTGTTGTTTGCTGCCCTCCTGGTCGTCCTGGGTTTGCGGAAGTCAGTCTGTCGGCGTACAACTGGCTAGAGGAGGGGGAGGATGTCAATCTCCTCTCTAAAGTCTCCACAAGGGCCTGCTGGTATTCTTCCATTTTGACCTGTCTGGCTCTTTCTTCAAGCAGTTTTGGAACATTGTGTTTGTACCGTGGATCCAGAAGGGTATAAACCCAGTAATTGGTGTTGTCCAGAATGCGCACAATGCGTGGGTCTTGTTCAATGCAGTCCTAGGCCGAAGAGGTCATAGCCTAGGGTCACAAAACCTGTTTATTGGGCAATTTCAATGGTGGCGAGTCTGACGTACATAAATCGCAGCAATGGCCGTTAGCAACGTCTGAATCTCACGAAATGTCTCATGCAGGTAGAAGACATATTGTTAGACTTGGGCTCCAAAGATGGGTTCCCTACATCTCTGCAAACCAGAGTTACAGGGCTCCAAATTTGGTAAAATCCCCCATAGGCTTTCATTGGGCCTCCTATTTACAGTTCCAAAATCTCACATCTTTTCAAAGGGCAATTACTCAGCAGTGGCAAATTTTCTAGCATTGTAGGGACCCTTAGGGGGAACATGACTGGTGAGTTTCGGGCCCCTAGGCCGAAGAGGTCATAGCCTAGGGTCACAAAAACCTGTTTATTGGGGCTATTTCAATGGTAGCGATGGTGACGTACATAAATCGCAGCAATGGCCGTTAGCAAAGTCTGAATCTCACGAAATGTCTCATGCAGGTAGAAGACATATTGTTAGACTTGGATTCCAAAGATGGGGTCCCTACATCTCTGCAAACCAGAGTTACAGGGGTCCAAAATTGGTAAAATCCCCCATAGGATTTCATTGGCTCCCTATTTCACTTTCCAAAATCTCACATCTTTTCAAAGGGCAATGGCTCAGCAGTACCAAATTTTCTAGCATTGTAGGGACCCTTAGGGGGAACATGACTGGTGAGTTTCGGGCCCCTAGGCCGAAGAGGTCATAGCCTAGGGTCACAAAAACCTGTTTATTGGGGCTATTTCAATGGTAGTGATGGTGACGTACATAAATCGCAGCAATGGCCGTTAGCAAAGTCTGAATCTCACGAAATGTCTCATGCAGGTAGAAGACATATTGTTAGACTTGGATTCCAAAGATGGGGTCCCTACATCTCTGCAAACCAGAGTTACAGGGGTCCAAAATTGGTAAAATCCCCCATAGGATTTCATTGGCTCCCTATTTCACTTTCCAAAATCTCACATCTTTTCAAAGGGCAATGGCTCAGCAGTACCAAATTTTCTAGTATTGTAGGGACCCTTAGGGGGTACATGACTGGTGAGTTTCGGGCCCCTAGGCCGAAGAGGTCATAGCCTAGGGTCACAAAAACCTGTTTATTGGGGCTATTTCAATGGTAGTGATGGTGACGTACATAAATCGCAGCAATGGCCGTTAGCAAAGTCTGAATCTCACGAAATGTCTCATGCAGGTAGAAGACATATTGTTAGACTTGGATTCCAAAGATGGGGTCCCTACATCTCTGCAAACCAGAGTTACAGGGGTCCAAAATTGGTAAAATCCCCCATAGGATTTCATTGGCTCCCTATTTCACTTTCCAAAATCTCACATCTTTTCAAAGGGCAATGGCTCAGCAGTACCAAATTTTCTAGCATTGTAGGGACCCTTAGGGGGAACATGACTGGTGAGTTTCGGGCCCCTAGGCCGAAGAGGTCATAGCCTAGGGTCACAAAAACCTGTTTATTGGGGCTATTTCAATGGTAGTGATGGTGACGTACATAAATCGCAGCAATGGCCGTTAGCAAAGTCTGAATCTCACGAAATGTCTCATGCAGGTAGAAGACATATTGTTAGACTTGGATTCCAAAGATGGGGTCCCTACATCTCTGCAAACCAGAGTTACAGGGGTCCAAAATTGGTAAAATCCCCCATAGGATTTCATTGGCTCCCTATTTCACTTTCCAAAATCTCACATCTTTTCAAAGGGCAATGGCTCAGCAGTACCAAATTTTCTAGCATTGTAGGGACCCTTAGGGGGAACATGACTGGTGAGTTTCGGGCCCCTAGGCCGAAGAGGTCATAGCCTAGGGTCACAAAAACCTGTTTATTGGGGCTATTTCAATGGTAGTGATGGTGACGTACATAAATCGCAGCAATGGCCGTTAGCAAAGTCTGAATCTCACGAAATGTCTCATGCAGGTAGAAGACATATTGTTAGACTTGGATTCCAAAGATGGGGTCCCTACATCTCTGCAAACCAGAGTTACAGGGGTCCAAAATTGGTAAAATCCCCCATAGGATTTCATTGGCTCCCTATTTCACTTTCCAAAATCTCACATCTTTTCAAAGGGCAATGGCTCAGCAGTACCAAATTTTCTAGCATTGTAGGGACCCTTAGGGGGATCATGACTGGTGAGTTTTGCCACTGCTGAGCCATTGCCCTTTGAAATGGTGTGAGATTTTGGAACGGTAAATAGGAGGCCCAATGAAAGCCTATGGGGGATTTTACCAATTTTGGACCCCTGTAACTCTGGTTTGCAGAGATGTAGGGACCCCATCTTTGGAATCTAAGTCTAACAATATGTCTTCTACCTGCATGAGACATTTCGTGAGATTCAGACGTTGCTAACGGCCATGGCTGAGATTTATGTACGCCACCATCACTACCATTGAAATAGCCCAAATAAACAGGTTTTTGTGACCCTAGGCTATGACCTCTTCGGCCTAGGGGCCCGAAACTCACCAGTCATGTTCCCCCTAAGGGTCCCTACAATGCTAGAAAATTTGGTACTGCTGAGCCATTGCCCTTTGAAAAGATGTGAGATTTTGGAAAGTGAAATAGGGAGCCAATGAAATCCTATGGGGGATTTTACCAATTTTGGACCCCTGTAACTCTGGTTTGCAGAGATGTAGGGACCCCATCTTTGGAATCCAAGTCTAACAATATGTCTTCTACCTGCATGAGACATTTCGTGAGATTCAGACTTTGCTAACGGCCATTGCTGCGATTTATGTACGTCACCATCACTACCATTGAAATAGCCCCAATAAACAGGTTTTTGTGACCCTAGGCTATGACCTCTTCGGCCTAGGGGCCCGAAACTCACCAGTCATGTACCCCCTAAGGGTCCCTACAATACTAGAAAATTTGGTACTGCTGAGCCATTGCCCTTTGAAAAGATGTGAGATTTTGGAAAGTGAAATAGGGAGCCAATGAAATCCTATGGGGGATTTTACCAATTTTGGACCCCTGTAACTCTGGTTTGCAGAGATGTAGGGACCCCATCTTTGGAATCCAAGTCTAACAATATGTCTTCTACCTGCATGAGACATTTCGTGAGATTCAGACTTTGCTAACGGCCATTGCTGCGATTTATGTACGTCACCATCACTACCATTGAAATAGCCCCAATAAACAGGTTTTTGTGACCCTAGGCTATGACCTCTTCGGCCTAGGGGCCCGAAACTCACCAGTCATGTTCCCCCTAAGGGTCCCTACAATGCTAGAAAATTTGGTACTGCTGAGCCATTGCCCTTTGAAAAGATGTGAGATTTTGGAAAGTGAAATAGGGAGCCAATGAAATCCTATGGGGGATTTTACCAATTTTGGACCCCTGTAACTC
This sequence comes from Hyperolius riggenbachi, assembly GCF_040937935.1. Classification (NCBI taxonomy): domain Eukaryota; kingdom Metazoa; phylum Chordata; class Amphibia; order Anura; family Hyperoliidae; genus Hyperolius; species Hyperolius riggenbachi. The sequence goes on from NC_090649.1 coordinate 278,313,146, forward strand.
TGGTTTGCAGAGATGTAGGGACCCCATCTTTGGAATCCAAGTCTAACAATATGTCTTCTACCTGCATGAGACATTTCGTGAGATTCAGACTTTGCTAACGGCCATTGCTGCGATTTATGTACGTCACCATCGCTACCATTGAAATAGCCCCAATAAACAGGTTTTTGTGACCCTAGGCTATGACCTCTTCGGCCTAGGGGCCCGAAACTCACCAGTCATGTTCCCCCTAAGGGTCCCTACAATGCTAGAAAATTTGCCACTGCTGAGTAATTGCCCTTTGAAAAGATGTGAGATTTTGGAACTGTAAATAGGAGGCCCAATGAAAGCCTATGGGGGATTTTACCAAATTTGGAGCCCTGTAACTCTGGTTTGCAGAGATGTAGGGAACCCATCTTTGGAGCCCAAGTCTAACAATATGTCTTCTACCTGCATGAGACATTTCGTGAGATTCAGACGTTGCTAACGGCCATTGCTGCGATTTATGTACGTCAGACTCGCCACCATTGAAATTGCCCAATAAACAGGTTTTGTGACCCTAGGCTATGACCTCTTCGGCCTAGGACTGCATTGAACAAGACCCACGCATTGTGCGCATTCTGGACAACACCAATTACTGGGTTTATACCCTTCTGGATCCACGGTACAAACACAATGTTCCAAAACTGCTTGAAGAAAGAGCCAGACAGGTCAAAATGGAAGAATACCAGCAGGCCCTTGTGGAGACTTTAGAGAGGAGATTGACATCCTCCCCCTCCTCTAGCCAGTTGTACGCCGACAGACTGACTTCCGCAAACCCAGGACGACCAGGAGGGCAGCAAACAACACAAGCCGCAGCTAGTGCCCAAAAGGGAATGGTATCGGCAGTGTCCTTGGAGTGGGAACATTTTCTGACACCCATGCAGCAGCACACAGAACAGCAAGCGTGCAGATCCACCTCCAACACCGATCGCCTGGAGAAGATGGTCAAGGACTACATGTCAGATGGCGTAGCTGTGTTGAACAATCCATCTGCACCCTTCAACTATTGGGTATCGAAGCTAGACACCTGGCACAAACTGGCAATGTACGCAATAGAGGTGCTGGCTTGCCCGGCAGCCAGCGTTATGTCGGAACGCTGTTTCAGTGCTGCCGGAGGCATCGTCACAGATCGGCGGCGTATCCGCCTCTCCACAGAAAATGCAGACCGTCTGACTCAAATTAAAATGAATCAATCCTGGATTGGAAACGACTACGCAACACTCCCGGACCCCAACCAAGTAACATGAACAATGAACATCTGTGATGGGTTAGCGTTTCCGGTCCCTGTTTATTGAACCTCTCATCTGTATTACATTTATGACTGCATGGCGACAAAATGCAAATTGCTATCCGCACGCTTCTTGTCCTCATGCAAGGCCTGGGTTGTTGTGTCTCAAAGCGTGGCCTTCTCCTCCTGCGCCACCCTCCTCTTGTTCCATCACGTGTGCTGCTGCTGGGTTAGCGTTACCGGTCCCTTTTCCTGGAACCTCTTATATGTATTACATTTATGACTGCATGCCGACAAAAAGCATGTTACCTGTGCAAAGAAAACAGACATTTCCCGCATTTAAAAGACAGTTTTCCCTTTGAAACTTTAAAATCGATTTTCTCAAAAACTATAAGCTCTTTTTGCTAAAAAATTTTTCCCTCTTGTACCCACTCCCAAGGTGCACATACCCTTTAAATTTGGGGTATGTAGCATGTAAGGAGGCTTTACAAAGCACAAAAGTTCGGGTCCCCATTGACTTCCATTATGTTCGGAGTTCGGGTCGAACACCCGAACATCGCGGCCATGTTCGGCCTGTTCGGCCTGAACCCGAACATCTAGATGTTCGCCCAACACTAATACAGATGGGGACATCAAACCTGGAGAAGGACTTGGGAGTACTCATCGACAATAAGTTAAATAATCATATTCAATGCCATGCTGCTGCAGCTAAAGCTAATACAATTTTGGGATGCATTAAAAGGGAAATAAAAACTAGAGATGCTAGCATAATATTACCCCTGTTTAACTCTCTAGTACGGCCACATCTGGAATATGGAATTCAGTTCTGGGCACCACATTACAGGAAAGATATTGCAGTTTTAGAGCAGGTGCAGAGACGAGCAACAAAATTGATACGTGGGATGGAAGGTCTCACTTACCAAGAAAGGTTAGATAAACTGGGTTTATTTAGATGCCTTAGGGGGATCTAATTAACATGTATAAATACATCAGAGGGCAATATAAAAACTTGGCAGATGAGCTTTTTGTTCCTAGGCCTTCACAAAGGACTAGAAGACAGGATCTGCGCATGGAGGAAAAACGTTTTAGCCATTTATTTAGGAAAGGGTTCTTTACAGTAAGAGTGATCAAGATGTGGAATGCATTGCCACAGGAAGTAGTTATGGCAAATTCTATATCTGCATTTAAAGGAGGCTTAGATGCTTTCCTTACTATGATAGACATCCATGGCTATAATTACTAGGTAATGCCTAGTGGTATTGATCCAGGGATTTGATCAGATTGCCATCTGGAGTCGGGAAGGATTTTTTTCCCTTTTGGGGCTAATTGGTCCAAGCCTTGTAAGGGTTTTTCGCCTTCCTCTGGATCAACAGGGATATGTGAGGGATTAGGCTGGTGTTGTACTTTGTGTTCTGGTTGAACTTGATGGGCGTATGTCTTTTTTCAATCCAAATAAATATGTAACTATATAAATGACATTGTAGGACCAATGACTATTTCTGCTGATTGTATAAGGACCAGGTGATTACTGAGTGTTTATGCTCTGTCTTCTGACTTTGTTTTTGAAACAGTCTCTGATCATCTTTCTAGTGTATTTCCAGTCCTTCTGATACGTACATGTCAGCCTAATGCTTGTCCAGTCTTTTTGTCTCTTCTTGACCATGATTCTACGTAATGACTTGGTGCTCTGTTTGTTTTCTTGCATGCTGCTAACAGTAACCAATAGAAAAACACAAGGAATAATAAATAACAAACAACTTCCAAATATTGTACTAAAGGAAAAGACATATAATATATAGGGTCCTAAGGAAAGCCCTGTGCAGTACAGAGATATAAATGTTTGATCAAATAGCAACAGGCAATGCATCAATATAAAAATAAAAACCTCCCCAACCCGGGTTATGTGGGATGTACTAGTGTGAACCACACCAGTGGTCCTTGCTGATCTCTCACCTCCCCGTGTGTATGTCTCGGGGGAAGGGGGGAGGGGGTGTAGCTATCCAGCACACAGGTGGGACAAGGAGAGCGTAATACAACTGGGTGAGGGGCAGAGGGGCAGTGTTATCAACCACCTCAGATCCTGTGCGATACTACTCACAGCAGTTACTCAAACAACATACTGGGAAAGACATACATAGGGTGAAAATATATACAGTGACACAACTGTCTGTACTGCACAGGGCTGTCCTTAGGATCCTATATATTAGAAAAAGACAAGGCCATGGTAGAATAAGACACATCTAAATTTACTGCTGCCCCTTATTTGGTTAAAGATGAAGATTTGTCCTCGTTAGTCTCTATGTTTCAGTTAGAGCTGGGCCCATACAAGCTACTTCTAAAACAGCGGACCCACATTTCATCCATGGTTATAGATAGTGGGCATTTATACAGAGAAGATCATTTTAACACCATGGCCCATAATATGCAAGTAACTTTTTCTCCTGAGTTTTATCCTAGGAGATACATTTTCATCCTCTCTTTAAAATATTTTTTTCATTTACAGTTGAAACATTATCGAAGAGTAGTTTAAAAACAAGTGTCAAAATTATTTTGAGTATTTCATTGCTTGCTGGTGATTTAAAGGACATTTTATTTACAAGGTGTGAACATGTCACCTAGAAGAAACTCAAGATAAAAAAGTTAATTGCGTATGGGCCCCTGTGTGCTCATATAGATGCACTGGTCTGAGGCAGTGCAATAGGTGGGCTTACTGGAACATCAACAGAGCTATATAAAATTAATAAATCCAGTTGTAGGGTGTAAAACTGGCTTGATAGATCAGCTTCAGATTGAGGTAACTAAAATGTATGTTTTGACTGGAATTCTTTTAGAACACAAAACATTAGATAACAGTCACCAATTCTAAATATTTTTTTAGTGAACTGGATAAAATGAATCAGGAAATTTGGAAAACCTAGTACAGTTGGGACTTTTTCAGACTATGCAGGCACTCTCACTATCTGACTGGCTGCTAATTACCCCCTCTTCTGCAATCTGCCTAGGACAAACAGGAATGCTGGACTATGCTAAGTACTTCTGTTTGAGACATAGCTGGCAGATTGAGGCTCCCTCATGTCCTTGTGTCTACATGCCAGAGTGATATGCAGGTCTATGGGCAACCATCATTGCTATGCACTATATGTTTTTTTTACCATTGTTTTTCACACATAGGCCTAATTTACACCAACAGTGTGTGTGTATATGTTAAACTAATTTATGCTTCACCATGCAAAACATTTGCTTTTGTGTAACGAGCACACAAATTGTCTAACTGATCACAAAATGCACACGCATGTTAAATAGTAAGCAATCTTGCACTGTAGGCAGGAAACCCGCTATTATTCACCCTTCCCAATAGGAGACAGACAGTGGGCATACAGCACGGTCTATAGGTAGCCGTACACTGGTCGATTTGCCATCAGATTCGACCAACAGATAGATCCCTCTCTGATCAAAACTGATCAGAGAGGGAACGTATGGCTGCCTTTACTGCAAACAGATTGTGAATCGATTTCAGTATGAAACCGATCACAATCTGTGGTGGTGGTGCTGCCGCTGCCCTGCCTGCATACATTACCTGCTCCGGCCGGCGCGACTCCCCCTCTGTCCCCACAGCTTCTTCTCCACGCTGGGTTCCAGACCGGCTGCTGCTTCATTGAACTTCCTGCCGGGTAAGTTTAAACAGTAGAGAGCGCTCTACTGTTTAAACTTCCTGCGGGACAGGAAGTTAATGAAGCAGCAGCCGATCTGGAACCCAGCGTGGAGAAGAAGCTGCGGGGACAGAGGGGGAGTCGCACCGGCCAGAGCAGGTAATGTATTGCTGCTAGCGTCGGTCGTCGGGCATTCGAACGCCGCTATTGACGCACTCCTGACTCGCCGGCGATCGAGGGAAATCTTCCGCACGGACGGATCGATGGGAATCGACGGGAACGATTAATTGCGGACGGAAATCGATCGTTCTGTCAGCGTTTGTGCAACGATTTCACAGCAGATTCAATCACAGTGATCGAAACTGCTGTATATCGGCGGGAAAATCGTTAGGCGTATGGGCCCCTTAAGGTTTCATAGAGGTACTAGAATTATCTAGTGTTCGTATACGTGTCTCTTGTCAACTAGCCAGTGTTGCTGCATAGCATGGAAAATGTTGGCCGACCACCATTGAAATTCCTACTGCGTTCATCTCCTCCTCCCCTCTCCATAAGACAGAATAGGCAGTTTGGCAGAGAGTTCAACAGCTCTTCTGTTCTGTGATTGTGAAAATAATATTAATCCAAGTGATCATGATCTCAGAAGTGTACTAGACTTTAGTTGCGGAACATAAGTTTTCAGGCCAACATCAATTAAAGCGGTATTGTCACCATAAAAATCAACAGCAACTGGTCTGAGTGTATTAAGTGATAAAGACGCTAATCCTGCATTCAAAACTTGCAAAAAGTTCTCTGCTGTTATGGTTTGGAGTTATCACATACTTTATGAGCACTGGCCCTAGTCAGTGTTGCCAACTCATCCCTTTAATTACTGACACATGAATTATACAGGTTTTGTGGCTAGGTAGATGCAGTTAAGGCACTGATTATGTGCAAATAGCCCCAGAACCTGTATAACTTAGATGTGTCAGTAATTAAAGGGATGAGTTGGCAACACTGGCCCTAGTGCCAAACAGTGCCAAAGAGTTGAATGCTGGGAGTTATTTTTATCTATAATATATGCCTCCTCTTCCATTTATTTCCCTGCCTAGCTTTCTTATCTGAAACACCTCTGCTCACTTGTGTTTACAAGCAAGGCTGAGGTGACTCAGCGATTGGAGGATAAGACAATGTAGTAGTTCTTAGTATACACCTCAGTAGGAGTGTCTGAAGACTCTGGGAGGAGGGCAGCTAATGAATACACTATGAGGAAGAGAAGGGAAGGGGAAAAAGAGTCAGGGAGGATATGATGTCAGCATTAGCTTGCCAAATGCCACTGCCTAGAATAGGATTTTCTGCTTTTCCTTTATAAAATTCACAGGAATCATTACGTGGATAGCACAATACATCTGTTATGCAAGTAGAAGTAGTATTTATCTACTTATATATGGGTCTTTTATTTCTAGGTTAGCATGGGTGTCGCTTGTTCTTTAACAAGGTGAACAAAAACCTGTTAACCAGGCTGCACATGCATATAAGTGTCCTCGGGTGCGGCTCCTGTCCCCTCCCCCCGCCCCGCGCCCCCCGGGGTCATTTTTGGCCCCTCTCCGGATGGGGCGCTGTTTCCTGGGGGGGGGGGGGCGGGTGGCGGCTTGGGACGCCGCCCCCGGGGACGCCTGGTCGGCAATGCGTAATGTTGATTCGACGCGTCCTCCTGGTCGTGTGGGGTGCGGTGTCCGCCCCTCCCCGCCTTGAGTTGGAGTGACGCTGCCTGGTCTCTCCTCTGTCCCACCTTGTGGGGGCTGGACTGGGGGCGGGCGGCCTCTGCGCGCCACGATTGGTGGGACCTTCTAATATAGTGTGCAAGGAAGTTGAATCATGCTGTATGCTCTGTACCACGCCCACCTGAGGAAACCGGAAGTGTCCGGTGAAACATGTCGTGGGCTAGCGTGGTTTGCCTGGCGTGTGTTTGAAGCATCCCCGCTGCTCCTCACTATCTACTCCCAGCTGGACTACAAACAGCTACCCCCGTTCATCCCAGCTGAGTGTTGGGACACGTGTTGGGACTTTGCGAAAAGCAGGTTTTTCTGAGACATCATGCTATGCTGGATGCGTTTGCAGGACCTTTGGAAGCTGGACACCAACAGACTGGTACTGTATGCTATATAATGATTGAAGTCAAATGAATCATGCAGCTGTGATCCTCAATCACCCTCATTATCAGTTACTTGCTGGATGACTTTAAGGAACTTATATGCACGTGTGACGTTATGTGTATATGCAGCTGTGATTTATCACTACATACAGTGTCGGCTTGCTTTGCTGGATGACTTTGAAGTACTCTTCAGAGACTGTGTTCTTGCCAACCTGCTTTTCTACTCTGCTATTAACAATACTCATATCCATTGCTGTGGTACACCTTGCTGGATGTTTTGGTGGCACCTTCCAAGGACTGTGCTTGTCTTTAAACCTGCTTTGCCATTCTGCTACTAACACTGATGGTATCCATTGCCGTGATGTATATTGCGGCCTGATAGATGCTTGTTTTTCTTCACCGCATCAGGACTTTCTTTGCTGTGCAATAATTCACTTAATAACAAACATAGTGGAGCAAGAAGGTGTAATTTACTGGTACCAGTGTCCACAAGCATTAATACATATAGGGGTAGAAGTGAGAGTTTGGAGTGAGACTAGATCTGTGTGTGAGCGGTGGGGTATGGTGATTCACTATACTAGGCCTTTTTAGATATTTGTATGACGCAATTAATAAAAATTATGATATTTTAATATATACAGTGTTTTTTTGAGATATTTCTGGGATATACGCCCTCCTTTTCGCTCCTCTAAAATTTACTCTAAGTGTATAATAATGTATTGGAAGTGCACAGTGCAAAATAACTGTGGAAGATCACGGCTTGCTAGGCAGAGCATGAGAAGTCTATTTAACTTTTCAACTTGTAAAGCCTGCCTTATTCTGGCAGATTGCTACCCTACCAGGCCAAAGGATAAATCCCACTCTGATGGGCTTTTACTGTTATCACAAAGGTTGGTATAATGCACATTTCCATTTAGTCCGGTGTTATAAGTATCATCCTAAAAGGTTAACGTTGTGCACATTTCTACTCAATTCTTCATTACTGCTTAACTTGTATAGGTTAATATTGTCAGGGCCGGTTTAAGCAACAATGGGGCCCCAGGGCAAAATAAACCTGGGAGGCCCCCCAACATATACCCTGGCATTAGGGGACCTTTTTTGCAGCTGGTATAGTCAGGGTGTGAAGTCCTAATCGGTCAGAGCTCCACATTCTGGCTATCCCAGCCTGCAAACATAAAAAAAATTGGGAAAATAGGAAAAAATGCCAGGGATCTTCATACAGCCATATTGCGGCTGTATAGCGATCCCTGGCCAAAGTTCTGCGGCTGCGTATAGACCCCCTGGAAACCCCGTCAGGAAATTTATTGCACTTTCGTTTGATGCATGTAAAATTACACTACCGGTAGGTTTGCTACTAAAAGTGACATTCACCGCATTTAAAACTATACCTTTTTCCTTCTAAACTTTAAAATCGATTTTCTCAAAAACTACAAGGTCTTTTTGAAAAATTGTTTTTTCCTCTTATTCCTAATGATCTCCTTAACATATCCTGCAAATTTAGGGTTTCTAGCATTTAAGGTGGATCTGCTATTAACCATTAAAGTCAACAGGATTTTAAATATGTTTTTTTTTTCCTTTGAAACTTTAAAATCGATTTTCTCAAAAACTATAAGGCCGATTTGAATTTTTTTTCCTCTTGTAGCCACTGGGGGCCCCTACAAGCTCTGGGGCCCTGGGGCAGCTGCCTCCTTTGCCTTAATGGTAGCGCCGGCCCTGAATATTGTGCACATTTGTACATGATTGTGTGTTACTGTTAATGTATAGGTATATATTGATTTAGATTAGGCACAGGCCAGTGGGTAAGAATAGGCTAAGCAGGAGAGTTGGAGAAGAGTTGGAGTACTAAAAGCCAGACATAAGCAGACATCTTTACCTCTAAGCCCATTGTCCAATCTTAAGGTGCCCGATTCATATGTCACATGGATTGTAAAGTGGTCAAGGATATTGCCATAGAAATACATTCCTACAAAAATAGCACGCAATAGAAATAGTGCCAGAGAGTACAATATCAGTAACTCACAGATATTCTTCTTCTTAATTCCTATAGTAAAATATCGGTAATCTTTACCAACATCTGGTATGACCTAACCTAACTCTACAGTCACACAGAACCCACCCTCTACCTATGGTTAACCCCAAGACCCCCCCCCCCCCCCGGTGCTGCCTAAACTTAACCATCCCCTCAGTGCTGCCTAACCTTATCCACCCTCCCAGTGACTAACCTTAAGCACTCACACCTGCTGCCTAGCCTTAATCAACCCCCCCCCCCCCAGTGTCTTACCTTATCCACCCCAGTACATAAACTTAACTACCCCCGTGCCCAACCTTAACCTACCACCCCTGTGCCTAACCTTAACTCCTTAAACTACCCCCTGCTGCTGTAGGCAGCAATAATAAAAGCCTTGTTTAGCGGCAATGAAAGGTTAGTTGGATGCCTGCGGTTTATTGGACGCCATAATTACTGTTCATTGTCACTAATTGCTACTTTGAATATTGCCACTTACAGCGGCAACATTTTTAGTGGCACTCGTCCTGCACCATTTTTACCTGATCCAACATGGGAATAGGTGGGTCTTTGCATCGGCATGCTTGGATTACAGTCAAGACTCATTAAAGTAGTTACACGTATCTAAACTAATATGAATTTTCAGGTACATGCACATGCATGGCAATATTATTTATCAGGTCACTCCAGCAATAAAAAATACACATTTCTAGCAAACATTTCACTTAGCCTATAGAAGGATGGTGTAAAATATTGTTCATGAACTGTCTCAGAAGAAATCATTGTTTAATCATACTGAGCACAAGGCAAGCTGTCCATAGGGATCGCCACACTCATGATGTGTGAGTAGTAGAGCATAAGGCCTGGAACCCACTGAAATCAGCAAACGCAAAACGCAACCGCTAGCGTTTTGTCTGAGCGGTTTGCAAGCGGATTCATGCGCGTTTTTGGTTGTGTTTTGCAACATTGTATTTTTTTGCCCAGCGGGTGCGTAGCGTTTTGCGTTTTTATCCTGATTGGTCCTGTGAATTATTTTTCATTTTGTTACAGTGTGCTGAACCGCAAAACGCTAGCAAAACTGCTCAGTTTAGGTTTTGCTGAGCGTTTCTGCTAGCGTTTCAATACTTTACATTGAAGCGCTAACGCTCCCAAAATGCTGCAGGTCCTGCGTTTGCGTTTCTGGGAAACGCAAACGCTCCTGTGGAAGTTGCCCCATCCATTAACATTAGCCCAGCGTTGTGGCAAACTGCTAGCGTATCGCAGTGCTGCCAAAACGCTGCCAAAAGCGCTCCTGTGGGTTCCAGCCCTTATAGTGAGCTCTGTTTCCAATTAACTAGTAAAAAGTGTGCTGAACTAATAACATGATAACAAGCTAAAGATGGTTGATAAGGGTATCTTCAGAGGTATACATGGAATTGAGACACTGAGAAATTGGGGCACAGGATAAAGCCGATAAATGGCTCATCCTGCTCCTGAAAAAGTCCCATCAGCATTAATTTCTATTCCACCTCCAGGCTTCCATGTGTAGTGGGGTAAGGAGTAATTTGGCTTCCAGCTATTGTTGGTGGCTGAACTACGCTGTTTTTATTGTAATGGCACCATCTTTTGATGGCACCCAAATTACTGACTGAGCACCGCTATAGCCGTAATTTACATTACGGTCTATGGTGGTGCTGGCTGCACTCAAATTTCCTGCAACATTTTCGCCTGAACACATTTTGGTAACCATAGAAAATTTCATAAATATTTGCATTAAAGGGATTGTAGTCATGCTGTTTTGTTTAATTGCTATCATCCAGTCATTTAACGAGCCATTCAACCAATTTAAAAGGATCTGAGCAGTACTTATATAAAAGATATAAAACAACACCCCCTTTCCGAGAGAGGTACGCACATGGAGCTTGATTCACTAAAGCGTGCAAAGTGTTAGCATGCCAATGTAAAGCCACTTTGCACGTGCTAACATGCTTTACATGTGCTAACTAGGGTGCTAAGTAGTTGGCACGTAGTTAGCACGTGCAAACTACGTAGCACCCTAGTTATCACATGCAAACTACTTAGCACCCTAGTTAGCACATGCAAAGCAACTACAGTAACTACGGTGCTAAGTAGTTTGCACTTGCTAACTACCTAGCACCCTAGTTAGCACGTGCAAAGCTTTTAGGCGTGATAACTGAGTTATCACGCTTTTGTGAATCAAGCCCATGGCGTGTGCCAGCTCCCCAACACCCGCTTCTACAAGTTCCTCCCTCTTCTCCATCCAGAACAGGAGGTAGATGTACTCACATTGAAGGGCTACTTTGCCTTGCATGCATTGAGGTTACTGGGGGTGCCCAGTATTGGCTCTTGATGGAGAAGATGGAGTCCATACAGGTGGGGGGCAAGGGAGCAGGTAAGTAATGCTCGCCACCCCCCCCCCACTCCTGCACAGTGAACTCTTGTATGTATGTATAGAGTTTAGCCTGTCTAATGCTCCCTCATCTGTGACTAAGCATAAGTTGTAATTTGATCCCTCAGTGGTGTCAGCTGACTGCCACTGCAGAGAGCTAATTGGTAAACACAGGATGTTAACAATATGTATACTTCCATGGAAACAGGAAGTAGACACACTGCAAATTTATTGCAGGATTTGTATCAGCTGTAACAAAGAAATGTTTTTATTTAAAGGTTATTATGCTGTTGCGTATCTTTTAAAGCAGAGAGGGAGTTCTGAGTTCAGGTCCCCTTTAAATTGGACCTATAAATGTATCCTCTGTCTAGATTCTCTGAGCTATGCACTTGTAAAGTATCTTTTCATCCAGCAAATAAGCCATAGTAACTGTATTAGAGTTTTCATTGTTGTTTTACCATATTAATATATGTTAACTTAATGAGAATTTCAGTAAAATAGATCTATCTGCTTCCATACTGTTTTATTAGGCTTTAAACTGTTGTCTTTATTCTTCTTTGCTGAGCAGAGAAAAAGCATAACACGAGTACAAGTGAATAACAGTGCCCTCTCTGCTTGTTGTAATCCAGGGTTGTTACAGTGCAGCTCCAGCCATGCGGTCACCATCACAAATTGATTCAGCCATCAATTGCAGCAGTCATTAAAACTGCTAGAAGTTCCAGCCAAGCTGATGAATTGCAGCTGAATGTGAAATGAGACTCTGAGTCTCTTTCCCACCATCTAATATCAAAGGCTATTGTGTTCCTGAAAAGTAAAGGTCGGAGGTTCAGCATGAAGTTCAACAATAGAAGCAGCCAAATGAGAGGGCCCTATTCACACTGGCATTCCACAGTGCACTTGCCTGTAAGTGTACTCTCAATATTTTGTTATGATGTATTTACATTCAACTAATTCTGCTGAGCTGTCACAGCACAATGTGTATATTTGTATTCTGAAGTTTAATACAGTTAAGATGGGTAGGCCCTTGTCATAAAACTGATTAAGGCAAATGTGTTTCTTGGCTGTGGATGGGATCATATTACATGAGCAACGTCTTACCTGTATAGTTACATAGTTATTTTGGTTGAAAAAAGACATACGTCCATCGAGTTCAACCAGTTCAGTTCAACTCCAGCCTGCTCCCTCACATATCCCTGTTGATCCAGAGGAAGGCGAAAAAACCCTTACAAGGCATGGTCCAATTAGCCCCAAAAGGGAAAAAAATCCTTCCCGACTCCAGATGGCAATCTGATCAAATCCCTGGATACACCACTAGGCATTACCTAGTAATTATAGCCATGGATGTCTATCATAGTAAGGAAAGCATCTCTAAGCCTCCTTTAAATGCAGATATAGGATTTGCCATAACTACTTCCTGTGGCTCCCTCACATATCCCTGTTTATCCAGAGGAAGGCGAAAAAACCCTTACAAGGCATGGTCCAATTAGCACCTAAAGGGAAAAATTCCTTCCCGACTCCAGATGGCAATCAGATAAAATCCCTGGATCAACATCATTAGGCATTACCTAGTAATTGTAGCCATGGATGTCATTCAACGCAAGGAAAGCATCTAAGCCCCCTTTAAATGCAGGTATAGAGTTTGCCATAACTACTTCCTGTGGCAATGCATTCCACATCTTAATCACTCTTACTGTAAAGAATCCTTTCCTAAATAAATAGCTAAAACGTTTTTCCTCCATGCGCAGATCATGTCCTCTAGTCCTTTGAGAAGGCCTAGGGACAAAAAGCTCATCCGCCAAGCTATTATATTGCCCTCTGATGTATTTATACATGTTAATTAAATCTCCTCTAAGGCGTCTTTTCTCTAGACTAAATAAACCCAGTTTATCTAACCTTTCTTGGTAAGCGAGACCTTCCATCCCACGTATCAATTTTGTAGCTCGTCTCGGCACCTGCTCTAAAACTGCAATATCTTTTTTGTAATGTGGTGCCCAGAACTGAATTCCATATTCCAGATGTGGCCTTACTAGAGAGTTAAACAGGGGCAATATTATGCTTGCATCTCGAGTTTTTATTTCCCTTTTAATGCATCCCAAAATTTTGTTAGCTTTAGCTGCAGCGCGTTGGCATTGAGTACGATTATTTAACTTGTAGTCGATGAGTACTCCTAAGTCCTTCTCCAAGTTTGATGTCCCCGACTGTATCCCATTTATTTTGTATGGTGCTAGACCATTGGTACGACCAAAATGCATGACTTTACATTTTTCAACATTGAATTTCATCTGCCCTTTATGTGCCCATATAGTCATCCTATCCAGATCCTGTTGCAATATGACACTATCTTCCTGAGAGTTGATGCTTCTGCACAATTTTGTATCATCTGCAAAAATAGCAACATTGCTCACTACTGCATCCACTAGACTAGGTCATTAATAAATAAATTGAAGAGCACTGGACCCAGTACAGACCCCTGTGGGACCCCACTGCTAACAGTCTCCCATTTTGAGTATGATCCATTGACCACAACTCTTTGTTTTCTGTCCATTAGCCAGTTCCCTATCCATGCACACAGACTCTTCCCCAGTCCTTGCATCCTCAACTTTTGCACCAGACTTTTGTGGGGAACAGTGTCGAAGGCCTTTGCAAAGTCCAAGTATATCACATCTACAGCATTACCAATATCCATATTAGCATTCACTACCTCATAAAAGCTGAGCATGTTAGTCAAACAGGACCTGTCTTTAGTAAACCCATGTTGATGCTGAGAAATAAGATTATTTTCTACTATGAAGTCATGTATAGTATCTCTTAGTAACCCCTCAAATAGTTTGCATACAACTGATGTTAAGCTTACAGGTCTATAATTTCCTGGATCTGATTTTTTGCCCTTCTTAAATAATGGGAAAACGTGGGCTGTACGCCAATCCACTGGGACTCTGCCAGTTGCAAGAGAGTCACAAAAGATAAGATAAAGGGGTTTAGCTATAACTGAACTTAATTCCCTTAGGACCCGAGGATGCATGCCATCCGGGCCAGGTGCCTTGTCTATTTTTAATTTATTTAGTCTTGCCTTTACTTCTTCCTGCGTTAAGTATTTAATATTACAGTTAGAAAATTGAGACTCTTCTGCCTCTGTAATTTGCAACAGTGCTGTTTCCTTTGTGAAGACAGAAGCAAAGAAAGCATTTAATAACTCTGCCTTCCCTTGGTCATCCACCATTGAGTTCCCACCCTTATTCTTTAGGAGTCCTATACAGTCAACCTTTCTTTTTTTAGAGTTGATGTACTTGTAAAACTTTTTTGGGTTAGATTTGATATCCCTAGCGATTTGATTTTCAGCTTCGATCTTTGCCTGCCTAATTTCTTTTTTACAATTTTTATTGCACTCCTTATAATTGCTGAGTGCAGCCTCGGTATAACCTAATCATTTATTAAGACTGGTATATTCAGTCATAAAGCTGATAGCCCAGCCACACATAACCATCTATGCACTCCCCTTAAAACCCTCTCAAATTGCCAGTTCCACATTACAGGCTAGCAGTAACCCACTGCTGAGCTACTATCATTATCTTTCCTCCTCTAATCAATTTCCAAGTATTGGCCTGAAATCTCAGTGGGTGAAACGGAGTCCAATTATCTCACAGTGCAGCACACTCCATGCTCCTAATACAAAGGAGATTACATGAAGTTCATATAGAGGCAGAAACAAGTACTTTTACAGGCTGTAATTAACATTTAAAGAGACACTGTAAAAAATTCCTCTGGGGGATACTTACCTCAGGAGGGGAAAGCCTGAGGGTCCCAATGATGCTTCCCTGTCCTCTGTAGCTTGGGAGCATCCAGCGCTGGCTCCCCCGAAAGTCCCTAGACAAAGCTTGACAAGAGTGCGCAGGTGCGGGCAATATTTACGTACCGCGATCCTGCCCAGGCGCGCTAGCGGCTCCTAATGAGGCTTCCCCATCCTCCGGTGTCCCGACAATCCAGCGCGGCGACCCCCAGAGCAGCGGCGAGGTACATATTTACTGCGATCCTGCACATGCGCACTAGCAGCTCTTCATTTGGGTTGAGGCAGAAATAGGCAAACCAGGTCATTTCTACACATTGCTTTTATGTGCAGTGAACAGTATCTATTAAATTATAGTGTGGTTATTGATAGAATATCAAGCAGTGTCTTATCGTCACCAAAAAAAGACAGAAAAAACAGGTGATCTACTAGGCAAAAGAAAGGCCTTTGTACTCTTCACATACGGATTTATAGACGGGCGGGTCAGTCCATAGCATCAATGTCTTCATCTTGCAGGAACTGCTGTCAGATTCTAGCCACATGAGGTCTATCATTGTCTTGCATTAGGAGGAACCCTGGGCCAACCACATGAGCAGATGGTCTCTCATGGGGTCTGAGGATCTTATCTCAGTACCTAATGGCAGTCAGGCTTCCTCTGCCGAGCACATGGAAGGCTCTGTGGACCCCCCCCCAAGAAATGCCACCCCACACCAATTTCTGACCCACTGCCAAACCGGTCATGCTGGAGGATTGGAAAAAGTCACACAGCTGACATGTTTCAAATGTCTAGTTCTTAATCTTAGCTGGTTAATACTGACATTTTGATCTTTTGGAGAATGTTGTGTGGTACGGGAGGTATATCGATGACCTGCTTCTGATCGGGAAGGGCTCTGTCTCGAGTGTCGCCGATTTGGTGGAACACCTGAATGACAATAATTTAAATCTCAAGTTCACTTATGTATGTGACAGGGTGTCTATCAACTATCTGGACGTACATTTGGGGAGCAATACTCTATCTGGCAACATCAGTACCACAACTTATAGAAAGCAATGTGGGGGTAATTCTACTTTAAAGGGATCTAAGCAGCTCCTGGCTTCAAATAGCTGAAAGGGCTGCCATGTTTCAGAAGTTCAACCCCCTGCTACTTTTCCACTGCCATTGTCCAGACTAGGTGTGAAATTCTTCAAGTGTGACTAATGTTTTCTGTTTGAAGTACAATGGGGAAGACTCAGGGTTTGTTTGTGGTTAATTAAGTCTAATGAGGTGATTTCGTATCTGCCTTCCATCATCTGTTGCTCTGTGTCCACAAGTCCTTTCACAGACAGAAGAGGTGCCTATTTTAACCCTTCAATGTAAAAAGATGAGGTAAAATGAAAGTTGTTTTTTTTAATAATAAACCTTATTTTTAGAATACATTTTTAATTTGCTATAGCGCTGCCCTGGGTGTTAAAAATGATGCTTGGTTCTCTTTAAGAGCTAACAGTTGCCACCCTGCCCACACTATTCGAGCCATTCCGGTAGAAGAGTTTATCAAAGCAAAACTTAATTGCTCTGAAGAGTTTGATCTTAACCCCCTTGGCAGTATGAAAAATACCGCCAGGGGGCAGCGCAGCAGTTTTTTTTTTATTTATTTTTTTAAATCATGTAGCGAGCCCAGGGCTCGCTACATGATAGCCGCTGCTCAGCGGCATCCCCCCAGCCCCTCCGGCGATAGGCGATCAGGAAATCCCGTTCAAAGACGGGGCGGGATGACGTCAGCGACGTCGGGACGTCATTGGGAGACCCGATCCACCCCTTGTCGCTGCCTGGCACTGATTGGCCAGGCAGCGCAGGGGTCTGGGGGGGGGGGGGTGCCTCGCGCCGCACCGGATAGCGGCGGCGATCGGGGTGCTGGCGCAGCTAGCAAAGTGCTAGCTGCATCCAGCAAAAAAAAAAATTATGAAAATCGGCCCAGCAGGGCCTGAGCGGCACCCTCCGGCGGCTTACCCCGTGTCACACACGGGGTTACCGCTAAGGAGGTTAACAAAGAATATGATATTGTTAAAGCACAACTTACATGCGCATGCAAAAAAGGACAGGAAAAACTGTAAACGAACCTTCAGTACCACGTATTCAGTGGACTACAACAAAGTTATATATGTCATTAAGAAATATCTTCCTGTATTGGAGGCAGATGCAGACCTTTGTCCCATTATCAAACAAGGTGTAGATTTCGCTAGTAGATGTGCTCCCACTTTGGGCCGTTTACTTTCCCCAAGTTTGTTTGAATCTAAGTTTAGACCGACTTTCTGTGACAGGTTCCTTTAAATGCGGCGTATCCACTTGTAGATATTGGCACGTAAATCAAAAATCCCATTCAGCGCTCTCTGTCGTGAATGGCCAGAGTTTTGACATCTGGCAGTTCATTAATTGCGGCACAAAATATGTGGTGTATCTTGTCACGTGCCGTCTGTGCAACATTCAATATGTCGGATGCACTACTTGCCTTTGCGTCAGAGAATAGCTGAACATTATCTAGGACAAGGATGGTTGTCAACAAATATTTCAAACGTTGCTAGACATTTTCGTGATGTACATGGGGCAATATGGAGGGTTTTTGCTTTCATGAGCTAGAAAGACTCACCTTCCCATTAAGGGGAGGAGATTTATACAAAAAAACTATTGAGACGAAAGGCAATGTGGATCTTCGGTCTGGGTAGCAGGATCCCACAGGGCTTGAATGCCAGGTGGAACCTGACCCTAAGAGTGTAAATGAGTTGTACATATTGTGTGCCTACTCTTTAGAATTTTTCAATTTATGACTCTGATAATACAATACAATACAATAACATTTGTAAAGCGCTTTTCTCCCATAGGACTCAAAGCGCATAGCTGTGTCTCAGATTAATACAGGGTTGCAGGCTGGGTTGTGTTACAGAGGCGATAGTCAGATGTTCATGAATGCCAGACTGAAGAGGTAGGTTTTCAGTTTACACTTAAATGCTTCCAGGGATGGAGCTGTCCTGATTAGGTGTGGCAGGGAGTTCCAAAGTGTAGGGGCAGCATGACAAAAGGCTCTGTCTCCAAAGGTTTTGAGGTGGACTCTGGGGGTGACCAAGGTGTTACGTCCTTTTGATCTAAGATTGTGGGCGGTGTGATGTAGTTGCAACAAGTCCTTCAGGTATCCAGGGCCCAGATTGTGCAAGGATTTGAATGTCAGTAAGCCAATCTTAAACAGAATTCTCCATTTTATCGGTAGCCAGTGGAGTGAGCTCAGGGTTGGTGTTATGTGGCAATGGCGGGGTTGGCTCGTTAACAGCCTTGCGGCGGCATTCTGTACTAGTTGCAGGCGGCGTAAGTCTTTCTTATGCAGGCCTGTGTAGAGGACGTTGCAGTAGTCTAACCTTGATGTGACGAAGGCATGAACTAGGGTTGGAAGATCCTCTGAAGGAATTAGGTGTTTAATCCTTGCAATATTCCTTAGGTGAAAGAAGGAATGTTTCACAACAGCTGAGATTTGATTCCTGAAGCTTAATTTCCCATCAATCAGTACTCCCAGGCTGCGCACACAGTCTGAGTTGTTCAGGTCTGAGCTCCCTATCCTTAGCGGTGTTGGTTGAGACTGGGGCTGCTTTGCTGTTGAGCCCTGGCCCTCGATAACAAGAACCTCAGTTTTGTCAGCATTAAGTTTTAGCCAATTATTATTCATCCACTCCTGAAGCTCAGCTAAGCATGCATTTATTTGTGGAGTAGGGTCTGTGACATCAGGTTTGAATGACCTGATAAGTGTTGTTGTCTTACGGTCAACTCATTTTTGCTCCTGAACTGTTTTTATCATACTGTCTCAACTCTCCACTGCGTTTACTGGAGAGGTTCTTTTATACTGTGTGTTTGTTTTTACACAGCAGCCATGTAAAAGGTTAACTGGAGTTAATGCAATTTTTCCCGCCCATGCTCTCTGCCCTTAGGTGGGTGAGATGGTGGGTGGTGCTATTCTCTAGAACATTTATATTCACCTAAAATGTCAGTATTAACCAGCTATGATTAAGAACTAGACGTTCGAAACATGTCTGCTGTGTTATTTCTGTGGCTGTTTTGTGGATACGTCCAAAAATAAAGAGGCTCTACTTTGACAAGTGCAGACTCCTACATTTTTCCAATGATCCAGTGGGTTTGCTGACTTGGTCGAGCACTGTCTAGAGGCCATGTGGGGTGTAGCGGTATTCACCAAGCTTTCATAATGGAGGATGTTGCAGGCAGCAGAAGGTTTTCCATGGCGTCTCCCGACTGTGTTGCGTCTGTCACATGTGTTCAGTGTGAACCTGCTTTGATCTGTTAAGAGCACAGGGCTCCAGTAGCAAATTTGCCAATCTTGGTGTTCTATGGCAAATGCCAAAATTCCTGCACAGTGTTGGGCTGGAAGCACAACCCCCACCTGTGGACGTTGGGCCCTCATATCATCCTCATGGAGTCACTTTGCAAGGCTTTGGCAGTGCTCCTCCTGTTCCTCCTTGCACAAAGACTGATGTAGCAGTCCTGCTGCTGGGTTGTTGCCCTCCTACACTTCTCCTAATGTACTGGCCTGTCTCCTGGTAGTGCCTCCATTCTCTGGACACTACGCTGACAGACACAGCAAACCTTCTTGCCACAGCTCGCATTGATGTGCCATCCTGGATAAACTGCACTACCTGAGCCACTTGTGTAGGTTGTAGAATCCATCTCATGCTACCACTAGACCGAAAGCACTGCCAGCATTCAAAAGTGTTCAAAACATCAGCCAGAACAAGTCATTTGTTGGGGATGGCTTGCTAATTGCCTACACACATTTGCAGTGAGAACTCTTTGTAATTTATCCATGGTGATCGAGATTTATAAAATAAAAAAAATGCACTGCAGGTGCTGCACATATTATGTCACCTTTTAGAAATCCTGTGATCTCATATGGTAAGGTTTTTGCTACCGAATAAACAATTTTTTGAACAAAATCTGACTAGGGCCGATGGGTTACACAGCATCTCCACTTCTCTCTAGTGTTCTCCTACATTTATAAACCAAGACCCCTATGAAGGTAAACTCTTACAGCAGTGTCTTATCTTCATCAGAAAAATCGGGTGATCTACTGGGCTAAAGAGAGGTCTTTGTACTCTTCACATACGGATTTATAGCCTGTTACATAAACTGTACAGGGGCAGGGGTCCATCTAAACAGAGCAAAACCATTGCAAAAGCAAAGACAGGCATTTCTGTACTTAATGATGCTAGTATAAATGGTTTTGCTGAGATCATACATGGCTACAGTTACACTTTAAACAATTCCTCAAAGCTTTTTTTTTTTTTTTACATAATCCGATACATATGCTATACTGGCATTATTTGTTACAGTACTTGAGAACAAAAAGTAGATAAAATGTGTGTTAAAGCATTTTACAAGTAAGCTCCTTGTAATTATTGTTTAAGCCATGTAGTTATGTAGAAAGAAAATCTTTACCTTGTAAGAGTCTTGCCTTCAAATACTAGATCCAATGTTTCACCGTTGTTAGCCTAAGATGTCTTTTCTCCATGAGTGGCACTTCTGGACTAGTTTATAATGGCTACCTGATTGACCCTTTGACTATCTGTAGATAACAGAAGGTTGCAAAAGATCTAACTCTCTTTGGCAAAATACACATTGCTTTGATGTGCAGTGAACTGTATCTGCATAATTATGGTGTGGTTATTGATAGCATACTCCTACGGTTAATAATTCTGGTTCATGTATGGTTTAGCTGCACTGTGTTATGCAAAAGATCCATTAAAAGGACAGAACAATTGTTCACCCTCTTATTGAACAAACAAACAAACAAACAAAACAGAACTCCACAGAAACTGTGGAGGGAGCTCCACAATGACTAATATACATAGATTGAGAGCACAGGTAGCATTTACTGCAGTTTAGGCTGCTGTGCATCGATTAACACACATGGGCTCTACATATTTCCTGAACTTACCAGTGATAAGCGCTGGTGAGTTCTTAAATTAGGCAGTAGGACCATTGCCTAATTCAGTTCCAGGTATCACACGGCCTGTCGGTAAAGAACTTGCTTGGGCGATTTAATAACCCAGTGAGTTATTTTCCCCTCTATGCACTCCGATGAAATGCTTCCCATGAAGCATGGGCAAGAACTTTTAACCTGCTCAGAGCAAGTGCAAAGTCTCTATCCCCCGTGTCCTGGAAGCTTCTTTGGGCATCTGGATTCTTTACAAAGGAGACCCTAAATGTCTTTTGGATAGATAAAGGGAGTCATTTTTGACTACCTATCTATTTCCAGTTGTATAAAAAAGTAGAAAATAATAAAATCCTTTCTTCCCATCAGGGTGATTATCATTGGTCCACATAGTGGACCAGTGGAGAGCCACAGCAGAAGCTTTGTCGGGGCTCCAGTGTTAGTTGAAGCAGCAGAGTGCAGCAGAGATGGTCGCTGGCTTGTCTGGCAGGTCAGGACAGAGGGGCAGGAAATGACAGTGCCAGGAGAGCCTGGCAAGCAGAGGTGATCATCTGGCAAGTGGCAGGAGCTCTGATGGCTGTAGTGACAGATGTCGGGTGACAGATGGGTGCACACACATCTACTGGGGAAGCAAGGTGCCGTGGTGCTGGGTGCCCGGCACACAGCAGCATTGGTCAGGAACATAGCTAATATTTGCTTGAGTAATGCTCTTAACGCTCAGACATCGCACAGGTGAAGCCAGCAAATGGATTTGCTGGTAAATTCTGAGTGGTGTGAGGTGATAAGCTTTGACGCTTTGCGCATCTTATCACCTCAAATTGAATATGGCCCATTCTGTCTTTTCTCTATACATAGTGACCTTATAAAACTCACTTCATTTCCTTTTGCAGATGAAGCAAATGGTTTGCCTTCTACACACAAGGTGAGTGCGGATCCCAGATTTAGACTGGTCTTATAAAAAGAGATGTCTGGGATTTTAAGGCCCATGTTAGATTTTCTCCGGAGATTTCTCCAATGAGATATTTTCAAACCTTACCAATAAACTATCTTTATAGCTCCCATCATGCAAGAAAATACTCAAAATATGATTATTTTTTATTTATATAGCACTAGCATCTTCCATAGTGCTGTACATAGTACAAAACAAATAGCAGCATGGTGGCGTAGTGGTTAGCTCTCTCGCCTTGCAGCGCTGGGTCCCCAGTTCGAATCCCAGCCAGGTCAACATCTGCAAGGAGTTTGTATGTTCTCCCCGTAGTGGCGTGTGTTTCCTTCGGGTACTCTGGTTTCCTCACCACATCCCAAAAACATACAGATAAAATAATTGGCTTCCCCCTAAATTGGCCCTAGACTACAATACATACACTACACGATATAGACATATGACTATGGTAGGGACTAGATTGTGTGCTCCTCCGAGGGACAGTTAGTGACAAGACTATATATACTCTGTACAGCGCTGTGGAAGATGTCAGCGCTATATAAATACTAAATAATAATAATAATAAAAATTGCATAACATTTATACATGATAAGTTCAAGACACTGTAGGATCATGACGTTCAGCAGTACAAGTACAAATAAATACATAGTTAATGTGTGGTTTGAGCTATCATTAAAATTGGTACACATTTATATGGTAAATTACAGCAAAATAAGAAACAAGAGGAGGTGGTCCCTGGCCTTGCGAGCTAACAATCTAGACGGTGGTGGGGTGGAAGCAATAGGGAAGAAGACACAGGGGTTAGTGGATGAGGCAGTGGACTTCCAATGCTACTTATAGCAACTTGATGGACAGGCTGAGGGTTAGAGTTCCAAGGGAGAGTGGTGCTCTTGAGAAGTATTGGAAGAGACAGTGAGAGGAGGTGACCAAGCTAGAGGACGAAAAACTCTCCTGGGAGGAGTGAAGGTTCCAGGTGGGAGGTATCTTGGGATGAATGTAGAAATGTACGGAGGCAGGGGCATAGCAATAGCCATAGCAGCCATAGCATCTGCTATGGGGCCCTGGAGCAGAGGTGGTACCTGATGAATTCACTATTATCTTTCTTGTTTTCCATAAAGTTCACATTATCTCAGTGTCCATTGACTATATGCAGTATAGAGTGCATGAAATTGTAAATTGCCCAGCTAACTCAATGGGTAGGGGCAGGTCCCACTGCTCAAGAGTGCCTACATCTGATGGCCCATTAACCACTTCCCGACCGCCTAACGCACAGAGGCGGCCGGGAAGTGGACGCCGCAAGGACCGCCGTATAGACAAATGGCGGCGGTCCTTGTAGGGGCATGGGCGGAGCGATCGCGTCATCCGTGACGCGATCCTCTGCCTCCGCCTGGCGCCGCTCACCCGCCGCAACATCCCGCCGGCCATACGGAAGCGCCGGCGGGATGTTAACCCGACGATCGCCGCATACAAAGTGTATAATACACTTTGTAATGTTTACAAAGTGTATTATACAGGCTGCCTCCTGCCCTGGTGGTCCCAGTGTCCGAGGGACCACCAGGGCAGGCTGCAGCCACCCTAGTCTGCACCAAGCACACTGATTTCCCCCCCCCTGCCCAGATCGCCCACAGCACCCATCAGACCCCCCCCTGCCCACCCCCCAGACCCCTGTTTGCACCCAATCACCCCCCTAATCACCCATCAATCACTCCCTGTCACTATCTGTCAACGCAATTTTTTTTTATCCCCCCCCCTGCCCCCTGCTCCCTCCTGATCACCCCCCCACTCAGATTCTCCCCAGACCCCCCCTCAGACCCCCCCCCATGTACTGTATGCATCTATCCCCCCTGATCACCTGTCAATCACCTGTCAATCACCTGTTAATCACCCGTCAATCACCCGCCAATCACCCCCTGTCACTGCCACCCATCAATCAGCCCCTAACCTGCCCCTTGCGGGCAATCTGATCACCCCCCCACACCAATAGATCGCCCGCAGATCCGACATCAGATCACCTCCCAAATCCATTGTTTACATCTATTCTCTCCTCTAAACACCCACTAATTACCTATCAATCACCCCCTATCACCACCTGTCACTGTTACCCATCAGATCAGACCCTAACCTGCCCCTTGCGGGCACCCAATCACCCGCCTACACGCTCAGATTGCCCTCAGACCCCCCCTTATCAATTCGCCAGTGCAATATTTACATCTGTTCTCCCCTGTAATAACCCACTGATTACCTGTCAATCACCTATCAATCACCCATCAATCACCCCGTCACTGCCACCCATCAATCACCCCCTGTCACTGCCACCCATCAATCACCCGCTGTCACTGCCACCCATCAATCAGCCCCTAACCTGCCCCTTGCGGGCAATCTGATCACCCACCCACACCAATAGATCGCCCGCAGATCCGACGTCCGATCACCTCCCAAGTGCAGTGTTTACATCTGTTCTCTACCCTAAACACCCACTAATTACCCATCAATCACCCCCTTTCACTGCTACCTATCAGATTAGACCCCTATCTGCCCCTAGGGCACTCAATCACCCGCCCACACCCTCAGAATGCCCTCAGACCCCAGCCCTGATCACCTCGCCAGTGCATTGCTTGCATCTATTCCCCCCTCTAATCACACCTTGAGACACCCATCAATCACCTCCTGTCACCCCCTAGCACACCTACCCATCAGATCAGGCCCTAATTTGCCCCGTGTGGGCTCCTGATCACTCGGCCAAACCCTCAGATCCCCCTCAGACCCCCTTCCGATCACCTCCCCAGTGCATTGATTGCATCTATTTTCCCCTCTAACCACCCCCTGAGACACCCATCAATCACCTCCTGTCACCCCCCTAGCACTCCTATCCATCAGATCAGGCCCAATACAACCTGTCATCTAAAAGGCCACCCTGCTTATGACCGGTTCCACAAAATTCGCCCCCTCATAGACCACCTGTCATCAAAATTTGCAGATGCTTATACCCCTGAACAGTCATTTTGAGACATTTGGTTTCCAGACTACTCACGGTTTTGGGCCCGTAAAATGCCAGGGCGGTATAGGAACCCCACAAGTGACCCCATTTTAGAAAAAAAGACACCCCAAGGTATTCTGTTAGGTGTATGACGAGTTCATAGAAGATATTATTTTTTGTCAAAAGTTAGTGGAAATTGATTTTTATTGTTTTTTTTTCACAAAGTGTCATTTTTCACTAACTTGTGACAAAAAATAAAATCTTCTATGAACTCGCCATACACCTAACGGAATACCTTGGGGTGTCTTCTTTCTAAAATGGGGTCACTTGTGGGGTTCCTATACTGCCCTGGCATTTTAGGGGCCCTAAACCGCGAGGAGTAGTCTAGAAAACAAATGCCTCAAAATGACCTGTGAATAGGACGTTGGGCCCCTTAGCGCACCTAGGCTGCAAAAAAGTGTCACACATGTGGTACCGCCGTTATTAAGGAAAAGTAGTATAATGTGTTTTGGGGTGTATTTTTACACATACCCATGCTGGGTGGGAGACATTTCTATGTAAATGGACAATTGTGTGTAAAAAAATCAAACAATTGTCATTTACAGAGATATTTCTCCCACTTAGCATGGGTATGTGTAAAAATACACCCCAAAACGCATTATACTACTTCTCCTGAGTACGGCGGTACCACATGTGTGGCACTTTTTTACACCCTAAGTACGCTAAGGGGCCCAAAGTCCAATGAGTACCTTTAGGATTTCACAGGTCATTTTGCGACATTTGGTTTCAAGACTACTCCTCACGGTTTAGGGCCCCTAAAATGCCAGGGCAGTATAGGAACCCCACAAATGACCCCATTCTAGAAAGAAGACACCCAAAGGTATTCCGTACGGAGTATGGTGAGTTCATAGAAGATTTTATTTTTTGTCACAAGTTAGCGGAAAATGACACTTTGTAAAAAAAAACAATTAAAATCAATTTCCGCTAACTTGTGACAAAAAAATAAAAAACTTCTATGAACTCACCATACTCCTAACGGAATACCTTGGGGTGTCTTCTTTCTAAAATGGGGTCATTAGTGGGGTTCCTATACTGCCCTGGCATTTTAGGGGCCCTAAACCGTGAGGAGTAGTCTTGAAACAAAAATGACCTGTGAAATCCTAAAGGTACTCATTGGACTTTGGGCCCCTTAGTGCAGTTAGGGTGCAAAAAAGTGCCACACATGTGGTATCGCCGTACTCGGAAGAAGTAGTATAATGTGTTTTGGGGTGTATTTTTACACATACCCATGCTGGGTGGGAGAAATACCTCTGTAAATGACAATCTTTTGATTTTTTTACACACAATTGTCCATTTACAGAGGTATTTCTCCCACCCAGCATGGGTATGTGTAAAAATACACCCCAAAACACATTGTACTACTTCTCCCGAGTACGGCGATACCACATGTGTGGCACTTTTTTGCACCCTAACTGCGCTAAAGGGTCCAAAGTCCAATGAGTACCTTTAGGATTTCACAGGTCATTTTGAGAAATTTCGTTTCAAGACTACTCCTCACGGTTTAGGGCCCCTAAAATGCCAGGGCAGTATAGGAACCCCACAAATGACCCCATTTTAGAAAGAAGACACCCCAAGGTATTCCGTTAGTAGTATAGCGAGTTCATAGAAGATTTTATTTTTTGTCACAAGTTAGCGGAAATTGATTTTAACTGTGTTTTTTCACAAAGTGTCATTTTCCGCTAACTTGTGACAAAAAA
This sequence comes from Hyperolius riggenbachi, assembly GCF_040937935.1. Lineage (NCBI taxonomy): Eukaryota > Metazoa > Chordata > Amphibia > Anura > Hyperoliidae > Hyperolius > Hyperolius riggenbachi. The sequence continues at coordinate 278,339,991 of NC_090649.1, forward strand.
TAAAATCTTCTATGAACTCACCATACTCCTAACGGAATACCTTGGGGTGTCTTCTTTTTAAAATGGGGTCATTTGTGGGGTTCCTATACTGCCCTGGCATTTTAGGGGCCCTAAACCGTGAGGAGTAGTCTTGAAACGAAATTTCTCAAAATGACCTGTGAAATCCTAAAGGTACTCATTGGACTTTGGGCCCTTTAGTGCAGTTAGGGTGCAAAAAAGTGCCACACATGTGGTATCGCCGTACTCAGGAGAAGTAGTATAATGTGTTTTGGGGTGTATTTTTACACATACCCATGCTGAGTGGGAGAAAGATCTCTGTAAATGGACAATTGTGTGTAAAAAAAATTAAAAAATTGTCATTTACAGAGATATTTCTCCCACCCAGCATGGGTATGTGTAAAAATACACCCCAAAACACATTATACTACTTCTCCTGAGTATGGCAATACCACATGTGTGGCACATTTTTGCAGCCTAACTGCGCTAAGGGGTCCAAAGTTCAATGAGCACCTTTAGGCTTTACAGGGGTGCTTACAATTTAGCACCCCCCAAAATGTCAGGACAGTAAACACACCCCACAAATGACCCATTTTGGAAAGTAGACCCTTCAAGGTATTCAGAGAGGGGCATGGTGAGTCCGTGGCAGATTTCATATTTTTTTGTCGCAAGTTAGAAGAAATGGAAACTTTTTTTTTGGTCACAAAGTGTCATTTTCCGCTTACTTGTGACAAACAATAATATCTTCTATGAACTCATTATGCCTCTCAGTGAATACTTTGGGATGTCTTCTTTCCAAAATGGGGTCATTTGGGGGGTACTTATACTATCCTGGAATTCTAGCCCCTCATGAAACATGACAGGTGGTCAGAAAGTCAGAGATGCTTGAAAATGGGAAAATTCACTTTTTGCACCATAGTTTGTAAATGCTATAACTTTTACCCAAACCAATAAATATACACTGAATGGGTTTTTTTTTATCCAAAACATGTTTGTCCACATTTTTCGCGCTGCATGTATACAGAAATTTTACTTTATTTGAAAACTGTCAGCACAGAAAGTTAAAAAAATCATTTTTTTGCCAAAATTCATGTATTTTTTGATGAATATAATAAAAAGTAAAAATCGCAGGAGCAATCAAATAGCACCAAAAGAAAGCTTTATTAGTGACAAGAAAAGGAGCCAAAATTCATTTAGGTGGTAGGTTGTATGAGCGAGCAATAAACCGTGAAAGCTGCAGTGGTCTGAATGGAAAAAAAGTGGCCGGTCCTTAAGGGGTAGAAAGCCCTAGGTCCTCAAGTGGTTAAAGTTTTGATATGGGGCCCCATAATCTCTAGCTATGCCATTGTATGGAGGTGACAGCTTGCGTTTTTTTATGTTAGCTTGAGGAGTTTAAACGGGATCCTTTGGGTGATTGGTAACCGATTATTATTATTATTTTTAATTTATATAGCGCCAGCATCTTCCTTGGTGCTGTACAGTAGCATACATGGTATAACAATACAGAGTATACAATACAACACCTGATACAAGACAAGAGGGTATAACAGCTATTACAGTGAACAAATTAACTACATGTTTTTACAAGAGGTGGAGGGTATGTACACCGAGGCAAGAGTAAGAATTTTAAGTTGTATCCTTTGTGTAACTGGCAGCCAGTGGAGAGACTGGGCTGGAAAAGTGGGAGGAGAGGTGGATGAGTCGTGCAGCAGAGTTCATGATAAACTCTAGCGGGGCTAAACGGTTTGCAGGGAAGCCACAGAGCAGAGAGTTGCAATAGTCTAGTCTGGAAATAATCAGGGCATGCACCAGAAGTTTGGTAGTGTCCTGTGTTAGAAAAGGGTGGATGTGGAAGATGTTTTTTAGGTGGAAGCAACAAGAGGAGGATAGTTTGTCAATGTGTGGTTTGAAGGAGAGACTCGAGTCCAAAATTACACCTAGACAGTGAGCCTGGGGGATAGGTGTTATGGAAGTGCCATCAACAAAAATAGTGATGTCTGGCAGGGGCATTGAGTTGTGGGGTGGGAAGACTATTATTTCAGTCTTGTCCATATTTAGTTTCAGGAAACGGGTGGACAGGAAAGAGGCGATTGCATTGAGACAGTCTGGGACACAAGCTGTTAAGGTGTCCAAGTCAGGTGCTGAAATGTAGATCTGGTAGGTGATATTGGAAACCAAAGGAGCTGATGAGTTGACCAAGATATGTGTAGAGAGAGAAAAGGAGAGGTTCGAGGACTGAGCCTTGGGCAACTCCAACAGTGAGAGGACGTGGAGAGGAGGTGGTGCCGGAGTAGGCAACTCTGAAAGTCCTATCTATGGTGGCTAGTCTGGAAATAATCAGGCCATGCACCAGAAGTTTGGTAGTGTCCTGTGTTAGAAAAGGGTGGATGCGGAAGATGTTTTTTAGGTGGAAGCAACAAGAGGAGGATAGTTTGTCAATGTGTGGTTTGAAGGAGAGACTCGAGTCCAAAATTACACCTAGACAGTGAGCCTAGGGGATAGGTGTTATGGAAGTGCCATCAACAGAAATAGTGATGTCTGGCAGGGGCATTGAGTTGTGGGGTGGGAAGACTATTATTTCAGTCTTGTCCATATTTAGTTTCAGGAAACGGGTGGACAGGAAAGAGCCGATTGCATTGAGACAGTCTGGGACACGAGCTGTTAAGGTGTCCAAGTCAGGTGCTGAAATGTAGATCTGGTAGGTGATATTGGAAACCAAAGGAGCTGATGAGTTGACCAAGACCATATGTGTAGAGAGAGAAAAGGAGAGGTTCGAGGACTGAGCCTTGGGCAACTCCAACAGTGAGAGGACGTGGAGAGGAGGTGGTGCCGGAGTAGGCAACTCTGAAAGTCCTATCTATGGTGGCTGGATGGTGTAATGGTTAAAGACTCTGCCTCTGACACAGGAGACCAGGGTTTGAATCTCGGCTCTGCCTGTTCAGTAAGCCAGCACCTATTCAGTAGGAGACCTTTGGCAAGTCTCCTTAACACTGCTACTGCCTATAGAGCGCGCCCTAGTGGCTGCTGCTCTGGCGCTTTGAGTCCACCAGGAGAAAAGCACGATATAAATGTTATTTGTCTTCTCTTGTCTATCTGAGAGGTAGAAGGAAAGCAAGACCCTGAAAGCCCATGGATGAGAGGATTTGGTGAAGTAGGGGGGTGGTCCACTGTGTCAAAAGCAGAGCATAAGAATAGAGTAGAGGCCTTTAGATTTAGCAGTCGCTAGGTCATTTGTTAATTTAAGTATGCCAATTTTGGTTGAGTGGCTGGGGCGGAATCCAGATTGGAGGTCATTAGAGAATTAGCAGTTAAGTGACGGACTAAGTCAGTATAGATGTGGCGTTCCAGTAGTTTTGAAGAGAAGCAGAGGAGAGAAATAGGTCGGTAGTTGGGCAGGGAAGAGGGGTCAAGAGAAGGTTTTTTGAGTATAGGCGTAATAAGGGCTGGTTTGAAGGAGAATGGAATGATGCCTCTGGTGAGAGAAAGGTTGAAGACGGAGGTTAAGGCAGGTGAGATGGTAGAGGATAAGTGAGTAATGAGGTGGGAGGGCATGGGGTCAAGAGGGCATGTAGTGGGAAGTGATTTAGAGATGAGAGAGGAGACAGTGAGTTCGGTTAGTGGTGAGAAGGTTGTCATGGAGGATGTAAGGTTTGGGGTATGTATGGAAAGAGGAGGCTGCTGGTTAAAGTTTTTTCGGATATTGGTGATTTTATCACTAAAGAATGAGACAAAGTCCTCGGCTGAGATGCAGGGAGTGGGATCGATAGATATTACGTTTAATATGACTTTTCTACTTACTATTTAGTAACTTTTCAGTTGGTAAGTACTGAAAAGTTCTTTTTTTTAGATAAGATGGAAAATTATCTCCTGAGAGAAAGCCCAGGAGAACAATTTAATTGGATAAGGGCCCAAGTCTTAAAGGTCCTGTTAGTAGGATCTCCACAGCTACTAATACAATCTGCACTTACAATGGTGGCATATAGCTGGATCTGGGATATAACCATGATTTGCAATGAGTGCAGATCACATTTATATTTAATACTACTGTTAAGATTTCTGAAGTCAGCAAAGAATGAGATAATAGTTTAACGCTTAATAAAACATTATAAAGGCAGATATATTCACATTATGCTAATGTTGCCTATTATATGATCAATAATGCAAATATGAATTCAGTAACTTAATACTAGAGCAGTATAAGCTATAGAAATAATTTGGTCTCTATTAAATGAAAGGAAACAAGCTGAATTATTTAAAGAACCTTAGAGTTTTTTCACATACATTTTTTAGTTATCTATTATTATTATTATTTAGTACTTATACAGTGCTGACATCTTATGCAGCGCTGTACAGAGTATATTGTCTTGTCACTAACTGTCCCTCAGAGGGGCTCACGATCTAATCCCTACCATATCTTATGTCTATGTATGTATGGTGTAGTGCATGTATCATAGTCTAGGGCCAAGTTAGGGGGAAGCCAGTTAACTTATATGCACTGTATGTTTTTTGAATATGGGAAGAAACCGAAGTGTGGTATAATGATATTACAGAGTGAACGTTTGATTTAAAAGGTACACATCATGCTCTATGTAGAGGCAGGCCTCTTTAAAGGATACCACAACCGAAGGGTTGTGTTAAAAATGATTGTAGCACTGTGTTGGTAGTAAGCAGCACATACCTCCTGTCCCTCCAGGACCCCTCCATCTTGTGCCATTCTCACTCTGTACATGCCAGTGTTGAGCGACTTGCTTGAACTTTGCCCCGGACATACTGCACCCTGTGTGCACAGTATGTCCTTCCCCCTTCACTTCTGGCCGGCGCATAATGCGAGGCTCAGAAGCACGCTGTCCCCTCTGTGCTGCGCGGGCGCTCCATTACACCGAGCGTTGCATGATTAGCATGATTAGCAGGACTAAAGATTTGGCTCCCTGTGATAAATTTCAGAATGCAAATCCAGGTGTGGAATGAGTGAGGAAAGATTTTACAATGAGAAAACACTGGATAAATAATTAATAAATTAATATGATAAAAATAAGCAATTTCCCCTCATTAAGGGGGATAAGTCTTTTTAAGAGGATGGGTTAGAGTACGGCATCAGGAAGTGAATGAAGTGAATTGATGATAAATGATGTGGGGAAAATGCTGAAAAAAATGTGGCAAAAGCAGACTTACATAGTCAATATCCCAAACAAAAATAAACCATGGAGCTAAAATCCTGCACTCCTGCTCAAACCGCCAAAGCTGTGTCTACATGTATGCCAAATCAATGAAGCTTGGTTAGAATTACAATATTTATGATATTCTGAGCTGATGCCCTTGAAACAAAATACAATTGCATTGCTACATTTATATTCAGAATATTTATAGTCTTTGAAAACAAAAGACTAGTATAGTAATATATGTGCTATTATTTATGTCATTCACTGCTAGGCCATGGCAAATGGCTTTTATCAGTTTGACAGACACAATAATGTTCTCTGGGTTCCAAACAATAATCTCTGAATGGAAGACAAAACAAAGCTGTTCAAATGATCTAGTAAAATATCTACCATTTGTTTCCACTATCAGATTTGTACGAAGCAGCCTCATGTGTACAGTTTGTAGCCAATTATTACATTTTGTCGTATTTTACAGTTAAACTTGCCCATCTGACTGAATAATAAAAGAGTAGAGTAAAATGAAAAATATAACCACTCCGTACTTTCTTAATGGAAAAGAATAAAGTGTTCATATGGAAATATCACGTGTCTTTACTGCAATATGGTATGTTGGTTATTGCTTTATATTATATATAATATATCCTTTATACTAAAACTGACCACAAGATGGTGACATACCTACTTCTATTTTTTGGTGTCAAGTGCTGGTTTTAAAAGACACTTATGCTTTTACAGATAAGCTATGTGGCTGCTTATCTGTACGCCAACGTGGTTGGGCAGGTGGCATGAGGAGGTTTTGGCCAACAGGCAATTGGAGGTGACTATGAAAGCTGCAAAAAGTGACATATTCACACTGACACTAATGACACCAGAAGAGGCTACTTTGCTGTTTTATTTTTTTTGGGGGGGGGGGGGGGGGGGCAATTGCAAGGGTTTACCCTTATTGTGGTGGTTTGGTTAGTGCCCAAGGTTCTGAACATGCTGTGCGCATTCCCCAGAGGGTACTTCAGCTGGGTTCAGGGGGTGAGTGAAATTCTCAGTTGTCACAGTAGTTTCATAACTATATAACCACAAATCTGAATAAGTATGTTTAAGTTAAATAAAACTAATAAACAGAGAATGGTGCATCTTTCTTAACAAACATGGATACACTGATTATGTATCAAGTAGTACTTGAGATGATGTTACCCACAACCAAGAGTGCATAGTAAACGCCATGTTTAATCTGTAAGAGTACTTACTGTATGACATAGTGAAACAATGTTATAAACTGCTTATCTGGAATCCACCTCCTACAACTAGATTCTGTCTATCGGAGGCATCAAGCCTACACAAGTTCCACACAGACTCACACTATTTTTGCCTGAAGAAGCAGGAAATTCCTGTAAAATGCATTGTAGTTGGAGTTTTATATCTATATTAAAGCTGATTAATAAACCACATGTGTCGTGTACTTGGAGGTAAGTCCACCACTACCTCCTTTTTAATTGGATTTTTAGTGTATTTTATCCTAAATTATCCTAAATTCATCCTCTGTTTACCTACATTTATTGCATTGATGAGCCTTGGGCAAAAATGAATGTGGGGCCCCTTACATTTTCATATTGTATGATCATTGCACATGTGATCTCTACAGTCCCTGACTTGTTGGGCCCCAAGGAGATTAGGGCCCTGGACAGTTGCCCAGTTTGACATTATGGAAGCACTGCCTCTACTGATTAAGTAAGATTGCATGTCTCTCATCTTCTGCTTCTTACTGCTACTCTAGTCATTGTTCAGGTTTTCCTGGCGAACACTGCAGAGCCTGTCTCACAGACTGGTCATTTGGCAATATGCATCTAAATCCAGCTTCTATTGTTTGCCATTGCAACTCTAAATCCAGTTTCTTACCTGAATCCTCCAAAAGGGCGAAAGACTTCCTCTTCACATAATTATGTGTTAAGATGCTCATTAACCTCCTTGCCGGTCTAATTCCCCCGGCAAGGAGGCAGCGCAGCACTTTTTTTTTTAAATCATGTATCGAGCTCAGGGCTTGCTACATGATAGCCGCTGAGCAGCGTCAGCTCTTCAGGAACTCCGATCGCTTCAGGCGATCGGAGTAAGCAGGAAATCCCGTTCAGAACGGGATTTCCTGCTGGGCTTCCCCGGTCGCCATGGCGACGGGGCGGGATGACGTCACCGATGTCATCGACGTCGGGACGACATAGGGAATCCCAATCCACCCCTCAGCGCTGCCTGGCCCTGATTGGCCAGGCTGCGCAGGAGTCTGCGGGGGGGGGGGGAGGCGGCTCGGCGCGGCGGATTGTGGCGGATCGGCAACGAGCGGCAGCGAGCGGAAGTTACAAGCAGCTAGCAAAGTGCTAGCTGCTTATAACAAAAAAAAATTATGCAAATCGGCCCAGCGGGGCCTGAGAAATCCTCCTGCACAGGTTACCCCGAGCTGAGTTCGGGATAACCGGCAAGGAGGTTAATGATATAATTTCCCGAACAATCGACCAGCCAATTTGATTGACTATTGATTGGAAATGATCATTCAGGCACACAAAGGGGGATCAAAAAGAATATCCAATCAGTGGGATTGTATCGGAAAACAGATGAACAGAACAATCAATACATCAATCGTTGGTTTTTCCATCGGCACCACTAATGCTGCCTGAAGCAATCGATAGTACTGTTGATCGGGGAGATTGCACCATTAATGGGCACCTTGAACCCTATGAAAGTCCAGGTCATGCATACCAGAGATAGCTGGTGGTCACATAGAGCCACAAGAATAAAAGTACTCTAAGTAAAAATGTTTTATTAAAAATGTTTTTATTGCCTAATGTCTATAGCAGCAAATAAGGTTTCTTCATTCATTTTTTACCCATTAGCAGCTTGAATAGAGTCATCTCATTTGAGATAAGTGCACTGCTTTTGACCTCAGTCGGCAGAACTCGTTGTGCTGTAAATACTTAGAATGCTTTGATCTCTCAATGCTAGCAGAAAATATAGAAACTGAAGGCAGAAGTCCTCTATTATTGTCTCACACACTGCCCCCTATTTACAAATAGCCATAAATACACATTGTGCTGTAATATGTACGAACAGAGGCGCCAAGCAGAGTAAAACAATGTTCTAAAAATGATAAAAAGAGGGAAGTCGAGGTGGACTTACCTCCCTCTGGTAGTGGACATATACTCAAATGCAGAGTAAAAAATATACAATTTATTCACAGCTCCATAAAATCACAACGCGTTTCGCGGTCAACAATCCCGCTTCATCAGGTAGTACAGGAGCATATAAAACTGGTTCAGGTCCATAAAGCGTGTGAGCGCCTCTGTTAAACCTGACTGGAAAAAATACATTTCAAAGCTCACTAGTTGTTATAGGAATAAATACTGCTATATATATGAGGCTTAGCAGAGTGAGTGAAAAGGTGGATGAGACTGTGAGGTGGATCTGCTCCACGACTGACTCCTCTGTAGCAATAATTCTGGGGGGAATTACATTTCATTTTGAGAAAATGACAGACGAGCTTTAAATCTAGTTCAGTTTTAACAGAGTGAACACACACATTTTTTTATTTGTTATATTTCCTTTTGCTTGCCAGGAATGAAGTTCATATCATGTGTAAATTACCCAAAGGCACTGTGCATCTGTTTGGAAACAGCGATGTGTTTTTCATGTACTAAAATGCAAATGAGGCCTCATTTTTAGCCTAAGTTACTAGTGAAGCCCATGGATTCAAGGCTCTGTTTTTCACTTTATAACTCAACAGTTGCCATGGCAACAAGAGTCTTATTCATCCTGTGGCTGAAACTGTGATTGCAGGTGGTTTACTGTAAACACACACACTCACTCATCATGCCACAATAAATAAGGACATTTCCAGTAAGGCAATCATTGTATCATATTTGTGTTGTGAAAGTGGGCTTAAAGTAAAAGTCCACCCTTCTAGTCAATAAATAATGTCTCATCACAGAGTTGTCAGACACATCATCCAAAATGTGCCCCCTCAGCACTAATCTTGCAGATCTGCTGACGTTAGCTCACAGAAAGCAGGTTCTGCATGGAACAGAAAAGACTGCTTGCAATTTTCAAGCAGTTTGCCAATCAAAAGGATACAGGGTACATGTACATTAGGGGACATGTGGCAGGGGGTTTCCGATGCGCTCATTGTTCGCGAGTCGCATGCTTTTGGTGGCACCGATTTTCATCTGATTCAATAATAACTATCCACCAAATCTGCATGTATGGCCACATTTAGGCAGGGGGCACACTTGACTGTTTTCATGCATGTTTTCTGCACAGAATGGCTGAGAACTCATCCTGCATGAGAATTCTGCACATTTTGTGAGTTTTCTCTATCAATCACATTAGCTGCTGTGAAAAAAACATGAATGTTTACTGCATAAAAACACACATGGGCCTAAATTCATAAAAATGAGTGCAGTAGTTCAGAGACGGGCGGGAAATTACCGCTAGGGGTAAATGAGGGTTTTTGCAGTGAATTCATAAAAAAAATTCAGAGTGCGATAGCAGTCGGTAAGTGTGTGGTAAGTGTGCGGTAAGGAGCGGAAAGCTGTCGGTAAAATTTGCTGAGTGCGGTAGTTTGCAGCTGACTTCCCAATGACAAGGTGCATGCTGGGTAGAAGTGGGCAGTTTTAGACACATGTGACTTATTTTTTATAAATTATTACATTTTTTTATAAATTATTATATTTCATATAAATTATTATATTTTTTTATAAATTATTATATTTAATATAAATATATATATATATATATATATGTATATATATATATATATATATATATATATATAATTATTCGTATAAAATTATATAACTCTGTACGATTTCTAACCCTTCCTCCTCTGTATCCTTAAAAATTCCATAACATTAAGCTGCAACTGCAAGGGCTCCATTTGTCACCTAAAATGCTACTGTGCAGAGCAAACTCGCCAGGTCTTTGCTGGCGATAACAACACGTTATTTATCGCTTCCTTACTCCCCCTTTTTTTTCCATGAATACACTTCATTCACTTTACCGACACAAACAACGTTAACATTACCGCACCATTACCGCACTAATACTGGTAAACATGCGGTAAATTTTATGAATCCACTAACAAAAACATACCATGTGGTAATTTACAGCTTGGGCGATAACGCATGTGGTAATGCTGTATGAATTGAGGCCATGGTGTGCAGAAAATGCATGCAGAAAAACGTGCGCAGAAAACTGAAAGACAAGTGTGTGTCCAGCCTTAGAGTTACCTCATTATTTCATTGCACTTGTCAATACCCCAGTAGATAGAAGAGCTTATGAAAGTCCCAGTCTTGTCTTCCTCTCCGTTCTGCTACCACCTCCTCTTCCCCTGTATTCGTGAAATTAAAATTGGCTAGAAATATTCTATATCCTCTATAATAATATGCAAGTGTCCCTGCGTCTGTCCCTGTGTCAGTGCTTTTTTTGCACTGCCCATGTGCAGGGACAAGACGCAGAGACACTGCCAAGAGTCGGAGGAGGATGGGGCCAGAAGGGGCGGGCGTGTGTGCGTGCAGAGTGCGCGTGGCTAAGTAATGACAGACCCAGGCCCGTTTTTAAACAGGCTAAGGTCACTAGTTATTAATAATTACTTATATAGTGCCATCGTCTTTCTTAGTACTATACAATGTAAAAAAATAGTCTAGGAGACATTATATAGACAATGGTACATAAAACATAGTTGATACTACTAGCCTGGGGCACCAAATAGGTCAGAAATATCCCTGATTGGTGGGCAGTGTAACAAAACACACAACAAATGACAAGAAACAAAGTGAAGGGAGCTGTGCCCTTGTACATTTACAATCTAAGATCATAGGGGGAAAACGAGGCATAAAGCAATGCATAAGTTTGTAGCTCTAGGACACTGCCATCTGACCAATTATATGCATGCTGACATAAACTTAATCAAAACCTTGCAGCTGAGTCTGACCTCAACCCTTTAAAGGACATCCGAGGTGAAAATAATCTGATGAGAAAATCATTTTATTTAATTTTTCAACATCTATCCTCCTTCCCCTAAAAATTACTTTTTTATATCCCACAGCTTTATTTTATATTTAAATCTAGTTTTTAGTTTTTTACTGTTTCATTGTCTCTGCTCAATGACACCTTTATTGAAGAATGCCGGAGCTCAAATCTATGAATTACCAATCCTTTTTATCTTTCCTGTTCTCAGAAGCCATTTACTAACAGGTAAGTGTATTATGGCTGCAATTTCTTATCAGTGAGGGTTATGCTATAGTCTGACCCAGTCCAACCCGGTCCCGACCCGGACAGAAACTGTCACTTGCATACCTGATGTTTAACTCTTTCAGGCAGAGAAAGAAACAAAGGAACACAGCCTAGTTTTTTGTGTGCTTGGCACTTTACATACTGTACACATGTCTATCTCATCATGTCACACGTCACCTCGGTTGTCCTTTAAGTGAGCCCAACCTATTGGCAACATTATTACTGAATCAAATCTCATCCAAAATCAATCAACTAACTAACCAACAACTCTACCCTAGGCTTAAAGTGTACCCGAGGCGACATGTGGCACGATGAGATAAACATGTGCATGTACAGTACAAAACATATTAATAACCTTTCATATTAATAACCTTTTTTACTTGCTTTATTTTGCTGCCTGAAAGAGTTAATTTCTAGACATGGAAATGACAGCTTCTGTCTTGTCAGTAACTTGTCGAGAATATAGTAAACATCACTGATAAGAAAATTAAAGCCATAAATGTTTTTCTGGCAGTAGACAACTTCTAAGGGCAGGGGAGAGAAAGGACAAGGTCAATAGTTCATGCATTTTCACTGTGGGACACTTAATAGATCAGACTGCCACTAATTAGAGACAGAAAAATATTCAACCTACTTTGGAAATGTCTAAATATATAAGAAAAGCATGAGATACTTAAAAAAATCATTTTTAGGAGTAGGAGGATAACTATAATTGTCTACCTTTTTAGTTTATTTTTACCTTAGGTTCACTTTAACTTGTCCCCAAGATCCTGACACTAACATCCTCTAAATTTAACCTGCCTGAACCTCCCAAACTGACTGTTGATATATATCTCTCTACATGGTAAGCCTTCATAGCTCTCTTCTCCTGGTACTGTCTTTTAAAGCCATATTTGCTAGCACTTATACAGCATAACTTTCTGCAGCATAATTTTAATTAGTATCCATTTTTGATCCAGAGGTTGCACCGTAGGTGTGTTGCACTATGTAATAAATGGACAAGCTAGCATCAGGTGTGCAGCAAACATCATCTTTTTGTTATATTTAATTTTAAGTAGGCTTTAGCTTCTAGACTTTGTGAAACGTATATATTGTAGAGACCATGCTTATATAAATATTGTCTGCATACAATTTAAAGGCTGGGCTGAACTGGCAACCCAAAAGAAGTAGATGATGACATTAGGCTCCAAACAAAATCCCAAAATTGAACATGGCAAATTTTAATAGCAATCTGAGGGATACAAAATGGTAAAAAGTGCATAAAAGCATTGGGAAAAGCATGCAGTACATTTCATGGGGCAAATATGCTTAGAACTGCAGTACAACGTTCTTTCTATGCTCTCTGGATTCAGCTGCAGGTCAGTTTGATATGTGTGTGTGTTTGTATACATGAAGAGGTAGAACTTTGTAGATCACATGAAGTAGGCAGTGAGCATTGTAAGATCTCATCTTTGGTAACAGGAAAAAAACAGGCAGTGTTAACAGGTCATAAGTTTGTATGAATTTGTGGACACCTTGTAGCCAAATAGTAAAATTACACCTACATACATTTAGTTTAATAAAAATACCTACACATAATTTAAAATTAACTCCTTACCTCACACACTCTCCCACAGTTAGCCAAATACATGCATATTTGCATGCATATTTTGCATATTTGCATTTTGCATAAAAAAATGTACAATAAAAAAAAACCAAACATCAATAGTTACCTTAGGGACTGAACTTTTTATTTTATTATGTATGTCAAGAGGGTATATTACAGTTATCTTTTAAATCATGGGCTTGTAAATAGTGATAGATGCAAAACTGAAAAAATGCACCTTTATTTCCAAATAAAATATTGGGGCCATACATTGTGATAGGGGCATACTTTAAAGAGAAACTCCAACCTAGAATTGAACTTTATCCCAATCAGTAGCTGATACCCCCTTTTACATGAGAAATATAATGATTTTCACAAACAGACTATCAGGGGGCGCTGTATGACTGATTTTGTGCTGAAACCCCTCCCACAAGAAGCTCTGAGTACCGCGGTACTCTGGGCAAACTGCCACAATGTAACAATGTTCACAGACAGGAATTAGCTGTTTACAGCTGTCTCTAACAGCCAAAACAGCTAGAAACAGCTACATAACCTGCCCACAGTAAAAATGTCACCATGTAATAAATGTCAGAATGTAAATAGGGGAGACTACAGATTTTACAATGAGCAAACACTGACTAAATCATTTATACATAATTATGGTAAAAAATGAAGCACTTTTTTTACTACATTATTTTCACTGGAGCTCCTCTTTAAATGGTGTAATAACAGGGACAAATGGGCAAATAAAATATGTGGGTTTTGATTATGGTGGCACGTATTATTTAAAAACTATAATGGCGAAAACTGAGAAATAATGCATGTTTTCATTTTTTTGCGTATTATTCCTGTTAAAATGCATTTAGAATAAAATAAATCTTAACAAAATGTCCCACCCAAAGAAAGCCTAATTGGTTGCAAAAAACAAACAAAAACAATCTATAGATCATTCAGTTGTGGTTAGTAGTGATAAAGTTATTGGCGAATGAAAGGGAGGCGCTCTGAAAGGTTAAAATTTCTCTGTGCTCAAGGGGAAACACCTCTCAGTGGTGAAGTGGTTAAATAGAAAGCTTTTAGGATTTGCCAGTGTTCATTTTGGATTTAGTTTGGCTGTAAGAACTACAATTGGAGGTGTGCTAATTTCTCTAATTTGTTAAGTACTCATAAACTTTATGGGCCCATTCCATAAATGATCCCCTACATTAGTCTGATGAAATATATTATGAACTACTACTGGAAAGTTTAGAGTTTTTTTGACAGATTTGTCTTTGTAGAGATGCGTGAATCTAGTTGGGATCATTTTCTAAAGTTTGATAACTTGTAATGCTATTGTCATACTTTTTCTGCTCTTCAAAGTGGTTGCCAGGAAACCATTTATACTTTAAAAAATCCATTTAGTCTAAGCCTCTACTCTTGTCCTCCATAAATGTTGGCGTGTGTGTTAGTTGAATAGAAACTATTACTAATTGGTTTTATAAGCACCTCAATCATTTGTATTGAAGTATTTCTCCTGGTGAACGTCTTTATACTGTGAGTCACTCAGTATATTATCTTTTCTGAGACAGCCATGTTGTAGGGACCAGTCAATATATATACTACGTGAACTGCACAATTATCAAAGATCTACAGCCTCAGCAACCTAGATGAACCTTACTGAAACCTATTGCCTTTTGCTGAGAATTGCTGTGAATGGCTGGATGGGATTTTACAGTTTAAATTATACTGTATATCCCTTTTTTCCATGTCTTAAAGTTACTGCAAGGTTATTTAAACTGACACTGAAGCAAAAGTAAACTTATGAGATAATGAATTGTATGTGTAATACAGATAGTTGATAGAACATTAGTAGTAAAGGAAAGAGTCTCATATATTTATTTTCAGTTATACAACTTTATTTATAACACTGCATCATTCTCTCATATTTGCAGTTTTGAAACCACACTCTGGGATTTATTCACTATAACAAATAGCGTGCCTTATCAGAGTTAACATGCTTTATCAGAGTTAGCATGCTTTATCAGAGTTAGCATGCCTTGGGCTTGATTTACAAAATGGTGCTAACTTTAGCACTGGCCCTTAGCACGTCTAAACTCAGTTGAAATGTGAGAAGTAGTGATCGTGCGCAAAGTACCGCGCGCAAAGTTTTGCGCGCGCACTGCACAGAGCGCAGGGCGCTCCGCGCAAAGTGCCCATTAAAGCCTATGGGACTTAGCGCGCGCATAGAACTTTGCGCGCAAAACTTTCAGCGCGATCTGATTGAGAAATCTGGTGCTAACCTACTTAGCACCCTGGTTAGCGCGCCTTAAGACTTTAGACGTGCTAAGTAGGTTAGCACCTCTTAGTAAATCAAGCCCCTTATCTGAGTAGCATAGCGAGCGCTAGGAACTTATGCCTGCTAATTGGCAATGACGAGAGCTCCACTCGTCCTGCCCTGAGCCCCTTTCAAGTGACAGGCAGCTTTTTGCTTCCTGTTTAGCATACTAGGTTTTTATTTGTCATTTTTGTTAATAAAGTTATATATATTTTTTAAAAGTTGTTTTGTGGAATCCATTATATTTTGCGGATGTCTGCTATTATGTGGACATCCTTAATACACTGCCGTATTCTCTGATTGGCCAAATACTTCCGAGTCAAAATTTGGAAATTATCAGTAGTAAACGAGTAATCAGAAAATGTGTTGGTTACTGTGGAAATTGGAATACCATGGAAAGTTTAGACCAATCACGAAACTTGGATACTACGGAGTCTTGTAATTGGTCTAAAATGTCCATGTTTTTTCGATTTCCACTGAAAAATTCTGCAGCTTGTGATTTTGCTGTTTGTTTGCCTTGGACGTTTGTCTTGTCTGACACTCGTCTAAAGGGGCCCATACACTTACTGATTTTCCTTCCGATACACTGCCGATTTGATCACTTTGATCGAATCGGCTGTGAAATCGTCATGCAAACTCTGACCGAACAATCGATTTCTGTCCGAAATCAATCGTTCCCGTCGATTCACGTCAATCCTATCCGTGCAGTAGATTTCGCTCGATCGCCGGCAGGTCGCACTCCCTGCGCATGGCAACTTAACCAAAGTTTGTAGCATCAGGCCTTATGAGTGCTGCCAAAATCAGTCCAGTTTTAGAAAACAATTTAGCCTACTATCCTAAAAAAACTTACTGATTATGTTTATTTGAAGTTCCTACAATTAAAAAATAACTATTCATTATCTTTATCATTTTATTTCATTTTGCTTTAAAATATATTCATACATTTAAATTTGGTAATACTAGAAAGTTTATCATACTGTATATTGTATGTTTTCATAACAGATTATTTGAAAACTAATATCATATTTCTGCATTTGTAGTATAGGCCATAGAACATTTGTGAAGGAATGTTTCTTATAAATACAAAAGCCATAGATCCATATGCTTCGTGTACCAGCATTCACTGAAATGTTTCCATGGATTTTGTTTATATTGATTTAAATGCTAAAACCTTTCCAAATTAGAACATGAATTTGCCACAACATTTCCGGTGTCACAGCAGTGTTTGGAAATGCACTGCTGACAGAGCCGGGTGAATCAAGCTTAAAGGATAGATCTTTAAGGTCATCGGTTACTAGGCAACACTGTTTAAGTGCACAGATGTAATGTGGCTTCAGAAACCTTCTCTCACAGCTTTTACATAACTTGTTCTGTCAGTAGGGATGAACTACAAATTGCCAAAAAGATACATATTTTTACTAAGGGAAAATAAACATATTCAGTGTTATATTTTTCTTGGATCAGGTGAGGTACAGTATGAGAGGGAAAGTCAGATAAACAGAAATGAACAGTTTAGATTGTGGGGTTGTACTGTAAGAAGGAATAGACAATAGTGAAAGCCGAAGAGATTTTTAAAGTGAACAAGATGCTCATGTATAACGTGTCATGGATTATTCCTTTCTTAAGCCTCTAGACACTGAATGCCATGATGCAATGGTTCCCCGGTTCGAGCAAGATGTGTACGTTCAATCTCGTGGCAAATCAGGCCTTTTTTGGTTACCAAAGTTTTTTGGAAGCAAGGCGGAGTGATTTGCCATACAATCGTTATTTGGCTGAACAAGCACAGGCAGAACCTGGGGTGGTACAGCGCAAAAATGTTTGTGGGAAGGTCAGAATGGGCACCTGCTGAGTGAATCATTTGTTCCTAGGATGCATGGCAAGCCCCAGCAGCCAATGAGAACAGATCCCACCATGCACAGAAATAAACAGGAGTGGAGGGAGGGGTTTATCACTTCATCTTGTGTGGTCTGTGTGATAGAAGGTAGAGAGACAGAAAGAGAAGTGTATAGTTTTAGTTAGTTCTGTTTTAACAACTTACAACGGTGGTTTATAGGGTGTATTGGGTGTTGTGCAGGACTGTTATGTATTTACATAAGGTGCCCATTAATGATACCACATAGGAAACAATCAACCGTCTGATCGATCAGATTTGATAGTGTTAGATGGTGCCAACCAACAACAAACAATCAATTCTTGCAAAATTGCACTTTTGCCCATCTTTACTTTTTAGGCGTTTTCACTAACTAAAAAATCCTGTTCATCTTAAATGATGTCCATCTATATATATATATATATATATATATATATATATATATATATATATATATATATATATATATATATATCTATCTCAGGGTCGAGTTACTGTGAAACTCACAAATACAATAACAAATGTCAGTTGTTCTGGTTAAAGGACCACTATCACGAAACACTTAGTTTTTAAGTACCCCCATAGTAGTTACTGCATACATACAAAAGAATCACTGTGTATTTCCTTTTAATTGTTAGTGAGGTTTTTTACCATCCATGTGAGCCTTGTATGCTGCTGGCTCAGTGCAGAGATGCTGACGCTGAGCTGACAGACTCCGGGAGCTATCTAAATAAAGTCTTTTTTTTCCCTCACCTTCCGTCATATAAATCATTGGGACCACTTGTGCTGTTTCTCCTGTGGCTTGTACACACATCAAATGACCCTCGCACTTACCCCTTCCCCCCACAATCACCAAGGCAGCTTTCTGCTGCTGGAGCCTCACGGAAATTGCCACAGTTATGGAGGGTGATGGAAAAAAAAGACTGTTTATTTATTTATAGAGAGCTCCCAGAGTCCTTCAGTTCAGTGTCAGCGTCTCTGCACTGAGCCAGCATACAAGGCTCACATGGATGGGAAAAAACTCCCCACTAACAACTAAAAAGAAATACACAGTGTGCAGTGATTGTTCTGTATGTACGCAGTAACTACTATGGGGGTACTTAAAAATGAAGTGTTTCGCAATAGTGATCCTTTAACCTCCTGATGGTGTATAAATTGTATGCTATGCAAGGTGCCAAAAGTCCCTGTTATTTCACACATAGTAGTCTGTAGTGATACATTAAAAAAGGAATCCTTGGTGATTTCAAAATGTAAGCTTTTGTTTTTTAACGGATTACATATAACTTTTTTTTTTTTACAATCTGTGAGTGCTTCCTTGTTTTCCCCAAAAATAAGCCCTCCCCTGAAAATAAGCTCTAGCTTATATTTAAGTGTGCTTGAAATATAAGCCCTCCCCTGAAAATAAGTCTAAGCTGTATAGAAAATAGGAAGCTATGTTATTGTATGAGGAAGTGTGCAGTCTTTTACCACAACTCCCTTGTGGCTGTGTCCCCCTTAGCTCGCCTGTAAACGGCTCCAGTATCCTAAAATGGTTTGTGCCCTTTGACACGGTCGCCACACATGCGCTGTATGTAGCTGCTTTGTGACAGTGATTCCCTCTTGTCAAGTGCCAATGTGCATGCTATGTGCCGATGCATCCACGGGGCAGTCACAAAAGACCCGATCGAGCATGCAATGCATGTGCGGTGACCAGGTCAAAGGGTGCCGACCATCTTAGGATACTGAAGCCATTTACAGAGACATCGAGCGAGATGCAGCCACAAGGGAGGTGTGGTAAGAGACTACACACCTCCTCATACACTAATATAGCGTCCAATTTTCTACCCTATACCTCTCAAAGAAAATAAGACATCCTCAAATATAAGCCCTAGCACATCTCTTATTTTGGGGGAAACATGGTAGCTTTTGTGATTTTTCCTAGAATAAGTAAAATATCTGTAAGTAGTCATTTACACTAGTTTACACATTTTCCATTACACAACAAGATGTTTACGGTAGTTGCAATTACCTTATTTTTTCTTTAGCTTTACCATGACTTATAAAAATGAGAACATTCAAATGCATTTGGATATAGCAGCAGTATAAGTGCTTTGGGAATGATTTACTTTATATGAAACCATGTAAACCAGGCCCTTTAAATCTATTGTGAAATTTGAAAACTGGAGAAGAGCTGCATAGCAATGAGTTGCTGGACATGAGACTAATAAGAAATATGTTGTTTGGCTCCTACAAAAAATGAAAATGAATGAACATAAAAGTAATAAAAGAAAGTCATTGTCAGAGTGGGCCTTCTATTCATACAGTCGTTTTGGATTTGGTAAAGTGAAACATATTATTAAGTGAAATGGGATCTTCAATTATTTCCTTAAACTCTTCCACTTTATATACCTTAAAATAGTTTAATTGCTGCCTGTGTGTGTTTTAATTAAACTGGATGTTCGCAATAGAACAGAGTATGAATAAGTCTGTGCTGGTTGCTATAGCAACCGTCTCTTTTTTTTCCCCCTTTTTTTTTCTTAAGCAGCTGTTGACTAGAGTGATATTGATGTAATCGTTCATGCTATTTTTGCCTTTAGATCAAGAAAAGCATGTAAGAAAGCTCTTAAACATTGCTTACTTCCACACATATAATGATAAGATTAGCAATGACACTGTGCTGCATCCTTCAGAACTCTGGACCCACGGAGATGCAATTTAATGCTAAACTATATCTCATATCAATGATTAGGAAGTGGGTACATTAGAAGAAAAAATTATAGTTCCAACATGCACTTCTCCACTGCTCTGAAAACTATGAATTGGTCTGTAAATCAGGGTGTTTAAATGGAGAACTTCTAAACATCTCTTTTTCAAGTGCTGGTCATAGAGTGCAGAAATAGCTATATAAAGTCGGCTATACACATAATTACATAAAACACTTGTTGATACCATTTCATAGTACTGCAGAGATGGATTACTGCAAAAGGATATAAACTGTGGCCTAGAGGAGCTGCTGCAGTAAGAGGCGAAAAGAAGCTAGCAAATAATTGGCTGTGCAAAACAAAAAGGGTTAATACTCTTTCAACGCTCAACTGTTCTGCTTTCAGCACCTGCCCCACACTCCGTTACCTTGGAGTGCACAGTCCAAAGGAAATCCAATCACAAGAAGGTTCTGACGCTCCCCCTACACACCTGTATGTATTGTGTTCCTGGCTCACTCTGGTCAAAACCTTCAGCAAAGCACCAATTCACTGTCACTGCTGGGAACCTAATACTGCCCAGACTGTGCTCTTACCAATCCATGCAGTGTCACCTATGGGTAGGTTAAGGCAATCCAGTGTCCTTAAAGAGACACTGAAGCGAAAAAAAAATTATGATATTATGATTTGTATGTGTAGTACAGCTAAGAAATAAAACATTAAAGAGAATCTGTATTGTTAAAATCGCACAAAAGTAAACATACCAGTGCGTTAGGGGACATCTCCTATTACCCTCTGTCACAATTTCGCTGCTCGCCGCCGCATTAAAAGTGGTTAAAAACAGTTTTAAAAAGTTTGTTTATAAACAAACAAAATGGCCACCAAAACAGGAAGTAGATTGATGTACAGTATGTCCACACATAGAAAATACATCCATACACAAGCAGGCTGTATACAGCCTTCCTTTTTAATCTCAAGAGATCATTTGTGTGTTTCTTTCCCCCTGCAGCTCTCACCCACTGAAGTGTCAGGCTGTTTCTTCCTGCAGAGTGCAGACAGCTCTGCCTGTATTCCACAGTATGTGAAAGCCCAGCCAGCTCAGAGGAGGATTTATCCAGCTTGTAAAAGATAATAGAGCAGAGAGAAGCTGCACTAATCTAAATAACACACAGACAGTGTGCAGAGAGGGGCCTGGAGGGGGGAGATGCATCACAGAACCACAACACTGAAGAACTTGGCAGCCTTCCAGACACAGGCTGACAAGTCTGACAAGAGAAAGATAAGTTGATTTATTACAGAGATGGTGATAGTAGAACGTGCTGCAGTAAGCCAGGGCACATTAGAATAGATTTTGGAACTTGTAGGATGGAAGAAAACCGGATGAAATTTTTGTTACGGAGTCTCTTTAAGATCAGATACATCAGTCTAATTGTTTCCAGTACAGGAAGAGTTAAGAAACTCCAGTTGTTATCTCTATGCAAAAAAATCCATTAAGCTCTACAACTTTAAAAGTCGTGGAGAGGGCTGTTATCTGACTTTTATTATCTCAACTGTTCCTGGACTATTTACTTTTTCTCTGCCAGAGGAGGGGTCATTAGTTCTCAGACTGCTCTGAAATAATCATTTTGAATGCTGAGTGTTGTGTAATCTGCACATATTATAGAATGATGCAATGTTAGAAAAAACACTATATACCTGAAAATAAAAATATGAGAATATTTTCTTTGCTGCTAATCTTCATAGTACAAAACCAATTCATTATATCATATTTTTTTTTTCGCTTCAGTGTCTCTTTAAGTCTCCTTGGTGCCGCCTAAAAATAAATAAATAGAAAAAAAAAAAATAATCAAAAGCCAACACCCACACTACACTGAGAAAGCTCTGTCAAGGTGATTTATGCTTTAAGAAAGATGGCATCTGCAAGTATTCAGCTTGACTTGATCAAGGTAAGGCTGAAAACTCATAGATTTTTGAAAGGCAAATACATATTTACACTGATTGCACTTATATGATTACAAATACATAATTACACTGATAGGTTATGCTCCACAAACTCTGCACCTCCTCCAAAACTATATTAAAAATAACTGTAACCTGAGGGCTGTGGCAAGAAACAAAACTGAGGAGCCTCACCTGGGGTATTATCTAGAGTGGAATAAGATGATAAATAAAATGTTGTACTCACACTTTGTAGGCTGCCAGGGTACAGGGCAAGCAATATGGCAAAATGACATGGGATGGCATATACCAGGTTTCAGCAACAAGTACAGTGCCTTGTAAAAGTACTACACTTTATAGAGAATTTATGTGTGCATCAAACGTTTCAGAAGTTTGCAGGGTTAAAACCAATACTGCAAAGTGTTTGCCCTACGGGAATTAGTTCATGCTACATTAGCACTATCCAGGAGCGCCACAGGGAGGTTTCCCAATGCCCCCATACAACCGGGGTACCCCAAGCTCTCTCACTGCCTGGAAACCACAGCGGCATCCCGGAGGGAGAGCCTGGGAGGTGCAGGCGACCCTCCCAAGCGTGGCCAGCAGTGGGAAGAGCCGCCCGCACCTGCCTCCCCCTCCCTCCCTCCCAAAATTTACACTTACCTCAACGTCCATTGCGTTCTGCTACATGAGCATGACTTGGCAGCGAACACATGAAAAAGGAGTGAAGCATGGGCCACCCCAAGCTTTGGAGCTCAGAGCTGGCTTTCACACAACACTCCAAGGGGGGCGAGGGCAGGCGCAGACAGAACAAGCCATCCACCACCCGCCTCCAAAGGGGGATAGAAATGAAACACTACACTTTATAGAGAATTTATGTGTGCATCAAACCAAGTAACACCTGACAAATCTGGCTTTGCAAATTTGGCCTAATTGGCTGCTCACAAGACATAGCTCATGCAAATATGCATTTGCTTTCGCATGCCAAAGTTTGCAGGGTTAAAACCAATACCGCAAAGTGGTTGCCCTGCGGGAATTAGTTCATGCTACATTAGCACTATCCAGGAGCGCCATGGGGAGGCTTCCCAATGACCCTGTGCGGGTGGCTTTTCACGGCGCTGGCCACACTTGGGAGGGTCGCCTGCGCCTCCCAGCCTCTCCCGCCGGGATGCAGCTGTGGTTTCCAGGCAGTGAGAGAGCTTGGGGCCCCGCGGTACCCCGGTTGTATGGGGGCATTGGGAAGCCTCTCCGTGGCACTCCAAGATAGTGCTAATGTAGCATGAACTAATTCCCGCAGGGCAACTGTAACGATTGGTGTAGCACACAGACGTCTGATTATTGGGTGATCTGCAGAATCACCAATAATACAGACTCTATACCCGATTATGTGGTGATCTGCAGTATCACCAATAATGCAAGTATAGACGGCTGAGAAACAGAGGTGTAAAGTGTTTGGTGCAACAGTAGATTAAATGGATAGATCTCACCAGAGAAGCTGGTGAGTACTATCTGAAACAACAGTGCTAGACCTCACCAGGGGAGCTGGTGGGTAATAGCTACAATAACAGTGCTAGCCCTCACCAGGGGAGCTGGTGGGAACAACAGTAGTATAAATAATAGGTCTTTACCAGAGGAGCTGGTAAAGTACTAATAACAGGAGTGACAACAAAGTTTGGCTAAACCTTACCAGAGGAGCTGGTAAGGTACTATCAGCACAAGTGACTGAATAATTTAACTAGACCTTACCAGAGGAGCTGATAAGGTACTATCAGTCACAGGAGCTGTATAACTTAAACTAAACCTGACCAGAGGAGCTGGTGGGTAATTAATCAAAAGAGCACCTCACCAGTGGCAAGGGCCCACTGGTGAGTAGAGAGGTCAGACAGGCAAGGTTTGGCAACTGAGAGGAGAATACAGTACAGAAACGTGAGGCAGAAGAATAGTGAGTAATCAGGCAGAGGTTCAGCAACTAAGGTCAGATAGGCAAAAGTACAGAATCAATGAGCAATAGCAAGGTCAGAGTATAGCCAGAATCATACACAGGTAATCAGTAATACAATATACAATAGTCCTAGTCTTGTGTGAAATCCCTGGTTTCCTCCCAGATCAAAGCACACCGGATACTAGTCTAAGGTCTGAGCGCTAACACAAGTGTATTCACAACAGCAGACAAGTTGCCAATGACCAGTGAAGGCTTAAGAAGCTGAGGAGAGCTCACAGCCGTCCCCCTTACCAATCAGCCAATCCGAGCGGCGTGAGTCACCTCTGACGTCAGCCGACCGGCAGGTCAGCTGACGCGCCTTCTTCCAGCATAAAGGTTCTGTCTCCGCGCGCGCCTGCGCGATACAGCAACCCTATGAGCACGAGACAGTACCGTTCCCGGCGTGCTAGACACCGACGGAACGGATGAGGCCTGAGAACAGGGAACAAAGGCGGCTGCGGGTATACCCTGCGTGTCCGCAGCCTCCATAGTTGCAGATGTTACAGCAAGCGCTTTGCGGTATATGTTTTAACCCTGCAAACTTTGGCATGCGAAAGCAAATGCATGTTTGCATGAGCTATGTCTCGTGAGTAGCCAATTAGGCCAAATTTGCAAAGCCAGATTTGTCAGGTGTTACTTGGTTTGATGCACACATAAATTCTCTATAAAATGCCTTGTAAAAGTACCCCGACACCCCCCCCCCCCCCCGACATGTTTCGTACTTTATTGCCTCACAGCCTGGAATTAAAATGGATTGTTTGAGAGTTTACAAGATTTCATTGAAGGTCAGTACTTTGTGGAACCACCTTTTGCAGCAATTATAGCTGCAAGTCACTTTGGCTAAGCCTCTATGAGCTTGCCTTGCCACTGGGATTTTTGCTTATTCTTCAAAGCAAAAGTGCTCCAGCTCCTTGTTGAATGTTTTTCGCTTGTGAACAGTCAAGTCTGACCAAGATTCTCTATTGGATTGAGGTTTGGAATTTGACTAGGCCATTACAACACATTTAAATGTTTCCTCTTAAACCACTTGAATGTCGCTTTAGCAATATGCTTAATGTCATTGTCCTGCTGGAAGGGGAACCTCCGTCCAAATCTCTAATCACTGCTGGCAGACTGACGTCGTTTTTGCTCAAGAATATCCCTGTATTTAGCACCTTCCATGTTTCCCAGTCCCACCTTCTAAAAAAAAAAATCCCATAACATGCTGCTGCCACCACCATGTTTTACTATGGGATTTGTATAAATTGGACACCGAGATACCGCCTTCTGTTTTATAGAGCAGCATTACACTGCCTTTAATTCTAGGCCTCTTTTGAGCCCATATGAATTTGATAGACAGATAGAAGGCACCCCTCACGAGTTCCTCTTTCAATCATAATTGGGGCAGCTGCAGTGCCAGGTAATTCAATATAAGCATGCGGCGTAGAGTACAATTGCTTGATAATATGCACAAAAGCTTCTTGAAGGCCATCGTGCTGAAGAACCTTTATCATGTACGACCAGGATATGGTGTTGAAGGCCTTTTCAATATCTAATACCAACAACACCATCTGCTTACTGGAGTGGGCTGTGTGCTAGAGCAATATTACAGCTATTTTTACATTGAATTTAAATACGTACATACACATCCAGGATCAATGAACCATTGTCTGCCTTGTACAAGTTTTAACAAATTAATAAACATTACTTGAAATTTATCTTGGAGTGCAGGAAAGAAATGTGTGAGTCTCAGATAGTACTATATGTCAAGTATTTGTATTGTGATATACATTACATATTGTATTTTTAGGCGTTTGCAAATATGTCTACTCCTACGCTTCTCATTTACATTTAAAATTTTGTTTTACTTTTGTCAGGTCTCTTTGAATCCACCCACATATTCCAAACATAGAATACTATCTACGTCATGCTGCAATGGTTGTCACTCTAGAAGGAAGGATGAAAATATTACTATGGTGAGATAACCAGAATTTGTTAACCAGAAATTTAAAACAGACCATACTAGGAATATTCCCCTAGCAAACCCCAAAACAGCCCTATTAATTTCACAATTGGCATGATTTATCAGTGGTTTTGTTTAACAAAATATAGCTGGAATATGATTTTCTGTGATGATCATTGCAGGAACCAATCTGCAAAAATGCCGATCGTGTCTGTGGGGTGACTGTGGTGTTGAAATACACACATTTCCAGTAGTTTGCATTAAAATACACTTTTCACTAGAACTGTTTTTTATTTGCTTTTAATTTGAAATAATGCAACAGGCTGAGGGTCCTATGCAATTCCAGCAGATTTCTGTTTTTTTATCTACCTGGTATCAGACACAAGTTAAAGTGAACCAGAGACGAAGCACCCTTGTGTATTTTACCATAGAAATCAGTGGGAACATTAGAGAAAACATTTACCCTGCTCTCTGTTCCATCCTCACTGCTAAAAGTGTCTGTTATCTAGCTGAGATAAGAATCCCGGACTGAGCATTGAGTTTTGCTTTGCTATAATGACTCAGCTATAATGATTCCTGAGCAAAGCCAGCAGGGGGCAGGCTTGGACTTGAAGACACCAAAGAGAACACAGTCTCAGCTATAATTATTCTGTAGCAAAGCCAGACCGACTGCTTAGTCGGGATTCTTATCTTAGAGGTGATAACAGGCAAATTAAACAGAGAACAATGTAACAAAGAGCAGATTAGGTGTTTACTGTCATGTTCCCACTGATTTATAAGGTAAAATACAAGAGGTTGCTTCATCTCTGGTTCTCTTTAACAGCAAATTCAATTGCCATGACTTTTCGGTCCCGATGTCTGTGTGAAGTTATCCCTGTGCAGACATTATTGCTGTCAGGGATAAAGGCAGGTGTCAGACAATGGCCCTTATTCAATTCACCTTTTCTCCAAAGTTTTCTCCGAAGTGATATTTTCACACCATATCAATAGAAATGCATTTTCAGCCGCCAGCAAACAAAAACGTAATAATACTAAATTTGACAGTACTTTTCCACCTATATTTTGGCGCTTTTTCAGTTGCTGAGTGCTGAAAAGTTATTTTAAAGGGACTCCGAGCAGTGCAGAAACTATGGAAAGATGCACATCATTTTAAAGCTCTCTTTCTCCTCTTTCCAATGATATATAAACCGCCACCCTACGCCTTTTAGTTTTCGCTATTTTCGCGATTGAAATTGCCGCGGACGCGATTTCGATCGCGAAAATAGAGAAAACTAAAAGGCGTAGGGCAACGGTTTAGGTGTCATCAGAAAGAGGAGAAAAAGAGCTTTAAAATGATATCCATCTTTCCATAGTTATATTGTATTACACAGGGCGACTTTTTGTCAAAGTCAGCAGCTGCATTCAGCAGAATGGAGCTTCTGACACTGGGGAAAGTGTCGTCCTGTGTAATACAATATAACTATGGCTTGATGGATATCATTTTAAAGCTCTCTTTCTCCTCTTTCTGGCGACACCTAAATCGTTGCCCTACACCTTTTAGTTTTCTCTATTTTCGCGATCGAAATCGCGGCCGCGGCAATTTCAATCGCGAAAAAAGCGAAAACTAAATGACGTAGGGTGGTGGTTTATATATCATTGGAAAGAGGAGAAAGAGAGCTTTAAAATAATATGCATCTTTCCATAGTTTTTGCACTGCTCGGAGTCCCTTTAAACAAAGATGAAAAATGATCTCCAAGGAGAAAATGTAGGAGAAATAGTGAATTGAATTGAAGGGCTAATTTCTTAGCAAGGTGCAGTGTGTGGATCTGTCTTCAGTACCATGCACTCCTTATCATCTCAGTTTTATTTTTTTATGTGTTTTAACTCAACTTTAAAAACAAATGGCACAACCCCCTCCCAAGCCTTTTCACCCTTAGGCCAGGTTCACAGTAGGACCTTGCAGAGCTGTGTTATAAAATGTTATAACGCAGCTTACCACACTGCAATAAAAAATCGATACGATGTCCACAGTGCAACGTTAGCATTGCATGGTAATGTGTTGCGTTAAACGCACACATTACCAGGTACAATAAAGCATACTTTTCTTTGACTGTATGCTTTACTGTACCTACTTAATGAAACGGTAACACAGCGTTAATCTGTGTTACCACTTTCTTGTTGCATTGCATTGTAATGTTGCTTTGCAACTTCCCAACGCAAAGTCCCACTGAGAACCTAGCCGGAATCATTTGTGCAGTTTGGTATGGCCAGAATAGTGGAGCAGGTAACATGGAGCTCTTCTATGCTGAACCAAATTAGCCTGCATGATTTACAACGTAATCAAACTCAGCAGGAGAGGGACAGAAATCCTTCCCCTCTCCTGCAAAGCCCCTGACCATGTCAATGGCGAGGTGCTCATCTTTCACCCACTGATTGGACCACTGATTGGACCAATGATAATCTTCCCTGAGGATGATTCTTGTTGGTCAGTTAAAGCTAATGTAACCCCGGTTTAAAAAAAAAAAAGAAGTCAGATACTCACCTAAGGAGAGGGAAGGCTCGGTCCTAATGAGCCATCCCTCTCCTCTCCCGGTGGCCCAGGTACTGCGCTGGCTCTTCCATTCTCATCCCACGCCGAGGGGACTTTGGCGCGCGTGCAGTGTTATCGCTGCCCGTCTTTGGGAGCACTCGGGCTCCCAAAGCATTTCCGAAGCCTCCCTTCGGCCGGGAGACAACGGTATTTGACTGAAATGGTAGAATACCACTACGGGCGAGCCAGGACAGCAGCGGGCACCGAGAGAGGAGAGGGAGTGCTCTATAGGACCCAGAGCCTCCCTCTCCTTAGGTGAGTATCTGACTTTTTTTTTTTTAAACCGGTTCCCATTAGCTTTAAAGGACCAATAGGGAGTGCTGGTGTCATAACTGGTGTCATAGTGAGCTGTAAAAGGGTGCTTCAAATGCAAGTGGTGCCAGGAGAGCTGTGGGAGATGTTGATATGATCCAACTTGACTTCCACAGCCACACAGGGAAAATTTTGCAACACATAAATGGTTTCCTCTACCTCCCTGTTTTTAATGTTATCACACAAATGTCTATCAGAAACTAGATCAGCTGTCTGTAAGGCCTCGTTAACATTACGTTGCGCTCTCGCCCGCACTGAGCGTTTTTTCTTTCATATCGCTCTGCGTCTTATAAGCGCTTTTAAAAGCGCTTTAGCAGAGCAATTATTTAAACCACTTTGCCCCCGAGAATGAATAAATACAATGTATATCACTATACAAATCGTTTTTCCAAGTGCTTTGTGTTTTTCCTTATACCTTCCATTCAGGGCAAATCGCCCTGAAAATGGTACATGCATCGCTTTTGTCGGCGGCAAGCAGACGGAATGCCCAAATGAGAACTATCTTATTGGAAAGCATAGTGTAAGCGCTGCTCTTAAAAAAATCCCAAAAATCCCCAAAACGACTCTAGTGTGAACGAGCCCTAAGAATTGCCTTAAATAAAAATTATGGCAGACCAAATTTATCTTTAAATATGATCTTTGTTTACAAAATAGTCTTATAGATAAAAATTGTATCTATGAGTTATCATCCTACTCCTAAAAATGACGTTTAAATATCCTACAGTTCTATTTTATGTTTAAAGAGGAACTGTTGCAAAAATCTTAAAATTTGAAACACGTACAAATAAGAAGTACATTTCTTCCAGAGTAAAATGAGCCATACATTGCTTTTCTCCTATGTTGCTGTCACTCACACTAGGTAGTAGAAATCTGACATTACTGACAGGTTTTGAGTTAGTCCATCTCTCTATACGGGATTCTCAGCATGGCCTTTATTCTTTATAAAGATACTCACTGAAAAAGATTTATACAAAGATTTGGAATGCTAGCCCTTTGCTTCTATTTAATAGCATAACATGCTGTTTTGTGCACACTTTACAATGCCCCATTATCAGTGTTGCTCACACATTTTTGGCAAAGACATTCTCACATTGAACATTTTCGATTTCAAGAAAATTGTCATGAAAATACATTGCATTTTCGCAATATGGTGAAAATTTACAAAAACGAAAAAAAATCTTTATTGTTACTTAGAAAATGCAAAAAAAAAAATCATTTTTTTAATCCTGGAAATTTGCAAAAACGAAATTTTTTTTATTTTAGCATGAAAATTTGCAAATGATTTGAAAAATCACAAACTTATTACAAAATAATTTTCAATGGCATTTTCACTCAAAAGTCATTATTTTTGTGAAAATTAATGTGAAAAGAGTGTCAGCATTTTCACTCATCACTGCCCATTATTAGTATTCTATGATATATGCTGCTAAATGCCATTACAGCAGCAAATAGTGAAATGCAGCTTTAGAACATAAATCTGCCAAACATGCCACCTTAGCATCAAACCACAACACAGCCTTTTAGTGCCTAATTTATATTCGGACCCTTGAGTTCTGCAGCAGCTAAGCACTTAGGATCTAAAAATAAGTTGTATTCTTTTTACAGTTAGGATGCAGAAAATCCCATCATGGAAGTTCCATCTTGCTCACATAAAGCTGAATAAATACATTACCTTCTGCTCCTGGGGAGCCACTCTACGGCCACTGATCGGCGTTAAAGGCAGTCATACAGTGGTTAAGAAGGAACATTTTTATTTAGATTTTAAATAAAAAAAGTTAGAAATTAACTAACAGTGATAAAATAAATAAGTGGGCAACCTGTTTCAAATGAGGTTACAAAACTATTCCTTTAAATACTGACACATCTATCTTATGCAGGTTCTGGGGCTACTTACACATTATCAGTGCCTAAAATGTATCTAACTAGCCACAAGACCTGTATAATTCATTTGTGTCCTTATTTAAAGGGATTAATTGGCACAACTGTTTTCAAAGAGTAAAACGAGGTAATGGAACATTTACCAAAAGTAAACTGACAATGGTGTAACCCTCACTGATGAGTAATTACAGCCATGAAACACTTCCCTTGCAGAAAATGGCTTTTGAAAGCAGGAAACATAAAAAAGGTCAATAGTTCACAGATTTTAGCTCTGGTATATTTCAATGAATGTGTCATTG
Source organism: Hyperolius riggenbachi (assembly GCF_040937935.1). Classification (NCBI taxonomy): domain Eukaryota; kingdom Metazoa; phylum Chordata; class Amphibia; order Anura; family Hyperoliidae; genus Hyperolius; species Hyperolius riggenbachi. The sequence goes on from NC_090649.1 coordinate 278,370,774, forward strand.
AGCAGAGACAATGAAACAGTAAAAACGGCAAAAGTTGATTTAAATAGAAAATAAAACTGAGATATCTGAAAAAGCCATTTTTAGTAGAAGGAGGATAGATACAATTGTTTATCTCATCAGTTTATTTTCACCTCATGTTTTCTTTAAAGTGAACCTTAAGTCTAAAAAAAAATGAGTTTTACTCACCTGGGGCTTCCCTCAACCCCCTGCAGCTGATCGATGCCCTCGCTGTGTCTCTCCGATCCTCCTGTCCCCACCGGCGACTACTTCCGGTTTCGCCGTCGCCGGCCGTCAGGCTGGGAATGCGAGTGATTCTTCGCATTCCCAGCCACAATATTTCCCCCTATGTTGCTATTGCGGCCTTCCTTGCCGCAATAGCAGTATAGGGGGCGATATTGTGGCTGGGGACGCAAAGAATCACTCGCATTCCCAGCCTGACGGCCGGTGATGGTGAAAACGGAAGTAGCCGCCGGCGGGGACAGGAGGATCGGAGAGACACAGCGAGGGCACCGATCAGCTGCAGGGGGCTGAGGGAAGCACCAGGTGAGTAAAACTCATTTTTTTTTAGACTTAAGTGCCTCTTTAAGGCACAAGGGTTAATAAAATCTATTTTTTTTCCCCAAAACTGAATGGAAAATTGTCAGCGCTCTATACAAAAGTGGGAAAATGTCTTTTTTATTGCCTCTTATGCCCTCTATATGATCTTGTAGGGACGGCATCTTTCATCTCTAATCAGCAAGTTGCTGACTTTTCATTTATTTATACACCGTTTTAAGTATGCATTTTGAATGTCTTTATCTGTAGTTGATTGACTATGCATATTTTATGGTGCAGAAATATTTCTAAATGGCAATACAAATAAATTAGAGCACAGTATTTATGGAGGAAAACATATTTTGCAGAAAATGTGAGTTTTAAATAAGGTTTCAGCATCTGCTTGCACAGGTGGCCACAAGTTATTTTGAATGTTTATTATTCCTTGGCTTCATTTCATACTTGTGCAAGAGTAAAACATCTTACTCTGCTATGATGATGGGAAATTTAATCCAAGGTGACACAGCTGATAACACAGACACATATTTAGACTGTTTCAACTCATATTTTAAATTGGCAATTAAAAGTATGTAATGTGTTATGTTTTAGTTCAGTTAACCCATACTTTTTGACTTGGATGATACAGCTGTAGATAACCCCATATATGTCTTTACATGAGAAGCACTTAATTGATTTAAAAATGTGCTACTAGTTTTGGTGTTGGGTAAAGTCAGGAAATCTACTGACCACTGGAGGTAGCGGGACTTTGGAGATATTGGAGTTGATTCACAAAACGTATGTTATAAATTATCTGTCCTTATCTGTTTATCTCACAATTTGTGTCTCTTATAGATGAAGGTTTCCCCACTCAGTAATAACCCTATTCAGTAAAAACTCTCTAGACTCCATGCATTAACATTGCATTCAAAACCAAAAATTAATTTTAATGTTATTGTCTACAATCTACCATATAGTAAAAAATCAATTGGAAAATGATAATGATGATGATGATGATGATGATGATGATAGTGGCTGGATGGTGTAATGGTTAACCACTTAAGGACCACAGTCTTTTCGCCCCTTAAGGACCAGAGCCTTTTTCTCCATTCAGACCACTGCAGCTTTCACGGTTTATTGCTCGGTCATACAACCTACCACCTAAATGAATTTTACCTCCTTTTCTTGTCACTAATACAGCTTTCATTTGGTGCTATTTGATTGCTGCTGCGAGTTTTACTTTTTATTATATTCATCAAGAAAGACATGAATTTTGGCAAAAAAATTACTTTTTTAAATTTCTGTGCTGACATTTTTCAAATAAAGTAAAATTTCCTATACATTTGAGCACAAAAGTTATTCTGCTACATGTCTTTAATAAAAAAAAAAAAAACCCATTCAGTGTATATTTATTGGATTGGGTAAAAGTTATAGCGTTTACAAACTATGGTGCCAAAAGTGAATTTTCCCATTTTCAAGCATCTCTACCTTTTCTGAGCACCTGTCATGTTTCATGAGGTGCTAAAATTCCAGGATAGTATAAATACCCCCCAAATTACCCCATTTTGGAAAGAAGACATCCCAAAGTATTCACTGAGAGGCATGGTGAGTTCATAGAAGATTTTATTTTTTGTTACAAGTTAGCGGAAAATGACACTTTGTGAAAAAAAAAATCCATTTCTGCTAACTTGTGACAAAAAAAAAAAATGAAATCTGCCACGGACTCATCATAGCCCTCTCTGAATACCTTGAAGTGTCTACTTTCCAAAATGGGGTCATTTGTGGGGTGTATTACTGTCCTGGCATTTTGGGGGGTGCAAAATTGTAAGCACCCCTGTAAAGCCTAAAGCTTTACAGGGGTGCTCATTGGACGTTGGGCCCCTTAGTGCACCTAGGCTGCAAAAAGGGGTCACACATGTGGCATTGCCGTACTCAGGAGAAGTAGTATAATGTGTTTTGGGGTGTATTTTTACACATACCCATGCTGGGTGGGAGAAATATCTCTGTAAATGACAATCTTTTGATTTTTTTTACACACAATTGTCCATTACAGAGAGATTTCTCCCACTCAACATGGGTATGTGTACAAATACACCCCAAAACACATTATACTACTTCTCCTGAGTACGGCGATACCACATGTGTGGCACTTTTTTGCACCCTAACTGCGCTAAGGGGCCCAAAGTCCAATGAGTACCTTTAGGATTTCAAGGGTCATTTTGAGACATTTGTTTTCAAGACTACTCCTCACGGTTTAGGGCCCCTAAAATGCCAGGACAGTATAGGAACCCCACAAATGACCCCATTTTAGAAAGAAGACACCCCAAGGTATTCCGTTAGGAGTACGGTGAGTTCATAGAAGATTTTATTTTTTGTCACAAGTTAGCGGAAAATGACATTTTGTGAAAAAAAACAATAAAAATCAATTTCCGCTAACTTGTGACAAAAAATAAAATCTTCTATGAACTCACCGTACTCCCAACGGAATACCTTGGGGTGTCTTCTTTCTAAAATGGGGTCATTTGTGGGGTTCCTATACTGTCCTGGCATTTTAGGGGCCCTAAACCGTGAGGAGTAGTCTTGAAAACAAATGTCTCAAAATGACCCTTGAAATCCTAAAGGTACTCATTGGACTTTGGGCCCCTTAGCGCAGTTAGGGTGCAAAAAAGTGCCACACATGTGGTATCGCCTAACTCGGGAGAGGTAGTTTAATGTGTTTTGGGGTGTATTTTTACACATACCCATGCTGGGTGGGAGAAATATCTCTGTAAATGACAATCTTTTGATTTTTTTTTACACACAGTTGTCCATTTACAGAGATATTTCTCCCACCCAGCATGGGTATGTGTAAAAATACACCCCAAAACACATTAAACTACTTCTCCAGAGTACGGCGATACCACATGTGTGGCACTTTTTTGCACCCCAACTGCTCTAAGGGGCCCAAAGTCCAATGAGTACCTTTAGGATTTCAAGGGTCATTTTGAGACATTTGTTTTCAAGACTACTCCTCACGGTTTAGGGCCCCTAAAATGCCAGGACAGTATAGGAACCCCACAAATGACCCCATTTTAGAAAGAAGACACCCAAAGGTATTCCGTTAGGAGTACGGTGAGTTCATAGAAGATTTTATTTTTTGTCACAAGTTAGCGGAAAATGACACTTTGTGAAAAAAAACAAAAAAAATCAATTTCCGCCAACTTGTGACAAAAAATAAAATCTTCTATGAACTCACCGTACTCCTAACGGAATACCTTGGGGTGCCTTCTTTCTAAAATGGGGTCATTTGTGGGGTTCCTATACTGTCCTGGCATTTTAGGGGCCCTAAACCGTGAGGAGTAGTCTTGAAAACAAATGTCTCAAAATGACCCTTGAAATCCTAAAGGTACTCATTGGACTTTGGGCCCCTTAGCGCAGTTAGGGTGCAAAAAAGTGCCACACATGTGGTATCGCCGCACTCGGGAGAAGTAGTTTAACGTGTTTTGGGGTGTATTTTTACACATACCCATGCTGGGTGGCAGAAATATCTCTGTAAATGACAATCTTTTGATTTTTTTACACACAATTGTCCATTTACAGAGATATTTCTCCCACCCAGCATGGGTATGTGTAAAAATACACCCCAAAACACATTAAACTACTTCTCCTGAGTACGGCGATACCACATGTGTGGCACTTTTTTGCACCCTAACTGCGCTAAGGGACCCAAAGTCCAATGAGCACCTTCAGGCTTTACAGGGGTACTTACAATTTAGCACTCCCCCCCCCACTTGCCAGGACAGTTAACAAACCCCATAAATGACCCAATTTTGGAAAGAATACACGCTAAGGTATTCCATGAGGGCCATGGTGAGTTCATAGAAAATTTTATTTTTTGTCACAAGTTAGCGGAAAATGACATTTTGTGAAAAAAAAAACAACACAATTTCTGCTAACTTGTCACAAAAAATAAAATATTCTATGAACTCACCATGCACCTAACGGAATACTTTGGGGTGTCCTCTTTCTAAAATGGCATCATTCGTGGGGTCTGTCCTGGCATTTTAGGGTTTCTGCAATCATTACATGTATGGCCAGTATTAGGAGTTTCTGCTATACTCCTTATATTGGGCATAAGGGTAATGCACTCTGGGCTGAAAGGAAAAATGAACGTCAAACAATCAATCAATCAATGTGGATGAAAAAATATCTGCCCAAAAAATTTGAAAAAAATAAAGAGGGGAAGGCGTCTGCCAGGACATAGGAGCTGCCGCCCCAAAAATCCAAACCCACCAGCTCGTATGCCCTGGCAAACCTGATTTATCAATTCACACTGATCGATGTGGATGAACAAATCATTGCCAGAGTTCTTTTTTGATACAAAGTGCTTGCCAAAGCATATGAAACCCCAACACCACTCCTCGGCCCATATGCCTCGGCAAAAGTATCTTTTTGACTGCGGAGGAGAAATCTCGTCCTGCAGCGCTGCATGCACCGACTTGAGTGTAAGCTGACAGACGCGCAATGTTCTGTCAGGATGCACCATCAGTGCTGAAGCTGATTGGTCGGTCTGGATAAAAAAAAAGAGAGAAGAAAAAAGACAAAACAATACAAAAAGGAAGGGAAGGCGTCTACCAGGACATAGGAGCTGCCGCACCAAAAATCCAAACCCACCAGCTCGTATGCCCTGGCAAACCTGATTTATCCATTCACACTGATCGATGTGGATGAACAAATCATTGCCAGAGTTCTTTTTTGATACAAAGTGCTTGCCAAAGCATTTGAAACCTCAACACCACTCCTCGGCCTATATGCCTCGGCAAACGTATCTTTTTGACTGCGGAGGAGAAATCTCGTCCTGCAGCGCTGCATGCACCGACTTGTGTGTAATCTGACAGACACACAATGCTTCTGTCAGGATGCACCATCAGTGCTGCAGCTGGTTGGTCGGTCTGGATAGAAAAAAGAAAGAAGAAAAAAGACAAAACAATACAAAAAGGAAGGGAAGGCGTCTGCCAGGACATAGGAGCTGCCGCACCAAAAATCCAAACCCATCAGCTCGTATGCCCTGGCAAACCTGATTTATCCATTCACACTGATCGATGTGGATGAACAAATCATTGCCAGAGTTCTTTTTTGATACAAAGTGCTTGCCAAAGCATATGAAACCCCGACACCACTCCTCGGCCCATATGCCTCGGCAAAAGTATCTTTTTGACTGCGGAGGAGAAATCTCGTCCTGCAGCGCTGCATGCACAGACTTGTGTGTAAGCTGACAGACACGCAATGTTCTGTCAGGATGCACCATCAGTGCTGCAGCTGGTTAGTCATTCACTCGGACCACCTGGAAGGTTATTGGATGGAAAAAGAGAAAAAAAAAATACAAAAAAAACAAAAAACAAGCAAGCAGCAAAGCAATTGCTTCATTAACATTAATAAACTTTGAACTTTTTTAATAAAAACCTTAACATTGCAAACCAAACATTAACTTCTTTGCTTACCTGTTTTTTGTTTTTTTGTTTTTTTTAACTTACCTCCTGAGGACAAACCCCTCCTCCCCCATGGTACAATGTGCGAAGTGCAAATCGCACAGAGTTGTGGCGAAGTACGTTACGCAATTTGTCCCAAGTGAAAGGAGAGGTTTCTGGCAGCCCTGTGTATTAGGGTCTCTGGAAACCCGATGTTTGGTTTCACACTGCATATTGACATATCCGGTGGGTCGAGCCCGCCGCACCGTATCGTCCAAAACAGACCTTCAGGCAATACCACAAGAGTAGCATTCGGCCTAGTAATGAACTGCGTCGCCATAGACTAACATGACTTCCGGGCCGATCGATATTGCCACAGAAGCCACGCAGTAACGTAGGCATGCACTAGCGTTAAGTCAAGCACTTCCGGCGTAGGGGGGGGGGACCGCAAAGTGTGACTTTTGCTAGGCATTTTGCCCTAACGCATCGCAGCAGTGTGAAATAGCACTGAGAGACCCTTGTGTGCCTACCGCTGTGTGTGGAGTTCCCTACTCTCTAATAGTGTACCTGCTCGTGGTACCTCTCAAAACACTCCCCTAGGCATAGGTCAGGCTGGTCAGGACAGGTGGGACAATAAACAGTGGTGTCACACCTTATTCCAGCCCTGCTGCAGACACGGCAACGTTTTCTTCGGATTCGGTGACCTGGGGTACTCGGAATTGGATAGGCGTAATGCCTTCCATGCAGCCGGCTAGTTGCATCTTGGGGTTGGGCCACGGCACCTCCTGGATACAGGAGTTCCATCACGATCTGTTTATTAAATTGAATAAATGATCCAGTTCTCCCAGCCTTACTGTAGAGAACAAAGCTGTTGTAAATTGCCAATTGAATGAGGTAAAAAGACACTTTTTTTATACCAGCGTCTTGTTTTTCGTGCAACTAAATAGGGCGCTAACCTCTGGTCATTGAAGTCCACCCCTCCCATGTTAGTATTATACTCATGGACGACAAGGGGTTTTTCAATGACCTCAGTTCGCCGATTAATTTCAACTGTCGTGTCTGCGTCAATGGTGGACAGGAAGTAAACCTCCCTCTTGTCCTTCCATTTCACCGCGAGCAGGTCATCAGCACATAAGGCGGCCCTCTGCCCCCGTTCAAGTCTGGTGGTAATGAGCCGTTGGGGGAAGCCCCGGCGACTAGGCTTTTTCTATTTTTAATTGCTGAAAGAGGGCCACACTTGTGTAATAATTGTCCACAAAAAGATGGTACCCCTTCTGGAACAAGGGTGACACCAAGTCCCACACAACCTTTCCACTGCTCCCCAGGTAGTCAGGGCATCCGACCGGCTCCAATTTTGAGTCTTTTCCCTCATAGACCCTAAAATAAGATGTATAGCCTGTGGCCCTTTCACAGAGCTTATACAGTTTCACCCCATACCGGGCGTGCTTGCTTGGGATGTACTGTTTGATGCGAAGGCGCCCGGTAAAGCGTATGAGGGACTCGTCTACGCAGATGTCCTGGTCAGGGGTATAAGCATCTGCAAATCTGGATGGCAGGTGGTCTATGAGGGGTCGAATTTTGTGGAGCCGTTCAAAAGCAGGGTGGTCACTTCGATGACAGGTTTCGTTGTTATTGAAGTGCAGGAAGCGCAGGATGTTCTCAAATCGTGTCCTGGACATGGCAGCAGAGTACTGGGGAACATGATATGCTGGGTCCGTAGACCAATAAGACCGCAACACATTCTGCTTTACTAGTCCCGTGTGAAGGAGAAGGCCCAAAAAAATTTTAATTTCGGAAACTTGGACTGGTTTCCACCGAAAAGGCTGGGCAAGGAACTTTTCCGGATTGGCGGTTATATATTGTGTGGCCTTACAGTTGGTCTCTGCCACAATTAAGTCTAAGAGATCCTGGGTGAAGAACAGATAGAAAAAGTCTAGGGCTGATCCTAGATTATCTGTCTCCACCTGGACTCCAGACTGGGCGGTGAAAGGGGGAAGTACGGGTGCGGCGGAATCAGGGGATTGCCAATTTGGGTTTGCCAGCACCTCTGTTAAACTAGGGGTAGTACGGGCCCTTCTTCTTGGTGGCTGTGACTGGGATCTTACTGCACGTGCCACCGAACCAGTTTCAACTTCCATGCTGGTGCTCGCCACTTCACCAGGGTCTACGGAAGTACTGGTGCTAGGTCCAGGAGATGTTGTGCTGCTGTTGCCTGGCCCACCATGAAATCTCAGAACAGCACGAACACCACTCTGCTGCCCTTGAGGCCGATCCTGCGCCACCTGCGGTCCAACAACATGGGGTGTGGTACGCCTGGCTTTAGCCGGGACCTCAACCTCGTCATCACTATCGGTCAGTGAGCCACTGCTCAATTCAGGTTCAAACTCTGACCCGGAAGATTCGTCGAATGAGGCTTCCCAATCGTCCTCATCCGACTGGGCGATGTACCTGAGAACCTCATCATCGGAATACCCCTTTCTTGCCATGGTGGACTGCTAAATTTAGGGGGTATTCCTCTGAGACTACCCAGAAAAAAAGAGCACCTACCTAGCAAAAGGGAGTATTTGAGAGGTAGAAAGCTGTGGTCACTGAGTTTTGATAAAAAAAATCAAAACTGATGTTTACAGTGCCACAGCTATTGTACAGTGTTTTTTGCAGTGATCAGAAAAAAAAATTCTGTCACTGCGGTGGGGCGGGCTGAACGCAAGTGCAGGCGAACGATCAGGCCTGATCGGGCAAACACTGCGTTTTTTTGTGGATCCTAGTGACCCTAATAGATCTGACTGCGATCAGTAATGATCACTTACAGATACTATATAGTACCAATGTTGATTAGCGACAGTGATGACGCTAATTAGTGACTGTGGTGCAGTGGGCTGAGCACTAACTGACACTTACAAAGGGGCCTAGCTAACTGGCCTAACTGCTAACACTAGTGATACTAAAAAAGTGACAGTTTTCACTGATCACTGTTTTTAGATCACTAGGATAGTGACAGGGGGGTGGTGGCGAGTGGGGAATCAGAGGCAATCAGAAACAATCACAGGACAATCAAAGGCAATCACAGGGCAATCGCAGGCCAATCACAGGGCACTCAATTCACGGGACAATCAAATCCAATCACGGGACAATCAAAGCCAATCACAGGGCAATCAAAGGCAACCACAGGGCAATCAAACCAATCACGACACAATCAAAGCCGATCACAGGCCAATCAAAGCCAATCACAGGCCAATCACAGGGCAATCACAGGGCAATCAAACCAATCACGGGACAATCAAAGCCGATCACGGGACAATCAAAGCCAATCACAGGCCAATCAAAGCCAATCACAGGGCAATCACGGGACAATCAAAGCCAATCACGGGACAATCAAATACAATTACAGCACAATGAAATTGAATGTCAGCACAATGAAATTGAATGTCAGCACAAAGAAATTGAATGTCAGCACAATCAAATACAATTACAGCACAATCAAATACAATGCACTGGGAAGGTGATTTGGGGGGGGGGGGGGGGGGGGGTCTGGGGGCGATCTAAGGGTGTGGGGGGTTGATTAGGTGCCCGCACGGGGCAGACTGGGTCCTGATCTGGTGGGTGGCAGACACAGGGGGTGACGATAGGAGATCAGTGAGGGATTACAGGGGAGAATAGATGTAAACAATGCACTGGGGAGGTTATCAGGAGGGGGGGTCTGAGGGCAATCTGAGGGTCTGGGTGGGTGATCAGGTGCCCCCAAGGGACAGTTTAGGGTCTGCGCTGATGGGTGGTGGTGACAAGGGGTGATAGACAGGTGATAGATGGGTGATAGACAGGTGATCAGTGGGTAAGGCAGCTATATAGCTGTATACAGTATACAGGGGGGTGGTCTGGGAGGGGGTTCTGGGGGGGATCTGAGGGTAGGGGGGGTGATCAGGGGACCCTAGGGGGCAGTTAGGGACCTAACCTAGGGGATAGCGTCCTTAGATAGTGACAGGGAGTGATTGATAGGTTTTTAGGTGGGTGGTGGGGTGCAGATTCTGGTGTGCTGGGGTGGTCAGGGGGGGTTCTGAGGGCTGGAGTGGGCGATCGGGGGGTCTGTGTGGGTGAAAATGTGTTTTTTTTACTTAGCTAATGGCTGCCGTCCTCTCTGATGGTCGCACGACGAGTGACCATCAGCGGAGGAGGCAGCCAGTATAATACACTTTGTTACAATAACAAAGTGTATTATACTGCTCTGATTGGCCGGATCGCCGCATTTGAAACCCGCCGGCGCTGCTAATTGGCCGGCGGGTTTCCGAGCAGGGTGGGCGGAGCCTATTGATGACGCGATCGCCGCACAGCCACCGCTGATGCCGCCCCTGCCGATGGGCGTATTGCGGTCGTTTGGGCCCGGTCTTTGCCGCCGCCCATCGGCTGGGGGTGGTCCTCAAGTGGTTAAGGGCTCTGCCTCTGACACAGGAGACCAGGGTTTGAATCTTAGCTCTGCCTGTTCTGTAAGCCAGCACCTATTCAGTAGGAGACCTTAGGCAAGTCTCCCTAACACTACTACTGCCTATAGAGCGCGTCCTAGTGGCTGCAGCTCTGGCGCTTTGAGTCCGCCAGGAGAAAAGCACAATATAAATGTTATTTGTCTTGTCTTATCCATTCAGTCGTATCCAGTGCTTTTTGGATACCACTTCTCACTATCTGGATCTAATTCGGATTCAGATACCCAGATATCCGATCTGGGTCGGATATCCGAGTTTAAAATTTTCCAATCCGGATCCGAATCGGATATCCGACCTCACTATACGGGCGGATTCGGATATCTGGATAGAAAACTGGAAGTGACCTGAAAATGGCTTAAAATGCTTCCAAAAGTCAAAAACCCCTTTCGGAGGTCTCTCTCTCTCTCTCTCTCTCTCTCTCTCTCTCTCTTTCTCTCTCTCTCTCTCTCTCTCTCAGCCTGGATGCCTTCGAAAAGGGATTTTTGCCATTGAAGGTGATTTTGGCTTTTGCTTGGATATCTAAACTAACTATCCGCCCGGATTTTGGATTTCAAATCCAAACTTGCTTGGATAGTCTATTCGGATTTAAAAAATATCCGAATTGCTATTCAAAATTCGGATAGTGGAAAAAGTTCAGATTTTCTGGGTAGTTCGGATATCCGAAATCTTGCTGAGCACCACTGGTCGTATCCGACTCTTGGCGATTCTATGGGTTAGCTCTCTGCATGCTGTCTGATCTTGTACCATTTCTGCCAGTTGCCTTAAGCTCAATCTTGTGTCAGCTTTGATATTGTCAAGCCAACATGTTCTCTGGCGGTCTTGTCGCCTTTTGCCACTGATCAGTCCTAGCATTAGAGCTTTCTCTAAGGAATTTGATTGCATCACGTTTCCAAAATATGTGAGTCTGAGTCTGGTGATCTTTCCTTCCAGTGACATGTCTGGTCTTATACGTTCCAATACTCCTTTGCTCGTCATCCTTGCTGTCCATGGAAATGAGAAGCAACCGTCGCCAGCACCACAACTTAAAGGAGTCCATCTTTCTTCTATCTGCTTTTCTTAGGTTCCACCTTTCGCAGCCATACACGGTTATGGGGGAAACAATGGCATGAACCAGTCTACATTTGGTCATAATGCTAATGTCTTTGCTTTTCCATACTTGGTTCATGCTTACCTACGCGTTTCTGCCGAGGGTTATCCGATGTTTTATTTCATGACTACAATCACTCTTTCGATCGATCTGAGAGCCGAGGAAGTCAAATTTCTGCACACACTCAATCTTTTCATCGTCAACTGCTATCTTGATATTGCCATCATCTACTGTTGATGATCTTGGTCTTTTTGATATTCAGGTGGAGGCTGAACTTTGCACTTTCATATTTGATTCAATTAATCAGATGCTGCAGGCCATACGCCTTTTCTGAGAGAAGAGTTGTGTCATCAGCATACCGAAGCTCATTGATGTTCCATCCACCAATTTTCATGCCAAGTTCTGTTTCCTCAAAATCCAGTTTTCTCATGATCACTTCGGCGTAAAGTTTGAACAGAAAGGGGGATAGGATAGAACCTTGCCTCACACCGTTACCAATTTTTAACCAATCACTGTCTCCATAGGGTGTTCGCACTGTGGCTTCTTGGCCCTCATATAGTGATCTTATCAGCTTAACCAGATGAGTTGGCACACCCAGTTCGCCTAAGGATTTCCACAGCTCGTGTTCGACACAATTAAAGGCTTTTTTATAGTCGATAATTGGAAAATAGGACCACATAATTGCTGCAGATGTCAGCCTATGACCGCAAGTAAAGAGATCATAGCACTGGGATACTTAAATAACACAAAATTTATTAAGGGATTTATCTCTCAAGCATATATCAAAAGCGGAGATAGTTAGTGGACTAGTCCTTTCATTTTCAAAGTATTCTAGGGATAACATTTAAGGATGTGAGCAACAGCATACATTTCTTTGGTGTGATTAGCTATCAGAGCCATTACACTCACACTAAGGTCGGGATGGACATCAACAAATAGATTTACAGTTTATATTTAAAATACAAACTATTATTTAGTATAATTGGCTGCAGCTGTGGTACACATTCTCCAGATTTAGTAAATTGGATGAATCATTAGGCATTAGAGTGCTGCTGCAAAACGCAAGAGCTGAAATGTCTACAACTGAGTCACTCTACATCCATAAACATTGCTTTTGGGATATTATGTGCGCTGGGACAGATGCACAAAATAATTACATACAATGCAAAGCTTAGTTTTTTTCAGATTTAAAGGAAAACTCTAGGAAGTGCTGAGTTAATGCAGTAATTGTTATATTGTAATAAATCTTTGATGTAGAAATGGAGAAACAGCAGCTACCATAGTGTCTGCATTGTGCTTTCTCCCTGTTGTTGCTTAAAAAAATCTTTGAATCACATTTTTGCCTTTTTCCCTGAATCAGGTTTTTTTTTTATTTTTCTTTAAATGTCTGCTATTATGTAAAATATTTCCAACATCACCAAGATCATTTTTATCTCATGACCACTAATGCACATACCTGTCAGCAACCAGCCTATGGCCCAAAATAACAAAATTACTTTTAATCACGGTTCACATGGACATAAAGTGAGGGTGACAACCTGGCAGCTCAAATATATAATGCTTCTATAGTGTTATATACTCGAGCGTTACAGGAGCGTTATATATGCGAAACAGGAGCAGTGCACCTTTTCACTCTTTTGACTACAGTTCAAGTTCTGCCTTCTTGAGAGAATACGACAAAAAAGGACCTAGCACTCAGCAGGCTGTATGCAGCAACAAGCTGTATTGGAGCAAATGAACACACTACATGTTTCAGGCAGAGCCCTTCCTCAGGTGTGAGAGCACACTCCTGTGGCTACAGATCTGGTTAGACTTTATTGCCGCTCCCCAGCTGCATCTAGTGGGAATCTCCTCATCTCTTTCTCTAACTGATATAACTCAGATGAGGTCGGAAAATGCATAACCACTTAGCTGACATATTTTAACTAATTAATTCCATGTTTTCCTTACTCACATGTGATATTCTTTCTGGAGATGCCTAGTAAACCAAACCCACTGTATTTTCTTCAAATATAACACCATTGCCCTTGAAATAAAAAAAAATCTATTTGTCTGCTTCGCTCCCGACTCACTGAAACAGATGAAGCTTATTACTATTCTTAAAATGTTTATGGCTGATAACTATTTAACAACTAATGCTGGGAATACACAATGAGATTCTTCAGCAGATTTACTGTCTGATCGATTTTCCGATCGTTTTTCTAATCGATTTCCATTCACTTCTATGAGAAATCTATCAGAAAAACGATTGAAAATAAGATCGGACCTGTCGGAAATTATCTATCGAACTATCTATCTGCCAAAAAATCTCAGGGTGTATTCCCAGCATAACATTGTTTTTGGCAGTATAAATTGCAAGTGTTACTTATAATATAAATCCTTAAAGCCTGTATGATGCCAATTCATAATATTTTTTGTTATCTTCACTGGTGTTGGTGTTTGAAATCCAATTGCTCTCAAGTTTGACTGGAACATTGGTATGGTCTCACATAATGAACTAGTTCACCAATGGATAAGCAGAAAAATCTGCTCTCCATCTTGGTAGTACCGGGCGTCTTTTTGTATTATGTTTAACCTATTTTGGTTCCTGGACGTAGTTTCTACGTCCAGGAACCATGCGCGCTACCGCGCGCCCCGCGGCCGATCGTGCACGTGCACACGCACTCCCAGCCGCGGATTCGGTAGCCAAGGAATCAATGTATCGGGCTACGGAGCCCGATCATTGATTCCTCTCCCCCGCTGAAAAAGCGACAGCTTCTCTCGGAAGCTGAGCTTTTTCTGACCGTCTTCTTCCTGATGCGTCACTCTAAGCGCGTGCTACGCTTAGAGTGACGTCATGTAAACAAACTCATGGCCGCCATCTTGTGGCCAAAAAGTAATACTACACCTGAAAAAAACAAACAAACAGAATTAACACACATTTACATTATAAATCTATTGTTTACCTCCCACCCTCCCAAAAGTACCCAAATAAAATGTTTAGTATATAAAAAAAAACCATTACAATAAAAAAAAAAACATGTAAATATTTACCTAAGGGTCTAAACTTTTTAAATATCAATGTAAAGATGAAATATTTCTATATTTTTTTATTTTAAACTTGTAAATAGTGATAGATGCAAAATGGAAAAAATGCACCTTTATTTCCAAATAAAATATTGTCGCCATACATTGTGATAGGGACATAATTTTAACGGTGTAATAACCGGGACATATGGACAAATACAATACGCGAGTTTTAATTATGGAGGCATGTATCCATTAATTATGGAGGCATGTATCCATTTTTTTCTTATTCTTCCTGTTAAAATGCATTTACAGTAAAGTGGCTCTTAGCAAAATGTACCCCCCAAAGAAAGCCTAATTGGTGGCGGAAAAAACAAGATATAGATCAGTGCATTGTGATAAGTAGTGATAAAGTTATAGGCTAATGAATGGGAGGTGAACATTTCTCACGTGAAAACGACGGAACCTGAATGGGTTAATCACATTATATATTGGCACATCTATCTGTATATTAGAGCAGCTCTACTCTGGCTAAGGACCATTTACAGTGGGATTTCAGTTTGCCCATTGCAAAATTACCAATACAGTACTAAAATACAGTTTTCTTTCTTTCTGAGGAGCATCAGACTAATATATACGTAATACTAATTGCTAATCTGGCAGTTGACATTAAGGTTCACCCTTGAAGAAAAACTTTTTAATTTGACTGACATCTTAAAAACATTTTTTGTGGATGTGTACAAAGAAACATATACAAACATAGGTTAATAATAAAGAGCAAAGTGTGTGAAGCAAACATATGATGTGGCGGCCTGGAATCCTAAAAATGAGCCACTTGGATTTCTTAAAGTGGTCTGAAAGTCAGCATTTCTACCTTGCTCTAAAAGATTCCTCACAGCTTTAATGTTACTAACCGACATTTTTTAGCAGAACATCACTGAAATGGTTAAGCAAAGCAATTTTTCCTGCTATTCAGCTTCAATTCTGCATCCAAACTGGAGATAACAGTATCTTTATTTACATTCCAGTGTTGATACATTTGTCTGTAACAAGTAAAAAACACTTTCTGAGAAGCTGTTTCTGCTTCAGGCACACGCACAGTTCAGAACAACTAATTAGAAGATTTTAATATATAATAAAAAGCAGTTGGAATAAAATGCAATGACAGTTTTCAGGGCAAGAGAAACTACACTTTGGAAACTTGTAATTTGTAGACAGACAATATTAGTTGTGCACAAATGCAAATATGATAACTGTATGAGTAATACAAAGTAGAAAAACACATTTTATTGAATGTTATGTCAGAGTTTCAGACCACTTTAAAAATGTCAGTGGGATTAAGGGATTCTGCAAAGTTGTGAATGGAAGCATTTACACCTCTCCAATTTTTCCTTTTAAGCAGCATAAACTTGCTTTTTCTCATCTTTGTAAACATTTACCCCATTCTTTACAATAGCACATGTGTTAGTCTTCTCATGACTTGCTGTGCTGCATTTGGCTGCAGTTCATGCTCTCCAGAGACCAGAGCACTGACCGGAAATGTACCCCCCATTACTGTCATACAATTCAGATCCTACAGAAATCTACATTTTGTGATTTATTTTGGTGAACTGATCCCAAACAGAACTGAGGCCAATTCAACTAACACTAGTCTTCCTGGCAAAAAAAAAAATCATACCTGCATATGCCACTCAGTTCCATTTGGACAATACACAGTTTGCAGTCTTGGACATAAAAGTACAAACTAATAGAATTATCTGTAAACATATGGACCATGTAGGGAACAGATAAAATCATGTTTTTGTTATTTACATTAATGGATATTCTGGTCAACTGGATAGAGTACTAACTAGTTAAGCCTGTTGCCTTTGATGCAGAGCTTGAGTCTTTTTGACCAAGGTTTGAATCCCAGCCCCCTAATGATCCTGGTCACCCGTGCAGTGCACCCTGCAAGTGGCTGCAGCCCTAAAGCGATTTGAGTCCTTTAAGAGACAGGTGCGATACAAATGTTATATGTCTTGTTTTGGTCAATGAAATACAATTGATCCACTTTGTGGGCAGAAGAATTTATGTGTCAAATTGTGTTTAGTTTGCATCAGTAAATAATAGACTATACAATATCATCTGGATTTTAAGCTCAGGGCTCCTTAAATTGGGACAAAAACAAGAAATACATAGCGTAAGTACATACCAAATCTAGGGGGAACTATATTACCCTTCATGCGCCCTGTGTCAAAAACCTGTGCAGTTCTTGCATTTCACAAGATTGCTAACTCAGTAAAGTAACCAGCCTTTAAAACGTTGCTAACATAAATCAGGCATAGTGGGGTCTGAACTAGTGGTGCTCAAATACCCCTTTTCAAAATTCGAGTTAGGTCGAATTCGAATAGTAAATTATTCGAGGTCAGTCGAATATTCGAGTCGAATAATTTTTACTATTCGATTCGACCTCGGAATTCGAGCTCACTATTCGAGTCGGTATTCAAGCTCATTATTCGAGCTGACTATTCGAAATGGCCTTAAATAGCTTCCAACACTTGTTTTGAGGGTGAATGATGCAAGAAACCTCTTTTTTTCCAAGTAACAACAGCAAGTGATTATGTGGGGATGTTCCTTTAAAAAAAAAAAGTTGAAAAGAGAAGTTGTGTCCAGAAATTTGTTCAGTACTGTATATACTTCTTCTTCTTCTTCTTTATCTTCTATATCTTCTTCTTCTTCTATATCTTCTTCTTCTATATCTTCTTCTTCTATATCTTCTTCTATATCTTCTTCTTCTTTTATATTGTCTTCTTCTTCTTCTTCATCTTCTTCATCTTCTTCATCATCATCTTCTTCTTCTTCATCTTCTTTTTCTTCTTCATCTTCTTCTTCATCTTCTTCATCTTCTTCTTCTTCTTCTTCTTCTTCTTCTTCTTCTTCATCTTCTTCATCTTCTTCTTCATCTTCTTCATCTTCTTCATCTTCTTCATCTTCTTCTTCATCTTCTTCATCTTCTTCATCTTCTTTTTCTTCTTCTTCTTCTTCTTCTTCTTCTTCTTCTTCTTCTTCTTCATCTTCTTCATCTTCTTCTTCTTCATCTTCTTCTTCTTCATCTTCTTCATCTTCTTCATCTTCTTCATCTTCTTCTTCATCTTCTTCTTCTTCATCTTCTTCTTCTTCATCTTCTTCTTCTTCATCTTCTTCATCTTCATCTTCTTCATCTTCTTCTTCTTCATCTTCTTCATCTTCATCTTCTTCATCTTCATCTTCTTCATCTTCTTCTTCTTCTTCTTCTTCATCTTCTTCTTCTTCATCTTCTTCATCTTCTTCATCTTCTTCATCTTCATCTTCTTCATCTTCTTCATCTTCATCTTCTTCATCTTCTTCATCTTCTTCTTCTTCATCTTCATCTTCTTCTTCTTCTTCTTCTTCATCTTCTTCTTCTTCATCTTCTTCATCTTCTTCTATATCGTCTTCTTCTTCACTTATTTCTCTTTTCAAATTTTTTTTTTAAAGAAATGCAGCTATTTTTGAGCGTAACAAATAGCTGGTGGCGCACGCATGTTGGAAGCGCCATTGTATGTGCTCCCTGGCAGTGGAAACACACAGACAGCAGGAGGTAAATTCAGCAGCAGGAGGAGGAGGATGAGTGTGTGGCAGCAGGCAGTCAATGAGGCAGGCAGCGTGACATAATAGCCCTGGTACCTAGCGGTGATACCAGGGCTGTAAATAAACACAGCAGGCAGGAGGTCCCAGACAGCGGTCGTGCAGCCCACATTGTGTCCAATACACAACTGGGACAACACAGTTTTCAACCCGGGCACCTCAGAAAAATTAAACCTTTTTTTTTGTAATGGTTTTGTAGTTTTGGTTTTACAACCAATTACACAGATATAGCTATTTTTTGACGTAATAGCTGGTGGCAGAGTGGCAGCAGAAGGTAAATCTGTGTACCCTGGCGTTGGGAAACACAGACAGACAGCAGCAGCAGCAGGAGGAATGGAGGAGTAATTATGTGTGCAGCTATTGTTTGACGTAATAGCTGGTGGCAGACTGGCAGCAGAAGGTAATTCTGTGTACCCTGGCAGTGGGAAACACAGACAGACAGCAGCAGCAGGAGGAATGGAGGAGTAGTGTGAGTGTGGCAGCAGGCAGGCAGCGTGACATAATAGCCCTGGTACCTAGCGGTGATACCAGGCCGTAAATAAACACAACAGGAGGTCGCAGACAGCGGTCGTGCAGCCCACATCGTGTCCAATACACAACTGGGACAACACAGTTTTCAACCCGGGCACCTCAGAAAAATTAAACCTTTTTTTTTGTAATGGTTTTGTAGTTTTGGTTTTACAACCAATTACACAGATATAGCTATTTTTTGATGTAATAGCTGGTGGCAGAGTGGCAGCAGAAGGTAAATCTGTGTACCCTGGCGTTGGGAAACACAGACAGACAGCAGCAGCAGCAGGAGGAATGGAGGAGTAATTATGTGTGCAGCTATTGTTTGATGTAATAGCTGGTGGCAGACTGGCAGCAGAAGGTAATTCTGTGTACCCTGGCAGTGGGAAACACAGACAGCAGCATCAGCAGGAGGAATGGAGGAGTAGTGTGAGTGTGGCAGCAGGCAGGCAGCGTGACATAATAGCCCTGGTACCTAGTGGTGATACCAGGCCGTAAATGAACACAACAGGAGGTCCCAGACAGCGGTCGTGCAGCCCACATCGTGTCCAATACACAACTGGGACAACACAGTTTTCAACCCGGGCACCTCAGAAAAATTAAACCTTTTTTTTTTTTTTTTTGGTTTTTTGGTTTTGTTTGTAAAACAAATTACACAGATATATAGCTATTGTTTGACGTAATAGCTGGTGGCAGAGTGGCAGCAGAAGGTAAATCTGTGTACCCTGGCAGTGGGAAACACAGACAGACAGCAGAAGGGCAGTACACAGCAGCCCACTGTAGGTGTAAAATGTGTGGCTGCAGGCGACGTAATAGTCAAAGTGAACCAGGCTGGCTTAGTGAGCAGGAGCCAGGAGGTGGTAAAGGGTGGTAAGGCACATTAACGATGGTTCTTAGCCAGTTCATGTCCCCCTCTCGCCGACAACAGGGGCCAGGAACTCGCCTTCCACCCACGCCTGGTTCATCTTGAGAAACGTCAGTCTGTCCACAGACTTGTGAGACAGACGTGAGCGTTTCTCGGTGACCACACCACCAGCTGCACTGAAGCAGCGCTCGGACAGCACGCTGGAAGGGGGGCAGGACAGCACTTCCAGGGCGTACTGCACCAGCTCGCTCCAGATCTCCAGGCGCTTGACCCAATACTCCATGGGATCAACAGGGGCATCGCTGTCAAGCCCGCTGTAGGACCCCATGTAGTCAGCCACCATGCGGGTCAGGCGCTGGCTGTGACCGGTGGAGGATGCTGCTGCATGCACCTCCTCTCTAGTCACTGCTGCCGGAGCCTCTACAGTCCTGTAGAGCTCGTGGCTGAGAGACAGCAGGTCTGTGGGGTGCTTGCTGCTGGATGCAGGCACCTGCTGCTGCCTCTGTGCTGGCTGCTGGACAGTGGGGGTGGAAGGCTGGGGGAAGGCTTCCTCCAAGCGCTCAACAAGGGCCTGCTGCAAGCTCCTTATTTGTTGCACTGGGTCTCCTCCTGCAGGCGGCAGGAACTGGCTCAACTTCCCCTTGAGGCGTGGGTCCAACATCATGCTGATCCAGATGTCTTCCCTCTGCTTCATCTGGATCACCCTGGGGTCTCTGCGCAGGCACGTCAGCATGTGCGCTGCCATTGGGAAGAGGCGGGCCACGTCTGCTGGCACATCGACGGCAGTGCTGCTGTCCTCATCCTCCTCGTCTGCCTCGTCAGCCTCATCCTCTCTCCACCCCCGCACCAACTCAGCTGCACTGTGCTGCTCCCCCTCATCAGCAGCAAGGTCAGGGACCTCCACCAAGTCCTCCTCCTCCTCCCCCTCAGAGATGGACTGTGCAGCTGCTTGCCGCTCCTGCTGGTCCAAGGCTGCCGCTCCCTGTTCCAGCAAAGCATCGAGGGCCCTGTTCAGCAGACAAACCAGGGGCACCCACTCGCAGACCATAGCATGGTCCCTGCTCACCATGTTAGTGGCCTGCAGAAAGGGAGCCAGCACTAAGCACACCTGCTGCATGTGCCTCCAGTCATCATCGGGGACGATGGACGGGATGTTGCTGGTCTTGTCCCTTCTCTGAGCGGCGGAAACAGTGGCCAGGGCAAGGTACTGTTTGACAGCGCGCTTCTGTTCAACCAGACGCTCCAACATCGCCAGGGTGGAGTTCCAGCGAGTCGGAACGTCAAGGATCAGCCGATGGCGTGGCAGATCCAGCTCCTTTTGCACGTCTTCCAGGCTCGCACAGGCTGCAGCCGAGCGCCGGAAGTGACGCACAACGTTCCTTGTCGTTTCCAGCAGTTCGCCCATCCCCTGGTAGGTGCGCAAGAACTTCTGCACCACCAGGTTCAGCACGTGGGCAAGACAGGGGATGTGGGTCAGGTTTCCCCTGTCTATTGCGGCAACCAGATTGGCCCCATTGTCGGCCACCACCTCTCCGACTCTGAGGCCTCTGGGGGTCAGCCAAATCCTCTCCTGCTCCTGGATTTTGGCCAACACATGGGTTGCCGTCAGCTTGGTCTTCCCAAGGCTGACCAAGTGCAGCAGCGCTTGGCAGTGGCGGGCCTTCACGCTGCTGCTGAGGCGGGGGGTTTGGCCAGGTGTGCCGGAGGATGGCAGAGGATCGGAGGAACCTGCTGCAGTTCCCCTGACCCTGCGGGGTGGCACCACCCACTGTGTTGCTGCTGCTGCTGTGCCCGCTGCTGCTCTCCCATCCTCACCCCCTTCCACCAAGCTGACCCAGTGGACAGTGAAGGACAGGTAGCGGCCTGTCCCGAAGCGGCTGCTCCAGGAGTCCATGGTGACGTGGACCCTTTCACCAACCGCGTGCTCCAGCCCTCGCTCCACATTGGCCATCACAAAGCGGTGCAGTGCAGGAATGGCCTTGCGGGCAAAGAAGTGTCTGCTGGGGAGCTGCCAGTCTGGGGCTGCGCAAGCAAGCAGCGCACGAATGTCGCTCCCCTCCTGCACGAGCGTGTACGGCAGGAGTTGGGAGCACATGGCCCGTGCCAGCAAGCCGTTCAGCTGCCGCACGCGACGGCTGCTGGGAGGCAGAGCCCTAACCACCCCCTGGAAGGACTCGCTCAAAAGGCTCTGGCGTGGCCTTTTGCTGGCACGGGAATCAGCAGACACAGCGGAGGAGGCCACTGAGGACTGGCTGCCAGAACAGGCCTCAGTGTCGGCGGCAGGAGTTGCAGAGGGGGGAGGAGCAGTGCGTTTCCGCACTCCTGCTGGTGCTGCTGGAGGAGCAGGAGGGCGGGTGGCTGCTGTTGCTGCTGCTGCTGAAGGCTGTGCAGCAGAGCCGGGACAAGGTCCTCCAGCACCCAAGGCTGAGACACCAAAGTGCGCCCCTCCATCCCTCCCACCCCAGCCGTCACACACTGATTGCTATTAGACTAAGAGGCGCCACAGGGCCCACAACCTCCCCAACACCTTAATATCTAGTTATCTGGCTTGTAGTCACTTCCATGTATTTCCTTTTCTTATTTTTTTCTGCTTCAAACACAATTAGAATGACAGCTGAATGAATTCTGCGCCCCCTCCTACACTGCGCCCTGAGGCTGGAGCCTCTCCAGCCTATGCCTCGGCCCGGCCCTGCTGTGCAGTGATGGGTGTGGTGCCACTGCCAGCACCAGATGCCTTCAGCCTCTGGAACTCCTCATGCTGGTGGAAATGTTTCGCAGCAAGGTGGTTGATGAGCGAGCTGGTGCTGAACTTTAAGGGGTCTGCACCTCTGCTCAACTTCCGCTGACAGTGGTTGCAAGTGGCGTACTTGCTGTACACAGTGGGCATGGTGAAATATCGCCAGATTGGTGACAGAAACATCCCCCTACGGCATGGAAGCGCTGCTGCCTGTCTCCCTGTGGTGGTTGGGGGGGGGGGCTTGGGTGCGGCTGGTGGTGGTACTGGCAGATGCTGCTGCTGCTGCTGCTGAGCCTGAGACACCAGCAGGCTGTGGGACCTGCCTACTGCTGCCAATGCTTGCAATGATGCGCCTCCTTGCAAGGCCCACAAGCGCATCCTCCTCCTCCTCCTCAGAGCTGTTGAGGACGACATCCCCTGGAGGTGGTGGCACCCAGTCTCTGTCTGTCACCGGGTCATCATCATCCTCCCCCTCCTGAAACATGTCCTGCTGGGATGATGACCCCCCAAACTCCTCTCCTGATGCATGGATGGGCTGCTTGACTGTCGCCACAGTCTTGCTGTCCAATCCCTCATCCCCCAAAGTGCCCATCAGCATCTCCTCCTCCAAATCGCCAACAACAGCAGACAATACCCTGATGGTGCCTGGGGTAAAAATACTGCTGAGTGACAGGTCGCCAACTTGTGACGGTGAACTGGCCTCCTCCCCAGACCCTGCTGGGCGGCTGCTGCGAACAGGGGTGGTGGTGGTGGTGAGGGTGGAGGCCTCGGATGCAGAGCTGATGGCGGGCTGCTCATCCTCCGTCATCAGTTGCACCACAGTGGATGCATCCTTTTCCTCAATGGGACGTTTCCGACCAGGCTGGAGGAAAATAGGAGCAGGTGCTACACACTGCTGCTGCTGTGTCTCTGCAGCGTGAGTTGCAGATGCTCCTGCTGGGCGGCGCCCAAGGCGTCCACGGCCAGTGGCTATGGGAGGAATGTTAGCCACTGACGCTGCTGCTGCTGCTGCGGAACTGTGCATGGTGGCGCGGCCGCGGCCTGCCACAATGCTGCTCCCTCTCCTCCTGATTCCCTTGCTGCCCTTCCCCTTGCCCAAACCGCGCTGGCTGCCACTTCCAGACATCTTCGATGTTTTGGGCGTAAAGACAAAAGTTTTTGAAAAGGGCGGGAGAAAAGTGGGGTACTTTAATGGAGTGGGTTGGTGGGTGAGGTGACTGAGTGAGTGTCCCGACTCGCTAGTACAGTAAGTAAGTAGTAACAGTCAGGAAGTACAACTAGCAGCAGTTACAATAATCACTATCAGTAGTAATCACACGGAAATAGAGTGTGTGTACACTACAGACAGTGAGTGCACGCACGCGCAAACACGCGCAGGAGCTGGCCTATGAACAGAGAGTGAGTGAGTGAGTGTCCCTAGTACAGTAAGTAAGTAGTAACAGTCAGGAAGTACAACTAGCAGCAGTTACAATAATCACTATCAGTAGTAATCACAAGGAAATAGAGTGTGTGTACACTACAGACAGTGAGTGCACGCACGCGCAAACACGCGCAGGAGCTGGCCTATGAACAGTGACTGAGTGAGTGTCCCTAGTACAGTAAGTAAGTAGTAACAGTCAGGAAGTACAACTAGCAGCAGTTACAATAATCACTATCAGTAGTAATCACAAGGAAATAGAGTGTGTGTACACTACAGACAGTGAGTGCACGCACGCGCAAACACGCGCAGGAGCTGGCCTATGAACAGAGAGTGAGTGAGTGTCCCTAGTACAGTAAGTAAGTAGTAACAGTCAGGAAGTACAACTAGCAGCAGTTACAATAATCACTATCAGTAGTAATCACAAGGAAATAGAGTGTGTGTACACTACAGACAGTGAGTGCACGCACGCGCAAACACGCGCAGGAGCTGGCCTATGAACAGTGACTGAGTGAGTGTCCCTACTACAGTAAGTAAGTAGTAACTGTCAGGAAGTAGAATTTACAATAATCAATCAGTAATCAGAAGGAAATAGAGTGTGTGTACAGTACACAGACAGTGAGTGCACACACACACGCAGGAGTCCGAGCTAGTAGCCTAGTATGAACAGTGACAGTGAGTGTCCTAGTACAGTTACAGTAGTATATAACAATCACTAAGTAGTAAAGGGACAGCAGAAATACTGTCTAATACTATCTAATACTAATACTGTCTAATACTGTCTAATACTAATGAGAAATAAACTAACAGAGGACAGGAGGACAGCTGCCCACACAGGCAGGCCCTGAGGCCTAAAGCTGTAAGCCTGCAGCAGCTGGCCTGTCTCTATGTAACACAAAAGCTACTAACTAAAATACAATGTCTATCTAACTAACAACAATATAGGTGTGTATAGGAGGTGTATGTGAGCAAAAACGCTAGGTAAATGACCACAATAAAGCTCTTGCTAAGCCAAAGCACAAAGGAGCAACTCTCTCTCTATGCAAGTCTCAGGCAAGGACGGAGAAACGGAACATGGCGGCCGCTATTTATAGGGTAGGGGCTGGCCAGGGTCCCCCTCTGTGATTGGCTGCCGTCAGAGGGCCTGGGAGCCCTCTGATTGGCTCTAAGGACATCAATCTGGGCTATGACGCTATTCGAGCTCGGTATTCGAGCTCGAATAGCGCCGTTTGCTCGAATAGCTCGAATAGTGAATGGGCTATTCGCGTTTACTCGAATAGCCCATTCGAATAGCCGCAGCTATTCGGAGCTCGAATACCGAGCTCGAATAGCTGGAAAAGAGCTCGAATATTCGAGCTACTCGAATATTCGAGCTCTGCTGAGCACCACTGGTCTGAACCATCTTTAACAGTGATTATAGATTGACGGTATACCTTTAAACAAATCAGAGCACTCAGTATTTGATTTTATATAAAAAAAAGTACTTTCATATCATACAGCATGTATACAAAAATATGAACAGTTCCAAGTAGCATCTCCCTCTAACAACAGTCCATTGAATCAGGCCCTTATAGTCAAGCAAACATTAATCTTCTTAGTAAATTCAAAACGAGTTATAGCATTTGAAATATGTAGAATTTAGATCAAAAATAGTTTCAGCTTTACTAGTAGCTGTGCCAGAACTCAGTAATCTTCTTGAATAAAATAACAGAAAAAGAACATGCAACAGATCTTCTTGCTAACATCTTAACAGAACTTAATGCTTAAAAATTAATATAGTAAATCACCAGAACATTAAACATATTACCCCTTCTCTCTTATCTCTTCATCATCTAGACCTAAACCCAAAGGTTTCAGAAGAGCTTCAGCTTGTGTGTGTGACTTCTCAGAAGATTTTCAGTCAGTCTAGAATAGAACTCTTATACCCAGTTCATCCAATATGGCTGTAATTTGGAATTTCCCTTAAAGGGAAGGTTCAAGCAAAATAAAAAAATTAGTTTCACTTACCTGGGGCTTCTACCAGCCCCATGCAGCCATCCTGTGCCCTTGTAGTCACTCACTGCTGCTCCAGTCCCCCGCTGGCAGCTTGCCGACCTCGGAGGTCGGCGGGACGCATTGCGTACATTTTTACGCATTCCCGCTAATGCAGGAACATTAACACCTACATTTTTACGCATTACTGGTTTAATGCGTACAATTTTACGCATTGAACCAGTAATGCGTAAAAATGTATGTGTTAATGTTCCTGCATTAGCGGGAATGCGTAAAAATGTACGCAATGCGTCCCGCCGACCTCCGAGGTCGGCAAGCTGCCAGCGGGGGACTGGAGCAGCAGTGAGTGACTACGAGGGCACAGGATGGCTGCATGGGGCTGGTAGAAGCCCCAGGTAAGTGAAACTCATTTTTTTTATTTTGCTTGGACCTTCCCTTTAAAGAGGAACTCCAGTGAAAATAATGTAGTAAAAAAAGTGCTTCATTTTTTACCATAATTATGTATAAATGATTTAGTCAGTGTTTGCTCATTGTAAAATCTTTCCTCTCCCCGATTTACATTCTGACATTTATTACATGGTGACATTTTACTGTGGGCAGGTTATGTAGCTGCTCCTAGCTCTTTTGGCTGTTAGAGACAGCTGTAAACAGCTAATTCCTGTCTGTGAACATTGTTACATTGTGGCAGTTTGCCCAGAGTACCGCGGTACTCAGAGCTTCTTGTGGGAGGAGTTTCAGCACAAAATCAGTCATACAGCGCCCCCTGATGGTCTGTTTGTGAAAATCATTATATTTCTCATGTAAAAGGGGGTATCAGCTACTGATTGGGATAAAGTTCAATTCTAGGTTGGAGATTCTCTTTAAAGTGAATGGGAACCTTTTTGTTGTTGTTGTTTTCAATAGCTTATCCACTACCTATTTCTCTCCTGTGCTCCTTAGTCTCCTTTTCATATAAATTACTGCAGCCTGGCACCCGAAAACTCATTTATACATATTTGACCAGTTTGGTCAAATATAATCCTGTTGGGAGGAGGCAGAGCTTATTTCCATTGCTCTGCCTCTCCTCCGTCATGCATGCCCATCAACCTCCCCTTTCCCCGCCCCTCTGAGCTGGCCTCCCAATGACGCGACAGAGCGAGCATACTGAAGCTGTCTCACTGACAGAGCGAGCATACTGAAGCTGCACAACACAGACAGCGCTGTCAGCAGTGTACAGGATGCATAGTTCTACTCGGGGAAAAGGTATGAGCTCGGGGGAAAAGTTATGTTAGAACTATGCAGCATTTCATGGCCGCATGCAACTTCTCGCGCGACTTTACCAGCGCTAACAAAAAGGAAGAGGCTGCTGACCTGGAAGAGAAAGGCAAAGGTCAGCAGCCATCTTGGATAACATGGGCATCTGTGCTGGGGAAAAATAAATGGATCCAGGGGCAGGGGAGCGGCGAAAGTACAATGAGGTAAATGCCATGATCATTTTGAACACGTCCATGTGTTTTTTTGTTTTTTTATTTATTTGATTCCCATTGGCTTTAATCTATGGCTCTGACTGCCTGAAATTTCCATGCATTAATCATTTATGTTATTTTGAATTTCTTACATTTCATTTATTTTATTTACAAATTCCATATTTAACGTGTCAGTGGGATTTTGCATAGTCTGGCATATTAACAAATACTGATATTTGCTTATCAGTCCTGTTTGAGGTCTTTTGGAATGAATTGGCATCTATTAATTAGCACGTTGATGCTGGTAGACTTCTTGTCTGTGTCTGACCTGTTTGACTAACTTAATTGCCCCAGACACTAGAGGCCCATACACATGTCGGATTTTTTTAAACGATCCGTCGTTTGGATGTCCCGTCGTTCAGTCGTCCCGATGTAAAATCGGGCGTGTGTACAGTCCGTCGTTCAGCTGATCAGACTGGTCTTGAGCGATCCGCCGTGTGTATGGGCCTTAAAATATATACAATCTTCATTTTATTTATCTTTCATAACAAACTTCTGATAAATTGTCTCACCAATAATTAGTTTGGAATGTGTCTGTCTTTTTCCAAACACCATCAGCCATCTTTGCTTATTGAAGTATACAGGGCTACAACCAATATACTAATTTAAATATAAATCCGATTATATAATTATTCTTAAAACAATAAACCATATAAGATATAATTCCATAGTATAACTCAATAATAGAAATCCATTTTCTATATATTTGTCTTTTTTATGAACAAATAAATTCTTTAATAAATTTCCACCTGAAAGTTTCATCATTCAATCCTTTTTAAATAATAGGTAAACCCCTTATTGTCTGAATCCCAAATTGTGCTTTGTCCTTGTATTGTCTTTTTTGAAATTATAAACAATCTCTCTTAGAAACAAAAAAAAATCATTTTCTTCTAACAGTAAAACAAAAATGTGTTTCAAGCTTTTTTACTTACAGAATCCAACATTAAAACATATGTTAAGTTATAAATTAATACATGTTTAATTATAGGCTTTAACAATCATTATTTATTTCTTTTTAAGGAACTTCTTGATTATAAATAATATATTTGTGATATATTACTTGCATAATCTGACATTTCTCACCAATATATATTAAACTTATTTCAGTCTTCTCACAATACGCTTATCTATAACCTTGGCATTTCAATTAGAAGTCTGAATGTCTAATGTACACAAAATGTTATAGCTTCTGTAATTAAAACAATGTTTTGAAAGTTTTACTGTCTGGATTACAGGCTTCCATATACTGGAAAGTCCTAGAGCAAAATTTTAAATAAGTATCCCAACTTCACGGTTTACACTGAAATTTTGCATAGCACACTCAAGCTTGTAATGAACTAAAACATATACATATGACAGCTTTTCCTGCATAAACAAAGAACAAGAATTCTGTCTTTTGGTTAGTCCCAGGATCCACTCAAAAACATTTGGTGCACGGGCCTTTTCCCATGCAGCCCCTGACCTATAGAACTCACTTCCACAATCAGAACGAGAGACTCCTTCTCTGGCAGCTTTAAGAAAAGGCTAAAAACCCACCTATTTTCTTAAGCCTTTGAGACTGCAGAACGCAGGGTCACTTTGAGTCCCCAAGGAGAAAAGCGCTATATAAATTTTTTCTTATTATTGCTGTTGTTAAGCTCAAGTTGGAGGAACATTGAAATACTTTTTTTCACTTTATATGTATAACAAGATGGTTTGCACACAAATGAAATTAAACTTATTTTATATTACGGAAATGGTTAGAGCAGAGTGTTGGCACTGCAGCATGATGTGGAGGGCTGAAACTGGACCTTCTAAGATCGTCAGGCTCACTTAAAGAGAATCTGTATTGTTAAAATCACACAAAAGTAAACATACCAGTGCGTTAGGGGACATCTCCTATTACCCTCTGTCACAATTTCGCCACTCCCCGCCGCATTAAAAGTGGTTAAAAACAGTTTTAAAAAGCTTGTTTATAAACAAACAAAATGGCCACCAAAACAGGAAGTAGGTTGATGTACAGTATGTCCACACATAGAAAATACATCCATACACAAGCAGGCTGTATACAGCCTTCCTTTTGAATCTCAAGAGATCATTTGTGTGTTTCTTTCCCCTGCATCTCTCATGCACTGAAGTTTCAGGCTGCTCTTTTCTTCCTGCAAACAGCTTTGCCCTTGTCTGTAATTCCTCACTATGTGAAAGCCCAGCCAGCTCAGAGGACGATTTATCCAGCTTGTAAAAGATAAGAGAGAAGAGAGAAGCTGCTCTAATCTAAATAACACACAGGCAGTGTGCATAGAGGGGCCTGGAAGGGGGAGATCATAGCAGAACCACAACACTGAAGAACTTGGCAGCCTTCCAGACACAGGCTGACAAGTCTGACAAGAGAGAGATAAGTTGATTTATTACAGAGACTGTGATAGTACAAAGTGCTGCAGTAAGCCAGAACACATTAGAATAGCTTTTGGAACTTGAAGGATGATAAAAAACAGGATGCAATTTTTGTTACGGAGTCTCTTTAAGGATCCATGTCATGCATGCTCTGACCAAAAAGATATAATGTCGACATTGGAGAAAGAAGAAGTCAGCACTGCAATCAACTGGATCAATTCACAGAATTGTGCTGCACCAGCATATTATTCAGTAGTACGAGCCTTGTGCGGCAATACAAAAGTGGGTGCACATCCCGGTCCTGGTGGGCAGTCAGAGGGGTGGTGGGCACAAGTAGGCTGATGGCCATTTCGCGAGTATAGCGCTTCTATGGAGGAAGGGCCTGGTGGGCAGTAAGTGTGTTGGTGGGTGCAAGGGACAAGTAGCCTCCGTAGAAGCTCTGTCACCGCAAAACGGCCAACAGGCTACTTGTGCCCTGCACCCACCATCCCACTGACTACCCACCAGGACCAGTGTGTGCACCTACTTTTGTACTGACGCACAAGGCTCGTACTACTGAATTTTATGTTAATGCATCAGCATTCTATGAATAAATCCAGTTGATTGCAGAGCCTACTTTCATCTTCTTTCTCCAATGTCATTATTTTATATTACTCCATACAGCAAAAGTTTAAAAACTAAAAAGTAAAAAACAAAAAACAATATAAATAAAAATAAAGTCTACAAAGTGGTATATACATTAAATTCCAGCTGATCCTAACTTTTATGGGAATAAAATCAGAATTAGAGTCAGGTGTTCTAAGAGTAATATATGAGGAGCAAAACATGTGCCAAATCAAAGTGCCAAGTGTCTTTCATGAATATAATTGTTATAAATAAATACTATGCTGAATAAGTTGCTCACAAAATGAGGTACTGGTTCTAGGCTAGTGGTAAGAACACAACGTAAAGTTCTTCTGAGCTCAATAAATAAGGTACAGCAGCTGTTCGATTGACTAAACAGCAACAGAACCAGCAAAGGTTTAATGACTTAATGTTTACAGTACAGTATATCTACTCCCCTAAAAAACTTCATCTAAGCCTCAGGGGAGTAGATATTCGTAACTCTGCTACAATCGCCGCTGTGCGTGCTCTCACGTGCTCACACACTAGTTCTTACTGCTACATGTTAGCCCGGAGATCAATGAATGGGAATGCAGTTCCCATACATTTTTCTAGTTCCCCGTGTCCATGATCGCACATCAATTAGATGCCTGCGGTCATTTGTAAACACTGTAACTTACACTTACACGCATTAGTTCCTGTTTGTGTACTAAAAGCATGCGCAGGAAGCTAATAACTGAGGACATCTTGTGGCCAAAAAGTAAAATTACACCTACAATCATTTACTTTAATAAAGAGACCTGCACATAATTTAAAATTAACCCCTTACCTCCCACTCTCTCCCATAAATGCCCAAATAAAACTTTTGCATTTAGAAAAAATTATAAAATAAAGTAAAACAAACAAAACAACAAAAATACTTACCTTAGGGACTGAACTTGTTTTACATGTATGTCAGAAGGGTATATTACTGTTATTTTTTTAAATTATGGGCTTGTAAATAGTGACAGACGCAAAAATGAAAACCTGCACCTTTATTTCCAAATAAAATATTGGCGCCATACATTGTGATAGCAAGATAATTTAAATGGTGTAATAACCAGGACAAATGGGCAAATAAAATACGTGGGTTTTAATTATGGAAGCATGTATTATTTTAAAACTGTAATGGCTGAAAACTGAGAAATAATGATTTTTTTAAATTTTTTTCTTAATATTCCCATTAAAATGCATTAGAAAAAAATAATTCTTAGCAAAAGGTACCACCCAAAGAAAGTCTAGTTAGTGGCAGAAAAAACAAGATACAGATCATTTTGTTGTGATAAGTAGTGGTAATGTTATTGGCAAATGATTGGGAGGAGCGCTGAAATGTGAAAATTGCTCTGGTCCATAAGGTAAAAATACACTCAGGGCTTAAGTGCTTAATACAGTACATTTTCTGGAGCCACCGCTGCTACACAAATTCTGGAATGTCTTAGAGATCCTGGAACTGTGGGACATGGTCACATTGCAGTTACAATGGGCCTGATTCATGGACCTCTGGTAAAATGTTTGTGTCCCCAGAGTGCATGTCAATATTACTGGCGTTTACACAAGAAACATAATGGTTGTAAGGCGCATAATTGGAGCAAATCACATCTTGTGTACATAATGCAAGTAGCCCTATTTGGACTCGCGTCAGGAACATTACTGTTGATCTATAACACCCAGTAAACAAAGCATTTAAATATCCATTTTAAGTTACGCAAGGTCTCTTTCCACTTCATCTTAGTATCCCTATCTGCCCTTTGTCTACACATAATGTGTTTGTTTATGTTTCCACATTAAATGCCATACACAAGCACAATCGTCTGAATTCTCATTTATAAATCTGGCACATTCTTGTCGGTTAAATCTAGAAAGAGCTATGGTGTAATAAATAATCCCCAGTGGACCTTTAAAAGCGCACATTTATATTGCTAAAAGCACTCAGTAATCTGAACAGACTTTATCATACAACAAGGGAAATCATTTCAAGGCAACAGTCTCTTAATAACAATCCAATTTAATTTGTCATTATATGTATCTCTGCTGAGTATAAAGTAACAACTGAAGCTGTCTTCTACAGCTTTTACTGAAAGTGTGTAGATGACATTCAATAAAACTGATAAATGGTTTGTGGGGCTATTCCTAATAACACACAGTATTCTGCAGGAAACAAAGATGATTGCATTAGGTCAGCATTTTTCCACTCTGCTTTTCAATCAGGGATATCTACCATGTCATGTTTTCCACTCTACGTGATGGCAACACAGGTGCAATGATTAGAATTCATTTAATAGCATAACAACAATTATATTGTCTGTAAGGCAGTCCCACTATTTCTCTGAACATCTCTAAATATGCTGTATTTTTACAGGTGGAACGTGGCCATGTCAACTGCTCAGCTGTTAGTTTCATCTACAGAAGACTTTCCTCCTGCTAAATAAACCTGAATATCTGATGTAAACAGTTTCATGTAAATGTATTCTATCGTAAGTGTTGCTTTATGCAAGTGCACCACTCAGTATAGAGCATTTAGGAGTTTGCTAGTGGACAAGATCCCAATTGATCTCAGGAATCACAATTATAAATAAAGTCCAATGACTTAAGGTGCCCATACCAATGACTTAAGGTGCCCATACACACATCGATTTTCCCATTTGATTCCCTGCAAATTTGATCACTCTGATTGAATCAGATGGGGATCAATTAATTTAACTGTTCTATCATAATGATTTTGACCAAAAATTGTAGCGGTTGGTAGTGGCTGGTAGTGGCAGCAGCGGTTGCACGTTTGTGTAGTGGTTAGTGCTCTCACCTTGCAACGCTGGGTCCCCGGTTTGAATCCCAGCCAGGCCAATATCTGCAAGGAGTTTGTATGTTCTCCCCATGTCTGCGTGGGTTTCCTCTCGGTACTCTGGTTTCCTCCCACATCTAAAAAAAATGCAGATAAATTATCTGGCTCCCCCCTAAATTGGCCCTAGACTACAATACATACACTACACAATACATACATAGACATATGATTATGGTAGGAATTAGATTGTTAGCCCCTCTGAGGGACAGTTAAGTGACAAGACAACATACTTTTTACAACGCTGAGGAAGATGTTGGGGCTATATAAATACTAAATTATCATAATTCTCATAATTGGAATCTATTAAAAACCGATGTGCTGTGTGTGATAAGAATTAATTCATTCTGAATCTATTGCTTTCTGAAAATAATCGATTGTTTTGGAACATTGCGTGGAAATCTATAAGTGTATATGGCTAGCTTTACAGTTGTTTGCCATTAACCTCCTTTGCAGTATGATACTTTCATATCTTTTAATGAGCTTTTAGACCCTAAAAGCAGGAAAATATCATACTGCATATTGATCTGCAGCAGCCCTGCACTTTACTCACCTTTCCGGGATCCAGCTCTGCAATTATTCCTCCTGTCCTCCGGGTGGCACTTTACACGTATGGTGAGTTTGCTATCTGTCATCATGTGATAAATGGCGATCTCACCCCAGGGATCGTCAGCCTCCGAGGACCGGAAGAAGATGAGCAGCAAGGGTCCAGATCCCAAGGAGGTGAGTTACAGAAGCCTACTGCAGTGCAGGCTCTGCATACACATCCTGGTGGCTACTCAGAGCCAAGATTACCGCTCCCAGCATGTTTTTATTTTTACCCCGAGCCTGGTTTAGGGTTAGTGCTAGGGGTTTAGATCAGGTTTATCTCTTTTCTTTTAGGTCAAAAGATTTTCTTTACCTCTGCTCTGATATCTGTGAGGCTACATTGATTTAAGGTAATTCAGCAGGGCACAGCATAGGCTGTGATCAAACAAATATGTAAAAGAATGGCAGGGATGGAATAGAACATGCAAACTCATACTGCATACAGTGGCGGCTCCAGCTTCCGATTTTTGGGGGGGCTCAAGAGGGGCACAATGTCTGGTAGGTGGGGCTCACGACAAAATATATATATATATATATATATATATATATATATATATATATGTATATATATATATATATATATATATATATATATATATATATATATATATCCTCACAAATTGTCAATTACATGCTATAAAGTGCATGCTACAGATATTACACACCTTTCAGTTTTTTTTGTTTTTTTTTATTCTAACAAAAAACAAACTTGCTGCATTCAGCAAAGATCATGTCAAAACACTATATGAACACTTAACAGAAAGTGAGCAAATATACCATGGAATATATAGTACAGCATCACATTTAAAAGCATGATAAACCTACATTTGTGACACCAAAGATGATAACAATAAAAACTACCAAACCCTGAAAACAACACTTGCTTCAGTTAAATACCGGTAGCTCACATTTTCATAAGTACATAATGCCCAAATACCTTTTTGCAGACTCTACATTTCTGCTCATATATGTATTTCTCAAAAACAGCCTCAGTCTAAAGATATACAGTGTCAGTGCTACCCATATTTATTCATACCCCTGGCAAATTTTGACTTAAAGGAGAACTGTAGTGAGAGGTATATGGAGGCTGCCATGTTTATTTCCTTTTAAGCAACACCAGTTGCCTGGCAGCCCTGCTGATCTGTCTGGCTGAAGAAGTGCCTGAATCACACCAGAAACAAGCATGCAACTAATCTTACATCTGTCAAAATTGTCAGAAAAACCATGACCTGCTGCATGCTTGTTCTGGGTATATTGCTGAAAGTATTAGAGGCAGAGGATCAGCAGAGAAGCCAGGTAACTGGTATTACTTAAATGGAAATAAATAAGGCAGCCTTCATATCCGTCTCAATGTAGTTCTCATTTAAAAAGGAACCTAGACAGAGGATTATGGATATTTCCTTTTAAACAATAGTAGTTACCTGGGTAAGCTACTGATCTATTTGGCTGCAGTAGTGGCTGAATCACAGACCTGAATCAAGCATGGAGTTAATCCAGTCTGAGGGTACATACACACTTGAGATAAAAGTCTTTGGAAAAGGAAAGATCACAGACCAATTTTATCCCATTTCATGTAGTATGAGAGCCATACTCTACACAGTTTATTCTATTGAGCTGAACTCCTCCAAACCTTTGCAAGATGCTGCACACAAAGATGCTGTACACATGCAACAGATCAGTATCTGCAAAAGATCTGTTCCTGCAAAATGCATTCATAGTCTGATATCTGCATATCCTCATACACACCTTGCATAACAGACATTCATCTGCAGATCAGATTCACCAGGATGGATCTTCAGATCTGACTGCAGATGATTGTCTGATCTGCAGATGAATGTCTGTCAAACAAGGTGTCTATGAGGATCTGCAGATATAGACTATGAATGCATTTTTCAGATACTGATCTGTTGAATGTGTACAGCATCTTTGTGTGCAGCATCTTGCAAAGATTTGTATCTGATGGGGAGTTCAGCTCAATAGAATAGACTGTGTAGAGTATGGCTCTCATACTACATGAAAGGGGGTAAAATTGGTCTATGATCTTGCCTTTTCCAAAGACTTATCTCAAGTGTGTATGTATGTAGCCTGACTTAAGTCAGAGCACCTGATCTGCATACTTGAGGGGCTGTCGCTGAAAGCATTAAAGACACAGGATCATCAGGAGAGTTAGGCAACTAGTATCATTTTAAAAAGGAAAAATCCATATCCTTCTCAGTTAAAGTGAACCTCCGGACTAAAAATCTACTCAGCAGCACTGAAAAGTCTTGGTGTTTCTTTAACAGTTTCACAGAACCAGAACTTTGTTTCTCTTATACACGTCTCATTTTTAGCTGCACAGAAGAAAACTGCCCGCGCTTTTTTCCCCTGATGCTGTGCAAAGCATGATGGGATTTCTGATGTTGTTGTTCTCGTTCTGCTGCTTTGGTGCAATTTTTTTTTTTTTACATTTTGAATTTGACATTTGAAGCCTAGCGTGTGCAGTTGGGAGGGGTTATCAGGACACAGGACAGTTGGAACTGTGTCTTCTGCTCCTTGTCACCTCCTTTCAACCAAAAAGATGGCTGCCCCCATGACAAAGATGGCAGCCCCCATGAATCACAAACATTTGCCTGTTCTTTTAAAACAGGGTGAGTAAGAGATTATATTACCTATCTATTGTAATTAACATAACTAATGTAACTTGATGACAATATGTTTGTTTAGGCTGAAGTTCCTCTTTAAGGTTACCTTTAAAAGTTACTTATATTCATCCAGCAAGATTTTTTTGGACAGGAAATGACATAGGTGTCTCCCAAAAGATTAGAGGATGTACAAGAGGCATTATTACATTTGAAGGAAAAAAAAAGTGCCCAGTTCAAAATTATTCATACGCTTCACAAACTGTCAGTTTTTGTGAAAATACCAAATTCTATACAATTCCAAAATAGTCCAAGCTGTTCTAAATCATCCTAATTACCCTGATTAATTGGGAACAGCTGTTTTCATAAACTCAACAGGTTAAAAACAGCAGCTTTCTGCAGTTTGTGGACGGTCATAGCTAAGACAAAGAAGGTCAGTGAGGACCTGTGGCTGCTCACAAGTCAGAAAAGGTCTACAAGGCCATTTATAAAATGTTTAAGTTTCAGTTGTTACAGTGCAAAGTATTATTATCTACACTGTGAAAAATCTAAGAGGACGTGATTGGAAGCCTAAAGTGACACCTGTGCTGGTCAGGAGGATAGTGAGAGAGATGAAAAAGAAACCAAGGATCACCATCAAGGTCATCCTGGCGCATCTGGGCGCTGCTGGTGGCAATGTCTCAAGGTGGACAATGCACACTGCTGGGATCAATGGATGCAGACCAAGGAGGATGCCATTGCCACTTCTCCAGATAAGGCACACAAAAGCTTGCTTTGCCTTTGCAAATGCTCATCTGGACAAAGAAGAAGACTTGTGGTGTTCTATGTTATGGTCAGCTGAAATAAAACTTAAATTGTTTGGTCACAAAGATGTTTCCTTCATTTGGTGTAAAAAAGGTAAAGCCTTCAACCCAAAGAACACCATCCCCACTGTTAAATATGGTGGTGGGTACCTAATGCTTTGGGGGCATTTTTAAATGGAACCAGAGACGAAGCACCCTCATGTATTTTACCATATATATCAGTGGGAACATTAGAGACAACACCTACCCTGCTCTTTCATTATTTACTGTTCATCTTGCTTCTTATCAGCCCTGATAAAATCCCCGACTGAGCATTCAGTCTGGCTTTTCTATGACTCAGCTACAATGATTGCTGAGCAGAGCCAGCAGGGGGCAGGCAGGCTTGGGCTTGAAAAGACAGCACAGAAGACAGACTCAGCTATAAAGATTCCTGAGCAAAGCCAGACTGAATGCTCAGTCATGGATTTTATCATGGCTGATAAGAAGCAAGCTGAACAGTAAATAATAAAAGTGAGCAGGGTAGGTGTTTTCTCTAATGTTCCCACTGATATATATGGTGATATACCTGAGGATGCTTTGTCTCTGGTTCACTTTAAGCCAATGGACCAGGGAACCCAATAACAGTAAACAACATTGAAAAAGCAATACATGAGGATTTTCAATGACAACATTAGGCAGTCTGTAGAGAAACTTGGCCTTGGGAACCAGTGGACATTTCAGCATGACAATGATCCAAAACACACAGCAAAAGTGGCGAAGAAGTGGTTAGCAGACAACATTAATGTTTTGGAGTGGCCCAGCCAGAGTCCTGACTTGAATCAAATGGAGAGTTTGTGGAGGCCTTGAGGGAGCTAAAGATAAGGGTGATGGCAAGAAGACTCCCCAACCTAAGAGATTTAGAGCTGATTGCTTAAGATGAATGGGCAAAAATGCCTGTGTAGACATGCAAAAAGCTGGTCTGCAATTATAAGAAGCCTTTGTTGTAATAGCCAATACAGCCTTTTCTATTGATTATTGAGAAGGGTATGGATAATTTTGAACTGGACACTTTTTACTCAAATGCAAATAACAGCTGAGAAATGTTTTTTCCCCCACAATAATGCCTCTTATACACTGTCTTATCTTTGGGGGAGACACCTATGTCATTTCCTATCAGAAAATTACTTGCTAGTTGAATAAAAGTAACTAATTCAAAAACTTTTTCCAGGCTGCTTAGCCACAAGCCCACCGCAGTTTCTGCTATGCCAGTAGTGCACCATTCTACAACAGTAACTTAAACCAGGACGATTCTTCTGTTCTGATGAATTTTAGCAAATATGTCCACAACTTTGTCCAAGTCCAGTTCTTCTGTGCGGTTGCCATTAATGGCAAGAACAGCCAGGCTGCTCAGCCTCTCATTAGCCTTTCTATTGCGAAGATATGTTTTAATAGTTTTCAGCTTGCTAAAAGAGCGTTCACATCCAGCTGACGTAACAGGAAGAGTAAGTGCAATAAGAATTAGTTTATGCAATTCAAAAAAGGCATCTTTATATGGAGTCAGAAAAGTAAAAAGATCATGAATGTTGGTCAGGTCTTCAATGGATTTCCTTTCCAGAAGCCTTTTTGCTGCATGAAGTTCTGCTGAGAGATCTTGAGTATCAGAGCCATAGT
This sequence comes from Hyperolius riggenbachi, assembly GCF_040937935.1. Lineage (NCBI taxonomy): Eukaryota > Metazoa > Chordata > Amphibia > Anura > Hyperoliidae > Hyperolius > Hyperolius riggenbachi. The sequence continues at coordinate 278,409,498 of NC_090649.1, forward strand.
GAAGTGCCATCGGAAGAAGAACCTCTTCTTGCAAAAATGTGTCTCTTCTCGGTGTCAATGCTTCGATGGATTTTAATATAGTACAATTGGCATTGTCAAATCGCCTATTAAGCTCATTGTTGATTCGGTCTACAGTTGGCAAAAAAAGGTGTTTTCGGAAATCTTCTTTGCTTTGTAACACCAACCGCTGCCCTGACATAGTCATAAAGACGTGGTCTTGGTGAGTTATTGGTCGTCTTCTGATACGAACCCTCTCAATTGTTTGAGGCAAACTGTTATCCTGAATGAACTTTTCAGCTTCTTTCCACAATGTAGACCACATACTGTCTTCAGATTCACTACTCTCTCTTGCTTCACTAAATTCTTCTTGCAAGCTTTGAACAAGTTGGATAGCGCATGAAATTTGAAGATCTGAAGCTTGTAATGCCTTTGCCACAATACTTGTTCTTTTAAGAATTACCTCAAACATTATAAGGCAAATTGCAAATTTGCTATCCATTGCAGTTAGAAGTGCCTTTGCCTGAAGCCTACGAGAAGAATTGCTGGGATCTTGCTCATAGTGTTGTAGAGTTTCCAGTATAGGTAGCATGGCCTTATGAATACTCTTACATGCAGCATATTGGCAAATCCACCTTGTATCAGATAATCGTTTCAGTTCTATTGGGACTGTTCCTGGCATCATTTCTTTTTGCATTTCCATGAAATAGGCATGTACAGCGGAACCACTAATGAAATTATATAAATTTTGTACTAGGGAGAAAAACTCATCGGCCATTTCAATATTTTTTACAATGTCCACAATCACAAGGTTCAATCTGTGGCTGTAGCAGTGTACATAAAGAGCTCTTGGGCACTGCTCACGAAATTTTTTTTGAACTCCTGCTGCATCTCCACTCATGACACTTGCGCCATCATAGCACTGCCCTATGCAGGTCTTGATATCTATTGTAAGGTCAGCAAGCACCTGTATTATTGTGCTAGTTAAAGATGTGGCATCCAGGCCTTGAGCTTGGTGAAAACCAATAAATTCTTCATGTATTTTATCATTGTACACATAACGCATTACAAAAGATAGCTGCTCGTTTTTGGCAATATCCTTAGATTCGTCGACCTGAATAGAAAAGACACCGGCATGAGAAATTTCTGATGTGATTTCTTGTCTTACTAATCTGGCCATAATGTTAATAAGCTCATCTTGAATTCTGTGGTGTGTATATCTTGCATTTCTTGCACCTGCCAATTTTTTCTTTACTATGTTGTCATGTCTTGAAACAAGGTGTAGAATTTCAATAAAATTTCCATGATTTAAGCTTTTTTCATCTTCTCGATGGCCTCTTTGTGCAATGCACTGACTTGCTGTTAGTCGCAAAATATCACATATTGTTTTTATATAATGTCGGTTTTCGGTTACAAGTTTACTGTGTTCTTCACCAAGCATTGTATTTAAAGTACGTCCATCTCTTGTGCGTATCTGAAATTCACACCAAGCTACATGACTGGCTTTATGTGCTTCTGCACTGTTATGTATAGTCAGTGATCCATCTTTTCCTATCGCTTTTTTCCAGTTCTGGAAGCCAAGTCGGACAAAAGCATTGGCAGATTTATTTGGCTGAGGGAAATGCCTGCATGGGAAGCAGTACACTGCATCCTCAGATTGTGAATATTCAATCCAGTTAAAAGTTGTGTACCAGTTGGGATTAAAGGCTCTACGTTGTTGTCCAAATTTTTTTAGAGGAAATGCGTTAAGTTTTGGTTGGACAGCCATGGTGTCTCTAGTTTGGCTAATGTCCGTTGGACCAGGAGGCCTTTGCACTTGGATTCTGTCTTTGCATACTTCAATAATTTCCTGGCATGTATCTCCTCCTTCAACAGTAGATGTCTCACTATCTGATTCAATTGTGGCAATGCTATCATTGTCACTGTTTTCCCATTCTGGGTGGGTTACATCTGAGCTGGTTTCAATGTCTGCAATAATTTCACTTGATTCTGTATGGGACAGCTGCGACACACTGCATTCAGGTTCTACTGCACAAGCTTTGTGTTTTTTGGTGAAAAATCCACGAATATCCATATCTGCAATTATGAAAATTATTTAAAATAGTTTTGGCACTAAAAAGGCACCTACTTATACCATTTTCCCAATCCTCCCCAAAAAGTTTACACAACAGTGGTCATATCACCATGCGTGGCCCAGACAGCGATAGTGTGCATCTTCCCCAAAAACATTTAAATTGCTGGACACTATGTTTGGCTGGGCCAGGCAAAGAAGTACACCTTGTTCAGATTGTGCATGAAGAATGTGTAATGGGGAAGAATCTCCCCATTCCCCTGCAGAGTACCTGCACATCATTCTTACATGTACCCACAGTTACATTGCCTCAGTTCCAATCATTCAATGTTCTTTGTCCCTGTCTGCACCTACCACAAGTACTTTTACAAAGGACTCTGATTTTAAATTATCAAAATACAAAAAAAGTTGCACTAAAGGAATATCAGATCAACACGTGGAGCACGCCGAGATGCACTATACTGTAAATTGCATTAAAAAAGTGAAGTGAAAGGGCTACAGAGGCTGCCATCTTTATTCCTTTTAAACAATACAAGTTGCCTGGCAACCCTGCTGGTCTATTTTGCTGCAGTAGCGTTTTAGTCACACCAGAGACAAGCATGCAGCTAATCTTTTCAGATCTGACAATAATGTCATAAACACCTGATCTTCTGCATGCTTGTTCAGAGTCTATAGCTAACAATGTTACAGGCAGCAGAGGGTCAGCAGGGCTTTCAGGCAACTGGTATTGTTAAAAAAGGAAATATGGCAGCATCCATATCCCTCTTGCTACATTACTCTTAACAGCTACTGTACAGCTATACCACAAGTGTCAGCTTCATGGCAAGGAGCTTTTTGTTCACAAAAGCATGTGCCATCGTAACAGCTTTAAAATTCCTAGGCGTTGCCAGTGATAAAATGCCTTTTATGGTACATATTTTCAGTGCACAGAGGGGGTCTGCAGTGGAGGAGGGGTTTAGAGAGAAAGAGAGAGAGAGAGAGAGAGAGAGAGAGAGAGAGAGAGAGAGAGAGAGAGAGAGAGAGAGAAAGAGAGAGGAGAGAAAGAGAGAGGAGAGAAAGAGAGAGAGAGAGAGAGAGAGAGAGAGAGAGAGAGAGAGAGAGAGAGAGACTCCCACACGTTCAAAAAAACAAAACAAAACAATCAAAGTGTTTACAACAAGCAGATCTTACCTAGCGCTTTACACAACTGCGTTCTGCGTGCTCTACACGTGCTCAGTGACTTGAAGATAATTTTGCTGACTGCTAGGCCGCAACCGAAGGGAGCCAGTGCATGTGCTCAGAGAAGAATGAGTGCTGGTTGGCAGGTGAGACACCACAGCAATTGACCTGCAACAAAAATGGATAAAAACTGTTACAAATAAATACAGACAACCACTTTTCATGGTCCCCTTTGAGTACTACAAACAAGCAGAGGGGGGAGGGGGTGGGGAGGGGTCAGTAGTGAAAGGGGGGGGAATGAGAGAGAGAGAAAGCAGAGAGGGAGAGAGAGAGAAAGCAGAGAGAGAGAGAGGAGAGAAAGAGAGAGAGAGGAGAGAAAGAGAGAGAGAGAGGAGAGAAAGAGAGAGAGAGGAGAGAAAGAGAGAGAGAGGAGAGAAAGAGAGAGAGGAGAGAAAGAGAGAGAGGAGAGAAAGAGAGAGAGAGGAGAGAAAGAGAGAGAGAGAGAGAGAGAGAGAGAGAGAGAGACTCCCACACGTTCAAAAAAAAAAAAAAAAACAATCAAAGTGTTTACAACAAGCAGATCTTACCTAGCGCTTTACACAACTGCGTTCTGCGTGCTCTACGCGTGCTCAGTGACTTGAAGATAATTTTGCTGACTGCTAGGCCGCAACCGAAGGGAGCCAGTGCATGTGCTCAGAGAAGAATGAGTGCTGGTTGGCAGGTGAGACACCACAGCAATTGACCTGCAACAAAAATGGATAAAAACTGTTACAAATAAATACAGACAACCACTTTTCATGGTCCCCTTTGAGTACTACAAACAAGCAGAGGGGGGAGGGGGTGGGGAGGGGTCAGTAGTGAAAGGGGGGGGAATGAGAGAGAGAGAAAGCAGAGAGGGAGAGAGAGAGAAAGCAGAGAGAGAGAGAGGAGAGAAAGAGAGAGAGAGGAGAGAAAGAGAGAGAGAGAGGAGAGAAAGAGAGAGAGAGGAGAGAAAGAGAGAGAGGAGAGAAAGAGAGAGAGGAGAGAGAAAGAGAGAGAGGAGAGAAAGAGAGAGAGGAGAGAAAGAGAGAGAGGAGAGAAAGAGAGAGAGGAGAGAAAGAGAGAGAGGAGAGAAAGAGAGAGAGAGAGAGAGAGAGAGAGAGAGAGAGAGAGAGAGAGAGAGAGAGAGAGACTCCCACACGTTCAAAAAAAAAAAAAACAATCAAAGTGTTTACAACAAGCAGATCTTACCTAGCGCTTTACACAACTGCGTTCTGCGTGCTCTACGCGTGCTCAGTGACTTGAAGATAATTTTGCTGACTGCTAGGCCGCAACCGAAGGGAGCCAGTGCATGTGCTCAGAGAAGAATGAGTGCTGGTTGGCAGGTGAGACACCACAGCAATTGATCTGCAACAAAAATGGATAAAAACTGTTACAAATAAATACAGACAACCACTTTTCATGGTCCCCTTTGAGTACTACAAAAAAAGCAGAGGGGGGGTCAGTAGTGAAAGGGGGGGGGAGGGAGAGAGAGCGAGAGAGAGAGAGAGAGAAGAGAGAGAGAGAGAGGAGAGAAGAGAAAGAGAGAGGAGAGAAAGAGAGAGGAGAGAAAGAGAGAGGAGAGAGACACTCCCACACGTTAAAAATAAAAAAATTTCAAACTGTTCACAACAAGCAGATCTTACCTAACGCTTTACACAACTGCGTTCTGCGTGCTCAGTGACTTGAAGATAATTTTGGCGACTGCTGGGCCGCAACCGAAGGGAGCCAGTGCATGTGCTCACTGCTCAGAGAAGAATCAGTGCTGGTTGGCAGGTGAGACACCACAGCAATTGGCCTGCAACAAAAATGGATGGAAACTGGTAAAACTGTGGCAAAGCAGGGGCCTGTTGTACAATGGAAACTAAAGAAATAAAACTGGTCCCATGGATTGGCAGCTGTCGAAATTTATAACGTGTGACCTATTCTGGTATAGTAAACTTCTGGTAGTGGGCTGAGCTGGAGGCCCCAGGGCAGCTCAGGCCTGGCTGGTGGTGGGATAGGGGGGGGGGGGCCCAGGGCAGCTCAGGCCTGGCTGGTGGTGGTCGGATGGGGGGCCCCAGGGAGGGCATCTCAGGCCTGGTGGGAAGGCCTCAGGCCTGGTTGGTGGTGGTGGGATGGGGGACCTAGGGCACCTCAGGCCTGGCTGGTGGTGGTGGGATGGGGGCCCAGGGCACCTCAGGCCTGGCTGGTGGTGGTGGGATGGGGGGCCCTAGGGAGAGCAGCTCAGGCCTAGTGGGAAGGCCTCAGGCCTGGCTGGTGGTAGTGGGATGGGGGGGCCCAGGGCACCTCAGGCCTGGCTGGTGGTGGTGGGATAGGGGGCCCCAGCCCAGGGAGGGCAGCTCAGGCCTGGTGGGGAAGGCCTCAGGCCTGGCTGGTGGTGGTGGGATGGGGGGGCCCCAGGGAAGCTGGGGCAGAAAAACAATTTGGAATTGGCAGTTGACGACTGGCTGGCTGGAGAGGACAGCCACCGCACCCACCTTGTCGGAGACGGAGTTCCGACTTCCAAGTCCTGCTGGCTGTCCTGTCAGCTCCAGCCTCCTTCAGAGTCCAGCCTGAGCCTCCAGTCCACTGTCCCGGGCCGTGCGCAGCGCTGTCTGACTGACACTGTCTGTCCGACCGTCCATGTGGGTCGGTGCCTGGCCTGGGTGGGGGTGTGTGTGTCACACTGGCAGTCTGGCACTGCGTGACTGGCCTGGCGTGGCGTGCCACAGAGAGAGTGACGCAGACACTCTCACGATGTTGCGGACTCGGCGAGTCGGCGGCAACTGGCTGCGCGGCGGGCGGCGGCAAGTGTCACGTGACGCTGGACGTCACGTGACACATTTTATAACGCCGCATCACCACGTTCCTCCACCTGGGGCGGGCCGCCACTGCGTGACTGACTGAGGCTGAGCAGCAGCAGTGTAGGTGGGTGGGAGTCCGTGTGGTGCCCGGACTGATCGCTGATTCGCTGGGGACTGGGGTGGGTGGTGCCAGCCCAAGCCCTCGCCCTCCAGTCCTCCCAGGCAGCCAGGCTCGGCTCCACTGCATTGCAGATGAGCCGAGGTCGGGTCGGAGCGGACATGCGCAGCGGCAGCCGGCGGCAGCGGGGGGGGGGGCTTTGAGGGGGGCTAATGAGTTGCCAGCTGGGGCTTAAGCCTGGGTAAGCCCCAGCGTGGCGCCGCCACTGACTGCATAGTTCATGTTTTGTAAAAGGCTTAAACAAACTAAATATGGTTATACTATGGGACACGTAGCCAAGGGGGACCCAGTAATAAGGGGCTCTGCCGCAGTCCTCACGGAGACCCGCTGCAAGTGGAGTGCAGTGGAGAGTTAACACACCTCTCAAGATCTGGCTATCGAATACTACTATCTGAAAACTTTTGAATGCCTAATACTATTGGGAGACACATCTGGCTACTCGGAAAGGTTGCTATGGAACCTAGTTATTTCTCAATATCACCCTACCTTATACGTGTGCATGCAAAAAGGGTGCAGTGAAAAAAGATCCCGACTTGATAACGAAATGGCGCCGGATGTTAACAAAATCTAATAACGATAAATGATAATTAAACATCATTGTCAGGCTTGGTTAACGATAAATACAGTTGTAAAAACAGACGAGAAATGATAGTGAAAAGATATTAACGTTAAATATCATTATGTAATTCAACAATACAGCTTAACCAAATCCTACCCTCACACAGAACCCTCCCCTGTTGGAGCCTAAAACTAACCACTCCCCTAGTGGTGCCTAACCCTGGCAGTGGTGCCTAACCCTAACCACCTCCCTGTTGGTGCCTAGTCCTAACCACTCCCCCTGGTGGTGCCTAACCCTAACCACTTCCTCTAGGTAAACACCCTTTTACACATAAAAACGATAATACCTTTGAAAACGTAAAATCTGTATATATAAACGAAATAATATGACAAAAACTATAAAGTTGCAAGCTTGTAAAATGATAACTACGTCTAGTAGTCTACTAGTAGTCTAGTACAAAAACTATAATGTTCTAATGTTGTTAACGATATTTTTGCGGCGCCCTTTTTCTGCTTTTTTCACCGTATTAACGATAATTGCATTAAAGTCTATGGCGGCGGCCTTTTCGTCCACCCTCGTCCTACGCCCTTTTTCCTGCTACCCCTCATGCAATGAAATTCAGAATTGTCTCCAGGGAAGTACACTGATGTTACTGATTGTGATTGTCCCTCTTGATCAGAATCAGAATCAGATTTATTTCGCCAAATACATGAGCTATAGTCGGAATTATTTGTGGTACACATGGCATAGACATACAATAGAAAGACAAGACACACAGCACGGACAAATTAGAACTGCAGCAATGGTATATATGACAGATTAGTGTTCCTTCCTGCCGGGCGGTAGCAGTCCCATGCACTAAAAATAATGATGATAATACTAATAGTACTGCTGATGATGATGATGGTGGTGGTGGTGGCCCCCGTACGGACCTTAGGCAGTGTGAACGAGAGCGGGCAGCAGCGAGAACTGAGAGACCCCGCTAGGGCATGCCCGTAGGCGGGCCTGACGGGGGGAGGTTGAAGTTCAGCAGCCGGACCGCTTGGGGGAAGAAGGTGTTCTTACGTCTGGTGGTTTTGCATGGTATAGACCTGTAGCGGCGGCCCAATGGGAGGAGCTTGAAGTAGCGACTGCCTGGGTGGGAGGGGTCACGGAAGATCACAGTGGCCCTCTTTATCATCCTAGCGGAGTGGAGGAGATCAAGTGGTGGGAGAGGAGCCCCGATGATTCTCTCTGCGTCAGTTATGACTCTCTGCAGTTTATGTTTTTCGCTGCCCGTTGCCCCCGCATACCAGACAATGACTGAGGAGCAGAGGATGGATTCTATAGTGGCAGTATAGTGGCAGATTGTAAGCTCATAAGGGCAGGGACCTCCTTCTATTGTTTCTTATTTTGCAGTAGTTTACCATGTGAACGTGTACCAACTTTAGTGATATCTCAATACACACATTAACTATATATGTGGCGTGGCACAGGTACATTGACGACATTTTGGTTTTCTGGACGGGTGGTGCAGATCTACTGTCCCAGTTTATTGAGATCATTAACAAAAATACATGGAATCTCAGATTTACGATGCATATGAGCCATGTTGAGGTCCCATTCTTAGATCTTTCTATTCTGGTCTCGGCTGACGGTCTCATTTCTACACATCTATATAGAAAAGAAACCGCAACAAATGCGTTGCTAAGAGCTGAAAGCTTTCACCCTACTCATACCATTAAAGGGATTCCCACCGGACAATATTTACGGGTCCGACGGAATTGCTCTGAGGATGACGTCTTTCGAAGTGAGGCCGCACAGCTCAGATCCAGATTCAGACAAAGGGGCTATAAAGATAAGATTCTTACAAAGGCATATAAAAGAGCAGATGCCAGTGATAGAACAGCATTATTAGAGAAGGATAGACACATTGCTCGAGATAAGTCTGAGGCCATGAGATTTTGTACCAAGTTCTCTGCACAGCACCAGGAGGTCTCCAGGATTCTAGAGAAACATTGGCACATTCTTGTCAATGATACCAAATTAAGTACGATCGTTACAAGAACCCCTCTCTTCTCTTTCCGGAGAGCACCATCTCTACGGGATTTTTTGGTTAACAGTCACTTTTCGGATCCCCAGGCCAATACAAAACATTGTAAGGTAACTGGTACATATACTTGTGGTGGTTGCTCGGTATGTCGATACATCCAGGTTGGCAGATCAGTCTGCCTACCAGATGGCCGTAAATGGCACTACCCACATTATGTTAATTGCAGTACTTCTCTTGTGATCTATCTGTTGATCTGCCCATGTGGGGCCTTTTATATAGGTAAGACTAAAAATGAATTTCGGTCTCGAATTTCGCAACACATCACGAGTATTAAAAGTACAAACTTGAACAATCTTACCCCCGTGGCGAGACATTTCAAGTCCATGGGGTATGTTTTCAACATTTGCGTTTTGTTGGCCTGGATAGGATCCACAATGCTGCAAGAGGAGGTAATATGGATTGTTTATTGTTACAGCGCGAGGCACGTTGGATTTTCGACCTGGAAGCAACTAGATCACCAGGTCTTAATGAAAACACAAGCTATGTTCCATTTCTTCCACTTTAGGGATAGTGTTTGACCATATGGCTGCTATGCTTTTGGTTGCCTGCGTCTGCGTGTAGGCCTGTTTGGTGGGGGTGGGGGGGCTGCCCATTGGGGTATTTCACTTATCTAATCTCGCAAAAGTTATGATATGTATTTTCTCGATGATGCCTGTTATTGTTACAGGCATATGTCCCACTTAGGTGCGGATGTGCGTTTAGCACATTCTCCGCTTGAAGAGATGGGCTTTTTTCGGCTATTATTGAGCGAGTTTATATCTACTATCTATTATATCTTCAATTATGGCAAAGGCCTCTGTGTTAGATTATATTTCAGTATTGTATGTTTCATCTACAGAACAGATATGTTCTATATTGGGGGCATTGCTCCGTTTACCTGCTGACATGTGTTGGATGATCGCTGGTTTTGTGCTGCCGCCGCTGCCCTCTGGTGTCTCCCGCCCCTTCCCCGGGGCCTGCGCGTGCGGGGGGGGGGCTTTGCGGACGCGTCGGGCGCGCTATTGGGCGCGCCCGCCGTGTCTGCCTGCCCCGCCCCCTCGCTCGCGCAGGCCCCGGGGTGGGGGCGGGAGATGCCGTATCTGTGGCCGGATTGGATGGCGGCCTGCACTTAGCCGCGACGTCACGAATGGAGGGACACGCCTCCTGAGGAAGCCGGAAGAGCCGGCAAAATCGATTGAGGACGCCGTCCTCCGCCATTGGCATGCCTGCTCCACTTCCCCACGCTGCTCCCATGGGTCTCCAGCCTGCTTCTCCTCAGTACTGCCTCTCCATGCTTGCCTAACTCACAGCTCACCACAAGCCATCTTGACCAACTCCTTATGGACACAGTAAGAGCCCAAGGGGCATAGACTTTGTCTCTCATAGAGCCACATCAATCTGGCCGTACAGTGATCCTTATATACCACTTGCATGAACTGTATGCTTGATGTGACTACATGCCATGTCCTCTTGATACACGCTATACTGCTGATCCATGTGCTGCTTTCTAAGTGCTTGCCTGCTGAGCTATAAAAGTGCTTGTCTGCTGAGTTACATATTGTGCCTTCTGCAACCAAGATAACATGGCTGTCAACTGTACTGAAATTTGACTGCACTCGATTCTGAGCTGCTGCTTCAGCTTTCCTGCTATTATACACTAACTGTTCACATACATCTTGCTTGCTATTGTGGATCCTGCTATGATAAGCTGTGGTGAGTTGCAAGCATAAGGAGACATGAAGACCTTGCTTTGCCTTGTTGGGCTGTTATACTCACATGGACTTCTTTGCATTTCCAAGTTCCTGTTATGTGGAGAACCTACTTGTCTTGCCTAGCCACAAACAGCAAATCTAGTTGAATGTCAGTGGAACTGTTTTAGGCTGACTCTGCTGATTTAGTCAATTGCGCAAATGCACAACTGCCTTCATCAGAAACAATTTTTTTTAGCTCAGTCAAAGTAACTGCGCAGTTATAGAACCGGTTCATGTGCACATGATACAATCTGAGTAGCTCAACTGGGAGGTCTGGGGGTATCCAGGGGGATCCGGGGAAGCGGGTGGGTGTATGTGGACGGGGGCTTTTGGGCGGAAGCTATTTCATGTTGTATGTTTTTATAGATTTTGATAAATAAATAATAAAGTTTTGTATTTTTTGAATTAGATTTGTTTGTACTCAATCAGGTCACACCCCTCCTTTATTCTATCTCACAGTTTACACACACACACACACACACACATATATATATATATATATATATATATATATATATATATATATATATATATATATATATGTACCTGTATTACCAGGTGTCATGACTGTACAGTGTCTTGAAATTCTCAGGTATATATGCTCCCCAATATTTATATTGTACTATGTACAGCGCTACGGAAGATGTTGGCGCTATATACATAAAAGAATAATAGTTACCCTGCCGTCTGAGTCTATTTAGATGAGCTGATATATAGATAGATGAAAATATCAAACCTTCTTTCTACTTTAGAAGCTATGCACATCTCATCTAATGTTGAAAAACAACAACACATACAATTTAAATTTAAAAGCAACCAAAGATAACTACCTATACTGCAAATGCAGCGTGATAAAATGATGAGCAAGTATGTCAAAATTCTGTCTGCTTTAGACTTTATATGCATCCAGTGTTAATTACAAAAAGGATACTTCTTATCATCCAATTTAGAATTACATCTATAAAAGTGCATTGGCTTTGTGTTTCCCAGCTGTCAAAGTCTGCTAAAAGATAGATGTGCTGATGAATGGATGAGGTAAACTTTCAGTCTGCTTTAGAAGTTACACACATTGAATGATGAATAAGAACAGTCATAGCTTTAGATATTATATGCATACAATGTTGATGACAGCAAATGCACCTCTTATTTGACTGAGAATTGAACCTAAAAAAGTGTGTTGCGAGTTTTATGTAGAAAAGCAAGGAATGGGAGGAAACACAGGGAACTCAGAAGCCCAATCTAGTGTAGTATTAGTGTTAAACAGTAGGAGTGTCAGCAAGCAATAAAATAAGCACTCACACTTCTTTGGTTGCCCAACGAAGTAACCAGTGAGATTATTTGTGGGGAAGTACCGTGACCACTAAGCCTTAGAAATAGTTGTGCGCTCTCTTTCACATTTTAAAACTAAATTTTAAAATTTCTGACCTCCCCAAACAGGGATGTAAGCACAAGTAACTGGAAACTGGAGGCACCTAACAAAATATAAAACACTTAAAGGCCACTTAAAAAGAAGGTAGGTGTTTGCTTACCTTTAAACTTGACAACTGTTTCATACATTTTAACAATTTATTTGACAAAGATAGACTTGTGGCCTGGGGCCATCAATATATCCCTTTCTGACAGCTGGTGCATACTTTTAGGAAAGTGCATTGACTTTTCCATTTTATAGTGGTCAAAATTAGCTCAAAGGGCAATCTGTAAGCCTAGTTGACTATGACTGCTCATCTTGTTTGTGGCTGACTTTGCCTTTATTTGACACCACCTCTGCCTGACTCCTGACTTTGCTTTATTGCCACCAGCTCTGACTCTAGCCTGTTCTTCATTTATGTCTGTTAGCCATCATACTCAACTTATGGCCTGTCTTTTACCTCATTGACAGGAAACCAAGCCCTGCCTCCAATTGCAACCACCCTTTTCTAACTATGGACTTTCATGGTCTCTCCATCTCTGGTGGGGCAATCTTAAGGGTCGCAACTTGGCAGCTATTTTCAGCAAAAAAAGTTATTTGCCAGTTGGCAGCACGTTATCCTGTCAGCAAATTCTAGGGCAACATTACTCCATCTGTTTATTTATACATGTGTGTACAGGATTAATTACATTTTAAAGTATACCAGAGACGTCGCTACCTAAAGATTTGATTCTTACCTGGGGCTTGCTCCAGCCCTATAAGCACGTTTGAGTCCCTCGCCATCCTTCCACGGTCTGTTGTTCAGCCGCAATCAGCCCGGTAACTGGCTCAGTCACGTCAGTCTGGGTCTACTGCACATATGCTGGAGGTCTGCGCATGCGCAGAAGACCCAGACTGGACCTGACTGAGCCAGTTATGGGGCTAACCGCGGCTGAATGGCAGACCACGGGAAGATGGCGAGGGACTCACACTTGCTTATGGGACTGGAGGAAGCCCCGGGTAAGTATCAAATCTTTAGGTAGCAATGTCTCTGGTTTCTTATAACTTTAAATCTGGACTTACGTCATAGAACAGTTACATGTTATTGGTGGAGAGAAATCACTCTGTTATAGGTTCTAATACTGTATCTTGTAAATACTATATACTGTAATACGTCCCACGCCCCAACAGAAATTAGTTTTTGCTCCACCTTCCCTTCCAGCCCTCAAACATTTTTTTAAGTCTTTCCTTAAAGTGACACTGAAGCGGAAAAAAAGTATGATGTAATAAATTGTATGTGTAGTATGGATAATTAATAGAACATTATAGGCTCATATTTTTATTTTCAGTTATATAGTTTTTTTTTCTAACATTGCATCATTCTCTAATATTTGCATTTTACAAAGTACACTCTGCATTTTAAACTATGAAGCAGAGCAGAGCTAATGACCCTTTGAACTCCTCTGCAGTAAAATCTTATCTGAAGTTGTATTTCATTGTTTCTTTGATGTATAAGTGCTCCAGAAAACAGCACTGATCTCTGACTAAATTAGTCGCAGAGCTCAGAGAAGCTCTTTTGCATAGATAACAAGTGAAGTTTCTTAACTCTTCCTGTACTGGAAACAATATGAGACTCATATCTTTGCTACTTATGTTCTATTTCTTAGCTGTACTACACATACACAATTGAATATATCATAAGTTTACTTTCACTTCAGATTCCCTTTAATAAAACACTGTTCTAACTAGATAGTTCACTGGGCTCTAATGGCATTTCTCTCTATGCAAAAAGACTCCATGTTTCTGCTCATCCCGAGCCATTGATTGGCCTCTGTGAAGGCCCAGAACATTTTCCAAGCCAAATATATGATATTAATTTTCACTTTTATTAGAACGTGGTCATAAATGCTCCTTATTATTATGAGATTACGATAGGATAAATAGGCACACAGTCATATAGTACAGTATTCAGTAATACAATTCAAAGATAAAACAGCAAAAGGCTGCTAAGAAAAGGTCGTCATGTAATTAGTTAGGGATCATTCACCATGTTCTTATGAGTTTACATAAATTGCTCTCCTAGAAATAGCACTGGAATTTGTAGATTCTAACTGTATCATAAAACTGCACAGCAGAGAGAAAACAGTGAATGATGTCTTTGTTCAAAGGATGCAGCACAGAAACCTTTGAAGGTAGAAATAAAAAAAATTAAAAGTGAGTTCTTAACAAACATTAAAAAGAATTTGAGATCTTCGATTAAACGAATGATGAAAAATGCATTCATCAGAATAATGGCAGGCGTTGTTTAAGTGAAGCCCAAGGACAGTTAAGAGTAATAAATGAAAATTACATCTCTTAAACATCAAAATATCATTTTGCTAGTAGGCTTGCCTTTAGAGGCAGAAAACAGAAAAGAAAACTCATGATAAATGTTTTAAAATATTTTTTAATAAATAAATAATTTTTAATTTTGAGTTCTACTTAAACTTACTGTATATTCAAGCTATAGATAGTATGTTTTTGGTTGTGATTTAGCCCAGTGGTACATGGCTGTGGGTCACATGATATGAAATGCCACTGGAGCAATCGAGATGCAGAGGATGAAGCGAGATGTGTCACTGGAGTGCAAACAGGTAAGTGACCTCTTCCCAGATGCTGCTCTTAACTCAGCAGAGAGGGAGGAAGCAGCACCCAAGGGAAGTCTTCGCGGGTCACCAGGGCACCGTGACAACCACTTTGAGAATCTAGCCAATAATTTCCTTTCTGCACAAACAGGATTATGCTTTTTTTTGCTTTTTTTTTTTACATTTATTGATTCTGTATATAAGTAGCAACTAGAGACGGCCCAAACCTCAGATTTTCGGTTCACGAACTGGGTTCGCAAACCTTTTCTAAACGTTCGATTCGCGCGAACTTTCGCGAACCGCAATAGACTTCAATAGGGAGGCGAACTTTGAAAACTAGAAACATTTATGTTGGCCCCAAAAGTGATGGAAAAGATGTTTCAGGGGGATCTAACACCTGGAGGGGGGCATGGCGGAGTGGAATAGACGCCAAAAGTCCCGGATTGGCCGCAAAGCAGCGTTTTAGGGGCAGAAATCACGTTGAATGCTAAATTGCAGGCCTAAAGTGCTTTAAAACATCTTGCATGTGTATACATCAATCAGGGAGTGTAATTAGAGTACTGCTTCAGACTGACACACCAAACTCACCGTGTAACGCACCGCAAACAGCTGTTTGCGTGGTGACGGACTGGTGCGCACCATGGCGAGATTGCTCTTCTTCACTCAGTGAGGTCAGGTAATGTCTGACTGCCTTATCAACTTTCAATGGTTCTTTCTCTACCATTGTTAAAGCTTACATCTATTTTTTTAAATACTTGTTCTGCTTGCTGTTCAGTACCTGCAACGAGTATCTTTTATGGAGGGCAAGTCTGCCATTGTGAGTGACCACTGGTAATGGCCGGGGAATCCTGGTTCGATTTCTGTCCGGAGTGGGAGCCTAAGAAACAGCTACCACCACCACACATCCAAGGAAGGCATTAGGCACACTGTGGGAAAAGGAGCAGGAATGGCTACCACATATCCAAGGAAGGCAGCAGGCATGGCATGCACGTCCCGAGGTAGTGACCAAAAAGGAGGACTTTCGAGGCCCTGCTGTAGATAGACTGTACTACCTGTAATGAGAATCTGTTATGGAGGGCAAGTCTGCCATCCATTCAAGTGAAAGGTATGCACTGACTGCCAGGTATAATACAATGTGCAGTCAACGATGCAGTGAAAGGTATGCAGTGACTGCAAACAGCTGTTTGTGTAGTGACGGCCGTGCTGGACTGGTGCGCACCATGACGAGAGTGCAGGCGATGGCGGCTTTCCAGCCCATATGGTCGCTGGGCTGAGGTAGCTGAATGACAGAACAGTGACAGCTGATTGAATTTGGTCTGTCCACAATGAAGCAACAACCTTATTATTGTTGGTGTGACACTCATATAGCCGGCGGTTATTGCATCATTGGGATACGCAAGCCCCTTCACGCTGGTAATGATCACGAAGGGGAATGGGCACATGTACATACCTTTTGTTTTGTTGTTGCAGCTGCACTGCAGCCAGAAAAATTAGGCAGGCATGTACACTCACCAGAAAAAATAATTATAGTGGCCGCTGCTAGCATTAGCATTAGCCTTAAAAATTCAGGAATCCGCCTGGAGTCCTGGACCCTGTTGGTGGTGGCGGAGAAGTCAGTCAAGTGGCCTGCGGGCAGAGGTGCTGTGTGGGGAGCGACTTAGTCTTGGGGCAGGCAGCCAGTCACACAGCGTGCAGGCAGAGATGCTGTGTGCGGGGACTGACTTAGTCTTCGGGCGGGCAGTAGCCCTCCGGGATCCATGCCTCATTCATTTTGATAAAGGTGAGGTACTGAACACTTTTGTGACTTAGGCAACTTCTCTTCTCAGTGACAATGCCTCCAGTTGCGCTGAATGTCCTTTCTGACAGGACGCTTGAGGCAGGGCAAGACAGAAGTTGGATGGCAAATTAGGACAGCTCTGGCCATAGGTCAAGCCTGCGCACCCAGTAGTCCAAGGGTTCATCGCTGCTCACAGTGTCTACATCTACACTTAAGGCCAGGTAGTCGGCTACCTGCCGTTCCAGGCATTGGTGGAGGGTGGATCCAGAAGCGCTAAGTCGAGGCGTTGGACTAAAGAATGTCCGCATGTCCGACATCACCATGAGATCGCTGGAGCGTCCTGTCCTTGCCTGCGTGGACATTGGAGAAGAATTACTGGCAGTGGTACCTTTATTGCGTTGTGCTGTGACATCACCATTAAACGCATTGTAAAGCATAGTTGCCAGCTTGTTCTGCAAGTGCTGCATCCTTTCTGCCTTCAGGTGAGTTGGTAACATGTCCGCCACTTTGTGCCTATACCGAGGGTCTAGTAGCGTGGCAACCAAATAATTGTCATTCCCCTTGAGTTTTTTATACGGAGGTCCCTCAACAGGCTGGACAGCATGAAAGATGCCATCTGCACAAAGTTGGATCCAGACGTACTATCCATTTCCTCTTGCTCTTCCTCAGTGATGTCAGGTAAGTCCTCCTCCTCCCCCCAGCCACGAACAATACCACGGGAACGTCAAGCAGCACAAGCCCCCTGCGACGCCTGCTGCGTTTGTTCTTCTGCCGCCACCTCCTCCTCCTCCAAAGAAACAACTTCCTCATCATCCGAGTCTGACTCCTCTTCCCCACACGACTCTTCCTCCTCCTCCCCCTCTGTGCTGCCGCAGGTGTTGAGGAGACATCTGGTTCTGTTGAAAATTACTCCCACAACTGTTCCTGCCGTAACTGTTCCTCCTCACGCTCCTCAACAGCTTGATCCACCACTCTACGCACGGCACGCTCCAGGAAGTAAGCATACAGGATCAAGTTGCTGATGGTGCCTTCACTGCGACTCACCAGGTTGGTCACCTCCTCAAACTGCCGCATGAGCCTGCATGCATTTCGCATCAGTGTCCAGTTGTTGGACCAGAATATCCCTATCTCCCCAGATTGTGTCCTTTTACTGTACTTGTACAGGTACTGGGTGACGGCTTTCTCCTGTTCTAGCAGGCGAGAGAACATGACCAGACTCAAATCCCAGCGAGTTGGGCTATCACATATCAAGCGTCTCACCAGCAAGTTGTTTCTCTGCTGAATGTCCGCAAAGCGTGCCATGGCCGTGTAAGACCATCTGAAATGCCCACACAACTTCCTGGCCTGCTTCAGGACGTCCTCTAAGCCTGGGTACTTTGACACAAATCTTTGAATGACTAGATGCAGCACATGTGCCATGCAGGCTACATGTGTCAACTTTCCCAAATTCAAAGCGGAAAGGAGATTGCTGCCGTTGTCACACACCACGTTGCCAATCTCCATCTGGTGCGGAGTCAGCCACTGATCCACCTGTTTGTTAAGAGCAGCCAGAAGAGCTGGTCCAGTCTGACTCTCCGCTTTGAGGCAAGACATGTCTAAGATGGCGTGACACAGTCGTACCTGGTGTGCAGCATAGGCCCTGGGGAGATAGGGCTGTGTAGCTGGAGAGGAGATCGCAGCACCAGTAGAGTTGAACTGCCATTCAGCCAAAGAGGAGGAGGAGGACGATAGCGAAGAAGATGTAGCAGGAGGAGAAGGAGAGGAGGTGGCAGGAGGCCTGCCTGCAAGCCATGGAGGGGTCACAAGTTGGTCTGCTGCACAGCCATGTACTCCCTGCTTGCCATTGGTCACCAGGTTGACCCAATGGGCTGTGTAAGTAAAGTAGCAGCCCTGACCATGCTTGGCCGACCAGGCATCCGTGGTCAGGTGGACCCTTGACGCAACGCTGTGTGCCAGAGATGACACCACTTGCCTCTCCACTTCACGGTACAGTTTGGGTATCGCCTTTTTAGAGAAATAATTGCAGTCTGGTATCTTCCACTGTGGTGTCCCAATGGCCACAAATTTACGGAAGGCCTCAGAGTCCACCAGCTGGTATGGTAACAGCTGGCGAGTTAACAGTTCCATAGCAAGGAAATGAACAGCGCTACTTAAAAACAGGCAAGTGCCTACCTGCAAAAGAGTGCAAGCCCCACTTGTGGGATATAATACACACCGAGCATACACATGACCTGTCTACCACTGGAGGATGTTGGTTTCCTGTAACAGCTTGCATGCAACCTATTAAGTACTCGTCCCTCCCACTGCGAAGAAGTCAATCCTCCATGGGAGGGGCCTAACACTAACTACCGTATTTTTCGGACTATAAGACGCACTTTTTCTCCCCCAAAAGTGTGGGGGGGAAAGTCACTGCGTCTTATAGTCCGAAGGTGCAGACAGATGTCCCCCACAGCAGGTGCAGGACGCACTGCAAGCCCTCACCTATTCAGCCGCGGGCTCCATGTCCTGCATACCGCTGCCGTGTCCAGCATGGATCAGCTCTTCATGCCCCGATGTCCGCTCTTCTCTCCCGCCTCTTGGAAGGAGGACACTGGTGGCTCTGTGGACATTGATGGCTGCAGTGCAGCTAAGCGCCACTCTCCCTGGGGCAAGATCGGCGGTTATATCTCCTCATCTGCCGCTGCACGGACCGAGGACATCAGCGGCTGAGTCACGTGTGTTATCAGCTGGAGCGGCCCACGTGACTCCAGTCTTTTGCAGCGACTCCAGCAGGCAGAAACTTGTCGCCACAGATATCCCTTCTTCTCTACTGCCACCCAGATGGAGGACATCGGTGGCTCCCGTGCAGCTAAGTGGCACTCTCCCTTGGGCCAACATCGGCGGCTTTTCCTCTGCTGCCACCTGGATTGATGACGTCGGCGGCTGAGTCACGTGGGCTATCAGCTGGAGCAGCCCACGTGACTCCAGTGTTTGCAGCGGCAGAGTGGCTGGGCTGTCAGGCTGCGGGGGGCGTGATACCGGCTGCCGGGATGGAGGGGCCGGAGGCCGCGGGGCTGCTGAGGGACTGCAGAGGAGTGGAAACCCCGTGTGCAGAGGATGCTGGACTCCCAACCTCTCACGCCAGATCCAGTTTCTTCTAGTCCTTCTGCCCGCGCCCCACCAGGTGATACCCCGATGTCCTCCCCTGCGACTCTGCCTACGCTGGGCTGCTCAATGCCTGTGATCCCCACCTCCAGTCTTTGCAGGCAGAACTTGTCACCACCTAAGTCCCTTCTTCTCTACTGCCACCCAGATGGAGGACATCGGTGGCTCCCATGCAGCTGAGCGGCACTCTCCCTGGGTAGAAAGATCGGCGGTTCTTCCTCCTTCCTTGCCGCCACCCAGACAGATGACATCAGCGGCTCAGTCATGTGGGCTATTGGCTGGAGCTGCCCACATGACTCCAGTCCACGCAGCAGCTCCAACTCCAGGAGGCATCCGATCCTTGCTACACATGTCCCTGCTCTCTGGGCCAGACTGAATGGGAACCCAGGATGCAATTCCCAGTAGCCCAGGCTAAACAGCAGCCCAGTCCCTGGCAGCACGCCTCCCCTGTAGGATCTGTAAGTATGAAAAATGCTGTGTAGGTTTAGGTAGTAGCTTAGGTAGTGGGGGCATTGCAGCTTGGTATAGGTAGTGGGGGCATTTCAGCTTGGTATAGGTAGTGGGGGCATTTCAGCTTGGTGTAGGTAGTAGGGGCATTGCAGCTTGGTGTAGGTAGTGGGGCCATTGTAGCTTAGTGCAGGTAGTGGGGGCAGTGTAGGTTAGTGCAGGCAGTGTGAGCATTGTAGCTTAGTGCAGGTAGTGTGAGCATTGTAGCTTAGTGCAGGTTGTGGGGTCATTGTAGCTTAGTGTAGGTTTTGGGGGGGGGGGAAGCAGCAGATGTTATGTAATGTAGTTAGTGGGGCAGCAGATGTTAGTGTAGGTGGGCAGACAGTGTAGCTTAGATAGGCAGTTTGGGGTGCAAAAGGGTCCATAAGACACCCCCTGAACCAAAGACGCACCAGGTTTAGTAGTTTATTTTTTCCCCTGATTTTTGCCCTCTAAATCTAGGTGCGTCTTATAGTCCGGAGCGTCTTATAGTCCGAAAAATACGGTAAATCCTAACCTATGTATATGCATAGCCTGGGTGCGGCTAATCGAGGAAAATCGAAAATTGAAAATTGCGCAAAAGGTGGATCAGCGCAACACCAGGCCGCCTCCGAATAGCCTCCATCAGAGATGCGCTGAGCCCCCCCAGGAGTTAACAGTTCCGCCACGCCAGCTGTCAGATGCCGGGCAAGGGGGTGACTGGCAGAAATTGGCTTCTTCCGCTCAAAGATTTCCTTCACGGACACCTGGCTGCTGTGGGCAGAGGAGCAGGAACCGCTCAAGGTCAGAGGCGGAGTGGAGGACAGTGGCTGTGAAGGTGCAAGAGAGAAAGCGGCTGAAGATGATGCACCTGAAGGAGGAAGAGGAGAAGGAGGGTGGCTTTTCTTTTGTATGCTGCTTTTGCTCAGGTGCTCTTCCAATTGCAGTGTGTGCCTTTTCTCCATGTGCCTTCATAAGGCACTTGTCTCTGCGTGGGTGTTGGCCTTTCCACAGCTCAATTTTTGGAGGCAGAGAGAACAGATGGCATTTCTCCGATCTGAGGCAGACACACTAAAAAATTTTAAAACCGCTGAGCCCCCCTGGGGTAATGGCACTATGATGGCATTAGCAGCATTAGCAGCGGACACTGCCACCAGTTGTTTCTGATGATGAGCTCCCCCTGCTTCTTTCAGGAACTCGTCTCCTCCTACTCCTCTCTGACTCCCCCACTGAACTGTCTCCCTGTTCATCTCCTCTATTGGGAACATACGTGGGATCCGTATCATAGTCATCATCATAATCATCCTGCCCAGCTTCGTTTGCCTCAGACATCTACAAAACTGCACCAACAGCAGGTACTTCATCATCCCCCTCCGCACACGTTACGCCCATAGTGTCGCCGAACTCAGATACAGTATATAAGGTGGTGTAACTTGCTTAGCGGCTTTATCTGGTTGTAACAATAATGGCTGTGCATCAGTGATTTACCCACCAAGTAACTCCTGCAAACTGTCAAATGTAGCAGATGTGGTATTTGGAATATCGCTGGTGGCTGTGGAAGATCAGAATCAGAATCAGAATCAGAATCGCTTTATTTTGCCAAGCACGGCTGGGCCACGCCCGGAATTAGATTTGGCACAGAGATATGGCATAATAGAGTACAAAAACGTAACACGACATTGGAAGTAAGACAACACAGGTTTACAGAGTCAGCAACACGTTACAGAACTTCAAAAACGGTAGTACTACTATACTACTCTAGCAGAGAACAGTGTTCAGGGGCAGCAACAAGCTTGGGTCAGATAACAGTCCGTAGACGGCTACATGGGGGAAGCGTTTGTAGAGAGGGCAGAGTTCAAGAGTCTAACTGCCGTGGGAAAAAAAAGTGTTCCTGCGCCTTGAGGTCTTGGACGGGATGGACCAGAACCTCCTGCCCGATTTGTGTCGACTGAAAAAGCTGTGGCCCGGGTGGGAGAGGTCACCAGCGATTTTCATTGCTCTGGAAAGTAGTCTAGTGTTATGGATGAGGTCTAAGGGGGGAAGAGGTTTTCCAATTATTTTCTCCGCTGAGTTGATGACCCTCTGAATTTTGTATCTGTCGCTAGCGGAGGAGCTAGCGTACCAGACCAGGATGGATGAGCAAAGGACCGACTCAATGGTGGCAGAGTAGAAGGATCTCAGAAGTTCCTGAGCCATTCCAAACTTCTTTAGTTGGCGTAGAAAGAAGAGTCTTTGCTGCGCCTTCTTCTGAGTTGAGATGGTATTTGCCCTCCAGGTCAGGTCATCAGAGATGGTTGTGCCCAGGAGGCGGATGCTAGATACCCTTGTGACTTCGGTTCCATCGATATGGATTGGGAGTGGGTTTGTGGCATGCTTTCTGAAGTCAATGACCATCTCAACGGTTTTGGCTGTGTTTAGGACTAGCATATTCCCTCTGCACCAATTGCAGCCTCTGTCTACCTCCTGTCGGTAGGCCTGCTCGTCGCCCTTACTGACAAGGCCAACAATTGTAGTGTCGTCCGCAAATTTGATGACTTTCACAGAGTTTGCAGTGGATGTGCAGTTATTGGTGTAAAGAGAGAACAGGAATGGTGAGGCGCCTCTGAGGCGCCTTATTTGTGGCTACAAGCACTATTAGGCACTGCTATTTGGCCTGAGGAAGTGGGTATGCACAGTGCAATAAAATTCTATTAATACGTGAATTTGTCTTCATTGAGGTAAGCCACCTCACTTTTTTCATTTTATTTGTTTTTAACATATTATATCTGCTCTGGGCGCCTCTTCCCCCTTTACCTTTTCGGTACAGGGATGATGGTGGATCTCTTGAAGCAAGTAGGGACCCTCCCTTCACTGAGAGACCTGGTAAAGACAGAGGTGAGGAGGGGGGCTAGCTGATGTGAGCAGGACTTCAGACAAGCTGGTGACACACCATCAGGGCCGGAGGCCTTCTTCGCATTTAGGGTAGACAAAAGACACTGAACGTCGGCCTCGGTTACTCCCAGTGGGCTTGAGCATGGGCTGAGTTCAGTACTTACAAAGGCGGAGGTGGGGAGGGCAGGAGGTGTTGGATAACCCCTCAAGGCTGCTGGGTCCTCACACCTGCAGTAAAAGTTGCTAAGGTTCTCTACTAGCTCAAGGCTTGGTGAAGCTCGTTGGGGGGGCATGTAGTTAGTGGCAGCCTTGAGGCCCTGCCAGACTGCTCGAGTGTCCTTTGAGCAGAGGTTGTGCTGCACCTTTTCAGCATATGTCCGTTTTGCAGTTGACAGTTCACAGTTGAGGGAGTTTCTTGCCGACCTGAAGTCCTCCAGGGTGCCGGACCGGTGGGCCTCTTCCTTGCGCTTCCGCAGTTGTCGCAGCTTGTTGGAAAACCACGGTTTGTCGTTAGGCTAGATCTTAAAGGACTTGGAGGGAACACATGAATCCTCACAGAAGCTGATGTAGGAAGAGACAACATCTGCCCACTCATCCAAGTCTGGTGCTTCTAGGGCCTTCCAGTCCGTGCAGTCAAAACAGGCCTGGAGATTGAGCTTGGCCTCATTTGACCACACTTTAGTAGACCTCATGACTGGTTTCGCAGATTCCAGGCGCCTTCTATAGGTTGGCACCAGATGAATGAGGCAGTGATCAGAGGAGCCCAGAGCTGCCCATGAGGTGGACTTATAAGCATCCTTTAAGGGCGTGTAGCAGTGATCAAGATGAGGTGTTCTGTGTGAAATAGTCAACGACGTCCTGACAATCTTGGGAGTTGATGGCACGTGCCTTCTTCTGAGCACTGTACTTTGGGCCAGGGCCGCACAAAATCACATTACCACGACCTCGCACAGATCTGCCGGGTGGCCTTCCTCTGGGTCTGCTTCTACCTCTGCCTCTACCTGTTTTGTCTGTTTTGTCCTTTTCGGGGGGATGAAGTGAAAGGTATGCACTGACTTGACTAACACAATGTGCAGTCACACAGGTGCAGTTAACAGGTATGCACAGAGTGGTATATCACACTGCGTGCACTCATGGTATGTGGGTGCACTGAACACAACAGGTAGGTATATGCACTGATAAGGTGGGTGCACTGAACACAACAGGTAGGTATATGCAGTGATGAGGTGGGTGCACTGAACACAACAGGTAGGTATATGCAGTGATGAGGTGGGTGCACTGAACAGAACAGGTAGGCATATGCAGTGATGGGTATTGCAATGTGCACCTGTCACACACAGACAGGTAGCGGACAGGCACAATGACACTGCGTGTACTCAGCTCACGTAGGTAGGTGGGTGCACTGTGAACAACAGGTAGGTAGGTATATGCAGTAATCGGTATTACAATGTGCACCTGTCACACACAGACAGGTAGCGGACAGGCACCGTGACACTGCGTGCCCTCAGCTCACGTAGGTAGATGGGTGCACTGTAAACAACAGGTAGGTAGGTAGGTATATGCAGTAATGGGTATTACAATGTGCACCCATCACACACAGACAGGTAGCGGACAGGCTCAGTTACACTGCGTGCGCTCAGCTCACGTAGGTAGGTGGGTGCACTGTGAACAACAGGTAGGTAGGTATATGCAGTAATGGGTATTACAATGTGCACCTGTCACACACAGACAGGTAGAGGACAGGCACAGTGACACTGGGTGCACTTAGCTCACGTAGGTAGTAGTGTTGGGCGAACACCTGGATGTTCGCGTTCGCGAACGTTCGCTGAACATGGCCGCGATGTTCGGGTGTTCGCACCGAACTCCAAACATAATGGAAGTCAATGGGGACCCGAACTTTCGTGCTTTGTAAAGCTTCCTTACATGCTACATACCCCAAATTTGCAGGGTATGTGCACCTTGGGAGTGGGTACAAGAGGAAAAAAAATATTTGAAAAAGTTTTTGAGAAAATTGATTGTAAAGTTTCAAAGGAAAAAATGTCTTTTAAATGCGGAAAATGCCATTTTTCTTTGCACAGGTAACATGCTTTTTGTCGCCATGCAGTCATAAATGTAATACAGATAAGAGGTTCCAGGAAAAGGGACCGGTAACGCTAACCCAGCAGCAGCACACGTGATGGAACAGGAGGAGGGCGGTGCAGGAGGAGAAGGCCACGCTTTGAGACACAACAACCCAGGCCTTGCATGAGGACAAGAAGCGCGCGGATAGCAATGCATTTTGTCGCCATGCAGTCATAAATGTAATACATATAAGAGGTTCCGTAAAAAGGGACCGGCAACGCTAACCCAGCAGCAGCACACGTGATGGAACAGGAGGAGGCACAGGAGGAGAAGGCCACACTTTCAGGCGCAACCCAGGCCTTGCATGAGGACAAGAAGAGTGCGGATAGCAATGCATTTTGTCGCCATGCAGTCATAAATGTAATACAGATGAGAGGTTCAATAAACAGGGACCGGAAACGCTAACCCATCACAGATGTTCATTGTTCATGTTACTTGGTTGGGGTCCGGGAGTGTTGCGTAGTCGTTTCCAATCCAGGATTGATTCATTTTAATTTGAGTCAGACGGTCTGCATTTTCTGTGGAGAGGCAGATACGCCGATCTGTGACGATGCCTCCGGCAGCACTGAAACAGCGTTCCGACATAACGCTGGCTGCCGGGCAAGCCAGCACCTCTATTGCGTACATTGCCAGTTCGTGCCAGGTGTCTAGCTTCGATACCCAATAGTTGAAGGGTGCAGATGGATTGTTCAACACAGCTACGCCATCTGACATGTAGTCCTTGACCATCTTCTCCAGGCGATCGGTGTTGGAGATGGATCTGCACGCTTGCTGTTCTGTGGGCTGCTGCATGGGTGTCAGAAAATGTTCCCACTCCAAGGACACTGCCGATACCATTCCCTTTTGGGCACTAGCTGCGGCTTGTGTTGTTTGCTGCCCTCCTGGTCGTCCTGGGTTTGCGGAAGTCAGTCTGTCGGCGTACAACTGGCTAGAGGAGGGGGGGGGATGTCAATCTCCTCTCTAAAGTCTCCACAAGGGCCTGCTGGTATTCTTCCATTTTGACCTGTCTGACTCTTTCTTCAAGCAGTTTTGGAACATTGTGTTTGTACCGTGGATCCAGAAGGGTATAAACCCAGTAATTGGTGTTGTCCAGAATGCGCACAATGCGTGGGTCGCGTTCAATGCAGTCTAGCATGAATTGAGCCATGTGTGCCAGAGTCCTGCCAGAATCCTCATCATCCTCTTGTGAGCGTTGTGATAGTTGTGATGCATCATAGTCGTCACCTTCTTCCTGGTCTGCTTCTGCTGACCATTCGCGCTGAATTGTGGAAGTCCAACGTGCACCGCTCTGGCCCTCGTCAGTGGTGGCATGAAATTCCTGCTCCAACTCCAGCTGTTCCTCCTCCTCTTCTTCGTCATAGCTGCTGGGGCCAGCGTTTCCTGAAGTAGATGGTCTGATGTTGGTATCATCACGCTGATCGTTTTCTCCTTCAGATTCCCCCAGTTGCATCATGACAGCTGTTTCCTTGATTTTCAACATTGACTTCTTCAGAAAACACAGCAGTGGTATGGTAATGCTGACTGAAGAGTTGTCACTGCTCACAAGCAACGTGGATTGCTCAAAATTTTGGAGGACTTGGTAGAGGTCCAACATGTTGGCCCAATCGGATCCACAGAAGCTTGGCAGCTGTCCGGATGCGCCTCGGTACTGCGCCGTCATGTACTGGACCACTGCACTTTTCTGCTCGCAAAAGCGGGCTAGCATGTGCAGCGTAGAATTCCAGCACGTAGGGACATCACACAGCAAGCGATGGTGGGGGAGATTGAAGCGCTCCTGCATCTTGGCGAGTGCCCCCGAAGCAGTACTGGAATTTCTACAATGTTTGGCCACTCGTCGCACCTTCAACAGAAGATCGGCCACGCCTGGGTATGTCCTCAGGAACCGCTGAACTACTAGGTTCATCACGTGCGCCAGGCAAGGGATGTGTGTCAGCTTAGTCAACCTTAAAGCGCGAATGAGATTACTCCCATTATCACACACAACCATGCCCGGTTTCAGGTCCAGCGGTGCCAGCCACAAATCCGTCTGTTCCTTTATTCCCCTCCAAATTTCCCCCCCTATGTGCTGCTTATCCCCAAGGCAGATCAGCTTCAGCAACGCTTGCTGACGCATGCCAACAGCTGTGCTGCACTGCTTCCACGATCCTACTGCTGCTGGGTTAGCGTTTCCGGATGAGGTACAGCTTTGAGATGCGTTGGAGGAGAAGGAGTCAGAGAGGTAGGTGCTGCTGTTGTTATCCAGTGGGAGGGACGGCGGTGCAGCTGTTTGCGGCGTGGGCAACACCCGCGCCGTAGCAGGTGAGGAATCGCTGCCAGGCTCTACAAGGTTCACCCAGTGCGCGGTAAGGGAGATGTATCGACCCTGGCCGAACGCACTCGTCCAGGTGTCAGTGGTGAGGTGAACCTTGCAGGCAACGGCATTCTTCAAGCTTTGGGTTATTTTGCTGACCACGTGCTCATGCAACTCAGGCACTGCAGAGCGCGCAAAGTGGTAGCGGCTGGGAACCACGTAACTTGGGATGGCCACTGACATCATGCCCTTGAAGCTGTTTGTCTCCACCACTCGATATGGCAGCATTTCGCAGGCCAGAAGCTTGGCTATGCTGGCTGTTAGTGCCACGGCCCGGGGGTCATTTGCTGGCAATTTCCTTTTGCGCTCAAACATCTCCGAGACAGACAACTGAACCATAGGGCTGCACACTGAAGGGCTGTTGGTTGTTGTGTTTGATGAAGACTGGGAGACCTCAAGAGCACTATTCCGGAAAGTGACAGTGTCAGCGTCGTCTGATGTTTGTGAATGTTGTTGTGAACCACGCAATTGCTGGGCTACTGCTGCTACTGAGGAGGGTCTGGTGGTGAGTCTGGTGACCCCAAGGGAGGCAGTGTTGCTGGTACCCTGTCCTGCCGCGTTTGCCCACAGAGTGGGATGTTTGGATACCATGTGGCGGGTCATGCTGGTGGTGGAGAGGTTGTTAATATTTTTCCTCCTGCTCAGGCGGGTCTTGCACACCAATCACCATGGTACCATCCTCACTGCAGTCTTCAAAGAAAGGCCAGACTTTGGAGCACCTGCCTTGCTGGCGATTTCTGTTTGCACCTCTTTTGCGTCTCACTTGAACTTCCACGCTTGTGGTGCCTGAAATTTCGCGCTGCCTACCTTGTGGCACAAGGCGAACTCGTACAGCAGTGGGTTCTTCAACAGACTCATCTGTGCTGCTACGACGGCGATGTTCTCCTTCACATACAAAATCTGGGTCTCTGTCCACATTGTCCAAACCCTCCTCTTCCATCTCCTCAAACTCGTCATATGTGATTGTGGGCCGCCGCCGTGGAGTAGAGCTCCCCAGAACAACCTCTGCGCAGCTCACTCCAACGTCGTCTTCCAGATCTTCTCGGCCGACCTCCTGCAATTGAAACCCCTCCTGCCCAACTTGCTCTGGGATTTGGGTTTCAAAGTCCTCGGACTCGCCTTGCATTTCAGTGCGCGGTGCATTTCCCACAGTAAATGGTTGTGAATCCGGGCACAACATTTCTGGCTGTTCCATTGACCTTTGAAAGGTGGAAGTTTGTTGGGCTGGGAATAGCTCCTGCGAATACCCCATTGTGTCCTGAGGAAATTCTTCGGACTCGTTATTTAGCAGTTGTGTGCGTGGTGTCGCTGCCGGTTGTGTCAGCTTTGTGCCCACTGGCTCCTTGTAACTGGCTGAGGACTCGGACCTCGTGCGTGATGTGCTGGTGCTGCTTAACCCACTGCTGGACGCTTGAGAGGTCATCCAATTAATTATCTGGTCCTGTTCTTTTGGATTTGTGAGGGTTGATTTCCTGGACAACATGGGCGGTATTGAGTGGGTTTTCTTCGGTGCTCCACTTTGGCCTGTACGTGAACCATCAGGGGAAACACCTCTTCCCTTGCCCCTCCCTTTTTCACAGGATTTCTTCTTCATTTCACTTATCCTTAAAGTACACGCTGACTGGCAGCAGTACAGTGGCAGTACAGAAATGCTATATAGTGGTGGGTGAGCGGTGTACTACTACTCCCAGCAGCGACACAGAGCACAATGCTATACAGTGGTGGGTGAGCGGTGTACTACTGTTCCCAGCAGCGACACAGAGCACAATGCTATACAGTGGTGGGTGAGCGGTGTACTACTATTCCCAGCAGCGACACAGAGCACAATGCTATACAGTGGTGGGTGAGCGGCGTACTACTATTCCCAGCAGCGACACAGAGCACAATGCTATACAGTGGTGGGTGAGCGGTGTACTACTATTCCCAGCAGTGACACAGAGCACAATGCTATACAGTGGTGGGTGAGCGGTGTACTACTATTCCCAGCAGCGACACAGAGCACAATGCTATACAGTGGTGGGTGAGCGGTGTACTACTGTTCCCAGCAGCGACACAGAGCACAATGCTATACAGTGGTGGGTGAGCGGTGTACTACTATTCCCAGCAGCGACACAGAGCACAATGCTATACAGTGGTGGGTGAACGGTGTACTACTATTCCCAGCAGCGACACAGAGCACAATGCTATACAGTGGTGGGTGAGCGGTGTACTACTATTCCCAGCAGCGACACAGAGCACAATGCTATACAGTGGTGGGTGAGCGGTGTACTACTATTCCCAGCAGCGACACAGAGCACAATGCTATACAGTGGTGGGTGAGCGGTGTACTACTGTTCCCAGCAGCGACACAGAGCACAATGCTATACAGTGGTGGGTGAGCGGTGTACTACTATTCCCAGTAGCGACACAGAGCACAATGCTATACAGTGGTGGGTGAGCGGTGTACTACTGTTCCCAGCAGCGACACAGAGCACAATGCTATACAGTGGCGGGTGAGCGGTGTACTACTGTTCCCAGCAGAGACACAGAGTGGCAGTAAACACAATGCTATACAGTGGTGGGTGAGCGGTGTACACAGAGTGGCAGTAAACACAATGCTATATAGTGTGGGTGAGCGGTGTACTACTGTTCCCAGCAGCGACACAATGACTGGGGGGACCCTGGCTAGCCTGGCTGGAGAGAATAAGAGCACAATGCTATACAGTGGTGGGTGAGCGGTGTACTACTATTCCCAGCAGCGACACAGAGCACAATGCTATACAGTGGTGGGTGAGCGGTGTACTACTGTTCCCAGCAGCGACACAGAGCACAATGCTATACAGTGGTGGGTGAGCGGTGTACTACTATTCCCAGCAGCGACACAGAGCACAATGCTATACAGTGGTGGGTGAGCGGTGTACTACTGTTCCCAGCAGCGACACAGAGCACAATGCTATACAGTGGCGGGTGAGCGGTGTACTACTGTTCCTAGCAGAGACACAGAGTGGCAGTAAACACAATGCTATACAGTGGTGGGTGAGCGGTGTACACAGAGTGGCAGTAAACACAATGCTATATAGTGTGGGTGAGCGGTGTACTACTGTTCCCAGCAGCGACACAATGACTGGGGGGACCCTGGCTAGCCTGGCTGGAGAGAGAACCACCCTGCCTGCCTACCCAAAGCTAAACCCACAGACAAATGGCGGAGAAATGACGTGGATCGGGTATTTATTCACCCGAACCACGTGACCCGTTCGGCCAATCAGAGCGCGTTCGGGTCCGAACCACGTGACCCGTTCAGCCAATCACAGCGCTAGTCGAACGTTCGGGGAACGTTCGGCCATGCGCTCTTAGTTCGGCCATATGGCCGAACGGTTTGGCCGAACACCATCAGGTGTTCGGTCGAACTCGAACATCACCCGAACAGGGTGATGTTCTGCAGAACCCGAACAGTGGCGAACACTGTTCACCCAACACTAGTAGGTAGGTGGGTGCACTGTGAACAACAGGTAGGTAGTTATATGCAGTAATGGGTATTACAATGTGCACCTGTCACACACAGACAAGTAGTGGACAGGCACAGTGACACTGCGTGCGCTAAGCTTACGTAGGTAGTTGGGTCTGCTCTGTCTGCAGCAGCTGTCCCTTCTCAATTTACTTCAGGCACAACAGTGAGTAAAATGGCCAATGCTGCCTGCCTTTTATAATGGGGGGGGGGGGGGGGGGGGTGATTCCAGGAGGGAGTGTAGCCTGATTGGCTACAATGTGCCTGCTGCTGAC
Organism: Hyperolius riggenbachi; assembly: GCF_040937935.1. Taxonomy (NCBI): domain Eukaryota; kingdom Metazoa; phylum Chordata; class Amphibia; order Anura; family Hyperoliidae; genus Hyperolius; species Hyperolius riggenbachi. The sequence continues at coordinate 278,440,585 of NC_090649.1, forward strand.
TGTGATGTAGAGGGTCAAAGTTGACCCTAATGTTGCACTATGGGGGCAAATCGAACTTCCGGTAAAGTTTGCCTGGAACCGACCGCCAGCAAACCGTTCGGGCCATCTCTAGTAGCAACAATTTCCTTAAAGTGATTCTGAATTAAAGTTAGGAAAGGTGGGGGGGAAAGGCTGTACATCCCTAAACACATGTTGCAATTGAATGGTTAATCGCACAGGCATATACCGCCTCTGCCAGACTGAAAAATGCATGCCCTGCATCCAAGACAAGTGCTAAGTTTCCTGTTTGCATGATAAGTAGTAGCAGATTTGCATATGATTTGCATCTGAATTGAATGCGAAGTGTGCAGAAAATCTATTTAGGTGCTTCACACTGAGCTGGTGGTCATTTCAGATGCAGCCTTAGTGGTATGCGCTGGCGTTCTCCTCGCTGTTCAACCAAATGTAAGTTACACATTTTTTTTGCTTAGCTGCTCCCAAGGTTTTAAATTTAGGTTAGGTCATTTGCCCGGAGGTTTGCCTCACCGTGGCGCAAGTGTCTAGTATAATATACTTTGCATGCAAACCATATTGGAAGCTAAAGTTCCTCCTAGTTTAATAAATGTTAGCACTTGTCTTGGATGCAGGGCATGCATTTTTCAGTCTGGCAGAGGCGGTGTATGCCTGTGAGATTAACCATTCAATTGCAACATGTATTTAGGGATGCGCAGCCTTTCCCCCCACCTTTCCTAACTTTGTAACCATGTAACTGTCAGGTTAGCTGCTCCCAGCCCCTCCTCCTGAGTTTCCTGTTTGCATGATAAGTAGTAGCAGATTTGCATATGATTTGCATCTGAATTGAATGCAAAGTGTGCAGAAAATCTATTTAGGTGCTTCACACTGAGCTGGTGGTCATTTCAGATGCAGCCTTAGTGGTATGCGCTGGCATTCTCCTCGCTGTTCTACCAAATGTAAGTTACACTTTTTTTGCTTAGCTGCTCCCAAGGTTTTAAATTTAGGTTTGGTCACTTGCCCGGAGGTTTGCCTCACCGTGGCGCAAGTGTCTAGTATAATATACTTTGCATGCAAACCATATTGGAAGCTAAAGTTCCTCCTAGTTTAATAAATGTTAGCACTTGTCTTGGATGCAGGGCATGCATTTTTCAGTCTGGCAGAGGCGGTGTATGCCTGTGAGATAAACCATTCAATTGCAACATGTGTTTAGGGATGCACAGCCTTTCCCCCCACCTTTCCTAACTTTGTAACTATGTAACTGTCAGGTTAGCTGCTCCCAGCCCCTCCTCCTGAGTTTCCTGTTTGCATGATAAGTAGTAGCAGATTTGCATATGATTTGCATCTGAATTGAACGCAAAGTGTGCAGAAAATCTATTCAGGTGCTTCACACTGAGCTGGTGGTCATTTCAGATGCAGCCTTAGTGGTATGCGCTGGCGTTCTCCTCGCTGTTCAACCAAATGTAAGTTACACATTTTTTTTGCTTAGCTGCTCCCAAGGTTTTAAATTTAGGTTAGGTCATTTGCCCGGAGGTTTGCCTCACCGTGGCGCAAGTGTCTAGTATAATATACTTTGCATGCAAACCATATTGGAAGCTAAAGTTTCTCCTAGTTTAATAAATGTTAGCACTTGTCTTGGATGCAGGGCATGCATTTTTCAGTCTGGCAGAGACGGCGTATGCCTGTGCGATTAACCAATCAATTGCAACATGTGTTTAGGGATGTGCAGCCTTTCCCCCCACCTTTCCTGATTCTGAATTAAGGCTGAGAAATCTGCAGTAAGGCTCCTTTCACACTGCATACAGTGCTTTCCGTTGCAATGGATAATACAATCGCATTGCAACACAATTTCTATGGCATAGTCACATTGATGCATCAGCACTGCAGTGTGCAGTGCATTTATCAGACAACATGCGTGTTTACAGTAGCAGTGAAGCATACTTTCAGTGTACTGTATAATTTACTGTATGTATCACATTGCACTCCTAACAAGTGATATGACTTTTCAAAACCCTTGCAATCATATCATAACACAACATGTAATGTGTTAAAGTAGCCTAAGTGAAAGTTTGCATTACCAGGCTACTTCCTAAAAGAATCATTAATTGAGGTTTGACAAATGTCCATCGAAGAAGGAATCAAAATGTGGTAAGTTTTTGC